>NC_050451.1:14889514-16089514 GCF_903995425.1 Onychomys torridus
GGACTAGTTTCCTGGCTTCCAGGAGAATGCGCTCTCTCTCTTCCGTAGTGAAGAGGATCCCCAGGAGCTGCTGGCAATTGTCCCAAGTAGGTTGGTGAGAATACATAATGGAATCTAAGAGACCTGTTAATCTGGAGGGGTCCTCAGAAAATGGAGGGTTATTATTTTTCCAGTTATATAAATCAGAGGAGGAAAAGGGCCAGTATTGGAGAGCGGGCATGTCACCCCCAGCCCCATCATCGACCGTTCCCCCAATGGGGCTCAAAGGCAGTGTGATAGCCGGGGGTGCCTCATCCGTGGGCTTGCTCTCCTCTGGCGGGTTCCCTGTGCTGGACCCGACTGAGAGACCAAGAAAGACTAGGGCCCAGTCTCTGCCGGAGGTCATGGTTTGGGCCAATAGGGAGGCGGTCGTGGTGGTGGTGGGCAGTCTAAGGCAAATGAAATGAGGTCATTCTGGGATTCAGGTAAGGGGGGTTGAGGAGGGGATGCAGTCAGTAATGGAGTTGATTGGGAAGGTTTTGTTGCGAGAATCAGAGCAGAAGTGAGTGAAGGTGCTATAGGAGCAGTCAGGAAGGGTTGGACCCACTTAGGAGGGTCAGTCACCAGATCCTCCCATACCCAAATGTAGGCCTGCTGGTCCGGGTGTCCGTGCGAACCTGGAATGAAAATCTTTTGTTTGACTGCTCTGATTATATTAAGATCAAAAGTACCATCTACCGGCCACCCGACTCCGAAGGTGGGCCATTCAGACGAACAGAAAGTCTGCCACTTTCCCTTCCTCACCCGAACCGCCAGGTTCAACGCGTGGTCCGTCACTGCCGACCAATGAGAGACGGTTACGGACAAAGGGGTGGAGGCAGACTTGGCGGCCAACTGTCCCATTCCAAACAAGTAGAAACCGACACAGAAGGACACAAAGATAGAGACACAACACACAAACAAGACAAGCCGGCAAAATGGTAGGGAAAATGAAGCCAAAAGATTGTCTATTGGCCCGGGCCATCTGAAAAATCTCCTAGACAAAAGGGAATCAGACGGGGCCCCTGTCTCATGGTCCCCACACTCCAGAGCATCCTCCAGAGCTGCAGCCTGTGGGTTCAGGACACGTCTGTCCCCCACCGTCCAAGGGTCCTCACGGGCCGCTTGAACAGCTGCTTCCCTGCTGACTCACCACCGTCCTTACCAATCTTGGTGGGACCTCCAGATGTTAGGGTCGGCATACAAAACAGAGAGCTTCACTCCAATATCGGGTCACAAATGAAGCTTTATTTTAGCACAAATTTGTGGGGCACCAGCACGAGGAGTAGCTGGTGACCCCGAGTTTAAGGCTCACAGGCCTTTTATGAGGCAGTTCTACCAGGGAAGGGGAGTGGGGTCACCCAGAGTGTAGACACCTAGACGCCAGATGTCTCCACGGTCTTTCTCAGAGTCTGGGTAGGTAAACGAATTCCAAGCTTATCTAGCAAGGGGTTATTTGGCAAGCATTCTTCTCAAGCAATTTATCTTGCAAACACAACCCTAGGGGTTATTTGGCAAGCATTCTTCTCAAGCAATTTATCTTGCAAACACAACCCCAGGGGTTAATTGGCAAGCATCCTGTTAGCACAGCATGGTGGGTTAACTTTTCTGATATGGGGCGTGGGGGCAGAGTGCAGTATTTCCCACTGAATCTGCAATTAGCAGAGCTAGTGGGGGGGCCCTTGTTTCCCTTACAATGGCCTTTCAAGGCCTCCCATGGAAAGTCAGCATAGCCTAGTACGTAGAGTAGAGGCAGGTCGAAGCCCCTACCACTGCATCAAAGCTGTGCATAGTGTCCCACCAGAGGTAATAGGTGTCAAAAAGACTGCTCACGCACCAGGGATGGATCCTGATCCTACTGCCAGGGGCCTCTTAAGCCGACAAAGGTGCACAACTGTCTCACTTATGCAGGGGGGCTAGTCCAGTCTCATGGATGCTCCCTAGCTCTTGGTCTAAGGTTCATGAGTTCCCACTAGCTTGGCTTGGTTGTCTCTGTAGGTTTCCCCATCATGATCTTGATGTCCCTTGCTTAGAGAATCACTTGTCCCTCTCTTTTCTGGACTCCTGAAGCTCAGCCTGGTACTGGGCTGTAGATCTGTACATCTGCTTCAGTCAGTTACTAGATGAAGGTTTTATGATGACAATTAGGGTGTTCACCAATCTGATTACCAGAGTAAGCCAGATCAGGCACCTTCTCCACTATTGTTAGTAGTTTAAGCTGGGGTCATTCTTGTAGATTCTTGAGAAATTCCCTAGCACCAGGTTTTCCCTATTCCCATGATGTCTCCCTCTACCAAGGAATCTCTTCCATTGCTCTCTCATCCATCCCTGTTCCAGCTCAACCATCCCATTCCCTTATGTTCTTATCCCCCATCCCTGACCCTCTATTAACCTCCCCTGCCAGTTTACTCATGGAGATCTCATCTATTTCCCCTTTTCCAGGGTGATCCATGTGTTTCTCTTAGTATTATTCTTGTTAGCTAGCTTCTCTGGAGCTGTGGGTTGTAGTCTGGTTATCCTTTGCTTTACATCTAGTATCCACTTATGAGTGGATACATACCATGTTTGCCTTTCCGAGTCTGGATTACGACTCACACTTCCTAGTTTCATCCATTTGACTGCAAATTTCATGATGTCATTGTTGTTTTACTGCTGAGTGGTACTCCGTTGTGTAAATGTACCACATTTTCTTTATCCATTCTTCAGTTGAGGGGCATCTGGGTTATTTCCAGGTCCTGGCTATTACAAATAATGCTGATATGATCATGGATGACCAAGTATCCTTGTGGTATGGTTGAGCATTCCTTGGGTATATGCCCAAAAGTGGTATAGCTGGGTCTTGAGGTAGACTGATTCCCAATTTTCTGAGAAACCACCATACTGATTTCCAAAGTCTCTGTACAAGTTTGTACTCACACCAACAGTGGAGGAGTATTCTGTTACTCAACATCCTCTCCAACATAAGCTGTCAGCAGGGTTTTTTTATGTTAGTCATTCTGACAGGTGTAAGATAGCATCTCAGAGTCATTTTGATTTGAATTTCCCTGATGACAAAGAATTTTGAGCAATTCCTTAAATGTCTTTCAGCCATTTGAGATCCATCTGTTGAGAATTAATTTTGTTTAGCTCTGTAGTCCATTTTTTACTTGGATTGTTTGGTATTTTGATGATTTGGCTTCTTAAGTTCCTTATATATTTTGGAGATCAGCCCTCTGTTGGATGTGGGATTGATGAAAATCTTTTTCCATTCTATAGGATGTCATTTTGTCTTATTTACTGTGTCCTTTGCCTTACAGAAGTGTCTCAGTTTCAGGTGGTCCAATTTATTAATTGTTGCTCTTAGTGTCTGTGCTACTGATATTATATTTAGAGAATGACCTCCTGTGTCAATGCATTCAAGGCTACTTCCTACTTTCTCTTCCATCAGGTTCAATCTGGGTTTATGTTGAGGTCTTTGATCCACTTAGACTTGAGTTTTGTGCATGGCAGTAGATATGTATCTATTTGCAATCTTCTACATTTTGGTATCCAGTTATGCCAGCACCATTTGTTGAGGATGCTTTCTTTTTTCCATTGAACAGTTTTGGCTTTTTTTTTTTTCTCAAAAATCAGGTGTTCATAGGTAAGCAGATTAATGTCTGGATTTTTAATTCTATTCCATAGGCTTTTATGACAATATCAATCCAATACCAATGTTTTTACTACCATAACTCTATAGTAGAGCTTAAAATCAGGGATGTCTCCAGAAGTTGCTTTATTGTACAGGGTTGTTTTAGCTATTGTGGGTTTTTTGTTTTTGTATATGAAGTTGAGTATTGTTCTTTCTGGGTCTGTGAAGAATTGTGTTGGGATTTTGATGAGCATTGCATTGAATCTGTAGATTGCTTTGGTAATATTGTCATTTTTACTATGTTAATCCTACTTATTCATGAGCATGGAAAGTATTTCCATTTTCTGATATCTTTTTCAATTTCTTTCTTCAGAGGTTTAAAGTTCTTATCAAATAAGTCTTTCACTTGCTTAGTTAGAGTTACCCCACTGTATTTTATATTATATGTAGTTATTCTAAAGGGTGATATTCTCTGATTTCTTTCTCAGCCTTTTTATCATTTAAATATAGAATATAGAATGAGCTACTGATTTTTTTTGTTTGTTTGTTTTTTAGTTAATCTTGTATAATGCCACATTACCAAAGGAGTTTATCAGTTGTAATTTTTTGGTCACTTATGTATACTATCACATTATCTGCAATAGCAAATGTTGGACATTTTCCTTTCCAATTTATATCTCCTTGATCTCAATTTGTTGTTTTATTGCTCCAGCTAGAACTTTGAGTACTATATTTAATATGTATGGAAGAGTGGACAACTTTGTCTTGTTCCTGAATTAGTGGAATTGTTTTGAGAGTCTCTTAATTTCATTTGATGTTGGCTATCAGCTTTTTGTAAATTGCCTTTATTATGTTTAGGTATGTTCCTCATATTTCTGATCTCTCTAAGACCTTTATCATGCAAGGGTGTTGAATTTTGTCAAAGGCTTTTTTAGTAATCTAATAAGATGATCATATGGTTTTCTTCTTTCTGTTTGTTTATTTGGTGTATTACATTGACAGACTTTCATATGTTGAACCATACTTGCATCTCTGGGATGAAGCCTACTTGATCATGCCGGATAATTTTTTTGATGTGTTTTTAGATTTGGTTTGCCAGCATTTTACTGATTATTTTTCTATGTATGTACATGAGGGAGATTGGTCTGTAATTCCCTTTTTTTGTTGCATCATTGTGTTTTGAGTATCAGTGTAAGGGTAGCCTCATAAAAAGAGTTTGGCAATGTTCCTTCTGTTTCTATTATGTGGAACAATTTGAAGAGTATTGTTATTGGTCTTCTTTGAAATTCTGGTAGAATTCTGTACTGAAACCATCTGGTCCTGGGCTTTTTGTTGTTGTTAGAAGACTTTTAATGACTATTTCTAATTCCTTAGGGGTTAGAGGTATATTTAAATTGTTTAGATAGATTTTTTTTTTAATTTGTCCATTTCTTTTAGATTTTCTAATTTTGTGGAGTACAGGTTTTTGAAGTATGACCTGATGATTCTCTGGATTTCCTTGTTGTTTATTGTTATATCTCCCTTTTCATTTGTGATTTTGTTAATTTGGTTGTTCTCTCTCTGCCTTTTTGTTACTTTGGAGTCAATCCTTTGTTTTATTGATTTCATCCCTCAATTTGATTATTTCCTGGTTTTTATTCCCCATCAGTATGTTTGCTTCTTTTTGTTCTAGAGCTCTCAGTTGGGCTATTAAGTCATTAGTGTAAGATTTTTCCAACTTATTTATGTGGACATTTAGTGCTATGAATTTTCCTCCTTTCACAGTGTTCTATAAATGTGTGTATGTTGTACTTTCATTTTTAGGAAGTCTTTAATTTGTTTCTTATTTCTTCCTTGACCCACTGGTGATTCAGTTGAGAACTTTCAATTTCCACGAGGTTGTAGGCTTTCTGTAGTTTTTGTTTTTGTTGAAATCTAACTTTAAGCCATGGTAGTTTGATAAAATGCAGGAGGTTATTCCAATATTTGGTATATTTGAAATTTGCTTTGTTACCAAGTATGTGGTCAATTTTAGTCAAGTTTCCATGGGGTACTAGGAAGAAGGTACATTGTTTTGTGTTATGGTGGAATGTTCTGTAGACATCTATTAAGACTATCTGAGTCATAACATCTGTGAGATCTCTTATTTTTCTCTTATGTTTCTGTCTGGCAGACCTGTGTACTGGTGGGATTGGGGTGTTGAAGTCTCCCACTATTAGTGTGTACAGACTGATTTTCAATTCAAGCTTTAGTATTTTTTCTTTTACATATGTGGGCATCCTTGTATTTGAGGCATAAATGTTCAGAATTGAGACTTCATCTTGGTGGATTTTTCCTGTGATGAATATGTAATGTCCTTCTTGATATCTTTTGATTAATTTTAGTTTGAAGTCTGTTTTATTGGGTATTATGATAGCTACACTGGCTTGATTCTTAAGTCCATTTGATTGGAAAGGCTTTTCCCATGCTTTTCCTATGAGGTAGTGTCTGTCTTTGAAGTTGGGGAGTGTTTCTTGTATACAGCAGAAGGATGGATCCTGTTTTCATATCCATTCTGCTAGCCTGTGTCTTTTTATAGGTGAATTGAGTCCACTGATATTAAGAGATATTACTGACCAGTGATTGTTAATTCCTGTTATCTTTTGATGGTAGTGTGTGTGTGTGTGTGTGTATTTCCCTTTGTTGGGATTTGCAGCTGTGGGTTATCTATTGCCTGTGGTTTCATGGTTGCATCTAACATCCATACATTTTGTTTTCCTTCTAATGCTTTCTGTAGGCCTGGATTTGTGGATAGATATTGTTTAAATCTGGTTTTGTCTTTTAATATCTTGTGTACTCCTTTTATGGTGATTGAAAGTTTTGCTGGGTATAGTTACCTGGGCTGGCATCCATGGTCTCTCAGTGTCTGCATTAAGTCTGTTTAGGACCTTCTGGCTTTCAGAGTCTCCATTGAAAAGCTGAGTGTTATTCTGATGGGTCTACCTTTGCTGCTTTTAATATTCTTTATTTATTCTGTATGTTTAGTGGTTTGACTATCATGTGGTGAGGGGACTTTACTGGGGTAGTCTATTTGGTGATCTCTAAGCTTCTTGTATGTTCATAACCATTTCCCTCTTTAAATTGGGAAAGTTTTCTTCTATGATTTTGTTGAATATATTTTCTGTGCCTTTGAGTTGATATTCTTCCTATTTTTCTATCTCTATTATTCTTAAGTTTTGCCTTTACATTGTGTTTTAGAATTCCTTGATGTTTTTGTGTTTTGGGTTTTTTTTCTTTTTTCTTTTTTTTTTTTTGGTTTTTGTTTTTACTGATGATGAATCTATTTCTTCTATTGTATCCTCCATAACAGAGATTCTCTCTTCCATCTCTTGTATTCTGTTGGTTATGCTTGCATCTGTAGTTTCTATTTATTTACTCAGATTTTCTATTTCCCACATTTCCTTGGTTTGTGTCTTCTTCATTGCTTCTATTTCAATTTTCAGATCTTGAACTGTTTCCTTCACTTGTTTAATTGCTTTTTCTTGGTTTTCTTGGCTTTCTTAAAGGATTTTATTGATTTCCTCCAATTTTTTTGTTTGTCTTTTCCTCAATTTCATTAAGATAATTTTTTATTTCCATTTTAAATGTCTCTGTCATCTTCATAAAGATGGAAAAAAAACTTCATAAAAACTATTTTAATGGTTGTTTTATTCTGCTTCTTTTACATTGTGATGTTCAGGTCTTACTGTTGTAGAATCACTAGATTGTGATGGTGCCAACTGTTCTTTATGTTGTTGTTTGTAATTTTGCACTGGTGCCTATCCATCTCTTCCTTCAATAAGTACAAGAGGTGTCTGTGTCTGAGGGAGCTGTTCTTGGTCCAATCTGTGCTTGCTGTGACTGTGTTTCTGGGGGCCATCCTTGTTCCAATGGGATCTCCTGGTCTAATTGGAACTGGTGGATTCTGTGTCTCAGAAAGTCATTGAGGCTGCAGAGGGATGGGTAGATATGGGGGAAGGAGTGGGTCTTATATCTTGCAGGGTGTGGTGTGCAGTGTTAGTGGGGAGGCCTGCCTGCAGGAGTCTTCACTGTTGGCCTGCAACTGGTGCAGTGATGGGTGTGGCTGAAGGGGCTTAGGTTGTGCTCCAGGGTCTAGGTCCCAGAGATATCTCAGTGATTTTCTTCTAATGAACTGTAGATGTCCATCTGAAAACATCAGTCAGGTTTTATATGCTTCTATCTTGTCACAAGGAAAACTGGACTTACAAATATAAAATCTTGGGTAATTCTTAAATTGTACACTAAACATTGTCCTCACTCTTCAAATTATACCTTCCATTTCTGGCTCCCAGGAATTCATGACCTTAGTGCAATGTATCCCAACTCTTCAAAATTAATAACTTATTCCAGCATGAATACAACATTTCTGAGTCTCATCTGAGGCACCAGAGAAATTGCTTGTGATTATGAGATTGTAATATTGAAGCAAGCAATTTAGTTCCACTATGAAGAGAGTACACATTTTCATCATGAAAGGAATGAACACACAAAGAGGAGGAAATAATTGTCCCAGAGTAAGGCAAATCAAGAGCATAAAACTAAATGTAAAGACTCTAAACTATACAACTAGTGTATACTGAAATGAAAGCTGAGTTCAGAGAACTTGGGCATTCTCAATGGCCTCAAGAATATATCATAGGGATTCAGCTGTGTATTAAAACTGAACTTTGACCAGCCAAGGATCTGTCAATAGGCAAAGCCATTCATTATGAATATTTGGTGTTACCCAGCCTTTGATATTCTAGCTGTCTTCTGTTATGAAATCCTTGCATACCCAGACCAATTGGTAAGCAATTCATCATCTCAGACCTGCTAACTGCCCTGCTGAATTTAGGAGACAAGCTGGAGGGAGAACCCAAGCTTTGTTTCTTGTGCTAATGAAGCTCCATCCCCTTGCCCTGAGGAGGCCTAGTGGTTCTCAAAAGCATTTTGACTGAAAATAAAAGAGGTTTTTACATATCAGGAGAGATAAAACACCATACTTGAAGAGGCAGGGAACCAAGTGCCCAGGGAAAGAAAGGACAGACATTTTCTGTAGACATAAACAGAGCAGCATGGAAAGAGAGAAGAAATGATGAGTGCCAGTAGAAAGTAGCAGAGAGGGAGAAAGAGGGAGGATACAGAAGATGAAGATGAGGCTGAAAGCTTAGGAGTTAGATGTTAGCTGGACTCTGAGCTAGGGAGCTGTACAGAACTGTAGTTATGGACACAGGATTTCATCCCAGAGAAATAAAGAAAATGGATATAGAGCTTGGTATGTCTAGAGTTACACCTGTCTGGAATGATTGGAGGAACTATAGTTGAATTGATGTAATTTTGTCTTAGAGAAATAAAGTTAATAGACATAAGAACATAGTGTACACAGGTTTTTTTTCCCCCTAATATCCCAAGCCAGACATAGCAAAGCCCCCTTGGACCATAGGGAACTCAATAGGGGATATCCAGTCCTAGAGCATTTTCTGTGGTTTCTCAAAGGGCTTCTCTCAGGAGTTTCATTATAATTCAGTGGCTTTCCTGGGAAATCATGGCATGCTGCTGGTTACACTCCCATTCTGTGATTTCTGCTATGAATTTAGCTCTACAACTCTAGTATTTCATGTCATTGGACACTATATGCAGGTGTTCCAATCCTGTAGCAATCTTCTTCTCAACTTCTTAAGACTTCCTTTAAAATCTTGCCTCAAGATGCCAGGATCCTGTAAATCTTTTCGTTCTTCATGCCCATAAAAGCAGAATAAAATTGCCACCCCAATTAAGTGACTGTGCAACTAGTGTTCAAATTACCTGGGTGGTTTGTATTTTATTGATGTTGTTTGTGTATATCAAATACTACAGAGTATAATGAGAAACGTGTTATGTTAGGCTAATGCAATGTGCTCTTTTAGTGACAGACCTTGGCATCTATGAGTTCCTGTTAATACAAGAGACAGGCTTGTGGAAAGTAAGTGGCAGCCATAGTAAAATCCATTTCTTCACTCCTCACAAAACCCTATATACCCACATATTTAGAACAGTTTGCTTATGTACTCTCCATTATTATACCATTTATTATTCTGTTGAAATTATAAATTACTAATTTCATTATAACAAATATATTATTAAAAAATATGTTGGAAGAAGCAATAAAGCCTAGCTATACAGAGTCAAGCTGAAAAGAAAAATAAGTAAGTACTAAATAAATAAATAAATAAAATATTGCTAATGCATAAGATCCTGGAAATGTCCAGGAATTCATTCATTTAGTACTGAGTCAGATGATCTGATACTTCTTTGAATATAAATAAAAATATTTGCATTTGGAAATTTAATCAGCATTTCCAGCTTTGCAAATTCTAATATATTTAATTTTGATATAAGGACTTAAAAATCATTATGCATATCCAAAAAAAGAGTACTCGTAGGAACATAAAGTTTGAAAATTCTCTGAATGAGCTTTCAAAATCTACTATTTATGAAATCCAAACTTAACGGTTGTGTTGGTTAGTTTTTATCAAATTTACACACACTGGGAGAAGAGACATAAATTTAAGAACTACTTCCATCAAGTTGGCCTGTTGTGGTTAGAGTGGGAATGCCCCCTATATGCTAAAATATTTGAATATTTAGTCTCCAGTTGTTGCAACTCTGTGGAGGATTAGGGCCTGTGGCCTTGTTGGGAGAATTGTGTTTCTTGGGGTAGATGCTGTCATTTCAGAAGCCCTTGCTTGACATTTCGAGTCAGCTCACTATGCCTCATGGTAGTTATCTGAAGAGGTAAGATTTCAGCTATTATCGAGCAAATTATCTGCCTGTCTGTTATCAAGTTCCCTGATATGGTGGTGATGGAATCACCATCTTAAGCTGTAAGTCCCAATAAACTATGCCTACTACAAGTTGCCTTGATCATAGATAGTGCCTTCAAGTCAATAAAACCGTAACTAGATACAAGTCAGTCCCAGGAGTGGAGTGAGGAATTGTGATCATGCTGTTTTGGGATGAATGTAGAAGACATTGAGACTTTGAACTAGGTAAATGGTTGAATGTTGTAAGCAGGGCAGAATAGGCCATCCTAGCAGGAACTTAGAAAAGTTTTTTTTGCTTTTTTTTTTTTTTTAAGTATTATGGACTTTGGAGTCAAGATCAAGAAGTTTCAGAGGACAACTGCTGTGGATATCTCTCTGTATAAATAAAACACTAATTGGCCAGTAGCCAGGAAGGAAGTATAGGCGGAACAAGCAGAAAAGAGAATTCTGGGAGCAGGAAGGCTGAGTCAGGAGACACTGCCAGCTGCCACCATAAGTACCAACATTAAGATACTTGCCATGTGGCAAGGTATAGATTTATAGAAATGGGTTAATTTAAGATGTAAGAACTAGATAGCAAGAAGTCTGCCATGACCATACAGTTTGTAAGCTATATAAGTCTCTGTGTGTTTACTTGTGGGTCTGAGTGGCTGTGGGACTGGTGGGTGAGAGAGATTTGTCCTGACTGTGGGCCAGGCAGGACTGGAGAATACTTCAGCTACAGGCAACAATATTTGCAACTTGACTAGAGACAATTCTTGTAATATTTTACAAAAGTTGTGGCTGCTCCATGCCCTTGTCTCAAGAAATTGCCTGATACCAAATTAGAGAACTTAGACTTATTACATTGGCAGAAGTAATTTTAAGAACACATTGGTTTTTGTTGTTGTTGTTTTTGGAACAGGGCAAGAAGTACATACAAACTCACAATGATTGTGATAGCATGCACAAAACCTGTACAAAGCTCAAGCCAGACAAAATTATTGTATGGAAGAAGTGGCATCAAGTCCCACCAATAACTGAAAAGTCATTGACATTTGACAGCTGTTAGAAAAAAAAAAACCAGTTATCTTCAAGAGTGTGACCACTGAGAGGTTGGGCTTTTTTCTAGGGCAAGCCTCATATTACAAAGTATTTGGGCAAAAAGAATTAGACTTAATATATTTAAGACAGAGATTTAGATAGGGGAGAAAACCATGTTCAATGTAATTCTGGCTTCTTTGTTTCCTAATTTTACTCTCGTTAAATGTTTCACTTCTCTTATTAATCAAGGTAATACATTAAGAATGTGCTGAACAAGAATGATAAAAATGGATGTCATTATCTTTTTGTTAATTTTAGTGAATTCACTTTTGGTTTTGTTTTTCTTTTCCATTTACCATGATGTTGGGTATGAGCTTCTAACATGTTACCTTAATTTTGTTTGGATAAGCCCCTGATTCCATAGACTCTTCATGATTTTTTATCATGAAGTAATATTGAATTCTGTCAAAGATTTATTTTGTATCTAATTATATTATCATGAACTTTTTTTCTATAAATATTTTATATGGTAGACTGTATTCATTTCTTTATGTTTATTGAACTATCTGTTTCTAGGTTAAAGCCATCTTGGTCATGGTGGATAATCTTTTTTGTGTTCTTGAATTAAGTTTGAATGTATTTTATTGATAATTTTTGCCCCAATGTTCATCAGAGAGATGGGCTTCTAATTTTCTATTTTTGTTGGGTGTTTGTTTCATTTGAGTACTGAGGCATTTTAGTTTCATAAAAAAATTTTGAAAGTGTTGTTTCCAGTTATATTTTATATAATAATTTGAGAAGTACAGTTAGTTTTTGTTTGAAGGTACATTATAATTCTGTGCTGTATTAATTTGGTCTTCAGTCATTTCTAGGTTGATGATTTTAAATTATTGCTTCCTTTACAATGGATGTTATTAGTCTATTTAAATTATTTTCCTCATCTTAATTTAATTTTATTATGATGTTTGTCTTGAAATTCATTGGTCTCTTTAAAGTTTTCAGTTAAGTGGAATACAAATTTTTAAAATATGTTTTTACAGTATCTGAATTTCTCCAGAATCTCTTGTAATATTTTCTCTTTTCACTTCAACTTTAATAATTTGGATCTTCTCTTTCTTTTGTCTAAAATTTTTGTCAATTTTGTTTACCTTTCCCAACTGGCTTTGGAGCAGTGTTGTGCATAAAGGATTCATTTTATATACTGCCTATTAGGAATGGCACTATCCACAGTATGTGGACCCTCTTACAATGAGAACTTTAAGCACAAAATTGCTTGACTGGAAACTTTAAAGAAACTAATGGAGCAAGTGAAGTCAAGATCATGATGAAGAAAACCACACAGACAGCTGAATCAAGCTTGTAGGAGCTCATGGACTCTGACCTGTCAACTTGGAACATGCATGGGACTGAACTAGGCCCTGTGAATTTGGGTGACAGTTACATAGCTTGATCTGTATGAGAAGCCCTTGGCAGTGGAAACAGGACTTACCATGGGTGTATGAAATGACTTTTTGGAACACAATCCCTAGGATGGGATGCAATGCTCAGCCTTGACACAGAGGGGAGGGCCTTGGTTCTACCTCAGCTTAGTATGCCTGCCAGACTTCGTTGACTCCTCAAGGGATGGCTTAGCCTCTCTAAGGAGTGGATATTAGTAGGACGGGAGGGTTGGGAGGAAGATGAATAGGAGGGAGGGGGAACTGGGATTATTATGTAAAATGAAAAAAAAAAAACTTTAAGTAAGTAAGTAAGTAAATAAATAATCAAAATAACTTAACCACAAAGTTTAGCCAAGGCAAATCAAGAGATTTGGGTCTGAAGAGTATGGTGAGATGGTCAGTGATGTGGAAAGAAATGGCTAGGAGTCAGTGGTGGCAGCAGCTGGTGGAAACTGGAGGAAGATGTTATATATCAAGATTACTAACTTCTTTCAAAGGCCTTGATGCAAAGCAAGAAACTATGCACACAGACCACGCAATAGAAAAAGAAATGGAGTTTGAAACTTGTAGCTGGAAGTTTCTCAAGCCCTGCCTGGCCCTGTAGCTGGGACAAATCTCTCTCACTCTCTCACCCACATCCCACAGCCACTTGTTCCCAAGTAAACACACAGAGGCTTATATTATTTACAAACTATTTGGTCTATGGCTCAAGCCTTTTTAATCATCCCTCTTTAAATAAAAATAAACATTTATAAACAGTATTTTTAGATTTTGAGTGTAGCTTCTCATACTTCTTCCTGAAGATTGGGGATGCTGGCAATCTTCTGGGGATCCTGAGAAAATTAGAGTTAATGGTCAAGTCCTGGGAATATGGTACCATCTGTTAAAGTTCAAGTGGTCTCACTGGATCAAATTTGATCCATCTTAACCTGGAACAAATCCACAGCATCTTGAGCTTGTGGAAACAAAAGCAGAGCCCCCTTTCCAAAGCAAAATATCCTTAGATCCAAATTTTGAAGTCAAGATACCTTTAAAATAAAAATATTGGCTTAACTTAGTAGCCTTTACAATCAAATGTCTCTCTCTAGTTAAAAATCTCAAATCCAGACTCTCTGTGTAATTGCATCTTTAAATAGGCTGCCTATTATATTCTTTATATATTATTTTTATTTTTAAGACTTTATTTTTATGACTATGTATATCCTTTCTCTTCTCTCTCTCAAACCTATGTACATTTTTACATACAATACAAGCCATTTAGAGCTTTATTCCATCTGAATCTGTCTCATTGTGAATCTATAATTCTTCTCTGACCAGGAGAGATCTTAAACTGCTCAGCTGTATGGCTAGGACCAACACCGTAGCTTTGGCTGCTGACTCCACCCTTTTGGCTTCCCAACATGGAAGAGTCATATCTACCCTGCAAACTCAGGTCTATGCTGCAACCAGGTAGCATGCAGCTGGCCCACAAACTGTTTTTGTCTGTATGAGTAAGAGCTAAAGCAGCCATGCAGCATGCTGTGCAGCTTGGAGACAGTAATCTGCCATGCTGTGCTCAATCCCAAATGCTGCAGCATCTCTATACCATGGCCTGCATGAGAATCACAAGTAGGAAACTGTTTTGGGCTCCATTATTGTGTGTTCAGAAGCCTTTTTAAAGCTCTTTTAGGCCTTACAGAAATTTGAGAGCTCCATGTTAAGCAACAAATGTAGCTGAAAGTTTCTCTGGTTCTATCTACCCCGTGGTCTGGAAGAATCTCTCTCATTCATGTCCCATGGCCACTTGGTCACAAGTAAACACACAGAAGCTTACATTATTTACAAACTGTGTGGTCTATGGCTAAAGCCTCTGGCTAGCTAGCTCGTTCATCTTAAATTAACCCATTTCTATTAATCTATGTATCACCATGTTTTCCGTGGCTTTACCAATCCCATTACATGTTGCTACTTGGATGGCAGTTTGGTATCTCCTCTTACTCTCCTTTCTCCTTTCACTCTCTCTCTTGGATTTTTTTTTCACCTGGCTCCATCTCACCTGCCACAGGCCAATGCAGCTTCATTTATCAAGCAATCACAGCAATACATAATCACAGTGTATAGAAAGATATCCCACAACACTTCCCCTTATATTAGTACTAGAGTTACAATCTTCAAGATAGGACAGCTATTGGGGTAATGTCAGTAATTTGCCATTTACTTATGTTCTGGACACTTCTGAACATTTAACATGTCTTTCTTGTTTGTTGTTATTCTTGTTGGTTGAAGTTCCATTTTTGTTTATGTTATTACTCTTTGTTTTTTTTTTTTCCTGGACAATACTTGATAATCATTCTTATTGTATATAGTTTTCATTAAATTTAGAACCTTCTTATTTAGACAAAAAGGGAAAATGTAGTGGTATTTGCTCTGCCCATGACCTTGGGCTATAGGGCCCAAAGGAGGCAGTGCTTCCTGCCATAGCATGTGACCTCTTAAAAGGAGAATGAGAAGAGTCATATGCCCCTTCTTTCTGCTCCTGCCTGTGAGGTAAATTTGTTTCCAGTCACATCTACTCCATTCTGTATTCACGGGTATATTTCTTCAATTTGTATTTTAATAAATCCCTATTATCAATTAAATAGACTCACATGGATTTATTATAAGAACTTGGGCAGCTCAATTAAATGTGTGCCAGTTGTGCATGGAAGACACCTATGATCCTAGCATCAAGAGGCTGAAGCAGGATGGCATCACTATTAAAGCCAATATGAGCTATAGAAGAAAGAGGGGGAAGGGAGGGGGCAGGGAAGAAGAAAGAAAAAGAGAGAGGGGGGGAGAAAGAAAGAAAGAAAGGAAGGAAGGAAGAAAGAAAAAGAAAGAAAGAAAAGTAGGGAAGGAAATAATGGAAATCACAGTTTGAGGCTAAATTTGAAGTCATTCAATTTGAATGGGTATAAATTTTCTTTTCTTTCTTTTTTTTTTTTTGTAATATATATTTTCTTAACCAATACAGTATATCCTTTCTCCAATGTCAGGAAAGAGATTATGTCATAAATTAATATTTAGAATAATACACCAGGTGAAGAATAAAGTAACATACATGGGCATTTTGAGTGGTTTATTTGAGTGGAGATTACTGCCTTATGTGGTAGTAAAATTGCTTTCAATTGCTTATGTAGCCCTAGCTTGTATAAAGAAATTGTTTGGAATTAAATGTATAGGATTCATTTAATTATGGAGTTTATTACTTAATAGATTTTCCTTTAGTTTCATGAACTTTTTGGGGTCATCACTTTGAAAACTAAAAATGTACATACTGTAATGTAGTTGGAGTTTTTCTGGTTCTGCCTGGCCCTCGGTCAGGACAAATCTCTCTTACCCGCCAGTCCCACAGCTGCTCAGATGCAACCAAGTAAACACACAGAGACTTATATTACTTATAAACTATATGCTGTGGCAGGCTTCTTGCTATCTGTTCTTATATCTTAAATTATTCCATATCTATTAGTCTATAAGTTGCCATGTGGCTTGTGGCCTACCAGTACTTTACATCTAGCTTTCAGGGTGGTGGCTGGCAGCATCTGTCTGCCTCAGCCTTCCTGTTCCCACAATTCTCTTCTCTGTTTGTCCCACCTGTACTTCCTGCCTGGCTACTGGCCAATCAACATTTTATTTATACAGAGCCATATCCACAGGCCTGGAAGCTTATAGTCTCCCAAATATAGATATTGTGTCTGCCAGTAGTTCCCAAATCATATGCATCAGAATTTCCTCTGTAAGACACTTAAAATATACTGGACCCATCCAAGAGGTTCACACATGGTTCTGAACCTACATTTTTTTCTCCAGCTATTTTCTCCAAGGTGCTGCTATATCTGCTTCAGGAACCAAACTTATGATTCAGTGGTTTCTGCTGCTCTGATTCCTGTTTTATGCTTACTGAAGACTACCAATCACCGTTCCAGTGTGGGGACTACTATACTCCCTGATTCTAGGGAAAGTGTGATCCACTGAACTCTGGGAACTCAATACTAGCCTAGCATTAAATGTTACTGGTATAAGATGCAGATGGATCTTCCTGCATGGAAGCATCTCCAAAGCCCGGGAACTGCCTGCCCTCTGCCAAAGTGAAGAGAGATGCTCATGACTGACAGATGCTTTTGTCTCATTCAGCCCTCTGTGTGGTACCCCAGCAACCATAAGCACTTTGTTCTGGCATATCACCAGCAGTGAAGAAACAGGAATCAGATCCACAACAGAGCAATGAAGCAGACCAAAGCAACAGTGTCTTCTAACAAATATACAATTATTGAATAGAAAATCCACAGAAGGAAACCAGAATTGACCCACCAGCCCTTACAAGAACAACTACTAGATGAAATACATATATATATATATATATATGATTAAAAATATCCAAATACAATGGTTTAAATACCCAGGAAATGTAGGAAATTGTGTGTCATACTGAATACTAGGAAAACCATAATCTGAATGAGAAAAGATAATCAATGGATATCAGTATCAAATTCACTAAAATGTTGGGGTTTTTGACAGCAATTTAAAACAGTTTTCATGACATGTCAATAAAAACAGAACAATTGTGTATTCCATGGATAGGTAAATCTGATGGCTCATCTTCATTGTCAAGTTGGTCATGTTTAAAATCATCATGGAAACAAATATTTGGGATTCTCTATGAGGGGCTATCTAGATTAAGTAGATTGATATGGGAAGATCCACATTAAATGTGGGTAGCACATTTGTGAGCCAGAGTCCTGGGCAGATATAAGGAGAAAGTTAGCTAAAGCCTACCCTACATTCAGTGCTCTCTGTCCCCTGAGTGTGTTTGCGATGTCACCATTTATCTCAAAGCCTCACATTCATTATTTCTCTACCATGAAAGACTGCGCCCTTGAATTGGGAGCTGAAATAAATCATTTCTTTTAAAATTGCTCTTGACAGCATTTTCGGAAGGAGCTAAGTAGCTAACACTGTAAGGTCAAATAATAAACTGAAAATGACCTTAAATAAATAATAAAAATGAAGATTCCGGAAAATAAATGGACATCACAACACTGAATAGGAATCACAGACTTGTAACATATTATAGACAAGAGGATGGAATAATGTTGTGTTTTCTCAATTGACTTCAGCTAGGGAAGCAGATAGCCTAACTGCACATAGTCCCTACTCCCCTTTGCCTCCAAAACCAAGCCCCAGTTTCATCCCCAGCTCTGTAGCTCACCTCCTGCTATGACCTTCCCTTTTTATTTGCCCCAAACTCCAGTGGATAATATTGTCCTTCCCACTCATCCTGATATCCCAGTCTCCAGCTCCAGCAGATATTGCCTAGAAAACAGGAAGCCATGCCAGTCAGGGTAGCAGATAGGCTAGCTCTTCCACTGTTATTTTATCTATTGTAAACCCAATCTCTCAGTCTCACCCTATCACTGGAGCAGACCAACTTCTGCAGTGTCAATAAAGAAAACCCAAACTGAGTGAAATTCAGAAATGAAAATTGAGGAATTCAGACCTCAAAGGCAAGCATAACAACAGAATACCAAAGGTAGTAGAGATAATCTTAGTTATTGAAGACATGATAGAAGAAATGGACATATCAGTCAAAGAAATTACCAAATCCTTAAAATTACTGGTGCAAAACACCCAGAAAATTAGGGAAACTATGAAAAGACAAAATGTATGAATTTTAGAAACAGAGGAAAGAAAAGAAACCCACTTCAAAGGAATAGAAAACATTTGCAAAAATTCTGGGAACAAATTTCCCTAACATAAAGAACAAGATGTTTTTAAAAAAGTACACATAACACCAAATAGACTGGATCAGTAAAAGTTCGTTCACCACATAATAATAAAACCACTAAATGTACTTAACAAAAAAATTATTAAAATACGCAAGGGAAAGAGAACAAATAACAGATAATGATAGACCTATAAGAATTACACCTGATTTCTCAAAGGAGACAGTATAAGGAAGGCATAAAGGCCTGGAAAGATGTTCTACAAGACCACAAATGCTAGCCCAAAATTAATACCCAGCAAAATTTTCAGTCACAATAGATGGAAAATATAAGACATTGTATGATAAAGCAAAAATCTGAGCAAGTTCTGTTTGCAAATTCATCGCTATAGAATGTGAAAACAAAACAAAACAAAACACAAAAAACTCAAAGCAGAAGGAGTTAACCACACCCAGAAATGGAGGAATAAACAATGCCAAGCCAGTGACTCACAACAATAACAAACCAAAAAAAAAAAAAAAAACAAAAACCCAAAAACAAAAAAAAAAAAAAAAAAAAACCAGGAAACACACACACACACACACACATACACACCAAGAGAATAACAGGAATCAACAGTACTGCTCACTGACATCTCAACAACAATTGTTGTTGACTGTTTTTGGTTTTTGTGTTTTTTTTTTTTTTTTTTTTAAATTTATAGTGGCTACCTCTTAAGAAAATGCTGTCCTAATCAGAGACTGTAACTCCATTGCTACCAGCAGCAGTTCAGTCACAAAGGCCACAGCCTGAGGTGATTCTGTTCCCTCAGGCACAGACTCTTTCAAAGCTATTAAGGGAAACTTTATCTAGATCGCTATCCCTCTAAAAATCTCATATTTCAAAGGTTGAGTTGGAATTCTGCTTGCTCAGAGATGCTGAATAGTAAGTAGCCAACCTTTTTCCTTTGCCTTTGTCTTCCAAAAACCCAGACATCCTTCTGCTTTGCTCTCAACTAAGAACCCTAGCTACAAGTGGTTCCTTCCTACCACATCCCAGCAGCTAATTGCTGACTTAACATCCTGCTCAAAGGTTACTTTTATTTAATCAAACAAATATAACATATCTTTGCATTGTTAACAAAAGCAGTAGGTAAAAAGCAGCACACTTTAAAATAATATTCCATTGCAATCAATGGCCTCAATTCCCCCAATAAAAAGATACAAACTAAAAACAATCAAAGAGAAAGCAGAATCTATCCTTATAGTGCATCTAAGAAATGTTTTAATATAAAAAAGATACATTCCTTTGGGCTAAAATAATAGAAAAAGATATTTCAAGGAAATGAACATTAAGTTTCAAGCTGATGTAGCCATTTTAATATCTGACAAAGTAGAATTCAAACCAAAACTAATCTGAAAAGATAGAGAAGGACAGTACACACTCATCAAAAGAAAACATCACCCAAGATGACATTGCAATTCTTAACACCTATACACTTAAGGGCACCCAAGTTCATAAAAGAAACATTACTACAGCTTAAATAACACCTACACCCCTCACACTGATATAGGTAGATATAAGTACCCCACTTTCACCATCAGACAGATCAGACAGACAAAGTCTAAAGTGAGAAATGCAGGAGTTAAGGCTCATTATGAACCAAGTGAAACTAACAGATAATTACAGAACATTTCACTAAAACACAAATGAATATAGCTTCTTCTCAGCACTTCATGGAACTTTCTTCCAAATTTACCACACAGAGAAAGCTTCAACAGGTATATTAAAATTGAAATAATTCCTTACACTCTATCAGACTACCATATATTAAAGTAGGAGGATATCAACAGCGATGTTGGAAAGTTTTTGCTGACTGGTAGAGGTTGTTGCTGCCCATGTGCAAAGCTTTCTGTTGCCACTTTTGCCCTTTGCCCTCTCAGACTGATGGCCAGTAGGCTAAGAAGGGAAAGAGACCCATACACAGCAGAAACAAGAGAAAGCTTACAAATTCATGGAAATTGACCAACATACTACTGAATGAAAAAAATAATGTGTCAAGGCAGAAATTAATAAAGAAATTTAAGACTTTCTAGAATTTACTGAAAATAATATATAACATGTACAAACCTATGAAGCAAGATGAAGGGCAGTTTTATGAAGCAAGTTAATAGGATTAAATGCCTCCAAAAATAGAAATTGGAGAGATCTCATACTAGTAATTTAACTACAAACCTGAAAGCTCTAGAACAAAAAGAAGAAGTCACAACAACCAAAAGCAGTAGATGGCAAAAAGTAATTAAACTCAGAACTGAATCAATAAGATGAAAACAAAGAAACAAAAAAATAATATGAAGAGTTTATTCTTTTAGAAAATCAATAAGATTGACAAATCCATATCCAAATTAACTAAAAGGCAGATAGAGAATATCCAGATTAACAAAATTAGAAATGAAAAAGAGACTACAAAAGCATATAACAAGGAAGTACAGAAAATCATAAGGATATATCTTAAAAACCTGTACTCCACCAATTTGGAAAATCTAAAAGAAATGGATTTTTTTTCAATACTTATCACTTATAAAAGTTGTCAATATCAGATAAGCAATTTGAATAGACTTATAGTCCCTAGTTAAACAGAAGCAGTCATTGAAATTGCTTAACAAAAATGGCCAGGGCCACACAGTTTTAATACAAAATTTATCATACTTTCAAAGAGGAGGTAATGACCATATACTTCAAATAATCCCACAAAATGGAAAAATTGAATGAACATTGCCCAATTCATTTGACAAGGTCACAGTTACCCTAATACCTAAACAACCCCCAAACCCAACAAATAAGGAAAATTATAAACTGAACTCTTTTTATAATTACAAATACAAAATCTTAATAAAATACTTGCAAACAGAGTCAAAGACCATATTATTTGCCCTTATCAAGTAGGCCTCATCCCAAAGATTCAGGCATGCTTCAACATTCATAAAACAACAAATGTAATACACAATATAAACTAACTGAAAGACAAAATCCACATGATCATCTCATTACATGCAGTAAAGCCCTTTGACAAAATCCAACATCCCTTCATGATAAAAGTCCTCTAGAAAGTAGGGATACAAAGAATATACCTCAACATTATAAAGGCAGTTTACAACATACACATAGTTAACCTTAACTTAATTGTAGAGAAACTCAGAGCAATTCCCCTAAAATCAGGAACAAGACAAGGTTGTCCACTCTTTCCATACCTACTTGAAGTTTTAGCTGTAGCAATGAGACAACTGAGGGAGATTTAGGGGTTACACATTGGACACAAGCCAGATGGTGTGGTAATGTATTGTGTCTCTCTATTGGGGACACTGTGTCCCCCAATAAAATTTATCTGAAGTTCAGAGGAAAAATCCACCCACTATAGCAAACTTAGAAGTCAGGCAGTGGTAGCACATGTCTTTAATCTTATCATTTGGGAAGCATGGATCTGTCTGGATCTCTGTGAGTTCAAGGCCACACTGGGAACAGAGCCAAGTGTGGTCACACATGCCTTTAATCCTAGCACTAATCATAGAGGGCTGGAGGACTGTACAGACAGAACTGGTCAGGAAGAGGAAGTGATGTAGCTGGGCTTAGAGAGCCAATGAGAGAACAAAACAGACAGGCATATAGGTGTGCATATACAAGAAGTAGTCTCTTTGGAGACTGAGGTGTCAGTCAGGTGAGGTTAGCTTGTGGCTTTTCTTATTCCCCTCATCTCTCAGGTTTTCACCACTATATCTGGCTCTGTATTTTTTATTTAATAAGACCATTTAGCAATTTGTCTCCAAGATGGTGGTAGTGCATACCTTTAATCCCAGCCCTTGGGAGGCAGAGGCAAGCAGATCTCTGTGAGTTTGAGGACACCCTGATCTATAGAGCAAGTTCCAAGAGAGGCTCTAAAGCTACACAGAGAAAACCTGCCTCAAAAGCATGAACAAACAAACAAACAAAAATTGAACATATGTCATTCCTACCAAGGAAACAGAAACTACAGATCTTCATCTCTCTCTTTCTCTCTCTACTCCTCCAGATTCAATCCACCAGTCTCATCCCTAGAACTGCTGATAAACACTTGCTACAGCTTCCCTTCCTCTCCTACCCGATCTCCAGTGGATCACATGAAGTCTCATAATTTCCTTCCCCCACATTGTTTTTCCAGCCCTCATCTCTAGCAGCACACCCCCCCCCTCCACCCCTGCCGAAAACAACAGGGCAATCTAACAAGGAAATGCAAGAAGTTAACTGCAAATCTTCATCTTTCCCTCAAGTCCTCCAAATCCAATCCCCCAGTTTCATTCCCAGCTTTGTAACAGACTTTCTGCTGTGACCTCTCCAAACTCTCTGCCCCAATCCCCAGCACCTAAACAGTCTTAATGGAACACCATGTTTTCCTCCCACCTGTGGATCCCTACAGTTACAGCTATAGCCGCTCTTTATTCTTAAGTGTCCCAATACCAAGAAGCATATTCTACCTGGAAGCTGCAATGGCTACACCTATCAGAACCACAGAAGAATAAGCACCCTGCCACATATAGCCACCACACTATCCTAAGAACCAGAGAACAAATGGAAACCAAATAGCAAAACATCCATCCAACCAAGACAAGACCAGACAATAGAAACTGCAATTGCAATCATCCTGTCCCAGATGCCAAGATGCCAGCATAAAGACACAATCAATGACAGCATTGGTGACTTAACAGTACACCTGAAAGCTCTAGAGTAAGAAGAAGCAAACTCACTCAGGAAGAGTAGATGGCAGGAAATAATCAAACCCTGGCTGAAATCAATAAAATACAAACAAGGAGAACAATGCAAAGAATCAATGAAACGAAGAGTTGGTTCTGAGAGAATCAACAAGATAGACAAACCCTTATCCAAACTAACTAAAAGGTGAGAGAGAATATCAAAATTGGCAAAATCAGAATTGAAAATTGGACATAGCAACAGACCACAAATAAATCCAGAGAATCATCAGGCCATACTTAAAAAAACTGTGTACTCCACAAAGTCAGAAAATCCATAAGAAATGGAAATTTTTCTGGATAGGTACCACATACCCACAATAAATCAAGACCAGATAAACATTTAAACAGACCTATAAACCTTAAGAAAATAGAAGCAGACATTTAAAGTCTCCCATCCAAAAGAAGCCCAGAGCCAGGTGGTTTCAGCACAGAATCCTACCAGAATTTCAAAGAAGAGCGAATACCAATACTCCTCAAATTGTTCCACAGAACTGAAACAGAAGGAACATTGCCAAATTATTTTTATGAGATTACAGTTACCCTGGTACTCAAACCACACAAAGATGCAAAAATGAAAGAGAACTAAAATCAATTTCCTACATTATGCCAAAATACTCAATAATATACTGGCAGTCAGAATCAAAGAAAACACACACACACACACACACACACACACACACACACACACACACACACACAAATAATCCACCATAATAAGTAGGCTTCATTCCAGAGACATGGGATAATTAAGCATATGAAAATCTGTCAAAGCAAGACACCATATAAATAAACTGATAGGAAAAACCCACAAGATCATCTCATTAGATTATGAAAATGCTTTTGACAAAAATCTAGCACCTCTTCATGATAAAGGACTTGGAGAGATCAGAGATACAAAGACCATACATAAACATAACAAAAGCAGTATAGAGCAAACTAAGGGCCAACATCAAATTAAATGGAGAGAAAATAAAAACAATTCCACTAAAATTATGAAGAAGACAATGCTGTCCTCTCTTGCAATATCTATTTAATATAGTAATTAAAGTTCTAGCTAGAGCCCCAAAACAGCAAAAGTAGATCAAGAGGATACAAATTGGAAAGGGAGTATTCAAAATTTAATTATTTGCAGATGATATGACAGTATAAATAAGTGACCCCAAAAATTCTACCAGGCAACTCCTACAGCTGGTAAACACCTTCAGTGATGTAAGATTAACTAAAAAAAATGAGTAGCCCTCCAATATACAAATTATAAACAGGCTGAGAAAGAAATCAGGGAAATATCTCATTTTTACAGTAGCCACAAATAATATAAAATATCTTGGGGTAATTCTAACCAAACAAGTTAAAGACTTGTATGATATGAACTTTAAATCTTTGTAGAAAAGTGAAGAACATATCAGAAAATAGAAAGATCTCCCACACTATTGTATAGGTGGGATCAAAATAGTAAACATGCCAATCTTACCAAAAGCAGTCTACAAAATCAGTGCTGCAATCCCCATCAAAGCCCCAACACAATTCTTCACAGCATTTGAAAGAACAATACTCAACTTCATGTAGAAAAACAAAAAAATCCAGGATATCTAAAACCTAATTATTCATCTCTAGTAAAATAAATTTAAGGTAACAAAGGACAACTTCTGGAGAGTAAGGGTGAGATAAATATTTCTGAACTTTAACACAACAATCTGTTTGAGAAAAGCAATTAAATAAAGTTCAACATGTGTGTGTGTGTGTGTGTGTGTGTGTGTGTGTGTGTGTGTGTGTGTGTGTGCATGATTTACACTGTTGGATGAATAGAAACCCCTTCCTGGGGGAAAATATGTGCAAATGACCTAGATGACATAGGTCTAATGCTAAGATATAAGAAGTCTCAAAATAAATTAGAAAAAACATTCTTAACACTCCTGGAACTGTAAAAATGACCCAACTGATCCATTTAGAAAATAGGCTACCATAAAATATATTTTAGAAATTTCTATAATAAAGATACACTGAAGGCAAATAAACACATTGAAAATTACAAAGATCATCAGGAATTTGGTGAGATAGTCAACACTTAAGAACATTTGCTGCTTTTGCAGAAGACCAGTTTTCAGTTCCTAGTACTCATATACATAAGTAAAAATAAAAAAAATTAAAAATTTACAAAGCACAACATCATATAATAGAGAAAGCTCAAACAAGTCACAATGCAACATTAGTATAAACCTATAGAATGGCTAAATTATGAGACAGGGTTGTGTTGAAGGGGCTATTGTTCATTCAAAGAGAGTTAATGCAGTAGAGGAAGGCTAGTTGGCTCACATAGAGCTTGGATGTGTGCTAGTTTGACCACTCTGGAAAATATCTAGTTCCTTTTAAAAGTAAAAACAAATTTCTCACCTCAAACAGTTGTTCACATGGACATTTGTCCTAAGTAATGGAGACTCATCAAAATGAGTCTCATAAAACCTAAGATTTATTCATAATCGCCCCAAACTGGAAAGTAGAAAATTTTCTTCACGGAGTGAAAGGTCCAGACCTATTGTGGTAATTGTGTACTACAAAATCCTAATTAGCAATTAATAAAGACAATTACATTAATGAATACAATAACTTGAGTCTTTATTATCTATCTTCTCTCTGGGAAAGGATTTATATTAGATGTTAAAAATGTTAGAGGATGCTGCTGCATGTCTACCTCAGATATGTCATCATTGATTCATTAATCTCAGGTTCTTCATGAATTTCTTTTTGTGGACATGTGAAGTCACTGTTAGTGAAAGCTTACTACCACATACTAAATTGAGTAGTGTGAAAATTCATAGAAAAGACACTAATGGGAATGCTAAAATGAAGCCAAAGAACCTCACTAAGAATTTGCATCAAAGGTCTTTGGGAGCCTAAGGGCAGATCTGTTTGTAGAAAAAAAACAAAACAAAGCAAAAACTACTTTTCTTTTAGGCTGGTAATATACTCCAAAGATTCCTAAGGCATACAAAATGGCTTTTCCATGGATTGTGTGTTTGCGCATGTGTGTGTGTGTGTGTGTGTGTGTGTGTGTGTGTGTGAGAGAGAGAGAGAGAGAGAGAGGAGGGATTGATCACACAGAATATTCACAGAGACATATCACTGAAAAGAACACCTAAATATGATAAAAATATGTGTTTAAAATATAGTTCAGAAACAAAATAATGAGAAATATAATATGAGAGATATGGACTACATCATATACTCTTGATCTATATTATTATTATTGACTTACTTCTTTTGTTAGTTTTGAACTTGCTGAGGCACTCACAACTGCTATCTGTAAGGAATTACAATATTTACATGCACAGGTTATATGAAAATGGTAAAGCTGCAAGCAAACGCTTAACAAATAGTGCATGTTGGGTGCTAAAATATTCTTTTTTTAAGACATTTTTATTTTGTGTGCATGTGTGTGATTGATGTTTGTGCAATGCCTGTGAAGAACAGAAGAGGGCATCAGATTCCTTCTAGATCTGGAATAATAGGCAGCTGAAAGCCCGTCAATGTGGGTCCTGGGAACCAAACACTGGTCCTCTGTAAGAGCAGCAATTTCTCTTAAAGGCTGAATCATGTCTCCATCCTGTAAATTGCTCTTTAGTAAAGAATTAAGTAGATCTGGGGAAGAGGGTAGGTGGAGAAGGAGATAGGAGAAGTGGAAAGAGGGAAACTGTGGTTGGGATGTATTGAATGAGAGAAAAATCTATTTTCAAAAATAAAATAGAATGAGAAATCATAAATGATGAAGCCATTAAAAAAAGGAATTAAGTGAGTGCTGAAAGCAGTTTTAGCATCAAGAAAAGAGATGACTGTGAGTCAAACTGCCAACTCACAAAACAGCTATGCAGGCCTAGTAAAAGATGAAAGACTCATAAATCACCTGGTTCTGCAATGTGAGTGGTGCCTGGTCTGACACAGTCAAGACTCACAACCAGGCCAATGGTCAGAACATCTGGCACAGTTGGCGGGGTGGAAAAGATAAGAGCCATCATCTCAGAGAACTCACATAGTAATTTACTAAAATGGGCCATTTAGAGAAACAGAAGTAGGATAGGCCATTTCCTAGAAATGGATAGCACAGCCTTTCTCCCTCTGGCTTTGCACATGAATAGCTGGAAAAGTTAGGGTATGATGAGAAAAGTGCACAGAAATCCACTGGGTCATCAAACCTAAGAGACAGGTGATGGGCAAAGTTTGAAATCTTAGGTTTGAAGTACAAAGGGAACAGAATAATTTTAAGGCTTGTAGAAATACAGTGTGTAGAATTTGTTTGCCTAAATTAGAAGAGGATTTTGTTAGGTCAATAAAATGAAAAGAGATGTCAGGTATAATTGTGCAATGCTGGAAGTCACACCATTTTGTCAGAAGGCTCTCAGATAGATGACTGCTCCATATTTAGTTTCATTGGTTCTGCTCATGCCAAGCTCTTCCCCACACTCCTGTGGCAGTCTCTGGAAAAGAAAAGATACAGAATATTTCATCCATATAATCATGTTTCTTTCCTGGTAGATAGGAGAGATTTTCACTAGGAAGCCTTGTACAGAGATCCAATATTCAGTGTGGATTTCTCCAGGAAACATGAATAAAATTATTTCTGATCTATCATACCACTCATGGCCAGCCCTTGTCTTCCTCAGTCTGTTTCCTCTGGCTAGAATGGTGTCCTCTTCTCTGTTCTAACCTTGCTTATACTTCAAGAATCATTTGCATCTATTTTCTATCTGTCATGCTAACTCTAAGTCTTTCCTTCCCTCTATTCATGCAATGAGGTATACTTCCTAATATTTCTTTAATAGTTTGTTGACTGGTAGGTATTATTATTCTATTTTACTCATGCATGTGTATCTTCTCCATTATATAAAGAACATGATTTGGTTTTTAAATTAGAGTTAAAAATTGGACTTAAACATATCTTAACTGAATAATCTGACAATTTTGTCTTGGTATCATTGAGCATACTGTAACAACAAAACAACAATAATAATCACCCCACATACTTATTGCAAAGATGATGAATACAGTTAAAGTACTTACTAAACACCTTGTACTTTATAAATTGGTAAATAATTCTCACTAACGTGTTCTATTTATTGTATCTTTTATCACTTCCAAATTTTTACTGTTATCAGAACATGGCAGATTCTCAAAAATATTTGCTTGTGACCTAAACAACTAATTTTCTGCTAAAACACACAGGCACTTCACTGATATGGTGAAACATTAAAAACAAAGGACTTACTGATTGGTCAGATCCATTCTAGAAAAAGCTTGTGTTGTAGAAATTTAGAATCCATGTTTTAAAAGACATATAATTCAGAAAAATGGAATTTCAAAGATGGTGACACAGATACCTCAGAAGAGCATGAGATTGCCAGAGTGTTGCCATTATCAAAGGTTAGAATAAAGTCAAGCTGAGGGTCAAGCTACATATGCATGAAGCATGAACACAAGCTTACAGCCCACAAGAAAGTGTGAGTTTAAGTATGATGAGTCTGCATAGGCTGGAAATCTCATGTTGAGTGCTAAAATTAAAAAAAAAAAAAAAAAAAGATGTCAGTGAATAAAATTTGGTCAAAGTATCTAGCAGTATGGCCTAATATAGGCAGGAAACAGAGTATGCATTCAATGCCTAAGCTTAATAAGGCCTCCTGGCCTCCTTGCTGGCTTTAAGCATTCTTCCTGGTGTGTGTAGTTAAGGAACGACAGTTAAAACTGCCTTCCTTGGTTTACTGCAGGTTTTATAGATTCAGGAGTCTGCAAGAAAGGTGCTTCTTAGGAGAACATTGACAATTAATATTAAATACTCAAAGCTAGAAATGAACCATCCCTGGGGAACACACTGTAATGAAGTGTTCATTCAGAATCAAGTTCAAACATTCTAATAAAATCCTCTTTTACAGTCGAGATGGGTGTGTAAAGCCCAATCATGTCCATTTATGATTTATAAGACAATGTCTTCCTAAATTTGTCCATACTGAATTTATTTATTCGAGTGTCTGTTATTTGCAGGTCTTTCCCCCTTATTTTTTCCTTTATGCAATGTAGACTGTCTTGATATAAAAGTATGTTAGGCATTGTCTAATATAGTAGACTGATTTTCACTGTGGAAACTTTCTATGTCCTCTACTCAATGTTTTCATATTGCTTACACTGCTGGAGATGGAGCCATATTAACCACCAGCTCATATCCACTTAGTCCTAGAAATCAGATATTCTTTTATTCTGTATTCTTATGATATTTAATTACTATACAATATTTATATTAAACAATTCTTTTCTCATACAATATAAACTAAATATAGTTCTCCACCACCACATCCTCTCCCATCCAGATCCACTCCCTGTTTGCCCCTCCTTAGAAAAGAACATAACAACAAAAGATAACAAAATTAAATATAAGATAAAACAAAAACCATGAAATTAAAATTGGACAAGAAAAATGAAAGAGCCCCAGTAGAAGTCACAAGAATCAGAAAGTCAGTAACTCACAGATTCAAGAACCCCATCAAAGTACTAAACTGAAAGGTATAGTATGCGTGCAGAGAACCTGGTGCAGACCCATGTAGGCCTTGTGTTCCTGGGCCAGTCTCTCTATGAGTTCATATTGGCCTTGCTCACCTGTTTTAGATAGGCTTGTTCTTCTGCTGTGCTCCATCCTTTCTGTGTCCCCAACTCCTGCTTCCTCTTCTGAGGAGTTCCCTAAGCTCTTAGGGAGGGATTTGATGGAGACATATCATTTAGAGCTATGTGTTCCAAGGTCTTCCTCCCTCTCTTTGTGTAATGTCTGGCTGTGAGTCTCTGTGTTTGTTCCTATGTGCTGCAGAAATAAGCCATTCTGATGATGTTTGATTGAGACACACATCTATGAGTATAGCTGAGTGTATATATATACATATACACATATATGTATATATATACACACATACATATATGTATATATACATGTGTATGTATATATATATATAATTGTATTGTATTATAATGTATATTAATAGGAGTCGCTTTATTGTTCCTGCTTCACTTTGTTTTGTTTTGTTTTCAGAGCAGTAGTAATTGGTTTTACTGTAGGTATCTGGGCTATTTAGTTTTTGGTTTCTGGTCACCAAAGCAGGGTCAAGTATCATCTCATGGAGTGGCCTTTAAGTCAAATCAGACATTGGTTGGTTAATCCCACAAGGTTTGTGCCACTATTACCCTATCATATTTTGCAGGCAGGACAGATTGTAGGCCAAAGGTTTTGTGGTTGGGTTGGCATTCATGTTTCTCTTTTGGTGACCTGCAGAGTACCTTTCTGTGTCTGACACTAGAATAGCAGTTCTCAACCTGTGGATCACAGCCCACTTGGGGGTCAAACATCCCTTTATTGGGGTAACCTGAGACCATCAGAAAATGCAGATGTTTACATTACAATTCATTAGAGTAGGAAAATTATAGTTATGAAGTAGCAATGAAAACAGTTTTACGCTTAGAAGTCACCACACCATAAGGAATTGTATTAAAGGGTCACAGCATTAGGGGGGTTGAGAACCACTGTACCAGAAGATGGGGGTGAAGGTTCTATGTAGGTACCTGCTGAACCTGTCCAAGTTCAATGAATTATGTGGTTGTTAGCAATGGGGTCTTGCTTCAGTTTTTGGTGATTTCTATGGGACCCTTTCATTCAAAAATTCAACTGGATGAAACCCAGTCCCAGTATTGGAAGCTTCCTTTGGTGATAACAGACAGGAAGTTGGGGTTCCATCTCCCTAATCATTTTGCAGACTTCTTTAGGATCACCTTCATATGTTATAGGAAGATTCTACTGCACTAGGTGTCCATTACACCCATCAAATGACCTTCCATCTAACTGTCTCTCCCTCCTATTTCCTCTCTCAACCTGCTCTCTCCTCACTCTTCTCACCTCATTATCCTGTTCTCATCTCTACTTGCCTGCCCTTTCTTGCTCACACATAAAATGGATTCTGTTTCCCCTTCCATATGTTGCCCTTAGTCCCTTCCTCTATGCCTAACCTCTTTGGGTCTACAGACCCAAATGAGTACATTCAATATTTGTCTTCCTGGGTCTGGGTTACTTCATTCTGGAAGATTTTTGCTAGTTCCATGCATTTGCCTGAAAAATTCATGATGTCATTTTTATAAGAGCTGAGTAAGACTCCATTCTGTAAACTGTTAACATTTTCTTTTTTTAAACCCTCAAATAGTGTTGTTTTATTTAATTTTAATTTCTAATCTCTCCAAATTAATTCCCAATTTAAATAGATATAAAATAAAATTTCTAAACATGACATCATTAAGAATTCAGGGACTGATGAGGGGTATACAGTTTTAGGTGTCCTTATTAACAGATTTATCCTGTTCCTATGTCTTTGCAAATGCATTTGGAGCAAAGATTTTAAAAATGTTAAACATATATGAAAGTCTGAATGAAAGAAGAAGCAGGCATCCTTTGAGCAACACCCTATTTATAAAAGCTGTATTTAGTCAGATTTGAATAAGCAGACCAGCCATAACTGTATAAAATAAACTAGATTCATTTGATAATTTATCTACAGGAATATTTACACCTTGCTTGCAAACTTCTAACTTGTCATTTATTATTGGATTGTTATAGACAAGCTTTTAATCTTTGTTCAAAATTAGATATTACTTCCAGAGATTTTGTAGACTGAATAAAGACACTAACACAGTTCTTCAGGAACTCTAGCGTGGCAAGGTGGCTACATTGAAATCAAAGGGACAAACAATGAGGCTATTATTTTAGGACTTTTGGTTGCTAAATGGACTCCAACTTAACATTAACTTAATATTCACTTAAATGTATTCACTTAATAATAACCTTTGTTCTCTAGTTCTGTTTTGTTGTTGTTTATTTGTTTTTATGCTCATCTTCTGTCCTGTTATGAAAGGTGTCAAACCTTTGTCTCAAGAGAAAATTGAGTTCCCTGATATAGCCAAAATATAAAACACTTAAAATTAAAACCACTGTAAATAAGAGAAATGATTAAAAGATTTACTCAAGAAAAGATTTAGATTGCTATGGAGCACACAAGATTTTCAATACAAATAGTTACTGAAGTTTAATAGTATGATTAAAATTTCCAGACTGAACACAACAATTGCTGAAAAGAATGTAGAAGAAGAGAAAAAGTAGCATACTGAAAAGTTAAACAACCTGAATGATGCAGTTAGACTCAGTAAGGTGGGAGAAAGAGTAAGAGACAGACAGAAAGACACAGAGACAGACACAGAGAGACAGAGATAGAGAAGAAAATCTATTATAATGTGATAGTGATTATCATAATGAATTGTACAATTATTAAAAAGATGTAATTACAATTTTATTAAATTGCTTTGTAAATAAGTTTGGTAACTTGAATGAAGTTGATAATTCTTAGAAAAACATGTCATTAAAGTCAAACAGATGGAAAAATTGAATAACTATTATTTTTGAAAAGGAAATGTAATTAATAATCAAAATCAATTCTACAAAGGAAACAGACTAAAATGTAATAAATTGCATTGGAATTTTAAGGAAGAAATAGTGCACGTTTTAATGATTTTAATATGGAAAATGGGGAAATCAATCAATAGCTTTCAACTAAAGATTGTTACTTTGCCAACTATTCATCATTCAGACTTTTGGGCAGCTTAGACTAATTGGCCTGAACTGTAGACTTGAATACCTACATTTGAGTTCCTTTTCTGGTTTTTGTTTTTGGCTATGTAACTTGAACTAACATTTTGGCCTTTATTAGTCTTTACCGGTAAAATGAAGAAGTTGGACGACATGATTTCTAAATTTCCTTCAAGTGCAGTTTAGGCATATGGTAAACATTCAGTTCCCTTTGGTAATGCAACAGTCAGCCAAATTTTTAAAAGTTTTATAACTGGAATATAATTCGTCATTTAGACAATTGTTATCTGAGCCCAGCATTGTATCTGTCCCAGACAAACAAGAAAACTGCAAGTTACTGACACTTGGCTTTGTCTTGGCTTAGGGGGTATGCAGAGCAGCCAGCTCTCAGTCACATCTCTCTGTCAGGGCCTTCAACAAACAGAAGTAACATTGTGTTCCTTGGTACAGAATTGACCATGTTCTATCTTTGCCTAGTGTTTCTTTCTGAGGGGTTCTGATCACAGGATGACAGATATGTTTGGGAAGCATGCCTTGAATTTTAAACAGAAGTTGGACATAGGTGTTTAGATCTTCAGACTAGTTATGTAGCACTGAGTGAGACACTTGAACATGAGTCACTGGGGTTCATTTAAATCATTCAAGAGCTGTGCATGTTCCTGGAGAACACCCAGGACTCATTTCAGCAGCAGTGGGTCTTTCCCACTCTCAAGGTCCTGTACTTTCAATTCATCTTTAACACTGGGTTGTTTCTTTTATTTAAAAAAAAAATGTCAGACTAATTTTCTTACTACCTAATTTGAATCTTTTCCCTAACCTTCATCATACAAATGCATCTTGCAGAGCTTTGCACCAGCTTATAATATGTATGTTTTTTCCAACTGAAAACACACCTGAGGTGTTCTGAAGCATTGAACAACAAGATCAGCTCCTTAAATACACCAAGGAGTCAAAGGCTTGCTTAAATTTATTAATTTATGTCTACAAGCTTCATTTCAAAAGTTTTTTCTTGCTGAGACCATCAGGTCCCATTTTTGTTTTTTGTTTTTTGTTGGTTTTTTTTTTTCCTGTTCCCTTGTTATTTTGGAGTTTTTGCTTTAATCTCCGTGTGAGAGTGTCTATATAACTTTCCATACCTTTGTTGGGAGACAAGACACTTCACCCACCCTTTTAAATTCCTCCAAACAAAAAAGCTGAAATTATTATTCAATATTTAGGGGAGAACTGCATCTTATATTTCAAGATTTTAAAAGTCCCACTTTTATAAAAAGTAATTAGTATTTGTATATTAATGTCATAGTATCATTTCTGTTGCTGTGATAAAGTGTTCTGATAAAAATCAATTTAGGGGGAAAAGGCTGCATACAGTTTACACTTTGCTGTTACTAACTTCCATGTGGAAAACTCAAGGCAGGGATTTTAATCAACTAGACACATCCACAGTCGAGAATACACAGAAATGAAAACATACATGTTTACTACTGCTAAATTTGCTCTTTACATGTACACAGTCCAGACCCCCCTCTCTAGAGATAGATGCCACCCTCAGTGAGCTGGGTCTTACCATATCTATTAATATAATCAAAATAATTCCTTACAGATATGTCTACAATCCAACCTATTCTAGATAGTTCTTCATTGAGACTCTCTTCCTACATGATTCCATAGTGTGTCCAGTTGACAAAATCATCACAGGTTGGAGAGGTGGCTCAGTGGGTAAAGGGTTACATTCTTTTGTAAAGAACCAGGCTTTCATCCTTAGTACCCATATCAGGCAGCTCACCGACACCTGTAACTCCAATTCCAGGAGGAAAGGACTCCTCTAGCCTACACAGGCCCTAGAACACATGTGCCCATACTAACACACAGACACCCAAAGAAAAATAAAATAATTAAAAAAAAACCATGAATCTAACATCATTTGAACATGGCCTGTCTGGTTTCAGAAACTAGTGGAAGACCAGTTTCAGACATTTTCAATTCACCTGTAAACTATACCAATTGTACTGATACTATAATTTTCAAATATAGAATATGTTTACAGATGTGCTGTAATTGTAGTCTGCCTTATTCCTATTTGGATTTTTTTATTGAGTGTTCTACCTGCTTGCCAAAGTCTAGGATGTTTCAGGCCCATGTACAACTCAAAGTGAGGCATACTTAAACTTTAAAGCTTGATACAAACCAGATCTTGTGCAAGCAACCATAGCTGCTATGAGTTCATGAGTGCAACGGCCCTTTCATTTTAAGAAGCTAGTGTTTTGCAGCCATATTCCATGATGTCTGGCTCTTAAAATCTTTCTGTCAACTGTGGTGGTGTTGATGGGTCTTTATTATTATTATTATTATTATTATTATTATTATTATTATACATTCATTATTTAAAATTAGGAATTTCATTATGACATTTTCATACATGCCTATCATGGAATTTGATCATATTAAAACCCGACTACCCTCACTTGTCCTTCTCTCATCCTAATAATCCCCCACAAATATCTTCTCTTCTACTTTCATTGCACACCACACACACACACACACACACACACACACACACTCACTCACACACACACACACACACACACACACACACACACACACTCACTCACACACACACACACTCACACACACACACTCACTCACACACACACACACACACACACTCACTCATACACACACACACACACACTCACACACACACTCACTCACTTCATTTTTAACAATGACTCCCATGTTGATATTGATTAGGTATTGAGACAGGGTCTCACATTGTAGTTCTTGCTGGCCTCAGATTTGTGACAATAATCCTCTGCGGGGTCTCTGGAGTGTGGGGATTATAGGGAGGAGTCAACATGGGTTCAATATTTTACTTTGAGTAGGCCTCACAAATAATGAAGTTGTCCCTGTCTTTGAAGCTTAGTTAAAACCCACCAAATTTCATCTTGTTCTAGAATTATCAGATGGCTTTAAAAGAAAAGAATTTTGTGACCACATGAAATAGATGTACTAGTCTGACCTTGTAAGAACTTGTTTTAATTTTTCAACCCAGGGGATTGGACAAAATCTAAACCTGAAAAAATAAGTTTTTAGAATTCACATGTGAGTGATGAAACACCAGATTATTTGTGGCTGGCACAATGATGTAAAAAGCTTGAAATCAGCTCTCGAGATGAAGTCTATAATCTTTGTTGCTGTTGTTGTTGCTCAGACTCTTGATTAAGACACCCAGATAATGGAGTTCACTTAAGCCACTGAGGACACATGTGCAAAAAAAATAAAATTGGATGACAGGATTTTCCTCCCAGATACCCACATTCTAAACACAAATGGGTCAAAGGCAAGGATTTAGTATGGGGGAACTCTGTAAATTGTGAGTAGAGCCAGACTCTAAGAGAGCAGGGAATAAAATCCAGACAGAGTTTAGTTCCTGCCAGGTATAATCTTGTAAACAAGTATCTGAGTTAAATTTTCCATGATTTTAAATTTTTGTGGAAATTGAACCATGTAGGGCTTGAAGGAAGTAAAGGAGATGCCTCTGGAAATCCAGGGTCTTAACTTTGCATTTTTGCTATATTTTGTGAAAACTTGGAGTATTGTGTCTATTCTGGGCTCTTTGTGGCAGTAAAAATAAACGTGATCATTGTGAGAATATTCAGGGTTATGTAAGAGACTCCATGAGAAAAAAAAAAAACTGTACAATTGTAATATATGAGGACTGGAAGACACAGATTTCGAGTAGTCTTTCACAAAGGGACAGCAGATTGTAAAAATATGTCCATAACACTGACTTGGACTCTGTTATAGGAACAGATGGTCTTCCAGACAGCTTGGATTGGAGTGAAAAGAAATACTACTTGCCATGGGTTTTTGACCAGCATTCAAATGAGAGTTGTGTCTCAGTCTGAATAAAGGGTTGGATTCAACCACAGAAAGCCAGATGTGGTCCCAACAACTCCCTTGTTGCCACATTTATACTCAAGGGAAAACTCAGCATCTAACATGATGGTAATGTTGGTGCTATTGATACACACAGGCAGGTCGGTGTCCAGAAGTGATCAGTCACATAATGAGACAAGTGTAAGTTTATGTTGTTTATGTGATAAGGCAAGACTACCATTTTTAAAGTCTAATTCAGGTTCAGAAATCCTCCCCAAATTGTTCATTACCAGAATGATGTTGTTACATTTTTTTTCTTTAGTTGGGTATAATGATATCTGATGAAGAATTTTTACCACTGAGATTTTTCTCTGCCATCACTATTCAGAGAAGAAACAGATTAGAGCAGTGAGTATCCATTTTCTATCCAAACTGCTTTAATGATAGCATGCTATATAGTACTATTGTTTGTCTATAAGAGGCAACTTTGGAACTTGGAGTGATGCCACTGGCTTACGCTTCAAATGCATCCATTGACTTCAGAGATTCAGAAGTCTGATACATTCCCTAGGTCAGGAAGCAGCATGTTATACCGAAAATATTCCAAGGTTTTCATTGTATACATACACACAGAGATACACACACACACACACACACACACACACACACACACACACACACACATATAATGGATTTAAAGTGTATATTTGATATATTTAAATATTATACATATAACACATACATATATATGTAGAAATAGTCCAAGGATTACATATATATGTGTGTGTGTGTGTGTGTGTGTATGTATATATTATGGTATATATGGGCTTTAGTAATATAAATTGGGTCTTATCATTTGATATAGTAATTATTGCTCATCTTATTTATCAATGGGCATTATGCTTTTCAGGATACAGGTAGTTGGCCATCTCTAACAATTGTCCTGAGTAGCAGTGACTGCACACAAAGATGATTTCTTTCCTATAATACTTATTCCACCTGGATTGATGGGCTACTGCATAGTACAATCATGCTAAGACCCATGCTCTTGAAGCCTCTGTCATTGTGGGTGCCCCCATGGTATAATGGGAAGGTGGGGACATTATGCATATTGTCTATTGGCTTCACAACTTCTAACAAGATATCACATTAATAAGGTAAATGACATTGGTATGCTACATGTCACAGTCATGGGAGTATGCAATGACATCTTATACTGAGAAGAGAAAAATGTGAATGTTCTTGAACACCACCAATAAACACCATAAAGCAGTCATGTCTAACTCATAGGGTTAGTACTTAATCATATAACTTAAACGCTGGGACAGTAGCAAAAGTTTCATTAATTGTAAGCAGTATTCAAAGAACTAAATTTGACTAAATTAAGTTCATATAACCAATATTTATTTATTTATTTATTTATTTATTTATTTATTTATTTATTTATTTATTTTGGTTTATTTCGAGACAGGGTTTCTCTGTGTGGCTTTGGGCCTTTCCTGGAACTCACTTTGGAGACCAGGCTGGCCTCGAACTCACAGAGATCCACCTGGCTCTGCCTCCCAAGTGCTGGGATTAAAGGCATGTGCCACCACAGCCCAGCACCAATATTTCTTGATAAGTGTGACACAATAAACATGATTAACTATAGTCCTAACTAACACCATTATGTTATAATTTCAAAAGTTTTAAAACCACAGTGACATGGAAAATGGGAAAATAAGTTAGAAAGATAAAGAAGTGCCAACGTTGATGTCTATTTAGGGAAGGAGAAGCATTCTTCTTTAATATGTAGCAACTGGCAGTTTTCCTTCCCGTTTCAGTGGATAACTCCACATCCATGCACTTGTCAGTAGCACTAGTTGGATTTAGTGGGTAATTGGGAAAAAAGTGGGGAGAAAGCATTACATTATAAGGGGAGATATTGGGGGTGCAGAGGAGAGTGAAGCTGAAATGGGGGTGTATATGATTATATTTCATTATATATACAATTATATTCCATTCATTTATTTATATATGAAGTACTCAAAGAATATAAAGAATTACAGTGCCAAAGATCTCTAAAGCTAGAAATGGGGAGATGAGCAGCAACCAGCTCATCTGAGCAGTAAGCAGAATCTGCTGAATGACTGTGATGAAGCAGCAGGAAGTAGTCCAGTGCCTTTGAGCCCTTGGTGGCTCAGGGTGGATACCACTGGGAACCAACATTTTGCATAATATTGAAAGGTCCCCTCAAAATAAATAAGAAAATAAAAGAAAACAAACAAAATGCCAAGATCATCCCAAACAGACTAAGCTGTGATTAAATCAGAACAAACATTCCTTAAGTTTATTTCTCAGTTTTTATAAAATAAGGCCTTGGCAATGAAAGAAAACCTTGAGTCAAAACCAGGAAGTAAAGATGGCAGTAATCTCTGCTCCAGTACTTCCAGGACTGACAACTGGGATATTTCTTACAGAACACAGGGGAATTGGAAAACTAAGCATTGGGAACATGCTGAGTGGAAAGCTGGAATCCAAGAGCCAAACTTTCTTCTGAACTTTGAAAAGGCTCAGACATCTTCTGAAAATAGATTACGAAAATATCTTGGCCTCTAGTGATATTCCCAAGGAAATCTATTTGTTTCTTCCATAGCGCTGCATGGAAAATCAGGGACCAACAAAGATACTCTTCTGTAGAATTTGTGTCCTCAATCCATTCTCAAACTATAAAGTTGATTCTTAATTTATATGGTCCATACTTTCTGGAAATTTCAAAGCAGAGACATAGCTCCCTTTATTGCCCAGTGGTAATTAGTACAGAAATTCTCTAGAAGAAAATTGTTTGTAAAGATTTCAAGTGTTGCATTCTAACAAACAGCTCAGTCCCTATACCAAAAAAAAAAAAAAAACACTCAAAAAAAGTTACATGAACAACAGAAGAAGTGGAAAAACAGAAAATAACAAAGGATCCCCAAATTTAAAGCCACCATTGGAAAAATACAGCTTCTGGACCAAATCTGACTGACTGATGCCTGGTTTGTAAACAAGGTGTTACTGAAAGTGTATTTATAGTAGAATTTTCCTGAAGGTATTACGAAAACACAATAACAGATGCATAATTTATTCAGGGATAGCAAGACATATATACATTTATATACATATAAATAAGCATAGCAAGCTATGATATACTAAAATGGCTTTACCTAGACTTATCTATGGATTATTTGAGTTGACAATATGACTTGATAGATAATGATGGAATTAGTGGTCAGAGCATAAAAAGGAAATTGAAAGAGATCTAAGTTAAGAGATAAGGAGATTGATACTGGTTCACAGTTAGGGAGAAAAATACATACTTACTAATGTATATGCATATATATGTGTATATACACATGTAAAGTATGTATATGCATATATATGGATGGATATTTATGCATATGTAAATGGTATGTATATGCAAATATAAAGGTACACATGTAAAGCATGGATATTTACAGTATTATGTATACTAATGTTAATACTAATACAATATAATATTAATATATTATATACTTTATAACATATATTGCATGTATAATTGTATTTATCAGTTATAAGCTATGATATATTAATAGGTATTAATAATTTTATAGTAACTAGCATATAGTCATATATATATATATGTATATGTATATATGTACATATAAAATTCCACTTTTGTTAAATCATAAGGGAGCTTGTAGGCTTTCTATACATAGCCTAATATACTCTTTATTTACTTTTTAAATTAAGAAACTTTTTATTCATTCCCCATACCAACCACAGATCCCTCATCCCTCCTCCAGCTTCCCCCCCAGCCCCTCCCAGTCCCTCCTCCAAAAAGTTATAGCCTCCCATGGGGAGTCAGCAAAGCCTAGCACATTCAGCTGAGGCAGGTCTAAGACCCTTCCCCTGTATCAAGGCTTTATAAGGTGTCCCACCACAGCAATGGGCTCCAAAAAGCCGTTTCATGAACCAGGGATAGATCCTATTCCCATTATCAGGGTCCCCTCAAACAGACTAAGCAACACAACTGTCTCACTTATGCAGAATCCCATGCAGGCTACACAGCTGTAGGTCAAAAATTCATGCATTCCCACTAGCTTGGTTCAGTTGTATCGTATCTGTAAGTTTCCCCATTATGATCCTGATGCCCCTTACTCATTGAATCCCTATTCTTTCTCTTTGACTGGACTTCTGAATTCTCAACAGAAGACTCTCAAATGGCAGAAAGACTTTTAAGGAATTGCTCAACATCCCTAGTCATTAGAGAAATGCAAATCAAGACAACTCTGAGATACCATCTTACACCTGTCAGAATGGCTAAGATCAAAAACATTGATGACAGCTTATGTTCAAGAGGCTATGGAGCAAGAGGAACACTCCTCCACTGTTGGTATGAGTGAAAACTTGTACAGCCACTTTAAAAATCAGTATGGTGGTTTCTCAGAAAATTGGGAATCAATCTACCTCAAAACCCAATGATATCACTCTTGGACATATACCCAAGGAATGTGCAATCATAACATAAAGACACACGCTCAACTATGTTCATAGCAGCATTATTTGTAACAGCCAGAACATGGAAACAACCTAGATACCACTCAACTGAAGAATGGATTAAGAAAATGTGGTACATATATACAACGTAGTACTACTCAGCAGTAAAAAAAAAAAAAAAAAATGACATCATGAAATTTGCAAGCCAATAGATGAAACTGGAAAATATCATCCTAAGTGAGGTAACCCAGACTCAGAAAGACAAACATGGTATGTGTTCTCTTAAGTAGATACTAGATGTAAAGCAAAGGATAACCAGACTACAACCTACAGCTCCAGAGAATCTAGGTAAAAAAGGGGACCCTAAGAAGGACACATGGAACACCCTGGAAAGGAGAAATAGATGAGATCTCCTAAGTAAACTGGGAGGGCCGGAGACAATGGAGAATAGGGATTGGGGGATAGGAGAATGACGGAATAGGTAAGAAATGTTTGGCTTACCTTAATGGGGATAGTTTTACTTTTAGAGGATTATCACTTTTAGAGAAAGGTAGCTTCCACTTTATATGTATCTCATTAACTCTTCTGTGTATGTATATAGGGTAGCATTATCATTATGTTCAAGATGCAGGTTCTAGGCTATGTATAACAAGGAACCTTATCTAATCACAGGATGATTTTAAACAAGAATTCATAATGAGTAATGTATATTTCCTAGTAAAGAAGGTTGTGTATCCCCAAAGTAGACAGGACATTGAAGATGATTACTGTCTATCTCCTATTTAGCCATTCTCAGAAATGAAGATGTAGCTCTAGCTTGTATAGTTACATATATACAATTATCTGTCTGTCTTCCTGTCTTCTTTCTGCCTATCTGTCTGTCTGTCATCTAGCTCTCATCTATCATCTGTCTATCACATACCTATCTCTATCATATGTTTATACATAAGTATGTGTGTATAGAATCTATCATCTATTTCAATAACCACATGAAGACAGGGCCTTGAGAAGATGTGGCATTGCTACAGCCCTAGAGCCCCTTCTAGAGCCCTAGAATAAATGAAGTCTTACCAACATGTCCCTTTAAACACTGAAAGCTCTTTCAGCAAGACTGACACAGAAAATTGAAATAATAATACCTAAGGGGCATTTCCTTGTGTGATTTGTTTTGTGTTTTCTTTCTTTGAGTTGACAGATTCTGTCCCTGTATTTGCTTTTGTTCCTACCCCCATTTTTAATGGCAGCCATATAATGGAATCGTAGCTTTAAGGATTTTTCTATAGCCTTCTTAAATCTCATTTTAAGTCATTATCTTATATGACTCAATATTCTACGTGTTCTCATTCTGTTCTGCTCCTAAACTTACTGCTTTCCTGTGGTTTGTGTTCTGCCTGGGTCTATTTTCTCATCTGGAGCTGTAGAGCTGAGTCACTGGGATGGCTGATTTGGGCATTTTATACCTACTGTTCTTTTAGAGTTATTTACTTTTGCAGTGAATAAGAGACATTTTAAAGGTGACCTTTGAGAACCTAATCTCTGCTAGCTACCACTGTGTTTCACAATATCTGAACACTAACTGCTCCTCTCCTGGTGCCTTGCTCCTCTGCATACTTTAGTTCAGTGGATCCTGTGGTTCTCATCTGGTCATCACTCAAATGTACCAACACTTACTGCAGAGCCCTGATAGAGTAAGTGAAATCACCCTGACTGTGGGTATCTATCTGCTTTCTGTTGTTAATAACAATACCACAAGCTGAGCAGTCTCTACCCAAAATGAAGCTCACAGATCTTGTCTAGTCTTGAGAGCTCACATTTGGTAATAGCTTTTGATAACAGAGTCCCAAGATAGTGCAGGGCATAGTATGACAACAGTTCAGGCTCTGAGCATGTGATAGTTGTTCATATGCTTGTGTATGTTTGCACAGGTGTATATGTACATGAGTGTGTACAGATGTACATGTGCAAGTATGTTCACAATTGTACATATGCACAGGTGTATATGTGCATGTGTGCATATGTGCATGACTATATATACACGTGTACATGTGCATTGATGTGTTCAGGAACTTCTCTTTCCTTATAAAGCCACTAGAATATACATATGACCATATCTAATCCTAGTCACTTGTCAGTGGACCTATCTATAAACACCACAGTCTGATTAAACTTTTGCCTGATTAATAGTTTAAAGTGATTAATTTTTTTTACAAACCACTCTTTTAAGAGCATACTCACTCTTGTAGTGTAGAGGGTACAAACTCATAGATTAGCCCTAGGGAAACTAGGGATGTTAATCACTGCAGGCCTGTGTCTTCACTGGAGGGCATTTATATCTGTTTTCTACCGAGAAGGCTGGAAGTGGGTATAGTTAATAACCTGATAAACTTTGCTATCTATAAGGCCAGTTCTCACCTGAAGGCCCCAGAATGTTTTTCCCAGACCCTCCCTTCCTAGGCTTTTACCTTGAGCTTTTTTTCTCAGTCAAAAGAACCCATCCTAAGGCGAGATGTCTGATTAACTAAGTCATATGTCCTGTACAGCCTGGTGACCTCTATGCTACCTCCATCAGAGACAAAAATAGGTCCTAGACCCTGAAGCTATAGAACCAATCTTCATAGTAGAGGTTATATGTACTTTGCAAAAAGAGTTCAGATGTAGACATGTCTTAACCTCCCCTCCTACCAAAATTGTATTATGCTTAAATATGTCTAAAATAAACTGCCTAGTGTCAGACTCCAGAAGTTGGAACCAGCACCAGCTAACTAAGCATTCTGAACCCAATTCCATTCTTACCTCTCACAGATCATTTTCCTGCTGGTCATAAAATTTGCAGGAAGCCAACAGTGTAGAAACAGGGCATCATGTACATTTGCAGCATATGGGGAAGGGGCAGCCTCTTCAGCTTTGTTGGTCACTGGAAAGTACTTACATCATAATTCACTCCTTACATCTGTACTAAAGCTAAGTTATATAAAGCAATGAAGCTAAATGATTTCTTAAAAGAGATAAGTCAAAACTGGAGAAATAGGAATCAGAGTAAGGAAAAACCACCACTAAATACAATGCATGATCATTTTTTCCTCACAGTAATAATTCAGTGTTTTAGCTTTTAGTTTTTAACAGCTTGGGCATTATGGAGACACCACTTCTGGATTTTTTTAAATGTACATTTTTTAATTTATTTGTTTGTGTAGTTTCATGTGCCATGGCACATGTGTGGAGACAGGGAGTTAATCTTCTCCCTCCACCATGTTTTAAATTCATGTTCTCTGACTTGGTTGCAAGTGCCATTGTCCAAGCTGAGTCATCTTGCTGTCCCCCTTCTAGATTTTAAAAATAAGGTAGATTGTGTAAAGAAAGTACGTTAGATTCAGTTGTGACAGTTCATACTTACAACTTCAGCACTTGGAAGGCTGAGACAAGAAGGGTAAGAAATTGAGGTTAGCCTGGGCTATATACTGTAAGATCCTGTCTCAATGAAATGAAGGGATAAGGGAAATAAAAGAGGTAAGGGTAAGAAAGCAAGAAATGGGGAAAAGGAGGGACGAAGAAGGGGAGGGAGGTAGAATAAATAGTCTAATCATGGTTCAGAAACGAATTAACTGTTTCCCTAGAGACTAGCTGACACTTGTTCTCATCCCTAGATGATTTCCTGATCATGTCACTGAGCATCCTCTTTGGAGAGCTTTGGGGCCCATCTTCCATAAGTTTTCTAGAGTGGCTGTGTTTTTATACATTGTATTGTTATGCATCTGTTTTGAAACTGTTTTGGAGGAAAGGATCTGTAAAAAACTGTTGAAAGGCAGGCCTATAAGTGACCTGTAGGTGTTTCTCTCCTCCTACATCTCTTATATAAAAACTGCCATTTGATTGGCTCTAATAAAAGTGGGATTGGGTGTCAACTTGCTTATTTTTCAGACTGTGAAGATTATAATGACTTGATAAGTTTCTGTGTTTGTTTCTTAATTTTGAGCATTTAATAGATTTCTGCCTTCCCTTTCAAATTACTTGAATAGGTATTAAGTACAGGGATTTGGCAACATACTTTCTTACCCATTCCCAGTCTTTGACATGTTAAAGTGACATGGGAACCACAGTCTATAGTCCAAAGAATGAGGCTAAATGCAAGATTTCAGTTAAGCCACACCTGTGAGCCTTCAGAATAGCTAATAATTTCAGAGTTCTTTTCATGTATTGACTGTATGACTCAAAGGCTCTTATTAACTAAGGCAGCCCTAGGTTTTGGTAAATTTTTGGAATTAACACATTAGGAAAAAATTTCCTCTTTTTTTTTTTTTTATAACAGATTGTACTTATAAATCATGTGATTTTTTTTCTTTACCTTTTCTACATGAAATTGTTCATAAAATAGTTAACTAGTAAAAGTGTTTCTTTGGGAATTCAACTAAAAAGTTAAAAATTCCATTTGTGTCAGTAATGGTACCTGCAGTAATTTAGTTACACCCTAATATTAGATGACTAGTGTGACTAGATGACTTGTGTCATTGCTATAATTTTTGTTGTATTATTTTTATATCAAAACAATTATGTTATATTGTTGATACATATTTTATAGCTCATGAAATGAAGACCCAGAATGTGCAGAGCATTAGAAGAACACTGCGAAGCTGGTGAACATCAGGAAAGGGAATCACATTTGGACAGTTTCTTAGAGTACACATTTGTTCTCAACACCTCTGGATGTCTTGGAAAGTGTTTGCCCCTGACATGACTGCTGTCATTGGGGAGTGTCCTCCACATGGGGCAGTGGGGCTGAAGGCAGATTAACAATAACAGATTTATAGGACCAGATACCATTTGAGACATTACCAGGACCCACAGACAGAAGTGTCTAGGCATGGGTGTGGTAAGGAACACTAGGAGATTTTCTATGATCATTTCCTTACTCAGCTTCAGAGAAACTTGAAAATGTGGTATGGTTGGAGAATATTTTAGCAACAAGGACTGCAATATTTGTGCCAGATTTTGCTTAGGGGTGGAATTCAGAAAAAAAAGTTCCTTATATTCATTTGTATTATCATAATGGAAAATCTGTAGACTCAACCTAATTTTATCTATTACTAGAAACATCTGGACTCACAATTATAGAACATATTGTGAGGATTGAAAAAAGTTCATTATATAACTTTCCTTCTAAAACTCCAAGCAGAAAATAATATTTATTCATAATATAGGCATAAAATTATGGGCACATTAAAAACAATTATGTAGCATTCTCTTGCTGACCTTAATTTTTTTTTTGCTCTTAAATTGAAAATTATGTAACTAACTGTTATTTGACAACAATTTCATATCTTGAAAATTACTTGTCTTGGACTCTGTGTAACTCCTGGCTTGGATATTAAATGCCATTAAAGTGTGATAAGAAGGTATAAACCCAGGTTATATGTAACCTGTATTTCTGAAATCCTTCAGTCTGCCAAGTTGCTGTATCAGGGAGGGAAATGAGTTTCATCTTGTATCCAAGAAAGTCCATTATTCAAATTTGGGTGACTATTGATTTCTGCATTTAAGAGGGGTGTTCTTAAGTCCAGATCTCTCACCTATGAACAGAATTAGTTGTTTTTATTTTATTTATAATTTAATTTAATTTTACATATCAGCAATGGGTTCCACTGTCCTTCCCCCTCTCACCCCCTCCCCTGCCTTCCCCCCAGCCCACGCCCCATTCCCATTTCCTCCAGGGCAAAAACTCCCCTTGGGCTTCAACTCAACCTGGTAGACTCAGTACAGGCAGGTCCAATTCCGTCCTCCCAGGCTGAGCAAACTGTCCATGAATAAGTTCCAGGTTCCAAACAGCCAGCTCATATACCAAGGACAGGTCCTGGTCTCATTGCCTGGGTGCCTCCCAAACAGTTCAAGCTAATCAACTGTCTCACTTATCCAGAAGGCCTGATCCAGTTGGGGGCTCCACAGCTTTTGGTTCATAGTTCATGTGTTTCCATTAGTTTGGCTACTTGTCCCTGTGCTTTTTCCAATCCTGGTCTCAGCAATTCTTGCTCATACAATCCCTCCTCTTTCTTACCAATTGGACTCCTGGAGCTCCACCTGGGGCCTGGCCATGGCTCTCTGCATCTGCTTCCCTCAGTCATTGGATGAGATTTCTAGACAGACAGTTAGGGTGCTTGGTCATCTGATCACCAGATTAGATCAGTTCGGGCTTTCTCTTAAGCATTGTCAGTAGTCTACAGTGGAGGTATCATTGTGGATTTCTGGAGACCTCTCTAGCATTTTGCTTCCTCCTATTCTCATGTGGTCCTGATTTATCATGGTCTGTTATTCCTTGTTCTCCCTCTCTGTTTTTGATCCAGCTGGGATCTCCTGCTCCCCTAAGCTCTCTCTCCCTCAAACCTTGCCCTTTATTACCCCCACTCATGTCTAGGTTGTTCATGTAGATATCATCCATTTCTCTGTCATTGGGTGATCCCCGTGTCTTTCTTAGGGTCCTGTTTTCTAGGCAGCCTCCCTGGAGTTGTGAGTAGCAGTCTAGTCATCCTTGTTTTACATCTAGTATCCTCCTATGAGTGAGTACATACCATGTTTGTCTTTCTGAGTCTGGGTTACATCACTCAGGATGATTTGTTCTAGATCCATCCATTTGCCTGCAAACCTCATGATGTCATTGTTTTTCTCTGCTGAGTGGTACTCCATTGTGTATATGTACCATATTTTCTTTATCCATTCTTCAGTTGAAGGGTATCTAGGTTGTTTCCAGGTTCTAGCTATAACAAACAATGCTGATATAAACATAGCTGAGTAAATGCCCTTGTAGTATGATTGAACTCAAGAAATTAGACATCAAAATGCCCAGCAGTCCAATTAAGAAATGGGATATAGAACTAAACAGAGAATTCTCAACAGAGGAAGCTCAAATGGCTGAAAGACATTTAAGGAATTGCTCAACATCCCTAATTATCAGGGAAATGCAAATCAAAACTACTCTGAGATACCACCTTACACCCGTCAGAATGGCTAAGATCAAAAACACTGAAGACCGCTTATGCTGGAAAGGATATGGGGCAAGGGGAACTCTCCTCCACTGCTGGTGGGAATGCAAGCTTGTACAGCCACTTTGGAAATCAATATGATGCTTCCTTAGAAAATTGGGAATCAATCTCCCTCAAGACCCAGCTAAACCACTCTTGGGCATATACCCAAGGAATGCTCAATCAAACCACAAGAATTAGTTGTTTTAAAGATTGTTTCATTTGAATAGACTTTATTCTTCTGAAGATCTATGTGGTTGGCTTCCTAGATAAACTAATTGTTGAGATTTCCCCAGTAATGTGCCTGGCATGATCTCTACTTCTAACTTTCTGGCCACATACCCACTCACACCATGTTGCAATGAACTTTGAGTTAATGAGAAGGAATATTTTGCAAATGAATACTGAATATCCAGCTATCTCTTTGTTATGATTTAAATATAAAGTGCCTCCAAGATTCTTACTGGTACAGCCTAAATCTTGGGCTGGTGGGAGTTCCTGGAAACTTTATATGGATGGAACTAGCTGGAAGAAGTAGGTAACTCAGAATAGTCTCTGAGAGTATCTTGTCTTTAGTCCATTCTTGGCTATCTCTCTGTTCAAAGTCCTGCCAAGAAGTGAAAATCAGTTTGCGTCACAGTTTGACATTGCCATGACCTTCTGGCAAAGGCATGGAATCAAGCAACCATGGTTGACCTCTCTGAAACCCAAAATAAATATTTTATTGTAAGTTTCTTATGTCATGTACTTTGGTCACAGTTGCAAAAAGCTGACTAGTGCATTCTGGAATCCCTGAACACAGGATACATATCATGGTACTACAGTCCTGCTCTGTTCAAAACAATCATTTGGGTGCTTTCTACAGAGCTTGTCCATTTAAACTCAAATCATTGTGGCATAGTTCTGGCTCTCACACCATTTAAACTCAATTAAAATTTGGCCTACATCTATCAGGTTGATCTTTTTGCACAGAACACCACCAAAAATCAGAGAAATGAAAGCACCAAGCATTCTTTTGGAATTTGTTGAGTATTGGAAGGTGTGTGTGGGGGGGCATGTTTCTTCCCATATGTGTATGCTTCTAATTAGTCTACAGAAATCTGTTTGATTTGTACTTCAAGTGACCTGGAGCTGTTCACTATGACAACTCTGAGTTATTTGATACAACAAATGTAAATGTATTCATTAAATGATCTAGTTTCATGAAATGCAATTATCCAACTAAAGAGTCTGATTAAGTGAATTGTTTAATGCACATCAATACTGACTCTAAAATTTAGTGCCATATTTTCCAGTTACATATGAGGGAAACTCAGCTTTCCTATAATGATAATAATAATAATAATAATAATAATAATAATAATAATAATAGTAATAATAGCTAAAATGGTCATGTTTAAAAAGTATTTGCTGTCAAAACAGAGGGGCAGTAAATGTTCATAACATTTTTCACACAATGACAATTACAATAATATACACTCTGAGAATAATCATAATGTTTCAATTTAGTGTGAGTTTGGTGACTAAGTATCATGGTCGATATATTGCCAATGAAAACATCTGATGTAGCATATACTTCTGTTATGCCATTTTCTATTGATGTTATGGAAGGGAAAATTGGGGCCTAAACCCGGGGACAATGGAGAAGAAAAGGAGCCTCCCATTATTCCACTATTGTCACATTTGAGGGGCACCCCTTCAGAAGCCATGCAAGTAGAACCTTCCGTTTAATGTTTTAGTGTTGTTTTTCTTTAGAAAATTGAAAAGGTTGTGGAAAAACAGAAGAAATGGGACATTGACTTAAAAAACACAATACCTGAACATGATTCTAGGACAATACAATATATGATTCTAGGGTTGTAAAATTGTGAAGGCAGGTGAGTGGCCTGTGCCTGTATGGTTCCCTAAATGAAGTTACTTTTTAGAGACAGAGGAAGGACATAATGAACTCACAGTGATTCTCTTATTATTTTCTGCAGAAAATTATTTTAAGAAACTAGACCAAGTCACATCAGCTTAAAAATAAAACTGAAAATTGAATAGCCCTAAACAGATGATTTATAAAATGATATAGTCATATTTTAGAATAAATATAGTTAAATCAAAATTATAAGCCCATTTTAAAGAAAGGTCTATAATTTAGTTGTACAATAAAATTTTACAATGTCAATACCTTTGGTAGATTATCAATTTCTAGTTTCCTATGAGGTACAAAAGATAATGTTAATTGATCAGACATTTAGTATATTTGGAAGTACATGAAAAGAAAGTAAAAATTCACACACATGAATGAATGTATAGATACAACCAGTGATTTGTTTAGTGACTTCCTGATTCCTTTAAAAGATAGGTTTATTTGAACCTGAAAAAATAATTACATTTTTACTGCAATTAAAGACATTTAGCAAAATTATTTTTTTCTGAAGTGTCTGATAAATGGTGACATAAAGATGGCTTAATGAATGTATCACTCCAGTCTGTAGATGATAGTCAAACACACCAAGACTCAGTCAAGCAAGAGAGTGGTAGGAGGCTGCTTTGTGTAACTATCAGGTCATTCAGTTCTGTACAGTGATTCTTCTTGGTCCTGGCTTAGGAGGGTATGGAGGTGCTGTGATAAGGTTGTCAACCTCAGTCATCTCCTGTAGTCTTCCTTGTCATGTAAACAAGGTGGGAGAGAGTCTGTTCCTCAAGGAAGAATTGTTAAGAATGCTTGCTTGTGTCTAGCTAGGAGACTTTGAGACTGTTTTCCTTTCTTGCAAATTTAATTTCTAGTGTGTCTCTGATACTTTGACTAAACATGAAGGAAAGACTTTACCTGCAGATGGCAGGAACCAAGGATTGTAGTTAATTTGTTACAATGTCAACTGTGATCTATTGGAGAGACTTCTTTCACTAAGGTTCATGCTGTACTTGTGACCATGATGTAAGGATTTTACAGCGCAAACTCTCTTCCCTCTGAACCTTGAGACCAATAAATACCCACAGAATCAGTTCCCTCTGAAGATGCACAGGAGACCTCAGAAGTGCAGTATTTTTCTTTCCCCATCCCCATCCTTCTGTATAATATGTGAAGGAAAAACCCTAAAGAGTTCTATACCTAAGGCAGCTTTCCTATTTTGTTCTGCTTCTGTTAAAAATCCTAAGGAGAAAGCTCAGGGATGGAGATCAAAGAAAGGATAATACATTTCTAGACTCTGCAGCTTCCTTTCATGGTAAATGGAGGAAGACCAAGGTTGAACTGGCACATACATATTTACCTTCCCTGACCCTAACTTTAAGGAGGTTCTCTTTTGGCAAGTTATATCTGATTAATTGAAAAGGCATTTGTTAGTGGGTATAAGTTAGTTTAAATTGAATGGTCATGCTGGTTGATGAACCATCACCTCCTCTAATCAAGAAGTCTCTCTTGTTCAGTTCAAACCTTTATCAATTTTGATGGTTTCCATAGCTTTTCTTTTCCTGTAAAAACAAGAACAAAACCTTGTTCCCAACATAATATATATCCTGGTTTCCATTCTGAGTTCAGCACATCTTTAAAGTATATTAGTTTTTTCTATTATTCAATGTCTTTCCACAGCCATTGTTCCTTTCTTATTAGCACTGAGAAAATTCAAAGTTAGTAGAGCATTATGTAATCTATTTCTGAGAGATTTTGTTACCCATTTCTGTTTATATAGCATATCCTTTAGAGTTCAATTTGATCTTCCTATGACTGCTTTGCCTGTAGGATTATGTGGTATACCTGTAATATGCTTTATATTGTAATAAGCAAAAAACTGTTTTATTTTATCAGAGACATATGCTGGAGCATTGTCAGTTTTAATTTGTACAGGTATACATAAGATGATCATAACTTCCAGCAAATGTTTGATTACAGAATCAAACTTTTCAGAACTCAGAGCAGTTACCCATTGAAATTCTAAATAGGTATTAATGGTGTGGTATACATATTTAAATTTTCCAAATTCTACAAAATGAAACACATCCATCTACCAGATTTAATTCCTCTCAGTACCCTTTGGGTTACATCCTGCTGGTAGTGGAGTCTGATTGTAAAAAGAACAAGTATGACATTTCCTTATAATTTCCTTGGTTTGTTGCCATATTATGAAAAAACCTTTTATAAACCAAGTCTATTGACATGTTTTTTTTTAATATAAAATTCCAAGGCCTCCAGCACATTTCTTATCAGTAGTTTATTAATTGCATCATTTCCTTGTGCTAGGGAACATGGCAGACCCGTATAGGATGAGATGTGAGTTATATAAAAGGGATGATTCCTATTCCTGATTATACCTTGTAACTGAATAAATAAAAAAGTTAATTCTGACTCATCATGGATAAATTCTGAAGTATCAATATGTAAGACCACTCTTTCAGCATACTGTGAGTAAGTAACTATGTTGAGACTTCCAAATAATCTATTAATACCATTAGCACAGCATATAATTCTGTTTTTTGAATGGAGTTATAAGGACTTTGAACAACTTTACTTAAATTTTCTGATTGTAAGCTGTCTTTCCTTGTTTGTTTGCATCTGTATAAAATGTAGGGTCTCCAGATATTGGTGCTCCCCATACAATGTGAGACAGGATCTAGTTAGCTCTCTTTATAAGTTGAATTCTATTGCTTTTGGGGTATTTGTTGCTAATCTCTCCCAAGAAATTACTGCAAGCTCTTTGCTAAGGTTCACTTTATGCCCATAAATTGTCAATGTCATCCTTAGCTAAAGGTACCACAATTTCTGTTGGGTCTATTTCTACTAATTGACAAAGTCTCAATTTTTCTTTTAAAATGAACTCAGATGTCTTTTCCACATAAGCTTTTAAATTTTTTACCCTGTTTATTTTGTAGAAATAGTCATTCATATATAATGCTTTTCCTCTGCATTAAAATTCCTGAAGGAGAATGCTTAGAGGGTAAAATAACCAAAATACAGTCCAGCTTTGGATTGACCTGATCCACATGCCTTTCCTGTACTTTATTTTCCACTAAGGTCAATTCTCTCTCAGCTTCAGCTGATAATTCTCTTGGACTAGTAAGTCTTTATCACCTTCTAAGGTTTTGAACAAATTACTCAGTTCTGTAGATAGGAAATGTTTTTGAATATTTTTTGAAAGTCATTAATAGTCCATAATCATTCTCTCCTAATTTGTACCTTATGGGGTCTAATTTTTTTGTAGAACTATTTTATACCCTAAATATTTAATAGAATCTCCTCTTTGTATGATTTCAGGAACAATTTGTAGCCCATAACAAGGTACATTTTTTCTTACTTCTTCAAACATTCTTTCTAAATTATCTACATTTGAACCATCTAGTAAAATATTGTCCATGTAGTAATAAATTACAGATCCAGGAAATTGTTTACATATTACTTCCAATGACTATCATACAAAATATTGGCATAGGTTTGGGCTATTTAACATTCCCTGTGGGAGAACCCTTCATTGATATCTCTTAACTGGCTGAGAATTATTATAAGTAGGCATCGTGAAGACAAACCTATCCTTTTCTTGTAAGGGTATTGAGAAGAAACAATCTTTAAAATTGATAACTATAAAATGATATCTTTTAAGTAACGTTGTAGGCAAAGGAATTCCAGATTATAGAGAGCCCATTGGCTGAATTACCTTATTAATTTCTCTTAGGTCTGTTACCATTCTCCATTTACCAGATTTCTTTTTAATAACAAATACAAGAGAATTCCAAGGGCTGGTTGATTCTTCAATATGCTGAGAATTTAACTGCTCTTGTAATAGCTGTACCAAGGCATTCAGTTTCTCTGTTGTTAAAAGCCATTGCTGAATCCATACAGGCTTCTCTGTTAGCCATTTCAAAGATAGAGCTGTTGGTGACTTTGAAAGATCAGCAGCTGTTGTGCCCTGTTCTTGTAGAATCTGCATGGCCACTGAGTGATCATTTTAATATCTTCTAATATTTCTATCAGAAACATGTGTTAGTTCATGGTTTGTTTCTGAGGTTGGAAGAATGTTAATATGGGTATTCCATTGTTGTAATAAATTATATTAACCACATTTGGCTTTAATTTTCTTCTCTTTCTGTCCCTATACATTTGACCCATCTTGCACTCTGTTTCACTTGAGATAATGTTCCAGTCCCTAACAGCTGAATATTTACCTCCTGAAGAGGGCAATTTGGAGACTTCAGCTATATGCTGCTTGGTCCTGAGCCAGGGGCTTGTTAGGCCACAGGAAGCTTTTTCGTGTGTAGCTTAGGCCTGAGCCCCAGGCAACTGGCTGTTTATTGAATTCTTGCTACAACAGATGTAAGATGAATTGCTAAATGGTCCTATTTTAAAAAAAAAGAAAGAAAATGAAAACAAAACCAAAAAAACAAAAACAAAAACAAAAGACAGCTAGATATTGGGGTTAAAGCTAAGAGATAAGAAGAAAAGGACAAGCCATAGCCAACCTCACTTTACAAACTCCTCAGCTTCAAAAATGACCTACTTCCTGTATACCCATGTCTATGTGCCTTTCTGTCCTGCCATCTCACTTCCTCTTTCTGCCCAGCTACATCACTTCCTCTTTCTGCCCAGTTCTGTCACTTCCTGTCTGTCTGTACAGACCTCCAGACCTTTATGGTTAACCAGTGTTGAAACTTAAGGCATGTGTCACCATGTCATCATCTGTTCCCAGTGTGGCCTTGAACTCACAGAGATCCAGATGAATTTCTGCCTCCTGAATGCTAGGACTAAAGGTATGTGCTACCATTGCCTGACATATCTTTTCTATATTGGCTGGCTTTTTCCTCTGATACTCAGATAAGCTTTATTGGGGTACACAAAGAAAATATCATGACATCTACACTTGGCTGTGTGGTGTGCTTTGATCTCATAAGGGGGAGGTCTTTTGCTTGTCCATTTGGTATATTATTTAAAAAAAAATTTAGTAAACCTCTGGAGGAATGGGTATTGACCCAGGGCCCCCCGGAAGCTATCCTGTGTCTCTGTCTTTCTTATTGTCTTTTTTTATATTTTTACCTAATATTTCTTCATTCCTTTCTCCTCCACCTAATAACCCTTTGAAAGGTGGGAACAGTTCAGTGCTGGACTCTGACAGACTCTCACACCACAGATTTTTATATTAAATGACTTATAACTTTATAGGAAAACAGAGAATGTTCTTTTGAAAGAAATAGGAAATATATATTAAGAAGACTATGTTTATCTATGTCAGATCCTACTGACAGGATAATTAAAATGAGAACTGAACACTGAGCATTAAAAGGCACCAAGGCCGAAGAAGATAGGGATATAAGCAGGGAAGGAACACACCATGCCTACTGTTTTCCCTGGGGTTGGAAGCCACCTAACTACTGTCTTACTTTGTGGGTCACTTATTATAAAGACCCCTTCCTTACCTAGAGAATAAATGATCTTTGTCACATAACCAATGTGGTTGTTTGAATGACCAATGTGCCCCATAACCTATAACCTCACATATTTGAACACTTGGTCCCCAGGTGGTGAAACTGTTAGGAGAGGTCATCGAACTCTAGAGGTGCAGTTTTGTAGGAGGAAGTAGGTCACCTGGAGGGGGGCAGGCTATAAGAGTAAGAACCTTTCACCCTTCCCTGCTCTTGCTCTCTGCTCCCTGTGTGTAGTTGAGAGGCAATCTTTTTGCTGCTGCAACCATGCCTTCCCAGTGTTTTAGACATCTAGCTCTCTGAAACCAGAAGCCAATATATAAACCTTTCTTTAACTTGCTTTCTTTTCTTTTCTTTTTTAATTAAGAATTTTTAAAATTCTTTTTACCTACAAACCACAGATCTCCCTCTCATCCCTCCTCTTCCTTCACCCCTTAGCCTTCCCTGTCCTCTACCCACCTTCAATCTCCTCCTCCAAAAGGGTAAGGCCTCCCATGGGGTGTAGTGGTATTTGCTAGGTCCACAAGAGGAGAGAAGAATCTAGGCAGTTAAGAGCACTGACTGGTGTTCTAGAGGAACTAGGCTCAATTCCCATGTTGTCTGGAGTCTGATCACACCAGGCTAAAAATAAACAAACAAACAGATAAATAAATAATAAATGGCAGAAAGCAGCAGTGAGAACAGACTACACGATCCTTCTCTCCTCCTTATTAGAGGTCACATACAATGGCAGGAAACACCACCTCCTTTGGTCCCTATAGCCCAAGATCATGGGCAGAGCAAATACCACTACTTTGGGGACACAGCAAAGCCTGGTATATTCAGTTGATGCAAGACCAAGCCACGCCTCCAATATCAAGGTTGAGCAAGGTTTCCCACCATAGGTAATGGGCTTCAAAAAGTCAACTCATGCTCCAGGGATAGATCCTGGTCCCACTGCCAGGGAACCCTCAAATAGACCAAGCTACACAACTGTCTCCCACATGCAGAGGGCCTAGTCCAGTCCCATGCAGGTTCCACAGTTATCAGTCTAAAGTTTGAGTTCCTATGAGTTTGGTTCATTTGTCTCTGTAGGTTTCCCCATCATGATCTTGACCTTCCTTGCTCATAGAATCCCTCTTCCCTCTCTTCAACTGGACTCCTAGAGCTCAGCCTGGTACTTGACTGTGCATCTTTGCATCTGCCTCCATCAGTTACTGGATGAAGGCTCTATGATGAGAGTTAAGATATTCCTCTAATTACTGGGATAGGCCAGTATAGGGACCATCTCCACTGTTGCTAGTAGTTAAATCTGGGGTCATCCTTACAGGTTCCCTAGCACCAGGTTTCTCTCTTACCCCATAATGTCTCCCTCTATCAACATATCTCTTTCATTGCCCTCCCACTCTGTCCATTCCCCAGCTTGACCATTCTGTTTTGTTCCCTCATATTCTCATTCCCTATCCCCTCCTCTTTATTGCTCCTTAATGTCCCCAGTTTTCTCATGTAGACCTCAGCTGCTTCCCCTTCCCAAGGTGATCCATGCATCCCTCTTAGGTTCCTCCTTGATTTCTACCTTCTCTGGAGCTGTGGGTTGTATTCTGGCTATCCTTTGCTTTATATCTAGTATCCACTTAAGAGTGGATACATACCATGTTTATCTTTCTGAGTCTGGGTTACCTCACTCAGGTTGATATTTGCTAGTCCCATCCATTTGCCTGCAGATTTCATGATGTAATTGGTTTTTTTACAGATGAGTGATACTTCATTGTGTACCACATTTCTTTTTTTTTCTTGTTTTCTTTTTTTTAAATGTGTTTTAATTTTATACATCAGCCATGGGTTTTCCTGTCCTCCCCCCTCCCGCACCCATCCCCACCTTTCCCCCAGCCCCTCCCCTCCATTCCCATGTCCTCTGGGACCAAGACACTCCTGGGGATTCATTTAAACCTGGTAGATTCAGTACAGGCAGGTCCTGTCCCCTCCTTCCAGGCTGAGCATTCTTTCAAAGAGGAGAATCTAGGTTGTTTTCATCTTCTGGCTCTTATGAATAATGCTGCTATCAACATAGTTGATCAAATGTCCTTGTGGTACAGTTGAACCAGCCTTGGGTATATGCCCATAAGTGGTATCATTGAGTCTTAAATATATTGATTTCTAATTTTCTGAGAAGTCATCATGCTGTTTTTCAAAGTGGCTGTAGAAGTTTTTACTCACACCAACAGTGGATCCTCTCAAATATAAGCTGTCATCAGTGTTTTTGATTTTAGCCATTTTGGCATGTATAACACAGTATCTCAGAGTCATTTTTATTTGCATTTCCTTGATAACAAAGAATTTTGAGCAATTCATTAAATATCTTTCAGCCATTTCAAATTCTTCGGTTGCAAATTCTGTTTAGCTCTGTAAGCCCTTTCTTTACTTGGATTGTTGGGTATTTCAATGTCTAGTTTCTTAAGTTCTTTATATATTTTGGAGATCAGCCATCTGTCAGATGTGGGGTTGGTGAGAACTTTTACTATCCTGTAGGCTGTCGTTTTGGTTTATTTACCATGTCTTTGGCTTACAGAAGCTTCTCAGTTTCAGGAGGTCACATTTATTAATCGTTGATCTCAGTGCCTGTGCTACCGGTCCTAAACTTGCATTTAGTGATGACATTTTATCACAGCAATAGAAAGGAACTAATGCAGGTCACATCTTGAATAAGTCTGCTTCTTCTAGTCTAGGACTTTATGTTCCTCCAGAAACCAGACTGAAATTCTGCATGGCTATTGCCATTAAATACTGCTTGCCTGAATGATGGTCTGAGTCAGCATTGCTAACAAGCCCTAGAAAATGACCCTTATGACAGCAATTTCAGTATGGCTTTAGAACAAAATTCTGATTTGTACAGATTTAAGAGAGCACTGGGGAAAGAAAACTGGAAGAAATGACAGCAGGCTGCACTTTCATGGAATTTTGCTTTAAAATGTAGCAATAATGTCACCTGGCTGACAGATGGAGGGAAAAAAAGACTTTTCAAGTAATTTTATGGTCATCTAAATAATAGTGTTTATACTTTGATACAAATTACTCAGTTGTGCAGGAAAATCAATTATATAATCCCAAAAGGTAATTGTTAGGATAATGTCTTTAAATGAGCTGGAAGAGATAGGATCTTTAATGTACCCTAGAGTTCATTTTCAGTAAGACAAAAGGGATACAATATAATGTATATGTGCTGGTTTGAAAGAAAATGGCCCTCAAAGGGAGTGTCAGTATGAGGAGGTATGGCTTTGCTGGGGTAGGTGTAATTGTGTTGAAATAAATATGTCACTGTGGGGGTGAGCCTTGCTATGCTCAATGCAGTACACAGTTCACTTCCTGTTGCTTGCAGATCAAGATGTAGGACTCTCAGTTCCTTCTCCAGCGCTATGTCTGCTGGCATGCCACCATGTCCCACCATGATGATAATGGACTAAACCTCTGAATGGTAAGCAATCCACCCAATTAAATGTTTTTCTTTGTGAGAGTTACTATGCCATGCTGTGTCTTTACAGCAATAGAAACCATAATTGAAGAAGAATGTTTTTATGGAACAGAATTGGTCATGGAAGTCTGCAGAGATTTCCTAGCATCTCAATGATTATTAAGCTCCAGTTAGTAAATATTAAGGTCTATTGTATCAAAGAGAAAGGGTCAATGACATACTTCATTACTATTACTGCTGAATCAAGTCTCCCCATCACACATTTTCCTCTTTTTAAAGATTTTATTTTAAATTTTATTTATGTGTGAGTGTGGATTCTTGTCTGTTTGTGTGCACCATGTATATGCAGATCCAGGTGGTAGACAAAAGAAGGTGTCAGATTCCCTGGAACTGGAGTTAGATATGGGAGTTGGGAACTCAACCAAGGTCCTCTGTAAGAACAGTTAGTTCTTGTAACTGCTGAGCAGTTTCTCCAACCTCCACATTAAAAAAATATATATATATGCTGAATCTCAATTTTATACTTGATTTTTCAACCAGAATGTATACAGGAAGTCAGAGTAGATGGCTTGTTCCCTCTACTTCACAGTCAAGAAGTCACACTATAGCACATTCATTCATTGATACTGCTTTAGAGCTGAGAAATTAAAAGCCTTTTATCCCAACTGACATTAACTTCATGGGTGAAAGGATTCCCGAAGTGCCTCTCTAGGATGACACATCTGAAACATTTATTGACAGGAATCAAGCACTGATAGTAATTGAGTATTAAGAGTTTACCCTTCACAGTGACTAGAGCTTGATTGACTCAACAGATAAGAAGCCCCAAGTACACTTATAGCAGTAAAATTTTTAAAAAAAGATATTAAATTAGGAGAAAAATCAAAGCTAAGGATGAACATGTATCCCAGGTTGTCTTAATATCCAAGGAAATTTTCATCAAGAATACTACTTGTTCTCTATTACAGACTTATTTCTATAGAGCAGTAACACACGTGACCATCCTTATGTACTTGTCATATTGAAGTGGAGCCTCTCCATCTCTAGGTTGTTGTAGAATTTGTGCTCTGTTTTACTTTTGTTTCAAATCCTGCCATAAATGAAAGCTGCTGGTAGCAACAGGCAGAGGTGACCTTGCTTTCACACCAGATTGCTTACCCCAAAGTTGGAATGAAGACAAATAATGCTAGAAAATAAATCTGTCTTTATAATAAAAACTTGGAGACAGCGAGGAGTGGCAGATGGATTCCAAACCAAAGGAGTCCTTTCTCTGTGAGCTTTGGCATTTAAAACCCCAGCTTTGTGCCAGGGACAAGATGGACATCCGGGACACCCTTGGCCAGGGCTTTTTGCATCTCAGTCTTTGGGCAAGGCCCATGCTATGGGATGTGACCTCAGCCTGCATGTCTCCTCTGCCAGCTTGGCTTGCCTTGCCTCATTCCCAGGACGCTTGGGTATTTGTTTGGGTGGAAACATTGCAGTGTTTTCTAGTTCTGTCCTGTGGCCTGGCATGATGGGGGCACTTGAAATGTCTGCTTGAAATCTGGGCATACTCTCATGAAACACCAAGCTTACACATAAGCTAAAGCTGTTTTTAAGCCCCTTTGACAAAGTCTGAGGACCTCCTATCCTTCTGCCCAATAAAATATATAAAATAAATACAGAGTCCGCAGAAAGAAGCTGGATAGCTATACATGAAGATTGCTTGTGAGAAAATTCTGGAAATATTTTTGGTTGTTGTGGGAGTGAAAGGGCTTGCTCCTGCCCTCTGCAGGTAGAACTCAGGGATGTTAAACCCAGCATATGCTCCCAATCACTTTCCAGAATCATAAAGCAAATACATAACCCCAAAATACCAGTGGTGTACATCTCTATCTCAGAAGCCTATGGTATGATGATAATCTAAACAAATCACTGTATTATGTTCTCCACAGGCTAAGTTTGTCTTCTAGGAGCTTTTAATAGAGTATGTATGAACATATAAAAGCCTTTGCTGCAGAGTATTATTTCAAAACCTTTAGGTAATGCAAACACAGGTTTTTATGTGATTATTGAAGAATTATAGATCTAAAAAAGCCCTGATGACCTGATTTTTAAGAGGAAGAAGTTAGGCAGCAATCTGAACTGATTTCTGGGGCAAACATGAGCTGCAAGTGCAGATCCATGGTGGAGAATGAATGGCCAGATGGGGAAGTCTGAGACTGAGGAGTGGGTGGAGCCACAGGGAGCACTGGAAGCACTTGAGAATGACCGCAAGAGTGAAGCTCCTTAGACTCGGGATCACCAAGCTGCATTCCATCCCTTTGCTTAGTATTGATGAGGCAAATGCCGTGGAAGCAGGACAAAGACAGGTCTGCTCTTTCTTGCTTCAGACCCCAGCATATAAAAAATAAAAGATTATCTTCAAATGATCCTGGGGAAGCTATGAAAGAGCCCCAAGAGCATGTGAGGAGCCTTGAAAGGCCCAATTTCTTTATAGCCAGGAATTTATCATTGATTTAGGTTGCCATCTCTTCTTTTAATTTTAATTTGTATTTATCTTTGAAATTTTCATACATCTATACAGTGAATCCTGATTATATCCATTCCTCCCTCCCACCCTCCAACTTTTCACAGAATATCCTCTATCACATCTCCCTCCCAACTTTATATCATCCCCTTATAACTTAATTATTTTAACCATTAATGTTGTCCCTGTGTTCTTGGGTGTAGAGTCATCTATCAGGGCATAGGCAGCCAAACAATAATTACCCCTCCCACACCAAAGAAAAATATCTCTTTCCCTTCTCCAGCAGATACCAACTACTGATAGTTCCTCAGTTAGGGAAGGACCTCATTATGGTAGTCCCTCCCTCCTCCATGCTAGAATTTGTAACTTATTCTATTTGGGGCAGCTAACTTCTGCAGCTGTGAGATAATGTGTGTGACAGCCATATCTTGGCAAGAATACACCACTTCACAGCACCACTTCCTATCCTCTGGCTCTTACATTCTTTCTATAACATTCTCTCAGCTTTCAGGGAAGGGATTGATGTAGATGTTCTAACTATGTCTGAGTATTCAACGTTACTTGTTCTCAGCACCTTGAGCAGTAATATGTCTGTACATGACTATTTCCCACTCAAGCTTCTCTGACCAAGGCTGAGAGCAGCACATATCTGTGGATAGAACCAGAGATATTTAGAAGACAATCTATGACACACCTATTTAGAAAAGCAGTATCAGCTGGGTCTCCTTTGCCTTCCTCAGCCATCATGCCACCATCTATTACTTAGGCAAACAGACATTAGAAGAGCTTCCACTTGCTTTCTCTCAGGCTCATGGCACCAGCAAGATGGGCTAGTGTAGCTGGAGTTTCCTCCAGTCCTGCCTGGGCCTGCAGTGGCTCACACCCAAATAAACACACAGACATTTATATCAATTAAAACTGTTTGGCCTAATGGCTCAGGCTTCTTGCTAGCTAGATCTCACATCTTAAATCAACCCATTTCTATAAATTTATACCTTGCCAAGTGGTTCATGGCTTACTGGTATCTTTATACCTTACTTCTTCTCATGGCGGCAGTAGCTGGCAGCATCTCCTGACTCAGCCTTCCACTTCCCAGAATTCTCCTCTCTGCTTGTTGCCTATATTATACTATATTATACTTTCTGCCAGGGTACTGTCCAATCAGCATTTTATTTATCAATCAATCATAGCAACACATTCACAGCATACAGAGCAATATCCACAGCAGGCAAGTGTCAAGGTCTTCATACTGCCAGGAAACTCAGTCACCACAGGGACCAGAAGTGACATGATAAACAATACAAGAAAGCCTTGGTGGGCACAACCTGAAGGTCAACCATTTTGGAAGTGCGTGTTGTGCAAAGGAAATTGTTTTGGAAAAAGTATGGATTGAAGCAAAACAGCAAAATTCTGCTATCAGAAATTGTGTCAGGGTATAACTCATCAAGAATGGCAAGAAGATCACAGTATTCATGCCAAATGATGGCTTTTGAACATTATTGAGGAAAATAAAGTTCTGGTTGGTGGATTTGATTGAAATGGTCATGCTGTAGGTGATATTGTTGGAATTCACTTTAAGGTCATTAAAGTAGCCAATATGTCCTTTTTGGCCCTGTACAAAGGCAAGAAGGAAAGATCAAAATTGTAAATTTTGACAATGGAAGCACACTAATAAATTTTCATATTCTGAAAAAAAACAAGGGTTTCCACTCTAAGAGAACCAATACGCAACAACAATAGCTGTCATATTTATCACTATTGACTATGATCACTAAATAGTGAAAATGGAAAATCATACAAAGAATTAAGTACATAGAGCTTTCACTCAGAAGAAAATTTCCACATCAGCTAACCTCTAGATAGAAGCAATTATGGTGAATTAATTATTGTCATTATATTATTCTTATTCAGTTATTATGAATAAATGAAGAGGTTATGGAGAGATGGAATAAGTGATTGAGTTACTAGCTATAAAATCTCATTGAATAAAAGGAAATGAAAAAATACAAGAGAAAACTTGGGTATGAAAATTATAATATCAAGCTTTTAAAGGATGATGTGGGAATGGGGGTGGGTTGGGGAAAATTCTGGTGGGTGGGAGGAGAGGGGAATCTGTTGTTGGTATATAGAATGGATAGAAAAATCTTTTAATAATAGAAAAAGGTGTTAAGCTGGAAACACCATAAAAATTGCTACATAAAAGACTGTTGTGCTTCTATACCCATCAGTGTTTAAGTGATCTATGATGAAGCATAGAGAATGAATGGGGTAATGGGAAACATTAAATAAGCAAGGTGTTTGCTGAGTTCAGGTCTAGAGGGAAAGTTTGGGCTAAAAACACAGTGAAGACAAAATATTATGTGTTATATTTATCTAAATTTCAAGATTGACAAAAATTAATTTATGAGAATAGAAATCGGGAGAAATAGAAAATCTGGAAATAAATAGAGATAAATAATAAAAATAGAAATAAAAAAAATAGAAATCTGGAAAAGGGTAGATTGGGGATGTGAATTTGAGAACTTTCCAGCGTATTACAAATGTAAATTCCCATTGGGTGCTGGCTAAGGAGAGTATACATTTATCAAAATTCATTGTATCTTCTTAATGCCTGGGCAATTTATTTGCTGTAAATATAAATAAATGTAAAAATATAAATCATTATATATAAGAAAAGAGTAAAAAGAACATTTTTAGAGGTATGTGGTGATAAACAGAACGCTGATAAAAATATTGGATAGTTTTACATTCATAAGGGTTAGGAAACAAGTGGAACACAGATGGGCCAGGAATAGCCTGGTGAAATTTCTTGGAGTCGAGTAGGTAGTATAGCCTAGAAATCCTTTTTTTGGGGGGGAGCAGCTTTTCATATTTTAAATATATTAGTCAAGTTTTCAAAAGATTGTTGTTTCTTTGATTGTTCGTTTTGCTATTGAGGGTGTATCTTCAAACATACTGAAGAATGAAATGATGCAAGCCAAGTAGCATTGTAAGAACCTAGTCAGGTATAGCAGTAGGATTGGAAATCGGCCCCAGAACTCATGGTCAGTTCAGGGTGGACAGTGCTGCAGTGGGCTGAATACAGAATGCTACACACAAGCTCCCGTTTGAACACTTGGTTAGCAGCTGGCACTGCCTTGGGAGGCTGTTGAAATTAGAAAATATAGCATTCCTGGAGGAAGTTGGTCTCTGGAGATGGGACATGAGTTTTGTCTAGATTACTACTGACAGCTCTTAAACTTAAACTTAGCCCATTTCTGTTAATCTATACATTGCCACATTTTCCATGGCTTTACACTATGTGCCATTACATGCTCCTCCCTGGATGGTGGCCTGGCATTTCCTGACTCAAGCTTCCTTTTCCCAAAATGCTCCTTGTCTGTGTATCCCACCTATACTTCCTGCCTGGCTACTGGCCAATCAGCATTTTATTAAACCAAAAGCATTATCCCACAGCACCAATCCTCTTCTTATTTATGCATGTGATACTAACGGCAGATCAGCACCTCATGCTACACAACTCTCAGTTTGATTCTGCTGACTGATTAATATGTTCAGAACTTTCGGAGACTCTGATATCCTTCTCTCCCTCAGACTGCCCTTTGTGCCACTGGGGTAGCTATAAACTTTATCTTCTTTTGCTTTTCTGCTATGAACTCTGAAAAGTGTCAACCCTGTTCTTTTTGCTACTAGCACATCACACATGTGGAACAAGGACCCTCTCTCTCTCTCAGGTACTGGAGAAGTTAGTGTGATTTTGCTTCTCCCAGACTTACTCCAAAATAACCAAATTCAGTCAAATATTTGAAAATTTGCTATTACTTGATGAAGGAAGAAATTAGAGGTATGTGTGCCTTTCGGCCTGGATACAGTTTTTTTTTTATCAACTTGTTTTGCTTTTTATTTTAACATTATTAAAGGTTAATATGCATATAGAAAAGAACACAAATGTCAAAACACAGTCCATTTATAAAGCTGTGTGAGGAGAATTCTGATTGCTTACAAGAAAACTCCAACAAAAACAGGACAAAAGTCCTGTGACCTTGTGACCTCATCCCTCCAAAGCATGGGATTGCTCTTGGAATGTGCTTTCATGCCTTTCCAAGGTGTAGTAAGTAGGAGTGGGTTGCTTTCAGATTACTCATTATTTTACCATTATTCAGATGATATTTCTAAGCATGGTTTGTCCTCATGACAATAGACAGCTTGAACTCTTATGAACTTTGCTTATATGTCCTTGTTTAACCCTCAGAATATAAATTGTCTGATGCTCTGAATAAAGTTGGCTGTTGCATGAGAATTTATCCCACCAAATTTTTAGGCTCAACTCACAGATTAACACTGTCAACTACAGAAGTAACACACAAGTATGGAACTTCAAGAGTTTTTACAAAATGAAAAAAGCGCACCTTTTTAGCCCTTATTCAGGTGACTTAGATATCCTTGTCCTTCATCCGGTTTGTGCCCCATCCAAAAGAACATTTATTATCTAACTATAAAAGTCTTTAAATTATCTGTGTGTGTGTGTGTGTGTGTGTGTGTGTGTGTGTGTGTGTGTGTGTATATGTGTTTGTGTGTGTATGTTTGTGTGTGTGTGTTTGTGTGTGTCTGTGTGTGTGTGTGTTCATGTGGTAGTCAGAGGACAACTTCAGGTGTCAGTCCTTACCCTCTTCATTGTAAGCGACAGGGTCTCTTATTGTTTTTCCCTGTATACACCAGGCTAGGTGACCCACAAGCTTCTGAGAATTCTCTTGTCTTCAGTTCCCATCCCAACATAGCAGCACTGGTGTTATAGACACTTACACAGGCACCAGTAGCACCTAGCTTTATAGGGTTCAGGTGTTCAAACTTAGGTCTTAACACTTGCATGGTAAGTGTTTAACCACCTATTTATCTCATCCACTCCTCAAATTACATTTTTAAACCCAGTATACTACTTTTATAATCTAGGGCTGCTAGACTGTAGCATTCTGTGCTTCTTTTGGTAAACATAGTGCATCTGAGAATGTCATAGCTTGGGTCAGGTGTATCAAGCATATTGTATAGCATCATACTGTAGAAAAATGCCAGTTTCATTCTAATAAGCGAATACTTTGAATATTATGAATATATTCTATAAGCATTCTAGACTACATCTTCTCATAAATATTTATTTGAATTTGCATTGTATGCTTGGGTATCCAAGTAGAATTGCTGGGCAAAAAATGTGAATAAGGCAAGCTAATCAGGCTTACCAATCAATTCTATCAAATTATGCTTTTATCATCAGTACATGAGAGTTCTGATTTTTCTGTATTTGAAATTGTGGTAGGAAAGGTATTACTTTTCATTTCAACTATGTGGTACTGTTAGGAAAGTGATTATGTGTGAATTATGTGAATGACCCAGTTTTATTAATATATAATTAAGTTCAATAATATCCACATAAAATAGATCATTTACAAGGCATATTATTCATTGCTATAATTCCAGTGCTTGGGAGACTATAGCGGGAAAATCATGAGTTCAAGATAAGTCTGGGCTACTTAAAACTGTATCTTAAAAAACAAACTAATCAAAGATTCCCTTAACCCAAAATGTACACTATTAGCCCAATTTTGATCTGTGAATACAGGCTTGAAGCCACCATTAGCATGAAGGTAAGGGAATGATTGTCTCACAAAAGTTCCCTCATGTCCTTATGCCATCTCTCCCTTCCTCTCCTACTCAGTCTTTGCTTGTGACAGGAGGCAAAATCTGGTTTATGTTGTTTTTATCTTGGTAAAAGTAAACATTACAAGGTAGTTTGGAGGTGATAAAATTGAATAACATAGTTTGTATCTCTTGCTTTGTTTTTCCCCCCATAGAAAGCCTAATTTGTGGCACCCTGGTAAACAGTAATATATGCTACTATCTTTGTTGAGAGGTCATCTCCTTCCTACTATCCTTCACCTTGTGCCCACATATTTTTATTTTATGCATAGCAAATACATTACCTTGAATATCCAAATATACCAATGATCTCATATATAATTTTGCATACATCTTGAAACAGAGGAGTTACTGATGAGGTCAATATGTTTCATAGGGTTTTAAACTTCTCTTTAGATTGTTGAATTGGCTACCTATTTGACTAACCTTATGTTAAACAATAAATTTTTAGAAAGGAATGAAATGGGCAAAGGTCAAAATGGTAACTTACTGGAAAATATAATTAAAATATTTTGTGATATGATATAATATGGTGTGTGTGTGTGTGTGTGTGTGTGTGTGTGTGTGTGTGTGTGTTTAAGATGTAGCCCTGGGTATTCTGGTACTTGCTTTGTAGCCAAGGCTTGCATAAGCTCATGGAAATCCTTCTGCCTCAGTCTACCAATGCTACCATTATAGATGTGTGCCATGCTACCTGGATTAACCTTGCAGTTCTAACCAGAACTTGGACATAGTTCTTTACCCAGTCACACACTTTTTTCATTCTCAGGCATAGACCAGGAGTCATAATAAAGTAATGATCAGCCAGAGAAATCCAGTGAATAGACAGAAACTTTTGAGTTCCAATTGCTAAGCAGATTGTTTTTTATCCATTAATTGAATTATATATGTGTTCATGCAAGAAATTGGCTGCTTGACTGAAGCGAGGAAAACTGAAACTAGCAGAATAGGTCTGTTTTTAGTCCAGGAAGCAGAGTTCTAACGGAAGTGCTGCTGTGTTGGATATCACCATGGATGAACTGTTGGTGACAGAAAGGTGCCCAAAGGAGCTTTAAAATAGGGGAGGACTTCACATTCATGAATCAACCTCTGGGCTTCACCATGGCTGACAACCAACACTTACCCATTGCATTTTCCAATGCTTCGCCATCTATATAGCATTGCCCCATGAACCTATTGCAGATTCTGTAGCAAGATTCAATAAATTCTAAAAGTTTCTGTAGTAATATAGTGCCAACAGGTCAACACAGCACATTTTAAATAAATAAGTCCTTACAGCCATTGATTTCAAGATAAGCAATCTGTCTTCAAATTAATGTTTAGGTAAGTACAAGTCATCTAACCTTTAATAGTTAACACTCACATAATTTAAATCAAAATTGATATGCTAATTATATATACTTACAGTTAAATCCAAGCTTGGTCTTTATCAAATTGCATACATTTAAAGCAAAACCAGCTTAGTATATTAAGCAATGGGTTTGATTATGTCATTTTCATTTATATATGTCATCTAGCTAATCTTCATCATTTCTTTTCCCACTATCCTCTCCTACTACCCCTGACCCCTCTTTTCTGTTCCTTTCTCTTCCATCAAATAGAACCTTCGTCTGCTTTAATGTCCCATGTAGTCTATTACTCCTTTCCCTTTCTCTCCTCCATTAATCTCTCCTTTTTCGTGATTAATATTCCCTTTCATTTTCATGAGCTTACACACACACACACACACACACACACACACACACACACACACACACCACAAATTAAATATTTCCTGTTTGTGAATGAAAGAAAACATGTACCATTTTTTTTCTAAATCTGGCTTATTTAATTTAATATAATGATCTCTGGTTTCACCCATTTCCCTGCATGTGTGACAATTCCATTACTCTTTTTGTCCAAATAAAATTTCACTGTGGAGCCGGGTAGTAATGGTGCACACCTTTGATCCCAGCGCTCAGGAGGCAGAGCCAGGTGGATCTTTGTGAGTTCTAGGCCAGCCTGGTCTACAGAGCGAGATCCAGGACAGGCACCAAAGCTACACGGAGAAACCCTGTCTTGAAAAAAACCAAGAAAAAAAAATTTCAATGTGTTTATTTACCACATTTCTTCTTTATGGGTACATTCATCTAATAATGGACACCTAGACTGATGCCATTTCTTAGTCCTTGTAAATACTGCAGTGATAAGCATGAATGTGCAAATATGTGTGCTATGTTATCTTGGAGTACTTCATACCCAGGAGGGGTATAGCTGAGTCATAGGGTCATTCTATTTTTGCATAGTGTCATATTCATTTAAAATTTTATTGATATCTTTGTGTGTTTTTATGAATGTATTTCAGGTATGTGCAAGTGCCCACAGAAACCAGAAGAAGTTGTGGGATGCCCTGGAGCTTACAAATAGCTGTAAGCTGCCCAATGTGGGTACCAGAAACCAAACTGGTTTTTTGGAAGGGCAACAAGCTCTATTAACTGCTGAGCAATCCCTCCAGGCCCCGCTGTTTTTTGTTGTTGTTGTTGTTGTTGTTTTTTAATCTCCATGATGACTGTACCTATTTACATTTCAATTCACAGTGTACAGGGTTTTTCTGTCCTCACAGCTTTTGCTATCATTTATTTTCCTGGTGATAGCCATTATGAATGGAGTGACATGGAATTTCAAAGTAATTGTAATTTGCAGTCCCTTAGTAGGTAAGGATGTTTAACATCTTTGCAAATGTCTAATGACATACAAATATATGGATTTCTTCCTTTCAGAAGTGTCTGCTCAGTTTACCAGCATGTCAATTGCATACATTTTTGTATTGTTTTATTTTGTCTTCTGGTTTTCAGTTTTGGAGTTCATTATGGATTCTAGGTATGGGTCCCTTATCTGATAGCTAGTTGGAAATAATGTTCTGTTTTCCCATACTGCAAACTCCTCCTTTATTCTGGTAATGGTTTCTCTTGATATATGGAAGATAATACATTATTTGTAGTGTCATTTATCATTTTCTTATTCTGTAAATGGACATTCAATTTTTACAGCAACATTTGTTGGAGAGGCTGTCTTCTTTACAATGTACCTTTTTGACATCGTTGTCTAATATTAGGTGGCTGTGGCTGTGGAGTGGAGATATGTCTAGGTTAGCTGTTTTCTTTTGGACTATGTATACATTGTTGTGCCATGGTCATGCTGATTCTGTCACCACGGCTTTATGGTATAGTTTAACATTAGGCAATTTGATGTCTCCAGGATTAACACTTTTAATTTAGATTGCTTTGACGATATGGGGGACATTTATATTTCCACATAAATTTCAGGCATTTTTAATTCTGTTATGATACATAAAATTGTGATTTTTTTTGAATCTGTGGAAATAGATAAGATGGTTATTTTTATAATTCTGATTCTAACAATTCATGAGCATGATAGGCTTTTCACCTAGTATCTTCTTAAGTTCCTAGTGTTTTCATTCTAGAGTTCTTCACCCCCTCAGATTTATTTCTAAATTTTTTTAAAAGATATTACAAATATTTTTTCCTGATTCCTTTATTGGTATACTTGTTATTGGTATATAGAAAAGCTACAGAATTCTGCCTGTCAAATGTGTATACTGCTACTCTGTTGAATGCATTCATCAGCTCAGAGTTTTCTGGTGATACAATATTATGATACACTATTAGATATAGTATTATGTCACTGGGGGTGAGGAATACTTTGATTTAAGTTTCTATTTCTATTTATTATACTTGTTTTTCTTATTTTGTTGGTCTAAGACTTCAAGTCCTATAATTAATTACAGTGGAAGGAATGAGTACCTTTGTCTCTTTCCAGATTTTATAGTAAGTTCTATAAAATTTTTGCCATTTAGTATATTGTTGGCTATAGGTTTGTTATACATAGTCTATTATGTTTTGATATGACCTATTGCTAGTTTCTATAGGGCTTTAATCATGAATGGATACTGATCTTTGTCAAATAAGCTTTTGATATCTTCTGAGTTGATCATATGATTTTATATTAAGTTTACTGACTTCATCTGTTAAATCACACATAAATTCATGAAATAAGACCAACTTAGTCATGGTGTATGATATCCTTATTATGTTATTGAATATCATCTATAAGAATTTATAGAATATTTGCACCCATATCCATATTTCTATAGTTTTCTTTTTCTGTTGTGTCTCTGGCTATGGTGTTAGGTTAACACCTGCTTGATTTTTGCTTTCCCTTTTTATTTTTTAGAGAAATTTTAAGCCTAAGTGTTATTTTTTTTTTCATTGCAAACTCTTAGAATTTGGTAGTTAAATTCACCCAATCCTGGACTTTTCCTTAAGGGAATTTTTTAATAATTGTTTTAATCTCATTGATTATTATTAATCTGTTTTAGTTCTTTATAGATTTTTAAAGGACATATGTATACAGAAACTAATCTGCTTACAGATTTTTCAGTGTTATGGAATATAATTTTTCAACCCTTCCATAGTGATTCTCGGTATTCTGTATAAGATCTATTAGAATTTATTTCTTTTTTATTCTAATTTTATTCATTGGGTCTGTTTGCCTTTGTTCTTGCCAATTTGCCTGGGTCTGTAAGGCTTGCATATTTACTCAAAGACACTTCTTCATTGGTTCCATACATTGTCTTCCTAGTCTACATTTCATTAATTTCTGCCTTAATTTTTTTTTATTATTTCCTGTATCCTTTTTGATTAGTTTTTTTTCTTGTTCTTGTTTTATAAGATCTTGAGTCACATCAAGTGGTTAGCTATTTGGGATCCTTCTGGATATATTGCAGTAGAAGCACTCATAACTATAAACTTTCTTCTTGGAAAAGCCATGGTGTGTTCCAAACGTTCTGGGAAGTTGTACTTCCATTTTCATTTGATTATAGGGCCTTTTGTTATCTTCTTCTTTTCTCCAATGACTCACTGGTCTTTCAAGAATATACCATCCTGTCTCCAAGCTTTTCCTTTGGTAGTTCTTTCCAGTTTTGTTTCATTGTGATCAGATAAAATAACATAAATTATTTTGATTCTTTTGTGTGTCTTTGCTGTTATTTTTATTTTTAATTATTTGAAAATATTACACAATATATCTGATCATATTTACCCCACCCCAACTCCTCCCAGATCTATCCTCCTTCTCTACCTACCCAACTTTGTGTCTACTTTTCTTTCTATTTTTAAACCCATCAAGTCTAATACTCTAAGATGTGACCTTAACTGGAGTGTGTCAGAAATTTTACTCTTAGTGTTTCTTTGTTGCTCTTTCTGTTTTTTTAAAATATAATTTGTAGTCTCATATTCAGCATAAAGTATTTATACTTTCTGTGTTTTCTTGAAGGGTTGTTGTATTTATTAATATATTATGACATTTTTTTCTGTCCCTTCTGACTTTGGATTTAAGACAAATCTTCCTTCCTGTACATCAAAATAACTGCAAAAGTTTATGGTGAACATGTTAAATATTTACCAGCAGCATCCGCACCTTTAGTTTTCCTTCTTTGCCCACCCAAAGCCTTTGTTGGTCATTCTCAGCTTGGCAATCTGTGGGTTGAGTAGATTCTCTCAAACTCTTGTAGACCCCCAGTTTATGTCATTTAGGGTGAACACTCCTCAATTCCAGAATATCTTCGAAGTCCTCTGGGGTTGCGGAAGAAAGCACAACCCTGGGGTATATAGAGTAGAGGATCTGCCTTCAGAATCTGAAGACATGGTAATTATTAACCACCAATTTGGAGACAGGCAGCTGCGGATATCAAGGATGCCATTTAAGTACCACAGCTGAAAAAACTCAGAATATTCATACTTCAAGGCTATTTCAGTTGATGAGATCTGTTCCTAGCAATAGAGGGCAGGGTTACCTTTCTCCAATCACTTCACTGCCTCAGATGAGGCATGACCTTCCTGCATTTTTTGGCTTCCCAGCAGCTGGCTATCTGGCTCTCCACAGCTTCCTCGCTGGACTGTCTGTTAAACTCAGACTGTGACAGAAGAAATTTAGAGCCCTGAATTGAAGGTTTCCCATTTAAAGGCCCCTTGGGACCTCAGTTTCAACAACAATTTCCCTTCTCAAGATAACATCTGGTCCCCAGCCTCCATGTTATGGGGTTCCTCTTTACTTTCACTGCTCACCCATTTGGGAGAGGAACCACCCACTGTCTCACAAAAACCTACAGCTGGATTTGAGGCTTGGGAGACTAAGGAACCAAGTCTGGTGTCATGAGAGTGTCAGGCTTGGGTTCTGCAGCAATCTTCTGCTTCTCTTTCTCCCTACAGGAAGAGACAGCGCAGAACTGTTTGGGCCTTGTCTTCTTTTTTGGTCACCACTTGTCCTTTTTAGTGCGGTTTTCCAACACCTTTCTACTTTTCTGAATCTGTGAAGTTCTTCTTCTCTGTTTGGTCTCTGATTATTCTTCTTCTCCAGGTCACAGAGGCAGTTCCTATTCCACCTAAGGTCTACATATTATTACAAATTTAAAAATACAAAGTTTTATTACACTTGCTAGTCTTGGATGTTAGCATTCACTGATTGTATGAAATGAGTGACCTATAATAAAATTAACCAAGAAAGAAAGCTGTCCTGGACATGGTTTCTGAACTTTGTGCTGGAGCAGAGGAACTTTTTGGATCTGACTTTTCTCAATGAGGGAACATGTAAAACCCCACTTCAACTAGTGCTTGGAGAAACCCAGTCAATAGGGATTTCATTATACTGTGTTGTTTTCAATCCTTTGTACATAAAATCCTCTAATTGACAATTTACCTTGCCTTGCATTAACTGGCATCCAATGCTTTACTGAGGGTTATTTTTACAGCACAATATGTCATCATGATCCACTGCATCTCTACAATGTGCTGAAACAACCAGAGAGCTTCAAGCTACCAGGTACACCTTTTTTTCCTAAAGAATGTCTGCATCATACTATGGATGCAGGCATTTGGATAAGCATCCAGGCGATAGCAACAAAAGCTAAGTCTGAGAATCATGCTATACTCTGGTGAAGACAGATTCACTGTGAACTTCACTGTCAGTTTCTGTCACTTATGGTTTAGTAATTAACAAGGTAGTAATCTATATCCTGTGAATGTTTTCTCTGTTAACCTCATTTTTTTTTTCTAACTGGAGAATCAGCTTTTATAGATGCCTTAAATAACTGCTGCTCTTGCTAATGAATTTAATGGCTGTAGTGGTGCGATAAGGATCTATGCCTTTTCAGGTGTGGTCTTTCTAATGTGCTTTTGCCACCCATATGAGGCTAATCTTAGAGTTTCACTTCTCTTTGTATTTCATTACTCATTTAGTTGTAAAAGTAGATCATTTTCTTTTCTATATGTCAACTCAGCTCTATGTTTGGTAAGTTACTGTAATTTCTATTATTCTTTAATTTTTAGTAAAGACTCAGACAGTGGCTGCACCAGGGCTGAAGAGCAGCAAGGAAGCAGCATGGAGCCAGTATGTCAAGCCACAGTGAGACAAGGTACCTCAGATGAATGTGGGTACAGAGTTGGTGCCCTGACCCTGGCCAACTACTCCTGCTTGCCTCTGTTGCAGCCTTTGGCACAGGCCTCCAGCTCTGCACTTCCAGTTTGCCCTTTGCCATTGCTGCTGTGGATATCACTCTGTATAAATAAAATGCTGATTGGCCAATAGGCAGGCAGGAAGTATAGGTGGGACAAACAGAGAAGAGAATTCTGGGAATAGGAAGGCTGAGTGAGGAGATGCTCTCAGCCACTGCCATGACAAGCAACATTTAAAGATATGGGTAAGCCACAAGCCATGTGGCAACTTATAAATTAATAGAAATGGGTTATTTTAAGATAGAAGAACTAGATAGCAAGAAGCCTGCCATGGCCATACATTTTGTAAGCAATATAAGTCTCTGTGTGTTTACTCAGTTGGGTCTGACCGGCTGTGGGACTGTTGGGTGAGAGAGATTTGTCCTGACCGTGGGCCAGGCAGGACTGGAGGGAATTCCCGCTACATCATTCATCAGTGCAGCCTGGACTGTGTTCTCCTCCCTGGTCCACTCCTGAGCCCCATAGCCTGCCTGACCATGGCAAGCTAAGGCCAGCCAACCAGAAAAGTGCAGATCTTGCAAGCTATCCCCCTCCCTCCTTTTTGACATATGTCCAGGTTTGCTGTGACTCACTCATCCTAATGTACCACAATCAAATTCAATCTAGTGTAACCATTGCTTGCTTAGCCAATTATTTTTGCTCAAGATGACCTAACTGTGGAATTCCCCTAGTAGTATATAAAAAGAGCCTGAGAGCTTCTCTTGGGGTTGTTGCCATTTTGTTGTGTGGCTGGCCCCTGCATGCAGAAATTTTCTCTTGAAAATAAATGCTCTTGCTTTTGCACATGTGAGCAGTGGTCATTTGTGGGGTGATACACAGACTCTAAAACAGATACTCATATTTCTGATGTTATAGATTTTGCTATAAAATTATGTGTGCACTAATAAAAACCACAGCAAAGATACCCTTAATTCTAATAAGCCTTGTCCTTTACTCCTGATCCTTACACCATCTTACCCAGAAGATGCTTTCCCATAAGAGGCCTTGAACTATACCAGTGACTCATGGCAATGAATATTTGCTAGTAAAGCTGATAGGATCAAAGGGTATACTATAAGACAGACCTAGGCAGCCAGTGCCACCAGGATGAGTGAAGAGGTATTGGAGAGGTGGGAAAGAAGGAGAAGCAAAGAAGTTTGCTGTTTTTGTTTTGTTTTTATGTGGTTATTTTTTGCTTACTTACTTTGTTTTGCTTTCTTTAGTGGGCGGTAGTACAGGAGTGAGGGAAGAATAAGGGGAGGAGCAGGAGGTGATTGGAATTGGAGTACATGATCTGAAAATCTCAAAATGTCAATAAAGAAGTTAAATTTCAAAAAAAGTGGGGATATTTTTCAAGACATTGAAGAAGATAGGAACTTTCTGAACATCATTATAGAACATCAATCTCATTGGTACTAGCTCTGAATGTCAATGGAAGGACTCCATGAAATGAAAACATTTCTACACAGTGAAGGGAACCAGTTCACAGGATGAAAAAAACAAAACAAAACAAAAACATCCTTACCAACTAGACTTCAGACACAGGGATGATAGACAAAATGAACAAAGAACTACAGAGATTAAATAACAAAAAAATAACACTGCTTAGGAGCAAATGAGCTAAGGAATCTTATAGATAGTTCACACACACACACACACACACACACACAAGTACATATTTTGGAGAATGTTCAACATTCCTACTTATTAAGGTCAATCCATGTGAGTTTATTTATTGGGTAATAGGGATTTATTAAGATATAAATTGAGAAAATACCCTCATGAATAAAGAACAGAGTACACACCTTAAGTCACCCTCTGATCTGACCAGGAGCAAATCCACTTCACAAGCAGCAGAGAGAAGGGCATGTGACTCACCCCTCTTTCCTTATAAGATGTCACATACAATGACAAGAAGCACTGCCTCCATTGGTCCCTACAGCCCAAGGTCATGGGCAGAGCAAATACCACTTCCTTTCTCCTTTATATCTAAGTAAGAAGGGTCTAAACTTAATACAATCATATCCAATTAGAATGATTATCAAATATTGTCCAGGAAAAACAAAGGGTAATAATATTAAAAAAAAATGGAACTATAACCAACAGGAATGTCCTCAAACAAGAAAGACATGCTAAATGTTCAGAAATGTCCAGAACACAGGTGAATGGCAAATTACTGAGATTACTCTAATAGCTGTCCTATCCTGAAGATTATAACTGTAATACTGATATGTTCTAGCTAAGATATGAGAAGACTATAACTGTCACTATCTAGTCTTCACCTCCATCAAAGACCTGAGAAGGAACATAATAATACCTGAGAAAATAGAAATTACAAACTTTAGCTGAAAGTATTCCTGTACCCCACCCTGTCCATAGGCATTCAGACTCAAATAAACACACAGACGCTTATATTACTTAAAACTGCTCAACCATTAGCTCAGGCTTACTGATGATTAGCTCTTCCACTTAAACACAGCCCATTTCTGTTTATCTGTATGTTGCCATGTGTTCCATAGCTTTACCTGTGTGCCATTACATGCTGTTCCCTGGACGACAGGCTGGTGTCTCCTGACTCAGCATTCCACATCCCAGAATCCTCCTTGTCTACTTATCCCACCTTTACTTTCTCCCTGGCTACTGACCAATCGGTTTTTCATTAAACCAGTTTACAAAAGCATTATCCCACAGCAGCAAGAGAGTGGTTTCTGAAATTCTTGCAAGAATAGACAGAGACAGCTAGCAGCCTTGACAGTCATCTAAGGTCTCTCAGCATCTGTCTACCGGCCTAGAATATATAACCGACCATCTTCAGAAACAGAAAAGTTGAAAGACCTTTTTATACTGTCTTTACAGAGTTCAGTAGTCACTTTTATTTGTGTCCTGCTCAGTCAGGGAGGAGTTAAAGCAAGGGCATTTCTTTGCCCAGCAGACCAATTTGTACCAAGAAGAAGATGAACTTCTAAATGGAAATGTATAGAAGCCCAGCATTCTCTCACAATCAGATCAGTGGTGCCAGGAGCAATTGTGTTTCACATCAACAGAATTCTAAGTTATCAAAATATTTAAATGCCATATTCTTTAGGTTTATGAAGAGTTTGAAGATTACCTACTCATTTGACATATCTTTCTGTAAATCTGGAGAACCTAACTAACAACTATAGAAATGACAAGCATGAATGACTATAGTCCTGTTTCCTAAATAATCTAAGAACTAAGGCTTCATATTAGTAAGATAAACAGTCTATAAGCAGATGCACCAGATAAGGACAATGACCTCAAAATTGAAACAATACACAAAATATCTTATACAGAGTTAGAAATGTACAGTGCAATGCGCCAATATTCTTTATATGTATCAATATGCAAAATATCCTAAACAGAGGTAGAAAATACAATAGTATTGTAAATATAATACTGTGTTTATATCAATATATTTCAAACAGTAGTAGGAATATGTGTACAATACAACAAATATAGTTTTGTATTTGTATCAATATACAAATTATCTTAAATAAGAAAATAAGAATAGTTTACATTTGTACCAATATACAAGAATGCACTATCAGTGCAAATTATCCAAGACTCATAGTTTGCTAAATCAGTTTACTAGTAGATACAATAATGTACCTTAATATACTATACCAATCTGTTCTTCCTTTTCTTTCATAAAGGATAATACTGAGTCTAAACATATTGTTCCACCCCCAAACCTATAACCACCCACTCATAATCCTGAGAACAATGAAAACCTTGGGAGAGGGGGTTTCATTTTCTTAGAATTGCTTCCTGTTGTTTAGGGGGTGATCATCTTTCTGTGGCATCCTGTAAGAAAGCTTAGATAGTTAGGTCTCCATAAGTGTTATCTGTGAAGTCTGCAGCCAGTCTCAGAGTAGCAGATAAGATTTGCTGAGATTCTGGCTACAGGTGTAGTATGATGGACTATCTCATCTTAGAACTGCCCTGAAGACTTTTCAGTCCAAAGCTGATTGTTGCATGATGTTCTTAGGTACAATGGCATCTTTCTGGATTAAATAGAGTCATTTTTGAGTGTGTGGGGGGCCCATCTTCCTTCTGGAGACTTCAGAGATTGCTATTGAAAAGGATTATTTTTTATTGTGGAAAACTTGAACATTATTAATGTCAGAATGGAAAGTTTGGATTTATGCTAGATCAAGAAGGAATTCCAAGAAAGCAAGGTCAAGCATGGAAAAAATTAGAATCTTGACAACAATGGTCCCTAGATTATTGGTTTTCTTCTGTCTTACACTAGTTGGCTCTTCTGATAGGAAACAGAATCTCCTAATTTATCTTTTAGTTATATGCCTGAGTTTAGAGAAGGAGAGATCCATATTCCAACTACAAAGCCAGCTTGATTTATAATTGAATTAGGACCACAACTATTCTAGAGTTGAAAAGATATAGGAATTAGGCATTGAGATATTGCCCTGTAGATAATATTGGTATCAATAAGTCCTTCCTCAATGTGGTAGATGTCTAGGTATCCAAGGACTGATGGTTTCTTGAATATGGGTATTTCAATTATCCTACAAAGACAAAAAACAGAACCCTGCCCTGACCCTTGTTTGGTGAGTTTTCTTACAACTTGTAGAGTTGTCACATTGGTGGATGAGCCATTACTTCTCCTCATCAAGGGTTTTCTCCTGTTTTAAGCAAAATTTTTTATTGTTGTCCATAGTTTTTTGTCTCCTGCATAAATAAAGCAAAACCTCTTCCCCCATATAGGACATATCCTGGTTTCCATTCCAAGGTCAACACATTTTTGAAACAAACAGGTTGATTTAGCTCAGGAGTTCTTTCTGTTTTCTAATGTCTCTCCACATCTGTTGGTTCTTTCTCATCAGCATTGAGAAAACTGAAGGTTAGTAAATCATTATATCATCTATTTGTAGCAGCCATTGTTTCCTGTTTCTGTTTATTAGGCATATCCTTTAAAGTTTGATTGAATCTTTCTATGAGTTCTTGGCTTGTGGGATTGTGTGGTATATCTGTAACATGGTTTATATTGTAATAAGCAAAAAATGTCTTATTTTATTTGAGATATAGGCTAGAGCATTGTCAGTCTTAATTTGTACAGGTATCCCCATGATTGTCATAATGTCTAAAAGGTGTGTAATCATACAGCCAGCCTTTTCAGAACTCATTGGAGTTGCCCATTGAAATCCTGAGTAGGTGTTAATGATATGGTGTACATATTTTAATCTTCCAAATTCTGCAAAATGAAACATATCCATCTCTAAAATTTCATATCTTTGTATACCTTTAGAATTACTTCATGCAGGTAGTAGCATTTAGTTATAGAAGGAATAAGTAGGACAATTTTTACACTTTCCTTGTCTTGTTGCCAACTGAAGGAAAAGTCCTTTTTCAAACGTTTGCTATTTACATGGTGTTTCTTATGAAATTCTGAGGCTTCTAGCACATTGCCTATTAATAACTGATCAATCTCATCATTACCTCATCCTAGAGGACCTGGCTGGTCCATATGGGACATGATATGTGATATATCTATTTCTGGTGATTTCCTGTAATTGTATAAATAGTGAAGTTAATTTAATTTATCAGGAACAAATTCAGCAGGTTCAATGTTTAAAACAACTCTCTCTGCATATTGAGAATCAGTAACTATATTGAGAGGTTTCTTGAAGTCCGTTAGTAACATAGCAATGACATACAGTTCTGAGTTTTATATAGAATTTTAGGGGCTTTGAAACACTTCACTTAAATTTCCTGATTTATATCCAGCCTTTCTTGATTTATTTGCATCAGTATAGAATGTAGGGACTCAAGAGATTGGTTTTTTCTGTACAATATGAGGAAGGACTCATTCAGTATTTTTTATGAATTCTATTTTCTTGCTTTGGGGATACCAATTGTTAATCTACCAAAAAGTTACTGCAGGCTCTTTGGCAGTATTCATTATCTTTCCATAAAGAAGAAATTTCCTTATTAGTTAAAGGTACTAAAATTTCTGCTGGGTCCATTCCTGTCAATTGATGAAGGCTTAATTTCTCTTTGATAATAAAATCAGAGATCTTTTCTACATAAGTCTTTAACTTCTTACTCAGTTTATATGGTAGAAATATTCATTCTAGTATAATATCTTCCCTCTACATCAAAATCCCTGTGGGGGAGTGCCTGGAGGGTAATATAACTAGAATGCAGTTAAGTTCTGAATTCATGTGATCCATATGTACTTCTTTGATTTTCTTTTCTGCTAGAGCTAATTCTCTCTCATCTTCATGCTGAGGATATCGGTTTGTATGCTGTGAATGTGTTGCTCTGATTGGATAATAAATAAAGTGCAGATTGGCCAGTAGCCAGGCAGGAAGTATAGACAGGACAAGAGAGAGGAGAATTCTAATAAGTGGAAGTCTGAGTCAGGAGATGCTGCCAGCCTCCGCCACCATGAGAAGCAAGATGTAAAGTACTGGTAAGCCAAAAGCCATGTGGCAACTTATAGATTAATAGACATGGGTTAATTTAAGATATAAGAACTAGATAGAAAGAAGCCTGACACAGCCATACAGTTTATAAAAATAATATAAGTCTCTGTGTGTTTACTTGGGTCTGAGCAGCTGCAGGAGCGGATGGACACAGGAAAGCTTCAGCTAAAGCTTCAGTTGATAATTCTCTTGAAATATTTATGTCTTCATCCCCTTTTAGGGTATTGGCCAAATTTACTAGTACATCTTTAGGTATTCCAATGATGGTCTGTAAGCTCAAAGTGTTTCCTAACAATTTTTGAAAATCTTTTAGAGTCTGCAAGTGATCTCTCCTGAGTTGTACATTTTGGGATCTAAATCTTTGTAGATCTATCTTACACTAAGTAATTAATAGAATTTGCTCTTTGTATTTTTTTTCAGGAGCAATTTATAATGCCCAAATGAGGTAAAACTTCCTTCACTTCTTCAAACATGTTTTCTATGGTACCCAACTTTGGATCAGCTAATAAGATATCATCCATATAATGGTAGATTGTAGATTGTGGAACATTTGCAGGAATTATTGCCAGAGGATTTTGCACAAAATATTGGCATGGCTTAGGTCTATTTAACATTCCCTATGGGAGGACCTTCCATTGATATCTCTTGACTGGCTGTGGATTATTATAAGTAGGTATTGTGAAGACAAATTTTATCCACACTTTTCTTGTAGAGGTATGGTAAAGAAACAATGTTTGAAGTAAATAACTATAATAGGCCATTCTTTAGGTAACAGAGAGGGCAAGGGCTTTCCATTTTGTAGGGAAACCATAGACTGAAATATTTTATTTATGGTTCTCAGATATGTCATCATTCTCCACTTACCAGATTTTGTTTTAATAACAAATACAGGAGATTTCCAAGGGCTGGCAGATTCTCCAGTGTGTGAAGCATTTGTCTGCTGCTGAACCACCTGCTCTAAAACTTACAAATTCTCTTGTGTCATAGGCCAGTGACCAACACAGACAGGTTTATCTATTAGCTACTTTAAAGGTAGGGCTGTTGGTACTTCTGAGAGTTCAATGGCAGTTATGCTCTGTTTGTGCCTCAATGGTTGGTGGCTGGTTTTTTATATTAATTTATAATATTATTCCCAGAGACATGACTTGGTCTATATTCCACTCCTGAGATTTGAAGAATTTTAATCTGGGTATTCCATTGCTGTAACATATCTAGGCTCTATATTTTTACCACATCTACATTTACCACATATAGCTTTAGCCTTCCTCTTTGTCCTTCTGGCCCCATGCATTCAACCCATCTCAAACTTTGTTTACCTGTTCAAATCCCTAGAAATTGGACATCTACTTCTTGAAGAGACCAAATTGGATGCCATAATTTTGATGTAATTATATTCATATCTGCACCTTTGTCCACTAATCCTTCAAGGACAATATTATTAATTTGCATTTCAAGCTTTGGTCATTGTTCACTTATGGATGTCTGCCAAAATATTTGTTTTATGGTATATTTTTGGAATTTTTAAATCCATCTATTAAAATTGTTCTATCATCCAGTGTAATATCATTTTTTATATTAGACACTAAGTTATTTAATTGTCCTGGGGAGGAATTTGCTCTACAGTGATTTGAAATGTTTGAACCATGTTAAATTTTTGGGCCTGTGAGAGGTCCCCTGAGGCATTTCTCACTGGTAAAGGGTTGCCTTGTATATCTCTTGTTGATCTGCATTCATTGAGCAAATGTCAGCATTTGCTGCATCTTCTGCATAATCTAGAAGGTTGTATTCTCCTGTTTGGGTTATTTGTATAAGAAGCTTTACTTCTAGGAGCACCCTTTGTACAACTTCTTCTTATATGACCTAGTTTACCACAATTAAAAAAAAAAATGTTAATTTAATGTTTCCTTCCAACTTTGGAAATTGCCTCTTCTTTCTAAGCCTCATTACCATAGTTAAGAGACCCAACACAGATTGTATCTATAATCCTTTTCTCTACAGGTGCTGACCTGATGGGTGGTGATGGCACACACTTTTAATCCCAGCACTCAGGAGGGAGAGGCAGGCAGATCTCTGGGTTTGAGGCTAGCCTGGTCTACAAAGCGAGTTCCAGGAAAGGCGCAAAGCTACACAGAGAAACCCCATCTATAAAAAAAAAAAAAAAAAAAGGTCTTGACCTGACCTTTAAAGATGTAAGTATTCTTTTGCATTCTATATTGGCATTATCAAAAGCCAAAGATTGAGTTAATACTTATCTTAACTATGGATCTGATATTGTCTTGTCTACCACCATAGTCAGCCTTTGACAAAAGTCAGTAAATGTTTCTTTTGACCCTTGCAAAACCTTCATATACAACTCTGTTGGTTTCCCTGGTTTTGAAAAATTTCCCCAAGCATTTAAATCCATGGTACTGCATAGGGATAATGTATGTTCATCCAAGGCAGTTTCTACATTTAATCAGTGAAACAGCCTTCACCAAGAATTGGATCTTGAGAGATCTCAAAACCTCTGTGTTTACTTTGTTATTCAAAGGTCTTAGCCTCTTTTCTAAACCAGCTTTTCGATTGTAACTGCTGGCTGTACTTTATACAGCTGAAATTAACTCATTCTAGTCACATGTTATGATTCTATTTCTAGAAGACCATGTATTTAATATCTGTTTTACATATTCCATAGGTGACTACTGTTTCCTTAAAATTTTTTAAGGGATGTTTTGTCAAGTGTACCTAACTAATTAAGATCAATCCACATGAGTGTAATAATGGGTAATAAGGATTTATTAAGAAACAAATTGAGGAAATACACTCAAATACAGAACAGAATAGACAGTTGAAGTCATTCTCAAATCTGACCAAGAGCAAATGCACCTTGTAGGCAGCAGGGCAAAGGGGCAATTATTTGTTTCTTTACAAGGTATCAAAATAAATTGCAAACAAAAGACACTATTTGTAACAAATGATTATATTGAGAAAGCTGAATCATCCTGTGCAAAAGTCTGAATTTACTTCTCATTCTAAGAAAAAAAGTTCTAAGTTTATCAAAGATTTTACTGTAAAAGCATAAGCATTGAAACTCTTGGGGGAATATATTTTAGGGTATAGACATAAGCAAGATTTTCTGAAAATGATTTCAATGGCCCAGGCAATAATATCAAGAATTAACAAAAGGGATTGAATAAAATGAAAAATTTCCAGAGCAAATGAAAGAACTGCCAAAGTGAAGAAAGAGACAAACTCCAGAATGACAGAATAACATTTCTAACTATACATCTGACATGGCTTAGTATCCATAATATATAAATGACTCAAGAGAAAAAGCTAAACACTGAAAGGAAGAAACAATTTAAATATTTAACTAATAAATTAATGGAGGAATAGTATTATATTTATACCAAGAAGTATAAATATAAATGTATAAACATGTAAAGTTTTTTGCTGAGGGAATTGTAGGAAAATGTTCACTGATATTGAGGATTATGCCAGTCAGAATGGCTGTTAAGAAAAAAAAAAATCAGCAGCAAATGTTGTCAAAGAAGTGTCCAGAGGAAAAGACCATAATGAACATAGTGTAAAGGGAATGTGAATTAGTGACAATTCTATGGAAATTATTATGATAGTATCTCAATAAGTGAAAATGGAGTCAGCACATAAATTAAGTTACCTATCCTGGGTATATACACAGAGGAATGAAAGCCTACACATACATGTTTATTCAATAACCAATCATGACAACCATATGTGGATTTGATTTAGATGTCCGTAAGCTGATGAAATGACAGAAAATCTGGTGCATTTGCACAATAAAATATTATTCAATCACAAAGATGAACAAAATAATTCCACTTAGGAATATTAATGGAGCTGGAGTAGTGAAATAAGCCATATTAGACAAGACAAGTATTTCATTCTTTCTTCCATAAGTGAAATATAAATTAGAAAAAAGTCAAAGTTTGTTTATTTGGGACAAAGTGGTGCTTTTTAGAGTAGGGAGCATGAACCAGATAGGGCAACAGGAGGGCAAATATGTTCTAGCTATATTTGATAACTGAAAATGTTATGATGACACCTATTATTTTGTACAATTGACACAAGCCAAGGAAAAATTTTAAAAGATTGTGCACAAAATGGGCTACTGAAGCTCTATATTATTTTATTTTTCATATTTTAATGGAAAGTTATAAAATGTTAAGGATACAGATAAAAAACATTCACAAATCTAATCAGAGTGGATCACTGAAGGCAGTGGGTTTTCACTTGCGTTTGAAGAGTAACAGCATTAGGTATGTATATGAATGCAAAATGGATAAGTGTTTTTCAAACCAGCCAACGACCAACCAATGTATCTGGAAATGTTTCCAAACTTTTGCAAAAATGACATCTAAAAATTTATGAAGTCCTACTTCAAACTCTACATCCTAGCCCTAATTTTTTTAAATCATCTTGTATTGTTTAATGCATAAAGTTCTTGAAGGAACATGGGTATCAGCCTACATGGTTTGTACAACTCTTTGCAAAATTAACATAGAAAATCACAAAATTGTGCATATTAATTGTGTACTAAGTAATGTTGGGATATATTGGGAAAGAATTAAACAAATTTGTACCCCTAGACATTTCTCACTTTATGATGAAACTTTCTTTTTTTTTCTACCTCTGTGAATTGTGTTCTGCATTATTCTTACCCATGGTTATCCTGCTTTGCAATAGGTAGTACCTATCTAATTACAACATCAATCAACATTTACCCATCACTGCATCCCAGTGAACATTCTCTAGCTTCAGGTAAGTACCATTTTACTCTCAAACTCTATAATGCCAATTCTTTTAGAGTCTACATGAATCAAATCATGAAGGATTCATGTACTTTTGCCTGGGTTATTTCCCTTCTTCCAGATATTTAATTCTACCCATTGTCACAAATGAAACAAGTTCACTCTTTCTTATAATCAAATAATGTTTTATTTAGTATATGAGCCATACAGCCTTCATCATTCATGAATGAATAAATACTTAGTTTCTTTTATTTATTTATTTATTTATTTATTTGTTTGTTTGTTTGTTTGTTTATTTGTTTATCTATTTATTTAGTGTGTGTGTGTGTGTGTGTGTGTGTGTGTGTGTGTGTGTGTGTGTGTGTTGGTAGTTGGTTCTTTTTTTTAATCATGATGTAGGCTATGGGGATCACACAGAAGTCATCTGGCTTGGCTAGAAACAACTTTACTAAACTATCTTGCCATCCATTAATTTTTCTTTTTTTTTTAAATATTGTGACTATATTGCTGATGATTAAGGAAAAATATTTTATAAATTGATGTTATTTCTGTGGATGATGTTGGACATGTGACTCTTTCATAAATGTTTAAATATTCCTCACATGGTTGGAAAGCCTTGAGCACTCTAAGAATGACTTACTTTTCTTTAGAGACCCATGGAGAGCTGTCTGGAGGACATTCATTAAAAATGTTTCACAGAGAATTGTAACATGAAAATTCTCCCAAGTCTTGTATCATGATTTTAATCACCATTTTCTTTCTCAAGAAAATGTAGTCAAACATAATGAAAACACCTTTAGAAACTGGTGTTCAGTGATCTTAGTTAGAAAATATTGATTTTTAGAACTGGATGTTTTGCTATTCTGAACATGGAAAGAATAATTGTTGTGCTCAAGGACACCAGAAATGCAGTACCTAAGCTGTGGTATCAGTCTTGGTGACCATAAAGTATTGAAAGTACAAACATAGTATCTAAGTATGACTGGCTATTACTCTGGTATTACATATGAGATTTTGCTGTTTATAGGAAAACAGATGAAAGGAAGGCTCATCATGTTAAGTAAAATAATCCTGTCTCACAACAACAAATATAATATTTTTTCTCTCATGTGTAGAATTTAGCAGAAAAGGGCAAAGAACTAAAAAAGTGATTCTTTGTGATACAGAAAGAGGAAACACAAATGAAGAAGAGATTTTTTAAAAAATTAATATGATAATAAAGGATCATCAATTAAATGTATGAATAGAAATAACAAAGTTTAATACCTTGCACTGTATGACTAATATACATTGGTAAAACAAGATGGAGAAACAGAAATATACATCATTATATCTTATACAAGATTAAGAAAAAAATATTGTAAAATTTCCATTTTAGTTTCATGTAATATATATTGACTAATTTACAAAGAACATTTTTGGCTAATGTATAGTAGTTCTCTATCAATGCATGCTGAACTTCTGGGCCATACTTGTATTTTTTTTTCTTTTGTATGTAATTAAAATATAATTATGTTTATTTTCCCTTTCTCCCCTCCACCATACTCCTCCAAGGTTGTGTTTTCTGTTATTGACACTGCTGTTATATTTTTAATAAGCCACATAAATAAGCAAGCAAAACAAACATTCTGATGGTGGTTGGGGGACAATCATGGCAAAGGAGCTCATGCACAAAGAAGATAGAGTTCAGTTTGAGTACATTTTTATTTTGAGCTCACTATTTATTGTTGAGTTCAACAGCTTTTTTTTCTGTTGAGAAAACTTTTACAATCCCCATATTCAAATGTATGATTACATATATGGTCACAACCCAGGGCCTAAGAAGTTTGATTCAAATTATCAGCCTAGGAGAAATATGGTAAAATATATAGAGGGAAAATTGGGAAATAAACTGATTTGTTGAAGAAAATATTGATAATAGTGATATGTGCTAATAACCATATGGATGTGCAGGCTATATTTAATGCATAAAATTCTGGTGAGACTCAGTTGCCATGTGAATATTCTTTCCAGGCCTAATGATAAGTCTTGCCCTTTTTACTTGTATAAGTGTCCTATTGAGCACTAATTTATGCATTTAGCCTAATGTTACTCAATTCCTAGATGATGCCAAGTCAGAGATAAAGTGCAGAGGGGTTGATAGATGTCTTCAGGATTCACATGAAGCTTTATTTGTTAATTGTCTGATCATATCGGAAAATTTATAGAATCTCCTCCATATTTTTATAGAAACAAAATGTAGCTGGAGATTTCCTGTGTCCCACCTGGCCCATGGTCAGGACAACTCTCTCACCCACCAGTCCTGCAGCCACTTGGACCCAAGTAAACACACAGAGACTTATATTATTTATAAACTGTATAGCTGTGGCAGACTTCTTATTGTCTAATTCTTATATCTTAAATTAACCCATTTCTATTAATCTATAAGTTGCCATGTGGTTTGTGGCTTACCTGTGCTTTGTATGTTGTTTCTCATGGTGGTGGCGGCTGGCAGCTTCTCCTGATTCAGCTTTCCACTTCCTAGAATTCTCCTCTCTGCTTGTCCCACCTATACTATACTTCCTGCCTGGCTACTGGCCAATTAGCATTTTGTTTATTAACCAAATCAGAGCAACACATTCACAGCATACAGAGTAATCAATATTGACTGGATATGTAGGACCAATAGGAAAGTGACCACCGAACTTTTCTTGTCACAATAGTCCTTAAGGTTTCTGCTTTGCAGAGGAAACTGCCATTCATTCTACAGGACACAGAGAGAAGTGACAGAGAGACTCTAGACCTGTAGACTGAAGACAGATGCCTCACCTTTACAGAGGAATGTTGGTCCAGGCTGCCAACTGTCTCTGTCTACTCTTGCAAGACTCCCTAAAATTGCTTGCATCCTTCTCCCATTTCTCAGGTAATAAATCCTTCTGAGGTCTTTGATGTAGTTGAAGACTAGATTGTTATAATTTCCTTAGTTGTGCTAAAAGATAAGTTAGATATGAAAACTTAGGGTCACAAATATAGGATAGATAGAATATTTTCTTTAATTTTGCAAAATATATATAGACTAGATATTGTAACTGCAATTCTTGCTTGATAATCGTTTTGTTTTATGTGATCTTACTATGCTAAATTAAAAACCTTTCTTTTTGAAAAAAAAGAAAAGGGAAACTGCTATGGATATCAATTGCTCTGTATGCTGTGAATGTGTTGCTCTGATTTGGTTGATAAATTAAATGCTGGTTGGCTAGTACCCAGGCAGGAAGTATATTATATGTGGGACAAGCAGAGAGGAAAATTCTAGGAAGTGGAAGGCTGAGTCAAGAGATGCTGCCAGCTGCAGCCACCATGAGAAACAAGATGTAAAGTACTGGTAAGCCACAAGCCACATGGCAACTTATAGATTAATAGAAATGGGTTAATTTAAGATATAAGAACTAGATAACAAGAAGCCTACCATGGCTATACAGTTTATAAATATCATAAGTCTTGGTGTGTTTACTTGGGTCCAAGTGGCTACAGGACTGTTGGATGAGGGAGATTTGTCCTGACCAAGGGCCAGGTGGGAAAAATTGTAGGTTAATTCTTCATTTCTTCTTTCCAGAGACCTGAAAAGACATCTTGACTTGTAATATATAGTTAAATTTAAGGATGGAAAACAAAGCGATCACACTGGAAATGAGAGCTCTGATAGTTCATTTAGTCATATAGACAGCAACTACAAACAAGCATCTAAGAAAGACTGAAGGATTTTAATTTATATTGCTTTAACTCTGAAATACAACATATCTGTTTTACCTAAAAGGAAAGCTTATACCTAACTGGGCCTGGGATGTCTCCACAGCTTTGAAACACTTCATACTTTATTTGACCCTAAGTTATTTAAAGTGTATATAAAACAAGAAGTGTTTCTCTCATCTGTTAACTATCAGACTCAACCAATGAGCTTGGTGCACTTTGGGTCCAGAAAAAATATTGGAAGCAGAAGGCAACTAATTTTAGTTTGATATTGCTTTATCCTCAAAACTTTCTTTTTCTCATGTACTTTGCACATTTTATCTGCTTAGAAATTTTTCTCAGTGGAGCAATATGTAAAACAGATACAGATGCAATGTCTGAAGGATTTCATATGGACCTCATCCAGCTGAGCACAAAATCCAACATCTGGGAGGGAGTTGAATTTTGATCCAGATTCTGTTATTGCCTTTTACTATTGCTCAAAGAAAACCCCCATTTCCTCTGGAGTTATTCCATGGAATACTCTTCAGATTGGAAACCATCCTGACATATTTCACATGGGTTAGATAGAAAAGGAAAAAGCTCAGCTTAAAATGAATTTGGCAACCTTACAAAGATAATGAAAGCTATTGTTAAAGTGTGGGCCAAGAAACATAATTTATTATTAGGAATACCACTGATAGGATATTCATATAATTGTATAGTATGTATATTCTAGTTCAGTTAATAACAAAACAAATGTCTAAAGAGTCAGATCTAGTAAGTTACTCTTCCCATGAAATTCTTGATTATTATTCCTTTCTCTAGGATTTAGCCAAATTATTTGGTCCAGCCTGTAAATTGGTGATATCTCATGACTAAAGCTAGTAAAAGTTGTTCAGTCTCATAATACAATTCATATATTATGATTTTTAAAAATAGATGAAGACTCTTGTAGATGAACTATTTGCTCAAATGCAGACATTTTTGACTCTTCATCATTCAGTTTGTCTCATCTAGCAGCTCTATATACTTAGTAGTACATTGTATTGGTAATATTCATTCTTTTCCTCAAACCCCATTAGAGTCACAACTTTGCATGCTTTCCCAATTCTGCATCCTCATTAACTATGCAAAACCCATCGGGTCCAATTTGTGTTGCACAAATACTTTTGAAAGTGATATTTGTCATGGAGCTTGGTTGAACTGCAGGAGCCACACCATCAAAGAAAACTGATTCTCCTTCTGGCAGGATCTATCATCTCGAAATTATGCACAATCCCCTACTCAGTGATGGGACTTCATGCCCACCTCCCCTCATTATGCTGGGGTTTTATCTGGCTTGAGTTTATAGAGATTTTGTGTGTGCTGTTATAATCATTGCATATTGTTATTTGTAATTGCCCTGTTGTATTCAGGAGACACTCTTTGCTGTCAGTCATTCATCACCTATATCCCATCTTCATTAGTAATCCCACAGCCCTCTAAGGGATGAAGTATTTTTTTGTACTATGTCTTTTAGAGTTCATGTCTGAGATAATAAAATATATTTATTTTTTCTTAACTCCTTTTTCTTTCTACACAAAAGTTAAAATTGCATCTCTTTTTAAAATGTTTCTCTTTTTAAAAATAATTATTTATTTTTATTTTGTGTGCTTTGTTGTTTTTGCCTACATGTATGTGAGGGTGTTAAGATCATGGTAGAATTACAGATAGTTGTGAGCTGCCATGAGGTGGTGGAAATTGAACTGGGATCCTCCAGAAGGGCAGTCAATGTTCTTACCTGCTGAGCCATTTCTCCAGCCTCCTTTAAATATTTCTTAAAAGTCATTTAAGAAATCTCAGTCTAGCATTTACTTTGTATGTTTTATATACTGTTTAATAGCAATGTGATCTGAAGTAATACTGGTTATTTTTCCCATTTCCCAATTATTACTTTTGTTTTGAGTTATTTTCTGTATATGAGTTATATACAGGGCCCAAATTAAGCATTATTCTCATTAAAAATATAGAAGACAAGTAACAGTGCAAATGTCTTTATGCATAGTGGATGAACTTTTAAAATACAACTGAGATTCTGTATTTGAAGTTGAGGTCTTTTAGATGAGAAAGTAAAGACGTTTCTGGTCACACATATGTTAAGGTAACATTATCACTAGTAGATTGTTTTTACAGGGAGAACTAATGCTAAAAATTGCCTTTATGCTACTATGTTGAGATATGTGCTTTGTTTTCCTAGTCTCACAAGGAATTATATCACAAAGTGATGTTGGATTTTGTCAAATGATTTTCTGCATCTAATGAGATAATTTTTTGAACCTGTATAGATTCAAGCCAGAGGTAGTCCTAGTATACAGAAGTACAAGTGGATTCACCCAAAACTAGAGAGAGAGAGAGAGAGAGAGAGAGAGAGAGAGAGAGAGAGAGAGATTGATTTTGTCTTTTGGCCTATTATGTGATAGATTCAGTTATTAATTTACATATGTGAAACATTCCGTGCATCCCTGGGATGAAGTCAACTTGATCATGGTAGATAGCTTTCGATGTCTTCTTGCATTCAGTTTGCAAATACTTTGACAATTTTTTACCTATTTTCTTAACGGTTGCTGGTATATAGTTTTCTGTTTATTGTTTGGGCTTTGTATAATTTGAGTATTAGGGTAATAGTGGGTCTTTACAAAGAATTAGGAAAATTCTTTCTGTTTCTATTGTGCAGAATATTTTTAGGTGTTTTGGCATTAATTTTCTTTGTAGGTCTTACAATCTTTGTCACTGAATCCATCTGGCCCTAGGCTTTTTTGGTTTTAAATTTTTTAATTACTACTTCTATTTTACTATGGGTTTCTTTTTAAATTGCTTATTTCAGCTTGATTTAACATGGGTAGATGGTATGTATCAAAAAATTCATCTATTTCTTTTATGTTTTCTAGTTTGATGGAATATAGAATTTAAAATATGTCTTTATTTTATGAACTTCCTTGGTGTCTGTTATAATAGTCCACTTCTTATTTTTTATTTTATTAATTTAAATATTTATCTTTTGATTAATTTGGCTAAGGGTTTTTCTATCTTCTTGACCCATTACTTTAGATGTAACTCATACTTGACACTGCTAATGTGGCCAAGAACCTGACTGAGACCAAATAGGTCATGGGTCTAAGGGAATAGCTAAAGAAACCTAACAATCAAACAAATCTTAATGACATATGGCTCAACCCTAATCAGAGATTCTTCTCTTAGTGGATAGAATTAACAAAGATGCACACTGGACAGTGTGCAGAGACTGAGAGAGAATTTGGAGAATTCAGTCATAAACAAGGTATCTTCCTCAGACCTTTTGCTCCAAGGCTCAGGGATCTATCCAGAAAAGAAGGTAAGAAAGGACCAGGGGTTATAGAAGACTCCAAAGAAATGATATCTTTCAGACATGAAAAGACTGATGAATATAAGAACTCACAGAGGCTTTGGCATCATATGTAAAACCTGTACAGTTTCAAGCCTGATGGAGTCTGAGCACAGAGAGGAGGAAGTGGATGCAAAGGGTCTTCACTAACCAAAAAGATATTTGTAATTGATAACTTTGAGCAAAGGGAAAATCAGTTTTCTCCAATGAAGTGTCACTGTTTACTAAACTTCAGGGAAGGACTTATGGCTACGAATAGTTGGCCAAAACAAAACAAACTCCATTTATTGTTGTTGTTGAAATTATTTAATTAACTAATTAATTGTGTGTGTGTGTGTGTGTGTGTGTGTGTGTGTGTGTGTGTGTAGGTATCTATGTGCACTTTTTGTTTTGGCATTTGTTGTATTATTGGTATTTGATTGTTCATTCTGTTTTCCATTTTTGTGTTTTTTTAAGAGAGAAAGAGCTCAAGCTTGGCTGAGTAGGAAGGTGGGGAGGTTCTGACAAGAGTTAGAGAGGAAAGACGTGATCAAAATATATTGCACAAAAAGTTAACTTTAAAATAATACTTTAAGAGGTCCCATTTGTCAATTGTCAGCCTTAATTCCTGAGAAAATGGCCTTCTATCCCAAATATACTTTGCTGTACCTGTATCTTGAAGGTTGCCACCTGTGTTCATGTTTACCAGTTTCATTGTTTCAGGTTGTACATTGAGGTCATTGATCTATTTTGTGCAGGGTGATAGACACATGTCTGTAGTGGATAGCCATCCCAGCATTGGCCTGGAAGTTCCAACCCCCACTGAGGCTTCGGTAATGATCACGCCCACAAGGCGGGGCAGAGGAGGGAGCAGAAGACCGAGGATCGAGAGGAGGTCTCTCTTTTTTTGTTCCGGGATGCTGGACACTTGATGTAGACCGAGCAGAGTTCTCCAGAGAACATTGCCGGACTGCGCCATACCTTTGCCAGACCCTGCAACCTACCCCTTCATTTGTAAGTTACCCCACAAAATAAACCTCCCTTTTAACTATGTGGAGTGGCCTTAATAATTTCACCAATACATGTCTAATTTTATTCTTCTATGTGTGGATATCCAAGATATCTCAGCACCATTTGTCCTTTTTGTTCTGAATTTCTTTGAATAGCTGAAGTTTTGTTTTTGTTTTTGTTTTTTTCCACATAGATTTTAGGATGATTTTTTTCTATTTCTGTGAATAATGTGGTGGTGCTGTGACTGAATATGCCTCACAAAGGCTCATATATTTGAATGCTTAGTCACCAGAAAGTGGAACTATTTAAAGATTAGAGATATTGCCTTGTTGGAGTAGGTGTGGCTTTCTTGGAAGAAATGTATAACTGGGGTATGGGCTTGGAGATTTCACATGCCCTTGCCAACCCCAGTTTCTTCCTTCCTCCCTCCCTCCCTCCCTCCCTCCCTCCCTCCCTCTCTCTTTCTCTCTTTTTTCTCTCTCTTTCTTTTTCTCTCTTTCCCTCCTTCTCTTTCTTGCTCTCTCCTTTCTCTTTGTCTCTACCTCTATCTGCCTGTAGATTAGGATGTAGCTTTCAGCTACTTCTCCTGTGCCATGTGTGCCACCACCATACTCTCACTGTGATAACATACTAACCTTGTGAAACTATAAGCAAGCTTTCAATTCAATGTTTCCTCTCATAAGAGCTACCTTGGTCATGATGTCTCTTCTCAGCAATAGAATGGTGGCTAAGACAATTGCTTTGGTCCAGTATTTCCTAATTTTGCTTCCTTTCCTCCCTTTTGGAATAGTAATATATTTTCTGTGTTATTGTATGTTGGAAATTTGTGCTCTGCTTTTGATTTTACAAAGAGTTATAATTAGATTCTATCTAGACCTATCTATCTATCATCTATATATCTATATCTATCTATATCTATATCTATATCCATATCCATATCCATATCCATATCTATATCTATATCTATATATCTATATCTATATATATATCTATATCTATATCTATATATATTGCTTTGAGTCTCAGTAAAGACTGTGAACTTTTAAATAGTGCTGAGAATCTACTAGGAAATGGGACTTTTGAAGTTGGGCTAAATGCATTTTTATTGATATGACTACAAGCTTATGGGAACCAGGAAGTAGAATTTGGTGGTTGAAATAAAAATGGCCTCTATGGGATCATGTATTTGAAAGATTGGTTGATATGATGTAGAACTGTATGAGGAGTAGGATTAGGAGGTATGGCATTGTTGGAACAAGTATATCACTGGGGAATAGAATTTGAAATTTCAAAATCCAGTGCCACAAGGACCAGTCTCTGCTCCCTCCTCTCTCTCTCTCTCTCTCTCCCTCTTTGCCTGTGAATTAGGATGTAGTTCTCAGCTACTTCTTGAGTAACATATGGGCTGCCATGTTTCCATCATGCTCCTGCTTTGATGATACTGGACTTAACCTCTAAAACTGTAAACAAACCTCCAATTAAATGATTTCTTGGTCATGGTGTTTCTCTTTACAGTAATAAAACAGTGACTATGACAAATGTTTTTGGAATTTTGATTGAGGTTGCATTGGATCTATAAAATGCTTTTTGTTGAATGTTAATTTTCACAAAATTGATTCTATAATCCATGAAATTCTATCTTTACATTTTTGTGTCTTCCTCAGAGACCATTACAGAAACCCACAACTGATCAAAATGCAGAGAACAACTCAGTGTTGAATGCCCAGCCCCAACTGATATATTTACAATACAACCTGGACATTTAAGGCTCTGACAATATAATGGAAGAGAGTATAGAAAGATTACAAGAAACATAGAACTAGGATCAGTTGTCTGCTTTGGTACAGTGTTTTCTGTATGTGAGAGGAAATCTCAATAATATGTGTTGCTGGGTCCTAGTGGCTCCCTCTGGAGAGTGGGTGAGAATGTGTGGAGTCCAAGGCACAGTGTGAGTCAGGTAAAAGGCAAACAGCAGACTCAGTTATTCAGCAATGAGGAGAACCTAACAAACCCTTCCACTAGAACCCAGGCTGTGTCTCAATCTGGAGACATTTTGTGGTTGTCCCTCATTGGCTAGGCACTATCAGAACCTCTGACAGTTTCTTTTGCTAGGCCCTCATGCAGACTCCAGGTTGGCTCATCTCTCAGCCTCATAGGCCCTATCTTAATACATCTCCATCTTTTTTTATTTATTACATGGGTGCTTAGTGGGGGCCAGAGTATTTTGTTCAGCACTTGTTAACTCTGCCTCAGGAGGACTCAGCAACTGGGCTGTGTCTATCTTTGGTTGGCCTGCTGAATGAACTCTTATTTGACTACCAGCCCCTGAAGAACATCCATTCTTGGAGAACTGCCAGGGTGAGGAAACTAGGCAGTATTCTTTTGAATTTCAGATAACCAGGCATGGATAACCTTCTGTGAAGGAATGCAAGGATGCCTCACTTGCCTGCTGCTATCAAATATGATGCAGGAGATATATACAGAGAATGAGGATTAACAATACCACCCACCAATTAAGACATATGTGAGCATCCAAAAGGAATCAAATAGACTTTTTATATTATGCCAAACCTTTTTTTAAAAAATGAAGAGTCAAAGGCCATAACCTCTGCCCTTGTCTGATTTAACTGGAAAATTCCATATGTTAGCAGTAATGAGTAATATAGAAACTTATTTAACCATGGACCCTTAATATATTTAGCCAGCTCCTGGCATGCTAAACTAACATTCCTTACCTCAAAAGGTGTCATACAAAATGAGGAAAAGTGAGGGTCACAATTGAGTCTCACCTAGGTATTTACAGTGCCAATTTCTTCCTATAATAAATCAGTGTGTTTAGAGGGGCAATGAGAATAAGTAAGGGGAGTATATTCATTACCCATCATGGGTTATTCCCTCCTTGGTGGAAGAAGGCTGATTTGTGGCCATACACACATGTCTTACTGGGACCCATATTGGTACCATGGCAGTCTGAGTAAAAACACAAGCATACGCTCACTCATGGGTCAGCAGTGGGGCTGGCAGCTGCAATTGGAAGGAGATAGGATCTCCCCATCTCACCAGGGGCAGGAGTGTGCCTTGGCAGTGTCACCCAGTGCTTGTAGGCCAGGCTGAACCCCTTGTCATCAAAACTGAGAATGTTCGTATGGAAAAGAAAGAACCTCTGTGAAAGCCAGATGAGGATCCCTCCTAGCATCTTTCAAGATAAACTTGTACAACAACTCTTTAAGTGCTCTGTTGGTCCTCTCCACAATGGCTTGTCACTGTGGATTGTAGAGGATGCCAGTGGTATGGGTAACCTTGCAGGACCCCAGAAAGTAATTGAATTGCTGAGAGGCATACATAGCCCCCCATACCCCCCCCCCAGCGAGTCAGAAGATTGTTCAAGATTCCTGAATAAGCTCAGTGTTGTGTCTTCCTTGCTGGTGGAGGCGATCTCGACAAGTGGTGGCTGGCCCGTACAGGGAACTTCAGTACTTTCAACGAGGACTCAGAACTTTCTGCAGTCAGGGTGGTGCACCGGTAATTCCCAGGTAAATTGGGAACCCGCGACAAAAGCGGGGTTAAAGGAATTCCCGGGTGAATTGGGAACCCGCGACAAAAGCGGGGAGGTTTTTGCTCTTCTCTGTAGATAAAGGGAGAGCTCAAGAGCACGTCGACGGGCGGGCTAAAAGGAAAGTAAGATTAGTTTTCCTTTGAAGCTGACGTAAATCGAACATGGGCGCTTCTTCTTCGCACCCGATTTTTCTGGCTCTTAACGAGCTACTGCACTCAAAGAAATTAAAGATTAAAAAAAATACCCTAGAGAGATTTTTGCAGGAATGTGATACCGTTACACCCTGGTTCGTAGTCTCTGGGAGTCTCTCAGTGTCCTCTTGGTAGAAGTTGGGCAAGGATTTAGACTTTGCAGCTGAGCAAGGGACATTAAAAAGTGGAGTCAGACCAGTATGAAAGCTAGTGAGAAGCTGCCTTGAGGACCAGAGGTGTTCTAAAGCAATGGAAAATGGACAAATAGCCTTGGAGATGCTTCAAGAAGAGAGATCTAAAAAGGCTAATAGTAAAAAGGGGTCTAAAAAAAAGAGAAAAAAAGATAAAAAGGCTGTATCCTGCTTTGCCAGATTTGAAGAACTCTAAAGGTTCCAAATCAGAGGATTTAGAATTCATCATTGAACAGATAGATAAGACAACAATTAAAGAAAAAAAAAAGAAAGAAAAAACCTGATAAGGGAATTTCCCTGTCTACATGTTGTTCTGTGCCAACTGCTCCTCCACCATATGGGAGTGGCGCTTCCGGAAGCTCTTTGAGCCCGGGTGTGTGGAGGACAGTTAGAACTGAATTAAACTTAGCATGCCTGGTGTTTCAAGATCCTCAAGGACAGCGGTATTATGAGCCTTTGGATTTTAAAGTGATAAAATCCTTAGCTGATTCTGTGCAGACGTACAGAATCACAGCCTCTTTCACGGTAGCCCAAGTGGAGGCCTTAAACAGGCACTGCATGACACCCAGTGAGTGATTGGAGCAGGCTTGCACGAGCATGTTTGAGCCCAGGCCAATACTTAGACTAAAAGGCCTTCCTGATTGTGTTTGCTAATGAAGAGGCTGCGGCTAATAAAAACAAATTGATACCCTTTGACAGATTGCCCAACTTGGCTGTCAATAAAAATATGCTCAGTTGTGGGTGACTAATATCCAGTATGAAAACTTTACCCATGCTGCAAATCTGTCTAAACAGTTGTCCAGTTATCTTTTAGGCAATTGGATGGGAGAATTCGACAACCAGATGGACCAGCTAAGAGTGGCTATCGTTACAGTGAATTCAACCCGGGTGGATGCTGGACTGGCAGAAGGATTATCTACATGGATCTCTAATGCCATGAATCATCTCAAGGAGTGGGCGGGCTTGGGAGCCTTAGCAGGCCTTTTGGTGCTGGTCTCCCTGGCTTGCCTGTGGTGCATCTGCAGAGTCAGGGCCTCTCAACAGCATGATACAGCCATGATCATACAAGCCTTTACTGCCATAGAGGCAGGACAGTCCCCTCAGGCCTGGCTGGCCACCCTTAAAGATTATTGATGTACAGGATGCGAGGCTGGTGCACTGCACTCGGGGCACATGCCGTGATCAAGTCCCTAAAAGAACATGTCTAATTGCACGTGGGTTAATACCCCAGTTCCCACCTCTACAAAAAAGGGTATTGGACAGGTCAAGTGTTCTCTGGGTGGATGACACCTGGACAAACACCAGTACATTGTCCTAAATTTTTTTCCACAGAGATCTTGCCTGCTTGTTTATAATAAAAAAGGGGGAACTGTAGAGAGCTGCGTGCCGCACCCTAGAGATGGCGCTGGCTTCTGCCTTCCACCTTCCCGATGGTGAGCGCTCTTGGTGGTAAATAACTCCATATTCAGCTTGGCTTTAGGATCTGGCTTACTTCCATATACCTGGACCTGTCCGCGATGCCCACGTGGTGGGTTAGGGTTGGCTACCCAGAGGCTATTAGGGCTGGGGGGGTGGCTCCCCTGGCATCAGAAAATTGTTCAAGGTTCCTGAATAAACTGCAGAAAGAAGAGCTCGGTGTTGCATCTTCCTTGCTGGTCAAGGCGGTCGCAACACTCCATAGAAAGGGCAAGGCATAAACAAAGGAGTCACAGGTATCTATTATCACATAAACATGTTTGCAATTGCCAAAGGGGCATAGTGCATGAAATCCATATGCCAGATAGCATTAGGGGACAAGCCCAGGGGATTAACCCTTGCACTTTGACATGGTCCAAAGGGGGACAATAGGGAAACAAGTGGCACATGCCTTGGACCAATGTTTACACTGGGAAAGAGATAATTCTGGAAGAACTCTATGCAAGTTTTCTGGAGACAGATGGAATTGCTGGTAAAGAGCCCTTGCTTGCTCTAGAAGATCCATACTGGTTGTTAATATGATGATGTCTGTGACCTTGTTTCTTTGAGCCAATATTCTGGGTAATTTGGAGTGAGATCTAATATTTGACAGGTACCAGGTCTCAGTCATCTGATTTAGGACATCTTGTATGAACAGCATAGTGATGTCAGTGGGGGTCAGTGAGTCTTTGACTGGAGAAGAGGCCAGCACATGAAATGCTTGTATAGCATATTGGCTGTCAGAAAAAAAAAATGTTAATGGGCTCAGTCTGGCACTCCACTAGAACCTTGAGGAAGGCCAAGGGCTTATCCAATTGAATGGAATCAGGGTTAGGGATAACATATATAATGCCTTTGGATCCAGGATACTGGATAAGAACACTATGTTTTTCTTGGAATCTGAAAAGGCCAGGGTGGTGTGAGTTCTGGGAGTGGAGAAGGGGACTGCATGGGGTTATATATTAGTAAATGTGTGGGAAGCTCTGTTAAGATCTTGTTGTTTTTTTTGTTTGTTTGTTTTGTTTTTTGTTTTTGTTTTTATTTGGGTTTTTTTTGGCAAATAACATTCAATAGTTCCAGTGAATCCTGTAGCCTTTTCCTGGAATGAGATAGAATCTGCCCAAAGGGATTGAGTGTTCTTTAGAGAGAAAGGGAACACAAGCTTATCTGACTCTTATCTATATGTTCTCCATGCCAGCATTCATGCCTTAAGGCCAAGTTGGAAGAAATGATCAAATTAGAGATGATTTTGTGCAAATCAAAATGCGCTTGGTGTATCTATGATAGGGACCCAAATTGTCATAACACTCCCCAAATACTCTGGGTGTTCAGAGGATCATTTCTGACAAGTGCTTTTGAGGGTTGTAGCACTGCAGGCTAGAGGTAGCTAGAATGGCCAAAACTTTTTTCAGTAGATCTCTAGCCTCATGAGTAAGCCTAACCTTGATGGATGGGCAGTTGGGGCCCTACAACAATAAAATGGAGGTTTCTCATCTCCTGATCAGGCATGGGAAGAAAAAGTTTAAGCCAATTAATTACACCATATAATTGTTGAAATTCTGAGAGTGAGAACAATTCCTTCGTTTCCAATTTAACGGAAAGGGGGCAGACCTGCTTAGCAATGGAAAAGCCTAAAAAGGCAAAAGAGGTACCATTTGAACTTTATATCGAGCCATCATAAGATGTAATGATACAGACTTTTTAATACACTTTTGGCAGTCCTTTGCATCCAGATGTGCCAGAAGGAGATCCTCTATGTAATAGATTAAGAGAATGGCCTTGGGAATATTTACCAGGGCCTGGCAAACACATAACTGGCAGATTGTGGGTCTATTCTTCATTCCTTGGGGTAAAACAGTCCTTTGACATTTCTTGGCTGCCTTATGCATATTAGGTTTGCATACTGTAAAGGCAAAGTGGTCTTAATCCTGTAAGGCCAGAGGATTTTTTAAAAAAGCAATCAGCAATATCTAAAACTAATATATAATAAGATGGAGGAATAGTGTAGGGTGGTGGGTTAGGCCTGGTTGTGTGGACCCCATTTTTTTCCATTTGATCATAAACTGCACAAAGATCCTGTAGGAGACAGTAGCATCCTGATCACTTGGGAATAAAAATTATGGGGATATTATGCTTACTTGTGGTTGGTTCTATGTGCCCCATCTTTAACTGCTCTGCAACTAATTCCTTTAGGATTGACAAACTGGGTTCAATTACAGGCTACTGTTCTACCAAGATGTCTTGATTTGAGAGCCATGTCAATGGAATGGGTCTAGGAGGCTCAATAATTGTGGATTTTTGAGGGACAGTTGCTGTGGATATTGCTCTGTGTAAATAAAGTTCTGATTGGCCAGTGGCCAGGCAGGAAGTATAGGTGGGACAAGAAAGAAGAGAATTCTGGGAAATAGAAGACTGGAGAGAGACACTGCCAGCTGCCACCATGAAAACCAACGTGTAAAGACACTGGTAAGCCACAAACCATGTGGCAAAGTATAGACTAACAGAAATGGGTTAATTTAAGATAGAAGTAGATAACAAGAAGCCTGCCACAGCCATACAGTTTCTAAACAATGTAAGTTTCTGTGTGCTTTCTTGGTTGGGTCTGAGCGACTGTGGGACTGGCGGGTAAGACAGATTTGTCCTGACTGGGCCAGGCAGGAAAACTCTAACTACAAATGGCGCCCAACGTGTTGGCAAGAATTTCCACCTAAAACCTGAGAAAAAAGATTCTAAAACGGAGCTAAAAACAGCTTCCTAGTTGTCTCTCTCAAGTTAGCAGCAGCCTGCAGGTTTGAGCTACTAAGGCCGGTTCCTGGCATGTGTGTCTCACCTGCAGTGTGGCGGGAATGAGGAGTCTACAAGCAGCACTTTGCTCTGCTGCATGGTGGATTTAGCCTTTGCAAGTTAAAAAAAAAATAAAAGGTTTCTGGGCTATGCACTGCTTTGATAGAACTGCTTCTGATAGTTGATGGTACACATGGCCCCAGACCCAGAGCTGGTGGTAAACTATACCACTGCCATGTTGGGAAGCAGAGATGGGCGGAGCCAGCAGCCACAGAGGCGTTTCAATCTTACAAAGATGGATATTACACAGAGAATCTTGTTTATGTTGTCTTTGTAATTTTTAACTGCAGAACAAGATTTGATTGTAAAAGCTGTTGAGTTAAACAAATATGTAAATTTTAAAGGTACCTTGACTTCAAAATTTGGATTTAAGGATATGTTGCTTTGGAAAAGAGTCTCTGCTTTTGTTTCCATAGAAAGCCAGAGGCTGTGGATTTGTTCCAGGTTAAGATACATCAGGTTTGATCAGCCAAGACCACCTGAAAGGTCTCCGATGACACCATGGCCCAGATGATCCAACATCCAAAATGGTTTCAAGGCAACTGGCTCAGAGGTTCACCCTAATGGACTACTCCATAATCCTAAAATTTTCTTTGTGTTCCCATAAGATACAGCGCCCCCCTCCAGCAGGAAGTAGTAAGAGAAACTATGCCCAAATTCCCAGCTGGCTTTGGAGATGGAATTGGCTCACTCCTTCTCTAAACCCAGACATATTGCTAAAAGAAAAGGTTAAGAGATTGTTGTGTCCCAAATCAGAAGAGCCCTCTGGTGTGGGACAGAGAAAAACCACTATTTTATTTAAAACAGGTTGATTATAAATGTAATCTCTTTCTAAAGATAAAAAGGGGATATGATATAGATATGATAGGATGAAAGGGTAGATTAATGAACTTACTTCTAAAGAGCAATAACTAATTTAAAGTGTTTTACATTGATATAGATTTTAGTCTATTGATACAAACTTAGTTAATTTTGTTATATTGTGTGTATATTTCTAATCATGTTTAAGGTATTATGTTTGTATAGCTCATTTTAAATTAAAATGGATAATTAAAAATAGATTAATGATTAGTCATCTATGATAATCATACTCATAGCCATGTTAGTTAAGTCTTCTAGATATACAGAGAGATATTTCAGATAGACAGGTAATCCTGAAACACTTCAAAGGTCTACAGAATATGGCATTTAAAATATTTTTAAAATTTAGACTTTCTGGACAGTGAGACATGTCTGCTCCTGGCAGCACCGATTTACTTCAGAGAGGAGGATGGGCATTAAAGACACTTCATATGGAGTTTATCTTCACCTTGGCAAAAATAGCCATTTGGGCAAGACACTGTTCTTGCCTGGACTGCTCGATCAACTGGACATGCAGGACCCATAGAAAGGTGACCACTGAATTTTGCTTGACAAAATGGTCCTTCAGGTTCCTGCTTCGCAGAGGAAACTGCCAGACATTCTACAGGACACTGAGAGAAGTGACCAAGAGACTCTAGCCCTGTGGGCTGAAGACAAATGTCCCAACTTTACAAAGGAACATTAGGTGACTGTTCAGGCTGCCAGCTGTCTCTGTCTACCCTGCAAGACTCCCGAAAGTTGCTTGCATCCTTCTCCTGGTTCTCAGGTAAAATTATATCCTTCTGAGGTCTTTGATGTGGTTGGGGACTAGATAGTTATAATTTCCTCAGTTATGATACAAGATAAGTTAGATATAAAACCTTAGACTCACAAATATAAGATAGATAGGGTATCTTCTTTAATATTGTAACTGTAATTCTTGCTTGATAATTGTTTTGTTATATGTAATTGTACTATGTAAAAGTTAAAACCTTCCTTAAAAAAAAAAAAAAAAGAAAGAAAAGGGGAAGTGCTATGAATATTGCTCTGTGTAAATAAAGTTCTGATTGGCCAGTGGCCAGGCAGGAAGTATAGGTGGGACAAGAAAGAAGAGAATTCTGGGAAGTAGAAGACTGGAGAGAGACACTGCCAGCCGCCACCATGAAAAGCAACGTGTAAAAACACTGGTAAGCCACAAGCCATGTGGCAAAGTATAGACTAACAGAAATGGGTTAATTTAAGATAGAAGTAGATAACAAGAAGCCTGCCACAGCCATACAGTTTCTAAACAATGTAAGTTTCTGTGTGCTTTCTTGGTTGGGTCTGAGCGACTGTGGGACTGGCGGGTAAGACAGATTTGTCCTGACTGGGCCAGGCAGGAAAACTCTAACTACAGACAGTGGCCCTTAGAATTGAAAGTGTGACTCATGTGTAGGATTGTAATTTTCCAAACCTGTCTTTTTATGGATCTGAAAGTCATCAAAGAAAGCTCTATTGTCAGTAGTTAGGACAGCATCCATATCCTACAGGTTGTCCCTGCCCCAGAGGTTTCTTGGTACTTTAGACATGACAGGGTGAATGGCTCCCTTGCTACCATTAAGGTCTTTCCAATGGACTGAACAGGTGCTAATTTTTGAATCTTGTTGGACTTCTCCTCCACTGAAGGGAGGGCCAGGTCTAAATTTCCAGTGGGGGAAGTGCAATACCTCCATTTCTGTTAATATGATGACATCTACACCACTGTCCACCAAGCTTTTAATAGCTTTTCATCAGGATATACAGTCAGCATTAGGGAAAGTGGACATATGGGCAGTGTCCAATGGCTTTTTGGATTACTAGAGTCTCCTCTTACTGGTGGGGCTGAGGAGCTCCCTGCCTGGAATTTAAAGGGGCTGGTGCTCTGGCAGGCTGTGATCTATAATCCTTTGCCCAATGAAATTCCTTATTTCATCTGGGGCATTGGGTCCTAGGTTTTTCCTAGGGGTAGTTGTGCCTCAGATGGCGTAGTTTGCTGCATCCCCAGCAAGATCTAACTCATTGGGGTTTCTTGGGTGTATCATTATTGAACTGCCTATCTGAAAGGAAGACATCCATGGAAGGGTTAATGGCAGCTTTGGGATTGTTACAGATTACTTGTGACTGGGTGAGGGCATTAAGCCCTTCCCAAACCAACTGTTTGATTAACATTTCCCTAGTGGGACCCAGGTCTATTCTCCACTCCACTGCCTCATTAGCACATGTGAGAAAATCAATAAAAGGTTCTACTGGTTGTTGAATGAGATTTCAGAAGTTAGATGAAGTGTCTTGCAGAGTGCATGCCTTAAGAGCTTGAAGGCCAGGTTAGAAACCTGTTGATTGTAGGCTTGATGGCCATTCGGTGACTGATGGATGGGATGAACAAAGTCACTGGAACATTAATTAAGAGGTTTGTTTTTGTTTGAGCTTCTGTTTGATCTTTGTTTTTGTTTTTGTTTTTTTGAAATTTTTCTTTATTAAGAAATTTTCTACTCCCTCCACAGATCCTCCTTACTCCTTCCCCCACCTCTCCCAGCCCTCTTTTCCAAGCCACCCCACATCCCCACATCCCCCAAATCGAGGTTTCTCATGGAGAGTCAGCAGAGCCTAGTACACTGAGCCTAGGCAGGTCCAAGATCCTTCTCACTGCACCAAGGCTGTGCAAGGCGTCACACTGCAGGCACAGGATTCCCAGAAGCCTGCCTATAGACCAGGGACAGATCCCGATCCCCCTTCTGCTTGTTCTTTGTAAGCTTATTTCAGCTAAGAAATGCAGCCGGCTTCACCACAGCTTTGAGCACACTATACCAATCATAGTAAGTCTAGTTGCATTGCCCATTGAGTGAGAACCTATTTGAAGGTGAATCCAGCTCCAACTCATTAGCCACCTACCTGATAAAGGAGAATTCAGATGTGGGATGGGAATCCTGGGCTGGTTATCGACATTTTCTCCCAGGTTGACCGGGAAGGCTTCTACCAACCTTTGAGGCCTGAGATGGGGGTGGGGTCTGTGGCAGCTGTGGGGCATACCACAGTGCTAAGGAATTTCTGCCTTCATGGCAGATAGACATTGAGATGCTTCACTCAACGGGGACCCTAGCAGAGGTGGGGATGATGGGGAAGCAGCACATGTGGTCTTTACTGTGGCTGTGATCTACTCATCAAGTTTCACAGGGCCTGAATTGCCTGCCTCCTCCTCTTTGGATTCCGTAGAGAGACTAGACATGGGAGGGGTGGAGGTGAAGGAGAGGTTAGTCATTTTGTAGAGGGAGACAGCAGGTGAGCAACAGTCAGAGAGAAGATGGCAGCCAATGGAGTGGAAAATTACGTCCGACCTTTATGCTTTGTGCTTACTGGGGGACTTCCATGGTTTTTTAGGTCACAGCTGCATGTCTACATCGTGTCTCTGGATGAAGGATGGCATTTGAGAGCTGAACCTTGGTTCTGCCTCCTGAGGGGGTCAATCTTTATGTGGAGGCACTGGGGGAACTGAAACAGAAAAGAAATGTGCCTTCCCAACCTGACAGGCAAACGAACATGACAGACAACATAAGGGAGAAAGTAACTACTTGTGCCATGGACAGCGACAGCCAAAACAGATATTAACCAAAACCCCCAAATTACAACCAGGAAAAAAAAAAAGGACTCTGACCAAGGCAAGCTTAAAATCCATGCCAGAAGTCTGTTTGGGCCCCAGATATTTCTGTATCCTAACAGCTCCCTCAGGAGGTGAGAAGGCATGGAGTCAATGGCACAGACACTGAGAGGTAAAAGGAAAACAGCAGACTCATTTATTCAGCCAGCATTGGGGAGAACGTTACATACCCTCCTCCCAGCACCAGGCTGCGTCCTGATCCAGTGACATTGCATGGTCACCCCTCCTGGCTAGGCAAGATCAGGACTTCTGGGAGTGCCTGTTGCTAGTCCCTCAGGCAGACTACAGGTTGGCTCATCTCAGCCTCATAGGCCTTATCTTCCTACAAATATGTTTTCCTAAATAACACCTAAGAAATGATACAACTGATTGAGATACCATTTTAAATGGGAAAATCAGGGTTTCACCTCTTGAAGAAGAACTACAGGAAATAGATAATTTCTGGGAAAGAGAGAACCAATTTTCTCCAAAAAGGAGTCTCCTGATAGGGTATCCAATCCCAAGAGGCATCCCTAATTGTATGTATATATATATATACATATATGTCAACAACTATAAAGAATAAGAAGTAGTGAATTTGAGGAATGGGGAAGGTCACAGAGTAAAGTGGAGGGAGGAGGGAAGGGAAGATGATGTAAATACAACGGTTATATATCAAATACTAACAACAACAACAAAAGCCCCAATGTTCCAATAGGCACCAGAAAAAGAAAGAATGTCATGAAAGTGGAGAAACAAATATGTACTACTTCAGATCTTTTGATATTAAATATTTAATTATAGACTGAGATATCTTAAATAATGTCTTCTAATGATGACACAAAGCCACAATTGGTCAAAATGCAGAGAATAACTGAATGTAGAATGCCCAGCCCCAACTGACATAGCTACAACATAACCCGTACATTTAAAGCTCAGAGAACATAATGGAAAAGGGTATGGAAAGATTATAAGAAACAGAGAACTAGGAGCACTTGTATTTAAAGAAGGAATACAATTCTATATAACTTTTGTACAGAAAGGAAACAATACTTATAAAAACATTGAAATTAATTTTATTATCTCGGACGAATGCTGAAAAAGAAATTATAATAAACAAAAACAAACAAATATATGCATACATAAAAGTTCCCTCCAGCATATAGATAAGATTTCTTTGAGAAAGTATTAGCTAATAAAGAGACATGTCCAAATGTGATTTCTTTCTTGATCTAAGACAGAGTTTTAACATATGAACATTAATTAACTCATCACCAACTACTGAATGAAAATCATCCCCTGAAATACTGCTTCTGTTATCTCATCTTATCTTCTTCAGGAGCTCGAGTGACACACCCAGGCTGAGCACTTTTGTATTCTGTTCATCACTTTTGCCTCCTATTTCGCTCTATTTTCATCTAGGATGTCAAAAGGAATGATTATTAATAATACGTCTGGTCTTTTTGATCAAATAAGAGATAATATGGTTCAGGTTTTTATGCATCTGTACTGTACATTATGCCTTTTTGTTAATGTGTTTTTAACTCTGGTTTTGGGTTTGGGTTAGGGTTAAGTTTATTAAGTTAGGGTTAGGTTAGAGGGTTGGGGTTAGAGGTAGAGTGACCTGCTGCTACAGTAAGAATGTCCCAGTACACTGTGAAGTGTGATTTCAGAAACATTGCAAGATTTGAACATATTGTTTATACCTTTCATTAAGCATTGCTTTACTGGACCTGAAATTATGTGCAGATTGGTTGTGTTTCACCACCATGTACTCACTCTGTGACTCCTGTCATCAAGCCCTGTGGTTGTTTAGTTTTTTGTACTGTGATCAGTTCTATACTTTGAATTCACTAAAGTGTACAGAAATTTCTCTTTTTATGTGACATTTTTATGTCATGTCCTGAAATGAACTTTCATATTCTGTTATGTATGGACGTTCATTCTACACTGGCACAACTTCCTATGAAAATGCTAGTCATAACGATCAATTATTTTAATTGAATTAAAAGATTCATTCTGAACTCCTGGTGAGGAAGCAGCTACTAATGCACTAGGTTGCAGAAGACAAGTTGAACAATACAGCAGCACTCTGATAAAAAAAAGCCATGCACTTGTGTGGCTCCTGTTGTAGGGTATATGCTATCATTTCAGTTGGTGGCTATTTGGAGGGCATAGTCATGCACACATTTTTGCCATTCAGCCTTAGGGCTTTCTTGCAAACTTTCCTAATGAAAGGAAATCCCATCTGTGACCTGAAAGATTATTGACTATGTGACCCAATGTAGAGTCCTGTGTAAACTTTTTATTTTGGAATGTTTTATGGATAATTAAATAGGATTTGGGAAAGCAGAACTTTGCTGGAATTTTAGCACAAAAGTCTGGAGCACTTCAAATGTCTTTTCTTCAGGATTCTGACTCACCCTCTAGAGTCCCATCTGAGCTCCAGACTAGACAGCAGATGCCTTTACTTTCCCGTTATCTCCTCCTTCCCCTCCCTGCTTATCCTTTCCACAGCACACTCCACCACTTCTCCTTCCCAGACTTAGCATGTGACTCAATCACTCTTCTGCTGAACTAAATCCACAGTCCTACTTCTCCACATTTCCCCACTCTTTTCTCTGGGGATTATTGCTTCCTTATTCTCTATGAAGTGGTAGAGACTCAGTATCCCTCCCTTCATTGTGTTGAGGAGTCCTAGAGTTGACGGATGACTCTTCTAACATTCAGCATAATGAATCTGTCATTGAAATTTGAATTTGGAAGAAATGGATTGAATAATAGAGAAAAATTGAAGAATTTTGAAAAACTCTTTAACTATGTTCTTTCCATGACTTCCTTATAAATTTTACTTTGTGAGATACTTATAATTCATCTAGTAATTTATTTTTGGAGCTGAGGACTGAACCCAGGGCCTTACGCTTGCTAGGCAAGCATCTACCAATGAGCTAAATCCCCAACCCCTAGTAATTTCTTTTTAAAATGTAAACCAAATATTTCTGATTGTCCAATCAAGACAAGGAATTGTAACAGACAATAAGATAGCTACCAAACATTTGGCTGAAGCATATAGACCTTGAAAAATGTGAATGGTGTTTGAACATGGTTAAGACCACTTTTTCTTTCCTATGGAAGTGAGTTTGTATACCATGATACTGAGTGTGGAATTAGCTAATTGTTTTATCATCTGTAATCAATTTGAAATGATATATTTAGCTCTAGGATATCAGATACATGTTGTGGGATATTTGTAAACTATTTGAAAGTGTATTGCTATAATTGAAGAATTAAAAAGCTGAAGGGCTAATAGCTAGGCAGGAGGTATAGTTAGACTTTCCATGAAGAGAAAGGAAGAGGAGGAGGAATCTAGGCACAAAGGAGATGCCAGGAGATACTGAGAGGAAACAGGAGGTGGAAGATGGAAGGGAGTTAATGCCACATGATAAAACATAGATTAATATAAATGGAGTAATTTCTGTTATAACAGCTAGTTACAAACAAACCCAAGCTATAAGCCGAGTTTTCATACTCCATGTCATATTTCAGTGCTGGATGGTGGGACAGAAAATGAGTTATTACAAGTACATATTGCTATATAACACATCTCCATGAGTAAGGAAATAAATACATAATGTGGAATAATTATTTTTCATTCAATTAGATAATTTAAAGCAACAAAATGACAAATATATGCCTTAATGTAGAACATGACATTAGAAGGGACAAACAGTGTTACAGACCCTTCTATCTTCAGAGCTGTGGGTCTGCAGTTACTGAAAACAAATCCCATGTTTCTAATGGCATTGCTGGATTATTAAATGGAAGTCAATCTTTGGGGTTTTTCACACAATGACATACTACTCCAGAGTATATTTAACTTTAATATTGGGATAAAAATATGTGAATACTATAGACAGATATTACAATACTCTGAAATAGTTCAGGCATGTTTTTCAAATCTAATTTTCAAAAGAAATCTAAATTTGTCCTTTTGCTATTACCCTCCATTCCTGTTACCCTACCCTACAACTAACACTACAGTTTAAACTGCCTACTACTTGTAATCAGAGTGGAAAAGTAAAGTGAGAAGACAGGGGAAGGAAAAAAAATTCTGGGTCTTCTTATTTACACCATTTACATTGAGATAGTGGTTTGGCAGGGTTGCCATAACAAATTACCACAAAGTAGCTGAAATTAGACTTTTGTGGTTCTGTTTTCAGGACTATCAGCCTTTAGAAGACCAAGGTTAATATAGTATGCTTTGTTCTTCTAAGGCTGTTACTTTGCCCTAATGATGACAGACAACCTTCTCACTCTGACCTCACAGAGGCTGTGTGTCCCAAAGCCTGTTACCTTGGCTGATGACAGACAGCCTTCATACTGTGACCTTACAGAGGCTGGGTACCCCCAATTTTACTTTCTAAGTAAGTAAATCAGGATTCCAGCCAGATTGGATTAAGATTTGCACAATGACCTCATTTTAACTTTTCTCATTAAAAGCCCTCCCACCCAGTACAGTCAGAATATAATGCATTGGGGGTTATGGTTTCCTTTCTTATGGATTTTAGGGGAACACAATTCAGTTATGATGAAAATTTAAAGTTTTTTTTCATAATAAAATGCTTTTAAATATAGACATTATTTATGATATTGGATATTGTGTTTGTTTCAAAATTAAAACACATTTCCCATGGGTAGATCTGTTGATGAGTAAATTGGCTCAGGTCTGAATTTTTCAGTCTCAACAGGGGCCATATCATATCATTAAATGGTTTGTTGTATTGGTTAATACCAACATTCTTCGAGCATTATCCCAAATGAATTTGAGGAGCCAGAAATGACTCTTGGCACAGTCTACTATAGAGTGTTGTTTAAAATTTCAAAGGAAAAAATAATGTTTGTGATCTTTGTCCATCAACTATAAACTGAGTTAAATAAAACTCTCCATTGTTTAGTCTCAGCAATAGACCATGGAGAAAAAGGAAAGGACAACTTCAGAATGTTTTATAGTCAGCTCTCAGAGTGCTTTAAATTGGGGTGTAAAGAGCTTTTGCCAAGTGGAGTTTGCATCCTTGTGCACCTGAAGCACAGAATGAAGGAACCTCGGTCAGGATGTCATTGGGCTCAGAAGACATGATCTTTACAATCTGCCAGATGATCTGCTGTAATCATAGGTATGTTGCTCACTAGCATTGTTGGTATCTTCTTTGTTCACTCCTTAAGAAAAATGGTGGCCTCACTTTAACTTGTCTCAAAAAAACAAAAATAAAAACAAACAAAAACAACAACAACAACAACAACAAGAACAAAACAACCTAACACGCAGTATAGTCAGAATATAATGTATTTGGGGCTAGGCCTTCCTTGTGGATTTTAGGGGACACAATTCAGTTGTAATAAAAAAATTAAAGCTACTTCACAATAAAATGTTTTTAAATATAAGCATTATATATGATACTGGATATTGTGATTGTTTCAAAATTAAAACACATTTCCCATGGGTAGATCTATTGATGAGTAAATTGACCCAGGTCTTAATTTTCTCCTTTACTTCATTAAGTGATTTATTCATTTACTCTTTAAGGACTTCTATCATCTTCATTAAGTTGATTTTAAAATTGTTTTCTTGTGCTTCAGCTGTGTTGGAATATTCAGGGCTTGTTATAGTGGGATGTCTGGGATCTGGTGGTGACAGATTGCCCAGGCTGTTGTTGTTTGTGTTCTTACATTTCTGTTTAGGTATCTGGATTTGGAGTGGTTATATGTCTAGGTGTCAATTTCTGCATTGGTCTTTGCTGAATGGGCATTTTCTTCCTTGGTTTCTGTTTCCTCTCTGGTATTCTAGCTGCCTTGGCCTATGGTTTGGGCTGGACTTTGGATGGCCTGCTTGGCTTCTGGTCCTGCATGGGTTTGCCACTCAAGTTTGGGGCTGCACTTCTGGATATGTGGGTAGTCTCTGATCTGTAAGGGGATTATCTGGGATTAAGGATGCTAGCCTGGCTTCTGGTAGGGTAGAAGGATTCTGCCAGAGGTATTGGCCTGGATATGGAAACCACAAAAACATAGCTTGAATTTGGACTTTTGCTAAATATAAAAAGGATAAAGTGTTTTCCAATGTGTGGCTTGTCTTTTCACTTTCTTTTTATACTTTATCTGCAGTAGGGGGATGACAGTTTTCTCTTGATTTTCCTCATGTGTTTATTAGTTGACACATCCTATTTAATACACATCCCACTCATGTGTGACAGTTTATGATCTAAAACAAGAGTCAAAATACATGGTTATCCACTCTCACTGGGAGCAGTTGACCACAGTGTAAGGGTACATCTTCACCTGCTCCTCTGTCCTTGACCTAGGCAAACATCTCTTCATTATTTTGTCCTACTAGTGGTTCTCAGCATCTTCAGTGAATTTTTTCCATTGATAGATGTAACCTGCCAGTTTAAATGAGGAGGAATATTGTCATCTTATTTTAAACTTAAAATTCTGATAATTGATGCTACAATCTTTCATATACCCTTGAAAACGTATTCAGTAGTAAGTTAAATTTTATTTCTCTTAGGTTATACACTGATACAAGGAACCTTTTTGCATGTTCTAGTTAACAATCCTTTATCAAATGATGTGTATGCTTTCCCTAGTGTTTGCCTTGAATATTTTCAGTCTTCACTTGATTGACACAAGGGAAGCAGAATCCACAAATATGGAGTGAAGAAAATATATAATTTTATTAGAATAATCTACTTATTGGAAAAACTCAGTACAAATAATAAAATAATTAGGATGTCATTTTCTCCACTTTATTACTGGCTTTATAAGGTTTAGGTTCCTGTTGAGAACTTTGACTCCCAATTACCCTAAACATTCACAGGGCTGAAGGATTATTTTTTAGTTTGAATATATACAAAATATTTCATGACCTACCATACTAAAAACCTTACTATGAGGCTAACATAAGGGCATATGCACCAGATTTCTCAGGTAAAGGAACTCTGGAGCTCATATGTAAAGAACAGAGAATACTGATGTTACTTGAAACCCCAGGAAAGTAAGTGAGCAAACCCACAGAAAATGTTCTCAACAAAGTCTGGTGAGAAGACATCTAAATATATGTTTTAATATGGATGATTGAAAACAAAGTTCTAATGGCTAAACAGGTACAATTATGTCATAAGTTAGAAGGAGAGATGTGTGTTCCCCAAAATATTGTGTACCCTAATAAACTTATCTGGGATTAAAGAACAGAACAGCCACTAGATACAGAGACTAGAAAATGGTGGCACTTATACTTTGAATCCTAGCATTCCAGGGGCAGAAATCCCTCTGGATCTCTGTGAGTTCAAGGTTACATTGGAAACAGCCAGGCATGGTGACACACTTCTTTAATCCCAAGAAGTGAGCCTTTAATCCCAGGGAGTGGTGGCAGAAAGAAGAAAGATATATAAGGTGTGAAGACCAGAAACTACAAGCATTTGGCTGGTTAAGTTTTTAGGCTTTTGAGCAGCACAGTTCAGCTGAGAGAATTCCAGTCTAAGGAAACAAGATCAGTTGAGGAATTGGCGAGGTGAGGGTAGCTGTGGCTTGTTCTGTTTCTCTGATCTTCCAGCGGTCACCCCAATAACTGGTCTCATGTTTGATTTTATTAATATGTGCCTTTAAGATTCATGCTACAGATGTCTGAAGGATTTAAGAATAGAAGGAAAACAGAAGGTAGGTTTACACAGTCAAGCTCTGCAGCAATATTAATTGCTTAACAGTACTAGTAAAGCTGCAAGACAAGACATTTCTGTGAGGAATGATGGAGCAAAATCATCAGCAAAATCATCGTCCTCACTTCCGGTGAAGTCTCAGCCAAGTGGTCATGGCAACATTTCCACACAAACCTCTGGTCTATGGGAAGGTTGCTGAGTCTGGAATCTGTCATGAACAATGCAGGACAAGAAAGAAAAGGTCCAGCAGGATTAGAAAGGAATAGCCTCTGAAATGTCTGCAAGCATGTGACTGTACCACATTTTCTTCTACCAAAGCAAGAAAAGTGGAGTGCTAAGAAATCCTCTCATTTGGCATAATTAGATTAACTCAAAATTACATGTAGAAAAATAGTTTGATCCCATAAAATGATTTTACAAAAAATATGAGGAGGATGGTAGGAACCTCATAGAAAACCAATAGACACTACATATATAATTAGGCACACTATTTGAAATTATCTAAAATAGAATTAAAGAATAACAGAAGATATGAGAGAACAGCATAGCCAGTATGGGGGTAACACAAATGACTCCAGTAATTAAGACTATGAGGGAGGAGGACACAGAGTAAAAGCCCCGCCTCCCACCTGTGAGAAAGGTAATAACATAAATAGCTATCAGGAAATATTCATCTATAATTCATTTACATATTTATAATAAATTAAAAATATTTTAAAAATCAATAAAAGAAAGTAGAGGAAAAGTATTAGAGGGAATTGTAGAATATATAATCATTTGGAATAAACAGCACATGAATGGAAACAATATTAAATAAAACAAAAAGGGGCATCACATCTGAAATTAGAAAGAAAAAGAATAAATGCAGGAAATTTTCAATGGTCCAACATGTATTTAATCAAAGTTGCTAAAGTAGAATAGTTAGAGGAAATGCATATAAATAATCAAAGCTTGAGCAATTAAAAGTTCTTGAGAATGATCAGAACCTAGATTGAGTCTAGTGAAATATGCCAATATATCTTAAAATATTCCTTAAGAAACATAAAAATGCAAGTCACATGAAGAGGAAAGAACTCATATCATCAAACTTTTAAAATAGAAATCTTTTATTTCCAGAGAAAATTCATAATAGAAAAAGCATATATATATATATATATATATATATATATATATATATATACACAAAAATCAAGAGTATCACATTTAGCTGTACTTCTTTTCAGCATTAAATCAGTATTCATTGTTATCCAAATGAACATTTTTTTATTCAAATGAATACTTCAAAGAACATGGAAGTTCCTTAAGGAACCTTTCAGGGAATGTCTTTTTAGATTATTGAAATAGTTTGGAAGATACAGAATAAAATTTTGTAATATGAGTTCATGAGAGAATGTATTTTAGTGTGTATGAATGTGTGTGTCTGTGTGTTTGTGTGTTCACAAAGAATAGAGAATGATTTGAAGGGGGAAATTGCTGTTAACACCTAGCATCTTAAAACTGTGGGTTGAGATGGCATAGCAAGTTCTATAGAATTAAATTTATTTTCCTTTATAATATTTTAACTTTTATTTTATGCATATGTGTATGTTTCTGAATGTATGCATATGCACCACATGCATGCAGGGCCCTGCAGAGCATAAAAGTTTGTTGGGTCTCATGGAACTGGAGTTTGAGACAGTTGTGAACTATTTATGTGGGAATCAAACTTGGGTTCTCAGCAAAAGCAGCAAGTGCTATTACCTAGTGAGGTATCATCATACTAGCCCTAAGGCTCATTTTAAAGAACACAAATACCAAATTAGGAACCATGAGTATTGTAATTAAAATTACAGGGGAAAATGATGAGAAAACCTGCAGAAAACAACATAAGTGAAATTAAATAAAAAGATATCTTAATATACCTTAGTATATGACCCAATGCAGAGTCGTGCATTTGGTCAAGACTCTAATTACAGCTGCCAAGTTAGTGAAGACAAAGAAGACTATGTTAAGCAATGCATGGCGCATATATCCTCAAAGAAATCCCCAGGGAGTGGGGTTGAGAGAATGCTTACAGCATCTATGAGGTGTACTAACCATGGGCATATTATTTAGATCCAAGCTCAAGCAAAATGTAAACAGAGACTAGAGCATCCTTGACATTTATGAGACAACTGGAAATCTTAACTGTCGTTGCCATTGGGATGCTAAGTTATTATTAAATTTGTAGACGTTGTCATGATAATGCAGCTGTGTTAACAAGAGAGCTCTAATATTTTAGGAATATCTAACAATTTTGATAGAGGAAATTATATGATGTATGATATATGATTTCAAAAATAGAGGATATTGACAGTGGCTGGGGATGAAGACGAAATGAATTTGGCCATGAGTTGATAATGACTACTTAGTGACACAGAAGATTCATTTTATTATTCTGTCTACTTTTAAGTGTGATGTGTTTTATTATAGTTGAAATTGTAACGATCATGTTACTTACAGATGCTAATTTGTGGGGACAGCAGAGGCCAAAAAGTTCATAAGAGAAAGAACATAATTTTTTACTGTTTATTTTTTTCAGGTTTACTTCTGGGAAATCTTTTTGAAAAGTTTAAGTGTTACTGGACATGGAGGAACATGCCTTTCATCCTTGTACACCAGATGCAGAGGCAGGCCAATCTCTGAGTTTGAGACCAGCCTGGTCTATGTAGTGAATTTCCGGAGCCAGGGCTACATAGAAAGACCCTGTCTTTAAAACAAAATAAAAACAAAAATAAAAAACAAAAACATTCAAATATGTATTTTTTTACATGTGTGGGCCTATATGTGCCTATATGTGCCACAGCTTGTGGAGTATAGCAGAATATCATTAGGAATAATTTTACTGATTTTTTAAAAAAGATTCATGTTGGGTTTTACCCAAGGTCTGTGGGCTATTTAGTCTCTGGTTCTTGGTTACCTGAGCAGTATCTGCTATGGGTTCGCTTTTTGAAGCTCTTGTGAATGGCTCTGTTTTCCCTATTTCTTTCTCAGTCTGTTTTTCATTAGCATATAGCAGGGCTAAAGTTTTTTGTTTCTATTTGTTTGTTTTGTTTTGTTTATTTGTGTTTTTTCGGAGTTAGTCTTGTATCTAGACACTTCACTAAAAGTGTTTATTACTCATAGGAGTTCCATGGTAGAATTTTTAGGGCCATTTATGTATAATATACATCATTTGCAGAGAAGGGTTCTTTAACTTCTTCCTTTCCAATTTGTATTACCCTGATCTACTTCATTTTTCTTATTGTTCTGTCTAGAACTTCAAGTACTGGGCTGAATAAACATGAAGAGAGTGGACTACTTTGTCTTATTCCTGGTTTAGTGGAATTGCTTTGAGTTTCACTCCATTTAAGTTGATGTTGGCTATAAGCTTCTTGTAAATTACATTTATCATATTTGGGTATGATTTGTATTCCTAATATCTCATAAAAAGGTGTTGGCTTTTCTCAATTGCCTTTTTTGCATCTAATGAGATGATCATGTGTATTTTTCTTCCAGTTTATTTACATGGTGTATTATATTTACTCTTTTTTTTTTTGTATGTGAAACCATGTGTGCATGTCTGAGATGAAGCCTATGTTATCATGGTGGATGATCTTTTTGATGTGTTTGGATTCAATCTGCAAGTAATTTATTGAGTATTTTTTCATCTGTGTTCATAAGGAAAAATGTTTGTAAATCTCTTTTTTTTGTGGAGTCATTATGTGCTTTGATCATTAGAGTAACTATGACCATATTAAATGAATTGGGAAATATTCCTGTGGTTTCCATTTTGTGAAATATTTTGAGGAGTATTGGTATTAACTCTTCTTAGAAAATTGGTTAGAATTTTTTCCAAATAGCATCTGGCCCTAGGTTTTTGTTTTTGTTGGGAGATAATGACTGTTTCTATTTCACTAAGGGATGTAGTTCTATTTAAATTGTTTATATGACTTTGATTTACCTTAGCTAACTGGTACCTATTAAGAAAATTATCAATTTCTTTTAGATTTTCTAATTTGGTGGAGTGTACATTTTTAAAATGTGCCCTTACAAATCCTTGGATTTCCCTGCTGTCTCTTGTAATGTCCCCCTTTCTTCTCTGATATTGTTAATTAGGATATTCTCCATGTATTTCAGTTAGTTTGCATGACAGTTTGTCTATCTTGTTGATTTTCTCAGAGTCAACTCTTTGTCTCATCGATTCTCTGTGTTTCAATTTTATTTTATTTATTTATTATTTTTTTGGAGCTGAGGACCAGTGTTTCAATTTTATTATTGTCAGCCCTGAGTCTGATTATATCTTGCTGTCTGATTACATCTTGCTCTCTGCTTATAACTTATTCATCTTATGTGTGCTTATTTCTTTCTATTGTACAGATTTCATAAGTTACAAGTATGAAATCTCTCCAATTTTTTTAAAGTAGGTACTCAGTTCTATAAACATTCATCTTACCACTGCTTCCATTGTATCCCATATGTTTGTATATGATGTGTATTAATTTTCATTGAATTCTTAAAAGTCTTTATTTCTGTCTTGACCGATTTTTCATTGAGTAGTGTGGTTCAGATTCTATGAGTTTGTAAATCTTTCTGTTGCTTCTGTTTTTCTTGATATCTAGCTTTAATCCACAGTGATCTGATAGGAGGATACTTGGAATTTTCTCAATTTTCTTCTGTATGTTGAGACTTGTTTTGTTTCAGAATATGTGTTCAAAGATAGAGAATATTCTATGGGATGCTGAGAAGGAGGTATATTCTTTTTTGGGGGGGGTGAAATGTTCTGTATATATCTGTTAAATCAGTTGGTTTGTATCTTCTGTTAACTCCAGCATTTCTGTTTCATTTCTGCCCGGATGACCTGCCTTTTGATGAGAGTGAGTTATTGAAGTCTCCCACTATGACATGCAAGAGTCAGTATGAATTCAGCAGTAGTAGCATTTCTTTTACACATGAGTACCCTTGTGTTTGAAGCATACATATTAAGAAATTATATGCAATATTGGTAGGTTTTTCGTATATTTTGGTTGTGAGCCTAGCCTTTAATGGCTGAGCCATCTCTCCAGCCCGTGGTAGGTTTTCATTTCATGAGTATGTATTGTCTTTTCACATCTCTTTTGATTAGCTTTGATTTGGAGTCTAGTTTGTTAAATATTAAAATGGTCATTTTAATATTTAGTTCCATTTTCTTGGCATATCATTTTGCAACCCTTTTCATTGAGGGAATGTCTATCCTTAATATTGAGGTCTGTTTCTTGTATGCAACAAAAGAATGGATCCTGTTTTTGTATCCATTCTGTGAGTCTCTTTCTTTTTATTGGAGAATTAAGACCATTGATATTGAAAGATATCAATGCCCAATGATGGTTGATTCCTATTATTTTGTTTTTGGTGGTAGTAGTGGTGGTGATTGTAGTCATGGTGTGTGTGTGAGTGTGTGTGTGTGTGTGTGTGTGTGTGTGTGTGTGTGTGTGTGTGTGTGTTTCCCTTCACTTGATTTTGATGGTGTGAGATTATCTATTTCCTGTGTTTTCATGGCTGTAGCAAACCTCCTTACTATGGAGTTTTCCTTCTATAACCTTTAGCATTGTACTTTCAGATACATATTATTTAAATTTGGTATTATGATGTGATACCTTGCTTTCTTCATTTATGATGATGATTGATAATTTGGCTGTCTAGTATTATGGGTTGGCATCCATGTTTTCTTAGGAATAATAGCACATCTGTCCAGGCCCTTCTGGTTTTTGTCTCCAGTGAGAAATTAGGTGTAAGTCTAATAGGTCTGTCTTTATATGTTACTTGGTTCTTTTCCTTTGGAGCTCTTTAATATTCTTCCTTTGTTCTGTATATTTAGTGATTTGATTATTATGTGGAGAGAACATTTTCTTTTCTGGTCCAATCTATTATTGTTCTGTATGCTTCTTGTACCTTTATAGGTCTCTCTGTCTGCCTCTCTCTCTCTCTCTCTCTCTCTCTCTCTCTCTCTCTCTCTCTCTCTTTGGTTAGAAATATTTTCTTCTGTAGCTGGAGAGTTTCTCTTTGGGTCCCGCCAAGCAGTGGGTTCCTGGGTGCAGCCTTGACCTGCAGTATGGCAGTAATGAGGTGTCTCCAAGCTGCACATTACACTGCTGCTGTGTGGTAGATTTAGTCTTTGCTAATACATTAAAACATAAAGAGGTTTCTGGTCTATATGCTGCTTGGATAGAAGCATAGACCCACTACCAACATGACTCCCAGCACTGGTGGTGAATTATCTCTACTATGTTGAAAAGCTAAATTTGGTGGAGCGAACAGTCAAGATTTATGCTTCAGTATAGCTGCTGCAGTTTAAAGAAATAGATCCACAATAAGATAAATTCAGATGGGATATATCTCTAAATGGTTTACAATGTGTATAAAAATGTACTTAGAATTGGAAGAGAGAAGAAACTAAATATAGACAGTTACATAAAGAAATAGTTTTATTAAAAAATAAAGTCTTTGTGCTCGCTTTGGCAGCACATATACTAAAAAATAAAGTCTTTAAAGAGACAGTATAGGCAGTATAAAAAATAAGCCACATAAAGATGGATATTACACAGAGAATCTGGATTGTGTTGTCTTTGATATTTTTAACTTTTGATTGTAAAAGCTATTCAGTAAAACCATTATGTATATTTTAAATGTACCTTGACTTGAAAATTTATATCTAAGCACATGTGGCTTTGGAAAGGAGGCTCTGCTTTTGTTTCCACAGAAATCAAGAGGCTATGAATTTGTTCCAGATTATGATACATCAGGTTTGACCAGCTAAGACCCCCTGAAATGTCTCCAATAACACCATGGCCTAGATCATCCAGAACAGTTTCAAAGCAACTGGCTCAGACAATGCAGCCTCACAGACTGTTTCAGTCAGGACTTGACCATAATTCTTAATTTTCTCAGGTTCCCCATTAGATTGCCAGCAGTCTCATCCAGAAGAAGTAGTATGAGAAGCTACACTCGAATTCCCAAAATATTGTTTATGAATGTTTATTTTTATTTAAAGTGGGTTGATTATAAATACAATCTCTTTCTAAAGAAAAAAGGGGTTAGTATAGAATAATGATAGGATGAAAGGGTAGGTTAATGAACCTACTTTTAAATAACAACAATTTCTTTAAAAATGTTTTACATTTCTATGGATTTTAGTTTATTGATACAAATTTACAGTTGATTTTGTTATTATATTATATATCTTTATTTAAGGTATTATGTTTGTGCAGCTCATTTGAAATTATAACAGATAATTAAGAAATACAGATTAACAAGTAGTCTTCTATGATAATCAAACTTATAATCATGTTAAGTCTTCTAGATATACATAGATATAATTCAATTCACTAGTTAGTCTTCAAACACTTCAAAGACCTACAGAATATGGCAATTAAAATATTTTAAAAATTTTAACTTTCTGCACAGTGAGATGTATTTGCTCCTGCCAGCACCAATTTACTTCAGAGAGGAGGATGGGCATTGAAGACACTCTACATGGAGTTTATTTTCTTCTTGGCAAAAATAGCCATTTGGGCAAGAAACTGTTCTTGCCTGGATTGCTTGACAAAATGATGTATTGAATGGACATGCAAGACCCTTAGGTAGGTGACCACTGAACATTGCTTGGTGAAATGGTCCTTCAGGTTCCTGCTTTGCAGAGGAAACTGCCAGACATTCTACAGGACACAGAGAAAAGTGACTGAGAGACTCTAGCCCTGTGGGCTAAAGACAGATGCCCCAACTTTACAGAGGAACTTTGCATGACTATCCAGGCAGCCAGCTGTCTGTGTCATTCTAGATTTCTGAAAGTTGCTTATAATGCACTTTCTGTTTACTTCGGTAATATTATATCCTTGTGAGTTTTTTGATGTAGTTAAACACTAGATAGTTATAATTTTCCTTAGTTATGATGAAAGATAAGTTAGATATGAAATGTTAGACTCACAAATATAAGATAAATAGAATATCTTCTTTCATTTTGCCAAATATAGACTATGTATTATAAATAGACCAGATATTGTAACTGTAATTCTTGCTTGATAATTGTTTTGTTATATGTAATTTTACTATGTTAAAGTTAAAACCTTCCTTTTTGAAAAAAAAGAAAAGGGGAAGTGCTGTGGATGATTGATTGATAAATAAAGTGCTGATTGGCCAGTAGCCAGGCAGGAAGTATAGACAGGACAAGGGGAGAGAATTCTGGGAAGTGGAAGGCTGAGGCAGGGAGACACTACCAGCAGCTACCATGAAAAGCAAGATATAAAGTACCAGTAAGCCATAAGCCACATGGCAACTTATAGACTAATAGATATGGGTTAATTTAAGATATAAGAACTCTATAGCAAGAAGCCTGAGCCATTAGGCCAAACAGTTTAAATAATATAAGTGTCTGTGTGTTTATTTTATTAGTGGGCTGCGGGACTGTGGGGCCTTGGTGGGACCTGGAGAGAAACTCTCCAGCTATATTCTTCTATGATTTTGTTGATAATATTTCCTTTGCTTTTGACATGAGATTCTTCTCCTTCCTTTACTTTTACTACTGTTAGGTTTGGTCTTTTCATAGTGTCCCTGATTTCTTGAATTTATTCTGTCAGGAATATGTTAGATGTAATATTTTCTTTGACCAATGTGTCCATTTCTTCTACCATATCTTCAATGCCTGAGATTCTATCTTCTATTTCTTGTACTCTGTTGATAAATCTTGCCTCTGTATTATGGTTCAAATTCCTAAAGTTTTCATTTCCTGAATTCCCTAAATTTGTTTTTCTTTATTGCCTCTATTTCCATTTTCAGATCTTGAACGGCTTTATTAGTTTCCTTCAACTATTTGTATTTTCTTGGCCTTATTCAAGGGATTTATTCATTTTCTCCAATTGCTCCTTTGTTTTTTGCCTGGATTTCTTTAATATATTTATTCATTTCTTCTTTAAAGACCTTTATCATATTGATGTAGTTAGGATGAAGTTCTTTTTTTGTGCTTCAAGTATGTTTTATTTTTTTTTCCTGCTTCAAGGCTTGTTGTGGTAGAATATGTAGCTGAGCTCTAATGGAAATATATTGCCCATTGTGTTCTTATGCTGGCATCTAGACATCTGGATTTGATAGATCTAGGTATTATTTTCTTCTCTGGATAATCAGAGAGTGAGATTGCTGTGTATTGCCTGTTTTACTGTACTGCTCAGATGGCATGCCACAGGGAATGGCTGCTGGTTTGGAGCCTGGGAAACAGTGGTGAGTGGGGCCAGAGGTGTTAGGAGGAGTCTGTCTGTGGGATCCACAGGGGATGTGGACAGGGAAGAAGGGAAACAGTTACTGGTGATCTGTTGCAATGTGGGGATGACACTAAGGTATTGTGTTTAGGTGAAGTAAGAGAAGGAGACTGTCTGCATGCAGCACACCTGGTTTGCTGGCTGTAGTGGCCTGTGGTTGAGCAGGAGATGCCTGCTAGAATTGGGTCCTAGGATATACAGATAAGTCAGGCAGGGAGATTAGTAGGGGATGGTCTGTGGGATTCTCAGAAGATGTGGGCATGGGGGAAGGGAAGCTACAGCTGGTGATCTGACTCAGTGCTCAAGTATTTCTTTTTATATAACCATATTTTCTCAGAGCTTCTTGGTCTGTTCTTGTGAGGCATCAATCACACCATCTCATTTATTGCTCATTATTTTTTGTCTCTTATTCATAGAACCTTCCAGCTTTCCTTTGTATGATTATAATAGAGCAGATCTTTTTCCTGGGCCCATCTGGACTTTTTTCCTTAATAACATCTCATTCAACATCTGCTAGCTCAGAAGTGATTGTGAGCATGCTCAGAGGTTAAAACAGATATCAATTCTGCTTCCAAGTACTGCTGGGTTTATTTATTTGAACATTGTAAGATCAATTTGCTATGGGCTTTTGTTTAGATCAGTGTGTTTTTGCCAGTATGGGTCACACATTGGCTTTTAAATTTATTCTTGACACCCATAATTGCAGCACAATTTACTACTCTGGACCTGGTAAACACCTGCTTAGAACACTCATTCCATTCAAACCAGATTCTTCTACCAGCTGCTTCTAATAGAGAGCATACATTACCAGGCTATAAATGGCAGATATTGTAAAGTCCTGCAATCATAAGGCCACCAAGAATTTAAAAGAAAATGCTGACTTCTTTGAGAATAACCTGGATTCATGAATTATTGTCTTTTGATAGGATATCCATTCTTCAGAGTCAAGTATTCCTGCAATCAGGAAAATAATCAATTCCAGAAAGTAGAGAGATCAGCATCACAATGTATTAACTTTTAAAACAATATAAATAGCAAGTTTCTCCTTAGGTTCTAGAGCCAATTTGATTCTTTCACAGTAAGAAGTTTATTCAATTTTGCTCTATTAAAACATGTTCAAATTCAGGATGAAAGTATCAGGAAATCAAATTTCTTCTGACATCAAACAATGAATTTAGTCATTGTCCTCTAACTTGTTATGCATATTTCCTTGTGAGTGTTGCCTCTAATCATTTTACCCTAGAGCATTCCTCACTTATGACCTTGGCAATTTGATTATAGCCAACGTCATCAACATTTTTTATTCCAGAAAGTGGGTAAGTTCAGGAAAGTGCCATGGCTCTGCTTCCTTGAAAGTAGAATGTACTTGGCCAGAATGATGCTATTGGAGTAATGTGGGGCAGTGCTGAAGGTGCCTGTTCTGTCTGTTTAGATGCTGGCAGTTGGCCATGAATGGAACAGGTCATCAGCTCCACATGTCTCAGACACATTGCAAAGGTCTTCTTTCTGAACTTGTTATCATTTTGTTTTGTTTTTCTTTTGCCACAAACTTAATTGAAATGTTTCTATAAACAAATAAGAAGCTTTGGTATTTAAACAACAAAACTCCCTGTTTAAAAGTAATTGTTAGTAGGTTTTTCAGGATGTGAAGGGGAATCCAGTGGAAATTGTCATGACAGCCTGGAGGAAAGATGTCAAATGCAGCCACGGACCAAGAGAAAGGCCAGGTTTGAGGTTTCTGTGATTTGCACAATTCTAAAGTGATTAAACAGGGTTCTAAAGTTAGTGATCAAAATCTCCCACTTTTAAAATAAACAAAAACTGTTACATTTAGTATGTATTAGACATGAGGAGAATTTTGGAGTATTCTAGCCATGGTTAGCCTGACTGCAAAGCCTGTGGGTAAACAGGAAAATGCTTTGAGCAAGACATGTACTTTCTCACTCTATTTCCTGTACATCATCATAAAACACTACAGATATTTCTGATATTGAGGAAAATATAATGAGCTAGTGAGTTCCACAAGTTTCCTCATGGCTTTGACTGTTGGTCTTCTATTAACATAAGCTCAGTGTCCTGGTCTTTGTCTGCACTTGTCCACAGAAAAGTATCTTCAAGCACATGATACCATAGCAACTAACTGAAGAGAGGGTCAAGCTTCCACAGTTCAGGTGCTTCATCTTAAAGATGAAAGCACTTCTGCCTGCTGTTTAAGTAGAAACAGGATATGGCACCTGCTGCTAGATAGTGTCTGTAGGTAAGACTATGTGCCAAAGAGCTGGCCACCAGCATTTCTGAGGACATTGGCTTTAGAAGTTCTACCACCAAAAAGGGTCACTCTGAAAGAGTGCTCATCTTAATTATTGTCTTCAGGATCACTGGAGACAGGATGGAAACTTCTTGATATCTTTGGAATGAAATGACCTTTGTACTTTAGTTCCCTTTAGTTTAGTTTTTTGTTTGTTTTTTTTTTGTTTGTTTGTTTTTTTCTTTTGAGTAGCGCTTCAGGTTTCTGGGAACACATTTCAGCATATTAAACAAGAAAACTCCTCATAGCATTATCCAATGATGGAACAGGCTCCTAGTGTGGTGATGGGTTCACTGTCAGTAGAACACCAGGCTGAACTATTGGCATATGCAAAGAGCATACAATAGAAAACCACAAAGAAGTCTGTGGCACAGTCAGATGATGAAGGTATAACCTCATCTCCCCTACTCCCTAATTGCACACAGTCAGCAAGCTACTTTTATGTTTGTGTCATCATCATACTAATGAGGCTGTGAAGATGAAATCAGATTATATTCAGACGAGCTGAGTAATCTTAGAATTCATATGAATGTGGCACTTTTTGGTGAAAGATTGGAGCTGTAAATCACATCATGACAACAGGCGTTCTGTCTTGGGAATTCTACATGAGACATTTGTTAAATTACTTGAGCTCAAATAGAATGATTTAGTTCTCACCATTATGTTCCATGTTACTATTCTGGTTTGGGCCATTGTCATTAGAGAAAGGAGCCCTACTTTTTCTTTCAACCTTGAGATTTTAAAATTTGCTGCTCACAGTTGTCATTCGCCACACCATTCAGTTTAGAAGGGAACCAAGAGACTGAGAGGTAGGAAAGAATTGTAAAAGCAAGTTCATATACAGATTCAATGTGCTTTGTTTTTAATGCCACAGCTAAGCACAAAGCAGAGAATGTTGCTGTCAGTTCCATGAGGAAACTGCTTCATCACATTGTCAACTTCATTCTCCCCATCAACTTTGTTCCATAAAAGACAAGGAAATTGTGTTGATGTTCTCTATTATGACACACACTGATGTGACTGAGAGGAAGCAACTTCCATGGTCTTAAGCAGAAGGAGTAACAGCACAAACCATGGGGCTAGTGGAGAGTAACAGGCACAGAGGACTTCCAGGAGTCTCTACCGGGACCCAGAAACCTTTTGTTCTCATGGATCCTCCAGTCAGGAAGCAATAGGACAACACATTTTAGGATTCCAGAGGCATTAAAGGAGGTATACTAATGATTTTTTATGAGATTATAATGGATGATTTTCTAAAAATAAAAAGGATTCATACATATATATATATATATATATATATATATATATATATATATATGTATGAATATACTAAGAATTCTATTTCACTTATTAATTAAATAAGGAGACTAGCAAAAGTCAAGTCAGTTCAAGATGAGACTTCGAAGTCCAGGCTCCTGCATAAAGTCAGAAGTACTATAATAAATATGAAAATAACATCTGGGCTTGTTGTCACATGCCTGTAACCCCAGTACTGCAGATGCTGGGACAGACAGAGCATAAGTTCAAGGCCAGCTTGCACTACGGAGTAAACTTGAGGATAACCTGAGATATAAGAAGACCCCCATCTCAGAAAAATGAAATGATAAACCACACTTTTAAATAAAAATCTCCTTGAACCCCATGAAGAAAAACTTCTGACATCTCTTGTAGGCAATGACAATGCTTTTCCATTTAGACACAGTTTTCTCCTTACACTGTGTAAGGGTAAGAAAGCAATTTGAAGTGTGGTAGAGCTTGCCTCTAATCCCAACACTCAGGATGCTGAGGCAAGACTCAAAACTGAATAACACTGAGAGGCATTTATTATTAGTGGTATTTACCTAGAGTTGAGACTGTATTACACTGAATTTAGTATTCTCTTTCTTTCATTTTAATATTATATAGTAAACACTTGAAAATGATTTTTATATATTTTTTCATAACATTCTTTCCCATAGTATTGAAAAAACATTGTTTTATTTAATTAAATACTTTAACTCCTTAACAAACTGTTCAAACCCAACCTAGGCTACATGGTAAGAAAAAAAATAAAAAAAAGAATTTGGAAACTAGATAAAATTTAGTTTCAAATCTAAACTCTACTGATTGATAACTGTGTCATTTTAGGCTTCTTGATAGTCCATTATTAAACATTATAATTGTTAAATAAGTAAAATACACAGTTAGGGTGAGGAAAAATTAAAATGGCTATAAAGAACCCAGACAAAGTTTTATATACAATGTGGTAGCAGGCTTAAACAATATGAGTTTTATAAGAATAAAGGAGTTTTCTAGGATAATTTTGTTCAGAGAGCAAAGCCAATATGGAAACTACTAGCTTCAAGGTGCTGGCAGCCTCCTTGAGAGATGGAACCACCCAAGACTTTGGAAATGGAGCTCTGGGACACCATGCAGAATGGCGTCCCCACAAGCACAATACATAGGATTAGGAGGTCAGACACCTGCCAGCGGAATCTAAAAACTCCCATTTCTCTTGTTGTCAATTACTGTACCTCTAAAGTGTAGTGTGGATAAGAATTGAGATCTTCTGGGACCCAAATGCTTTGAGCTTCTCCTCCCAACATGTCACAGCTGAGAGAGGGACTTTAGACACAGAGCAAAGACAACAGGAAACTGTAGTCACATAGAGGACAATGTTTTTTGTTTATGTGTTTTCTTTTAGGAGCACAGTTTGATTGCTTTCTTGCATTCTTTCTAACTGGAATCCCTTAGGCAGAAAATGATGACTGATAAACCACTTGCTTTCTTACGCACTTGAATCTTTTACTTAGCTCTTTACAGATCTGACAGAACTCTGCAAATAGTGTCATTTAATTAACAGCCAATACATATTGCAATAATTCGTTAGTGACTGTTATCATTAACAGTACCAGGTAGCATCTTTAGAAAGTAGTGCCAGGATAATTAAGTTGCCTTTACAGGTGAGAAACCCTCAGTCAGTAGAGGGTTTGAACCACACAGCTAACGTCACACTGTCAGTCATTAGCAGACCTGAGAAACAGAATCGAGCATCCAGAGTCCTGGGATTTTGTTCAAACAAAATGATAACTAGTCTGTCAAGAGATTGGATGCCTTGGAGGAAAAAAAAATTCTCTTGAATGGACCAGGGGCATATTATTGCCAGCTCAAAACACTGAGCAGAGACAGCCTCTGGGGAAACATTGATTTTTCAAACATTAATCTATTTTCTCCATCTTTGTGATGGATTATATGTATAAAAATATGTCCTCAAAGGTCTTGATGCCTTGTTAGCATGGCCTTGGGATTCTTGAATGCTGTAAATAAGTGTAAAAGCCATCCCTAGCTATAAAATCACAGAGTTTATAGTTTAAGTGATTGAGAATTTAAATGACACCAAGTACATGATTTATCTCATCTACCACCCAGCAAATATATGTTAATTGCCCACTACCTGCTAGACACTGTTCTAGACATTAGTAATCCAGCCACATATCCACAAACTAAATATCTTATCTTAATGGGCCCTATACTCTAGGAAGATACAGAGTAAATGAGTACATAATCCAATGCTAGTGGCAATATATGCAAAATAAGCTTTGGAAACAACAATAATTTTCAGGATAGATCTTTCCAGGAGGTGATATAGGGAGCCATGTGACTTCTCTGGGGAACAAGGCTTGAGAAGAACAGGAATAAGATCTCCTTGTGGTAAGGCCCTGGAGACCCTGACCAGTTTTGGCAAAGACTATGGACAGTTCACTGCATAATTTTGGGCATGACCACAGGAGCATATGTGCTACCTGCTCTCCTTGCTTTCAGTATACAAGCCATATCACTGCCTCTCTCTAGTTCACTTTCTGAGAGTTGTGGATAAAATAACTATTACAAAATCAAAACTTCAACCTGATAACTCTCCTATGGGTGAACCAGAGAGAATGTTAAAAATACACAGTGGATCTGATTTAGCACCTAAAGACTTTGGTGTTTCAAGTGTGAACATGATTTCAGGCTTCTTAAGAACAGGATGTTGCTGTTCCAATGCAACCTGTGACTAGTCTGAAAGAATCACAATAGTTCATGAAGTTGGATATTACATATTTGCATAACTGTTCTGGAGAGAATGGTTTTAACCACAAGAGTCTTGGAGAAATGCAAATAAATCAATGATATCAAGAGTTAATGGGAACAGTTATAGGAACAGGGAATGAAGCAGAATCATAGGAATCTACAGTGCCCTAATTTCTAGTAGCTGTGCTAATATTGTAGGAAATTGACAGGAAAAGGACATGAGAACAAGGGATAAACAGTGCCACCTATTAAGTGTAAGCTTTTAAGTTATGTGGCCTACAGGATGATAGGAAAAACCTGATATATATCCACAGGGGATAGAGTAGTGCAGAAAGAAAAATGAATTGATCCAGTTTTGGCTGGTGAGTTGATTGTGAGAACTTAGACCTTACCAGAAGTAAATGTGTAGCCACTAGAGGCAAAACTGTCTCTCACTCTGTATGACACTGTAATTGTATATGCTGCCAACTGGGTACACTGTTCTACCTGTAGGTGTGCCTAGTTAGAAAACTTCCTTTGTCACTTGTAACACCACTTATGCTTCTAACATTAGAGCTATGGATCAAGCAGGTAATAGTTACCAGTGGGAAAGTTGGGGGACAGAAGGCAAAAGAAGCAAAGGAACAAACTGGTAATGGTTGTAACCATTTTGAGAAACTTACAGGAATAAATCTAATCATAAAACTGTCCACTCAAAGCATTAAAATTATGTAAATAAAAATGGCCCAAGCTATCCAGGTCACTTGTTCAATTTAAAAAAAAAAAATTGAGTGGAGGATCAAACCCAGGGCCTTGTGCTTGCTAGGCAAGTGCTCTACCACAGAGCTAAATCCCCAACCCATCCAGGCCACTTGTTTGAAACAGGTGGTCACAGTTTCTTCATTGCACTGACTTCATACTTGATTCCTCCCAGATTGTTGGACCTGTTTGGGGCAATGCTCCATATATGAGAAGAAATGTAGATAAAGTTACTTGCTGTTAGGAATAGACAAACTAGAGGATATCCTATGCTCTTGATATATCTCACACACACATCAATGCACAGAACAGTGATTTTTTCCAGTGCCAATATACATGCAGCTAGCTAGATAAGTGGGAAAAGCAGAAAAGTCATGGTCAAAAGTCAAGTAGGAGGTGCAGAGGACTCTGGACTACATTTCAAGTGGATAGTAAATGCATTGGAAGACTTGAAATAGAGAAACATACCCTGATTTACATTTTGCAGCATCTCTCCAATGGAGAGTAGAGAATGGCACAGAGGGAGGAGGGAATTCAGAGGACAATATAGTAGCTAATCTATGAGATTGTGGGGTTGAGATTGAGGGGTTCTGTGAGGAAAAAAGACAGTATCCACAATGAGTAGTGTCATCTTCCTGCCTTAATCTTGCTGGGTCTTCTAGTCTTATCTGAATGTCTATCCTAGCTTAACCTTGTTGGACGACACATCAGATATCTGAAAGCTAAAAAGCCCTCTTGAAATGAACCAGTTAACAAGGGTTGGATATATAATGGCTACCACACCCACCTTGAGATGACTTCCAAATTCATTATTGTATCATTAACATGCTGACGTCACCCCCAGCATGTGCACATGAGCACAAGCAGTTATGAAGATACACATCATGTGAGTTTATAATTGCCATGAAGAGATAACAAAGCCTTCATTTGGGTGGAAATGTAGGCACCTCAATTCGCAGAATATAACACAAATGGCACAATCCCCTGTCTTTGCTCCTTTGTGATCTTCTGACCACAAGTGAGCAGAGAAGTTTATTTCAAACATATCTCCAATATATATTCTTGCACAAGGATAAGCTTCCTTTGTTGTTCAATCAACCATCAGTCTGGTTCCTGGTTCCAGAGTTCCAAAATAGATAAAGAATCGAGGTTACAGAAAAGAAAAAAAAAAAGATAATAAGATTTGAAGATACAGTCAACTTACTTCTTACTGATTGATGGAAAGAGAAGGGTCAAAGATGACTCCAACTTTCCTGACTTAAGTATCAAAATGAATGGGTATAATTAACTGAAATAGGAAGCCAAGAGGAAAAATTTTAGGATGAAATGTTGCTTTGAAACTTGAGTGCAAGCTGTCTGGTGAGTGATATGATCTGTGAATTCTGAATTCTGAGGACAAGTTCAGACTAATCATACTTTTGAAATAATTGTTATGTAGATGGTATTTACATCCATGTCAGTAATTGTGACCACATCTAAAAATACCAAGGATTAAACTCTGAGGCACAGTAAGAGCAGGAAGCTGTGAATGTAGAATTTCAGTGGACAGGTGAAGGATGTTTTCAAAGAAGGGGTGTGCTGGCCAGTGCAAATGCTGCTGAGAAAAGAAATCAGGAACAAATAATTGACTGCCAGCTATGCTGATAATCGCTTTGGTGACAAGGTCCTTGAAAAACTGCCAAAATAGCAGTTTTAGATAAACCATAGGAATGCAGAACTTGTTTTTGTTTTTTTAATTACAATATTTTAGTTTTTTATTAAAAATAGATTTTTTTTTCAATGAGAGAGAAGAGGGATTCTATGAGCAAGAGATATAGAGACCATGATTGGAAAAAGTACAGAGACAACTAGCCAAACTAGTGGAAACACATGAACTGTGGACCAATAGCTGAGGAGCCCCCATGGAACTGCACTAGGCCCTCTGGATAAGTGAGACAGTTGTTTAGCTTGAACTATTTAGTAGGCCCCCAGGCAGTGGGAACAGGCTCCATCCCTAGTTCATGAGCTGGTTTTTTGTAGCCTAGTGCCTATGGTGGGACACTTTGCACAGCCTTGGTGCAGGGAGGAGGGGCTTGGACCTGCCTCAACTGAATGTACCAGGCTCTGCTGACTCCCCATGGGAGACCTAGCCTTGGAGGAGGTGGGAATAAGGGGTAGTTTGGAGGGGAGGGCTGCGGGGTGGGAGGAGGGAGGACAGTGGAATCTGTGGTTAGTATGTAAAATGAATTGAAAAATCTCTCAATAAAAAATAGATTTTTTTCACACAATATATTCTATCTATGAGTTCCCCTCCTCCAGTCCCTTCTAGTTCCTTCCCACCTTCCCTTCTATCCAGATCCATACTACTTCTGTTTCTCTGTTAGAAAATAAGCAAGCATACACAAAATGAAAATAAAATAAGATTTTTTTTGGAATCTTAAACAGTCTTATTAATAGAAAATATTGGGCTAAAAGCAGAAAGATCAGAGAAGCAAGGCAAGCCACAGCCAGCCTCACCTCTCCAAATCCTCAGCCAATCCTAAAAGCCTGAGTCCTCACTCAAAAGCTTCAGCCAAAAAGAGCCTCTTGCTGAAAGGGAGGCATCTGCCAAAAAGCCTTCTAATTCCTGTCTCCTCACACCTTATATACCTTTCTCCACCCAGCCATCACTTCCTGGGAATAAAGGCCTGTATGCTTCCCAAGCAAAGGCATGAGATCTCAAGTGCTGAGATGAAAGGCGTGTGACCCTCAAGTATTGGGATAAAAGATGCATGACACTACTGTCTCTGCTTTTCTCCTGAGTCAATCTCATGTAGTCCAGGATGGCTTTGAACTCACAGAGATCCAGATAGATCTCTGCCTCCTGAGTGCTAGGATTAAAGGTGTGTGCCACCACTGCCAAACCTCTATGTCTAATCTAGTAGCTGGCTCTGTCTTCTGATTTTCAGGCAAGTTTTTTAGGGTAAACAGTGTGTCACCACATAAGATAAAAACAAACAAGCTGGAATAGGACAAAACAAACATAAGAAAAAGAGCCAGAGAAAAAGCATAGGAAACACATATAGACAAAGAGTCAAATGCATTCACACACATAGGAATCCCATAGAAACACAAAGTCAGGAGTCATAATTATGCACAAAGGACCTACAAGGAAAAAGAAAAACTACCCTGACACAACATATGAGGAAAAGAAAAAGAATCTCCTAATGCAGTCCAGGGACCCCAAAACTGCTCCAGGGTTATTAATAGAAGACCCCAGAAAAGTGGGACTCTAGGAAACATTTTTTCTTCTTCTCCTTTTTTAAAATTATTATATTTGTGTTTGAATTTTATACATCAGCCATGGGTTCCCCTGTCCTCCCCACTCTTGCCCCCACCACCACCTTCCCCCCAGCCCCTCCCCTCCATTCCCATCTCCTCCAGGGCCAAGACTCCCCTGGGGATTCATTTAAACCTGGTGGATTCAGTACAGGCAGGTCCAGTCCCCTCCTTCCAGGCTGAGCAAAGTGTCCTCTGTAAGCCCAAGGTGGCCAAAGATTTTTACAAGATAAACATACAAGCAGTGGGGAAAATACCCATAGCTGTTATTAGGGAAGAAATGAAAAAAATGAGAAAAATTACAGACAGGAGCAACCGATCATTAATAGTCAGTAACCCCATGGCTTTGTTGGGTGGAGCTCCCTATCAGGTGGGACTGTTGGGTCGACCTGTTAAATATTAGTTGTCATCTATTGTATCCTTCCACTGCTTCCTGCAATCTCCAAAAATACCATTCAATTCGTTTTGTGTTGGCCATATATTTTTAGGCATGGAGACTATCCTTGATGGTGGTTTGCTTCCCAAAAAGACTCATTTGAGAAAACTATTTTTTTTATTATTATGTGTTTTAATTTTATACATCAGCCATGGGTTCCCCTGTCCTCCCCCTCCCGCCCCCCCCCCCACTTTCTCCCATTCCCTCCCCTCCATTCCCATGTCTTCCAGGACCAAGACACCCCTGGGGACTCATTTAAACCTGGTGGATTCAGTACAGGCAGGTCCAGTCCCCTCCTTCCAGGCTGAGCATGTGTCCCTGTGTAAGCCCAGGGTTCCAAACAGCCAGCTCATGCACTTAGGACAGGTTCCGGGTCCCACAGCCTGGGTAGCTCCCAAACAGATCAAGCTATTCAATTGTCTCACTTATCCAGAGGGTCTGATCTAGCTGGGGGCTCCACAGCCGTTGGTTCATAATTCATATGCATTCTTTCGATTGGCTATTTGTCCCTGTGTTTTTTGCAATCTTGGATTCAACAATTCACACTCTTGCAGTCTCTCTTCTTTCTTGACAGTTGGACACCTGGAGCTCCACCTGGGGCCTGGCTGAGGATCTCTGCATCCACTTCCATCAGTTATTGGATGGGAGTTCCAAGACAACTGTTAGGGTGTTTAGTCATCTGATCACCAGACTAGGTCAGATCAGGCTTTCTCTCCACCATTGCCAGCAGTCTACAGAGGATGTATCATTGTGGATTTCTGGGGACCTCTCGAGCACTCTGCCTATTCCTGTTCTCATGTGGTCTTCATTTATCATGGTCTGTTATTCCTCATTCTCCCTTTCTGTTCTTGATCCAGCTGGGATCTCCTGCTCCCCTAAGCTTTCTTTCCCTCAAATCTTGCCCTTCATTACTCCCACTGTCATCCAGGTTGTTCTTGTAGATCTCATCCATTTCTCTGTCATTGGGTGATCCCTGGGTCTTTCCTAGGGTACCGTTTTCTAGGTAGCCTCTCTGGAGTTGTGTAGCAGTCTAGTCATCTTTGTTTTACATCTAATATCCTCCTATGAGTGAGTAAATACCATGTTTGTCCTTCTGAGTCTGGGTTACCTCACACAGGATGAACTAATTTTTCTATTGCAATTGGTTATCTGTTGGAGCTAGCTCCTGGGTTAGGGATGGGGATATGTGTCCACATCTTTCAATTCGACGACTCCATCATATGCCAACCTAAAGCAAGCCCTGTGCATAATATCACAGTCTTTGTGAGTTCATATGTGTGCCAGCATGATTGTGTTTGAAAGGCCTTGATTCCTTGGTGTCCTCTATCTCTTCTGTCTCTTACACTGTTGATTTTCTTCTTCTACAGAGCTCCATGAGCCCTGAGGGCAGGGGTTTGATGGAGACATGTCATTTAGGGTAGAGTGGTCCAAGGTCTCTCACTCTCTGGATAGTTCACAGCTTTGTCTCCCTGTATTTGTTCCCATCTGCTATAGGAAGCTATGAGTATAGAAGAATGCCACATGGTACAATTATTTAATTATTTGTTTGTTTATCTGTTTGTTGATTAGTAGTTTTTTATTTTATCCTAGGTACCTAGGCTATCTAGTCCCAGCCTTTTGGACATCTAAGCAGTGTTGGTTTTATTAGCATCTAATGGGATGGTCATTAAGTTAAGTCAGATACTGATATTTATTCCCACAAGATTTGTGTCATCATTGCTCTAGCATATTTTACCGTCAGGATACTATTGGAGATCCAAGGCTTTAAGCTGGCTTGGTGTTTCTCTTATGGTAGTGTGCCAAGTACCTTCCTGTACCAAAGGTGAAGGCACCAACTCACAGTATCCAATGGTCAATGAGTTGTGTAGTTGTTATCATCAGCAATGGGGACTTACTGTCAGTTTATGGAGAACAACTAATTTGTCTTGGCAGCTACCTGGGTTGTCTGGGGATTCCCAGGGTACCCCTTTAGCCAACAACTCAATTAGATGTAACCCAATCCATAGACTGGCAGCTTCGTTTGGTGTCAAGAGATGGCCATTTGGGACTCTATCCCAGCCATATTTGTTTATTTCATATAGATTGCTTTCATATATGTATATATTTTGGGGAAGCTTCTTTTGTACTATGTTCCATACTACCCATGAAATAACAATTAATTTTAGGTGTTTCTCTAAATATTCTCTCTAATCATATCTTCCCTCTCCATCCCCATTCCTCCATTCCATCCCTTTACCCATTCCACAGCTACCCACAGCTATCCAAATTCCCCTTCCTAACAAAATGTCTCTGTACTCTCTACTCCTTTACTTTATACCTATCCTCTGCAATTCTGTGGATTGTAGCTTGGTCATCATTGATTCAATAGCTAATATCCACATACAAGTGAAGACATCATATTTGTCTTTCTGAGTCTGGGATACCTTACTCAGGATGATTTCTTTTTGAGTTCTATGAATTTATCTGGAAATTTAATGGTGTCATTTAAAAAAATCTGAGTAATACACTACTGTGTAAATGTACCACATTTAAAAAAATCTATTCTCTTGTTAAATGACATCCAGGTTGTATTCAATTTCTAGATTTTATGAATAAAGTAGCAATGAAAATTATTAAGCAAAAGCCTCTTTATTTGGATGAAACATCCATTGGATATATGCCCAAGTGGTACAGCAGGATCTCAAGAAAGGGTGGCTTCCTTCTTGCTGAAGAACTGCCATGCGGTTTACACAGTTGTTGTACATGTTTAAACTCCGACCAGCACCTTACTCCACATTCCTGCCAGAGTGAGCTGTTACTTATTATATTGATCTTGGCCATTCTATCAGAGAAAACTGAAATCTCAAAGTAGTTTTGATTTGCATTCCCTGATGGCTGTTGATCATTTTTTTAAGCGTTTCTCTGCCACTTGAATCTCCTCTAGTAAGAATTCTGTTTCATTCTCTAATCCATTTTTAATTGGGTTATTTGTTTTCTTGATATCTATTTTTTAAATTCTTTGTATATTTTGGACATTTAGCCATCTATGTGATGTGTAGTTGGTAAAAAAATATTTTTCCAATTCTGTAGGCTGCCACTTTGTTCAACTGATAGTGTACTTTGCCATGTAGAAACTTCTCAGTTTTATGAAATCCCACATACTATTTTTTTTTTCATTTTAGTGCCTGTGTTAATAGTGTTATGTTCAGAAAGTTCTTTCCTGTACCAATGAGTTTGAGGGTAGTTGCCACCTTCTCTTTCATATGGCTCAGAGTATCTGGTTTTGTGTTGAGGTTTTAGATCCATTATGAGTTGAATTTTGTGCAATATTTGGATTCTTCTACATGCATCTCTCTAGTTATTCAAAACCAATTGCTGAAGATGTTGTGCAGTGTGTGTTTCTGTCTTATTAATAACCAGGTGTCCTTAGATGTGTGCACTAAAATTTTAGGTCTTCAATTTTATTCCATTAATTGGCATGTCTGTATTTGTACCAGTACCATGCTGGCTTTACTACTTTTGCTCTGTAGTACAATTTTCTTTTATTCCTTGGGAATTTTTAGATACTCTGAGTGTTTTTTTTTTTTCCATCTGAAGCTGAAGATTATCCTTTCAAGATCTATGAAGAATTGTGTTGGAATTTTGAAGGGTATTGCATTGAACCTTTACTATATTAATCCTACCAGTACAAGAGTATGAGAGACCTTTCTATCCTCTGATAATGTTCTTCAATTGCTTCAATGTCTTAAAGGTTTTATCATACAAGTCTTTTACTTGCTTGGCTAGAGTTATCCAAAGAAATTTTATATTCCCTGATTTCTTTCTCAATGATCATTTGTATATAGGAAGGCTACTGATTAGTGTGTGTGTGTGTGTGTGTGTGTGTGTGTGTGTGTGTGTGTGTCTGTGTGTCTGTGTGTGTCTGTGTGTGTTGTATATAATAATTTGAGTATAGTATAATCTGGTATAATTGTGCACTAAAACCATCTAACTCTAGGTTTCCTTTGGTGAGCAGACTTTTAATTACTGCTTCTATTAAACCATTTGTTATAGGTCTATTTAAATTGATTATCTTATCTTGATTTAACTTTGGTTGGTGATATATAGAAAATAACCCAATTCTTTTAAATTTAACAATTTGGTGGAGTATAGGTTTTTTAAGCATATTCTTATGATTACCTGCATTTCCTTAATGTTTATTTTTATGACTCTTTTTTATCTCTGATTTTGTTAATTTGGATAATATCTGTCTGCCTTTGAGTTTGATTGGCTAAGGGCTTGTCAAATTTATTTTTGTCAACCAATTTTTTCTTTCTTTGATTCTTTGCATTTATTTTGGTTGACTGTTTCTATTTTATTTATTTTAGGCTCAAGTTTGATTATTTCTAGCCATCTAATTCTCTTGAGTGCTCTTAATTCTTCTTTTGGTTCTAGATATCTCAAGTGTGATGATAAGCTACTAATATGTACTCTCTCCAATTTCTATATACTCATTTAGTGCTATGAATTCTCTCTTAGACCCCCATTCAATATGTCCCTTAAGGTTGGATATGTAGTGTTTTTATTTTCATTCAATCCTAAAAAGTTTTTTTTAATTTCTTTCTGTTTCTGTCTTGACTTCATTTTTCAATCAGTAGTTGAGTTTTCCATTTTCCATGACTTTGTAAGGTTTCTTTGTTTTTGTTGATAACTGCTGAATCCAGCCTGACCTTTGGACAGACATTGGTATAGGGGTGTGTGGAATTCTGGGAGGAAGAAGGCTGAGTCAGGAGATGCTGCCAGACACTACCACCATGAGAAGCAAGATGTGAAGGCAGAACTGGGAAAAGGTACCAAGCCACATGGCTAAACATAAATAGGAATTATGGGTTAATTTAAGTGTAAGATCTAGACAGCAAGAAGCCTGAGTCATTAGGCCAAACAGTTTAAATAATATAAGCATCTGTGTGTTATTTGGGTCTGAGTGGCTGTGAGCTGGGTGGGACCAGGAAAACTTCTGACTACAAAAAATAGAGACATAGATGTAAAAGAAAAACACAGATACACAGAATAGCATCAGAAGAGCTCTGGGTCAATACTACTTTCACTCCAAGTTTATTCCTCATGGACCTTATATACACCAACAAGGGGAGAGGCAAAAGATCTCCCACTCTTAAGGACACCATGGCTCAAGGTACAAAGTAGAGAAGTGTAAACACTTCCTTAATTCTAAGAACATCTAGTAGCCATGCGTTATGGCAAAAAAAGTCTTGTAATTAGGCCTTGAAGTATAAGATCTGATAGCTATGTCTTAGGCCAAAACATCCTATTATGTAGCCTTGCAGGACAAAACAAGCTCATACTCTCTGACCTTGAGTCAAAATGGAATAAGGCTACACTATGAAGTCTCTGTGGGTCCCCACAGATATTCAGTTTTAATCCATGGTGGTCATATAGGATTCAGGGTATTTTGATTTTTTCATATCTATTGAGACTTGTTTTGTATCTGAGTATGTGATCAATTTAGAGAAAATTCAGTGATGAGCTGAGAAGAAGGTATATTCTTTTGTGTTTGGGTATGCTGTTCTGTAAATATATGTTAAGTCCATTTGGTTTATGAAATGCTCCAGCGTTTCTCTGTTTAGTTTTTGTATGGAAGACCTGTCTCTTTGTGAAAGTAGGGTATTGAAGTCATCTAGTAGCTTAATGTGAGGATCACTGTGCGATTTAAGATCTAATAGTGTTTCTTTTATGAACTTGGGTGATCTATTATTTGGTACATAGATGTTAGGAATTGCAATGTTCTTTTGGCAGATTTTTCCTTTGATAACTATGTAATGCCTTTTGCCATCTCTTCTGATGGGTTTTGGTTTGAAGTTTATTTTATCATATATCAAAATGGCAGCACCAGCTTTCTTCTTAGATACATTTGCTGGGAATATTTTTTCCATTGTTTTTAGCATGAGGTAATGTTTATCACTTATGTTATAATATGTGGGTTTTTTGTTTTGTTTTGTTTTTGTTTTTTGTATACAGCAGAAGGATAGATCCTGTTTTTGCATCCATTCTTTTAGTCTGTGTCTTTTTATTGGAGAATTGAGATCATTGATGTTGAGAGTTACCATCAATGGGCAGTGGTTTTGATCTCCCTTATTTTGTTGTTGTTCTGTGTGATCCCCTTTTGTTTTATGATTATAATATTGTTTATTCTTGCATTATCTGGGTCGTGGTTAACCTCTTAAGGTTGAAAATTTCCTTGTGGCACCTTCTTCTTCTTCTTCTTCTTCTTCTTCTTCTTCTTCTTCTTCTTCTTCTTCTTCTCCTCCTCCTCCTCCTCCTCCTCCTCCTCCTCCTCCTCCTCCTCCTCCTCCCCCTTCTTCCTCTCTCTCTCTGTCTCTCTCTTTTTTAGTTTTTTGAGATAGGGTTTTTCTGTGTAGCTTTGTGCCTTTCCTCACTTGGTAGCCCAGGCTGGCCTGGAACTCACAGAGATCCACCTGCCTCTGCCTAAGTGCTGGCATTAAAGGCATGAGCCACCACCACTTGGCACTTGTGGCACCTTCTGCAGTGGTTATGTAGACAGATGCTGTTTAAATTTGGTTTTATAATGGGATGACTTAGTTTTTCCATCTATTATTATTGAAAGTTTTGCTGAGATTTTGTGCCAGAAATTCTTTAAACTGTAATACTTTCTTTGACTGGAGTATCCATTTTTTATATCTTGTCATTAATGCCTGAGATTCTCTCTTCAGTTTCTTTTTTTTTTTAATTTATTGATTCTTTGTGGATTTCACACCATACATTCTAATCCCACTCATTTCCCCTTCCCTTCACTTTTACTCTCTGCCCTTGTAACCTCTCCATAAAACAAAAATTAAAAGGAAAATCAAAACCAAACCCAAACCAAACAAAAACTACAAGTCTATTGGTAAGACTTGTCTCTGAGGTTCCTATTTGAGTTCCTAAATTTTTCCCTTATAAATTTCCCTCACTTTGTATTTTCTTTATTAATTTCTGCTTTCAGGTCTCCAAGGATTTTTATTCATTTCCTACTACTCGTGTGTGTGTGTGTGTGTGTGTGTGTGTGTATGTGTTTAGATTTCCTTAGTGGATTTATTCAATCTATTTATCAATCTTCAACAAATTTATAAAAGCACTTTTGAAACCCTTGTTTTGTGCTTTGGCTATATTGTATTTCTCAGGGCCTACTGTAGGCTCTAGTGAAGATGTAATTTTCTGAATGTTATTGATTATATTTTTACATTGGCATATAGGCATATGGAATTGATAAGATTGCAATTCTAGGTGCTGCCACCTGGTTCTTTGTTGGGTAGATATTTTGTTCCTTTGTTTTCACTGCCTTCTCTGGTTCCTCAGAAGGTATGTTGGCTATGTATTGCCTGATAAGGAATTCTGATATCCTGACATATGTGGCCACTGTGGGATCTGTGTAGAGTTTGCTTTTAGGTTTTGAGAGCTGACACTAAGAAATGATAATGGGTAGGGCTAGAACGTTGTTGGTGAGGCTAATAGGAGAAAGTAAACTGAGTGTACCACCAGGATCTTCCTAGTCCCCTGAGAAATAGGGCATAAAGGGATGAGAGGCCATAGCTAGTGGTTTGATACAGAGCTAGAAATGAGACTGAGGGATTGAATTTGGAGGAGAGGAGGTATTAAAGCTTCTCTTGCTGGTGTTGTTGTCTGTTCCCAGGGAGTACCTGTAGGAGTTTGAGGCTCAGACAAATGGATAGGGTTGTGAGGAAGTCTGTACCACATCTGTGTCATGTTCTAGACATGAGGCAAAGAGGAAAGGGAGACCACAGCAGGTGATCTGCTAAAGAGCTTGGGATGAGGCTTGGGATGGATTTGGAGGTGTGAATGGAAGGTGACATTTACCTACTTACTTCCCTGGCTGGAATGGGAATGCTTTTATTTTATTTTTAAGTGATTTATATTTAAGTACTCTGAAGCTGGAGTTGCAGACTTTTTTTTTGAGGTGAACATGTGTTGCCAAGTATTCTGGTAACTGAACTCTGGCCCTTTGCAAAGCAGCAACTGCTCTTAACTGGCAGGACATCTCCTTAGCCTACAGTGAATACATAATTCTTAGGGAGTATTCATGAGAGGTATTGTAAAAATATGGAGGCACTTTCTTTTGTGACTTTTTAAATGAAGAATTAGATAATGGGATGGCAACTTTAGATGAAAAACAACATTCTTTGGGTGGAGGATGGGGCACAGTATCTCATGTTTTGATATTGATGAGAATGATAGAATGGGACTTTTCAATTCAAAGGGGCAATGGATTCATGGGGTCATAGTGAAAACTCATAGAGTCAATGATTTAGATACTCACATAGCTTTTGTCACCCATCATCAGACTGACAACCTTTACTCTAACTGTGTAGAAAATGTAGGTAGGCCAGGAGCTCCTCGAATGCTGTGCTGGAGTATCTATCTTCCAACAGAGTCTAACTGCAGCCATGAGAAAGCAGACAGGTGGAAACAGTTGCAGGCAGCTCATCCAGTGTCGTGGTCCATGTACTGTCCTTGGGTATGTGGATCCTGGCCCCTGACAGCTGCCAGTGTTGCATCTATCCTCATGGAACCTGAGACACTTAGCCCTGAGAACTGCACAGATGCTGACCAATGTGCAGGTTCTCATCTCTGGTGCCATGAAGCCTTCCTTCCTTCCTATTTAGTTGGCTCTCCCCTCCCTCCTGGTAACTTTGATTGTACTTCTGCTACCCTTCTTTCTTCTGTGGCTGCTCCTGAACTTTAGTGGCTCCTCAACTGCCATGTACTTGGCTGCTGAATTTTCCCACCACTCAGTATCCACAGACAGAACTCAGAGGACTGCCCAAGAGTTCTGATCCCTCCACCTCCTGGGAGTGCAATACTACTGTCTGAGATGATATTTGCATGTTCATATGTGAAGACACCTGATAGTATACAGACGATCCACAAGGCTGTGTTTAAAAATCTGTAGGATCCACTCAGTGAGGCAAAGATTGATCAGCTGCCAAGCCTCTACTACCAACTATTGGTGAATTTATTTAGGCCACTCCACGTAGTTAAAAGGGAGGTTTATTTTGTGGGGTAACTTACAATGAAGGGGTAGGTTGCAGGGTCTGGCAAAGGTATCATGCAGTCCAGCGGTGTTCTCTGGAGAACTCTGCTCGGTCTCCCTCCAGCGTCCAGGATCCTGGAACCAAGTGGCACGCTCTCCTCTCGATTCCTCCTCCACCCCGCCTTGTGGGCGTGACCATTACAGAAGCCTCAATGGGGGCCCCAATGCTGGGATGGCTATCCACTACAACCAACTGTCTCATCAATCACAGCACTCTGTGGTTTCTGCTGCAACTTATTAGCAGTTCATTTTACAATACTAAAGTAGGCAAGAAAGGACCACTTGAGATGAGCTCAGTTGGAGCTTAATATTATAACACAAGGGATGCCATGAGCACAGTGCCTTCTGGCTGACTCACTGAGTGATGCAGTCTGCTTCTGTAGCCCTTGAAGAGGAAGTTGGGCCAATCTCAGCTATTCATTTTTAAATGAATACTGTGCATTAAAGCTTGTGTTTTGGGACCAATTATGGCTTTGCTACTAGTCACCTAGTAGTCTGTACTCCAAATTAAGTGTTCATCTTGTGTCCACTATAGAAATGTTCATTTAGGCTTATGATGGCAAAATGTCTTTTCTGGGATATTTCAAAGAGATCTCATTGTGCAGAGAGTCAGGCAACAAGTATGCCATCCTTGTCACAGTGTCTTGTGAAATCCATGGAGTTTCAGCATGGCTGGTAGATGCATGGGTGTGTTCTGCCTGACTATCTAACAGAGAACCCTGCAAGGCAGCTAAGGAAGCAAAAGAGAGAGTATAAGAGGTTCTCATATAATCAACTGTTTCCAGAGTGTTTATGCTATTATTTACAGGGAAACCAGAAGACTTGCTTACATCATAAACTTAAAGAATGTCTCACTAATTATAACAGCAACTTCAACTACTTTTAACAATGCTTTGGCAGAGAAGGTCCCCCTGACCTGTGTCAGTCTAACAGCCCATTGAATGCCTCCACTTGGAAAATTGAGTACATGTACTAGAAAGCACAAGATGGAAACTTAAGAGACATGAGTTATTAAAACTGAATTATTGTTAGTGGAGTTGATCTGGGGAACAGCAGACAAAGGATATTAAACGTAAACTGAGTTCTTGTTGGTGAAGAGGCCAGGAACAATTGAGTTACCTGTATTTATTTCTGGATGTCTTCAAAGGACAAATGTTACTTCTGTTTTTATTTTCATGGTAAATGTTCAAAATATATTTCTCTAGAATAAAACTACAACTGTAGCAAAAAATGTATCTATTTTGAGATTGTTTACACATTACATGTGCACAGCATTTTGTAATGGATTAAGAAAAGGGAAGGGAATCGATGCTGGAATAGAAATTGTGGTGGGCTGACTTTAGAGTTTCAGAGACTTCATCCATCCTGACAGGAAGGTGAAGAAAGCCAGGGCAAACAGGAGCAATCCCTTATGACAGTGTTCTCAGTAAACAAGACAGAAAAGTCCCAAGAGTGGAGTGATCTAAGTGGAGAAACAGAAAGTAAAGTAGAGGGAGCCTGAGAGCCAACAAGTGTTAGTATATTAGTTATGGCTCTCTTGGGGAACAAATCCAGCAAAATGTGTAAAGCCTAAAGGAACATAAAGGCTTACACTGGAGTGGGGCTTAAGAAGGCAAAGTAAAGGAAGGAAGAGAGAGAGAGAGAGAAAGAGAGAGAAATAACTCTAAAGACACTTCAAAATCTATCTAGTACTGTAGAAGCTTTCTAAATGTGTATCCATGCATATCTACATACAGAAAAATAATTAAAATATAGTTACCTTATAATGAGATGGCAATAACTAGATACCACAGGCTAATAATGAAAAAGCTGAGTGACAGAAATAACTTTCCTCTTTTGAAATTGTTGGCCAGTGTTGTACCATAGACACAAAATTTTATGTTTTTTCTTTTTCCTAATCTTATTGGTTATCATTCAGAACTTGATGGTAAGACTGTATTGCTGAAGATAATAAGTACTCAAGTCACAGGTCATGGAGAAATCAAGGTCTAGTACTAACCTGGGATCTTCATCCTTACTGGATAGCTTTCAAAGGATTGGAAGGTGTTATGCTTGCTACAAGAGTGGAAAAGAAATAACTCTAAACTATGTGAGCCACAGAATTAACCTGATGTGGCAAGACACATCCACTGGAACAATAGTGGCATGGACATCATGGGGATATCCAACCATTTTCTGATTGGATTTAAGTCCCACTGCACACCTGGTGCATTGTTGGGCTAAGAATTGCTGGCAAGACAGGTCATGAAATTATTCTGCTTAATGGACATACTATTAATCTGACACCTAATGACTTTTTGTCATTTGGCAACTGATAGCTGCTGAGACAGGGGAAAAAATGCTATTTTTCTTTAGGAATGTTGCTATTGGTAAGTCATCCAAATTCCATTTGAAAGTCACACACCCAAGAATCTATAGGAAGCACAAATTGTACCAGATGGGTAGAAATCAAAGAACACAGAGCTGGGTTGGAAGAAGGGTCAGCAGATCTGGGAGGTGCTTGGGGAGTGGATGGATATGATCAAATTACATTGTACAAAATTCTCAAAGAATAAGAATTAAATTTAAAAGAGATTTCAAGTGAATAGATATTGCAAAGGGGATTCATTAGACTAACTTACAGGATATCAGCTGGATAATTCAAGAATGGTTATAGGCCTGTTCGAGAGGTTTAGAAACCATAGCTGCTCAGTCCAAGAGGCTGGGTTATTTTCAAGTCCTTCCTGGCACTGAAAACCTAGAGAATCCCTAGAAGGCTACTGTTTTCTTTTTCCACAATGGAAACCCAAAGAAGTTGGGCTCCAACATCAGCAGAAAGATGACAGTAGCACACAAGTAAGGAAGGAGAGATAGAGACAATCAAACAGCACTACTTTCCCCTGACATATCTCTCTCCAGGGCCTGCCCTGGGAGTGGGTTTTTACCATGTGGTTAATCCTTCCAGGAAAAAAAAAAATCTTCACTGGCTCACTCCAAAACCTGTCTCTCAGTTGGTACTAGATTCAATGAGGTTGATATCCATGACTGGTCACCACAGAAAACAAATTTAAAGAGAGACCTTTAAAATTTTTATGTGTGACTTGTTATTAGGTATGGTGATATTTTATTTGTACTGAAATGTGATTTTATTTGTATGTTAGTAAAGTTACCTTGAGGTCAGAGCAAGCCATCTGGGCAGTGGTGGTGCACGTCTTTAATCCCAGCATTTGGGAGACAGAGCTAGGTGGATCTCTATATGTTCAAGGATACAGCCAGCATGGAGACACATGCCTCTCAATACCAACCATAGAAGACCTGGAGGTCTATACAGATAGGCACTGATGAGGAGGTCATGTGGTTGGGTTAACAACCAATGAGAAGACAGAACAGAAAGTCTATAAAAAAGACAAGGCCACAGGAAGTAGGCCTCTTGTGGAGAGGAAAGACAGCAGCAGCAGTGAAGGGTAAGGTTTTCAGCTCTCAGCTATTGCTCTGACCTCTTGGCTATTGACTCTGTATTTGGCTCTGTGTTTCTTATTTAACAAGATGATAACATCTACAATTAGGTTTTTCATAAAATGAGACACATTAAATCTTTACTTCATCTTCTCTTGTTTACTGATATTCAAAATAATTTCTTTGAGTGGTGAGCACAAAATTTCTTTTATGTGAAAACTTGGTGATAAAATTAGGCAGCCAATATTCATAATCTCTTCCTTTAGGAAAGGTGAAGAGACTCTGAGCTTAAACAAATCCCTATTGGACAGTATTTCAGCTGTATTCATCATGCTAACAAGTTGAACTCAGTGTTATGAAAAAAATAAATCCTGTATCATAGCATTGTTCATTATGTTAAATATAGAAGAATGTTCTAGAATGTAAAAAAAAAAAATGAAAAAAAAACCTGTTTCTATCAACCAGTGATAATCAGGATTGATGGTTCAGCACAGTTGCCTCTGGGTAGACTGACACATATTAATTTAATTCTCTTTGAAAAATTTCGTCATCTGCTTTGCTGCCATGTCATAATCTATATCTAAAACGTCCTTCAGTATCATCCTTCTGCTAACACACTGTGACTTTAATGAGGTGCTTGGAACTTCCAATCATACTGTGAATGAATGCCACAGAACTGAATAACTGATTGTAAAGTTCAAATAGAAATGAAAAATGTAAAAACTACAAAGAACATTTTTGGAAAAATAGGGAGATACCTCCACCTGTGTATTTTTTGAATGTAACATTCTGTTGCTAAGATGCACACAAATAGATGAGACATGCTACAGAATTACTGTGTATACAATATCACATATCTACAAGGAAACTTACTGAAATATTGCCTCTAATACTTCAGATTTCTAAATCCAATTTTTTTTCTATAAGTTCCAGAGAAGTAATTGATGATACACTCAATTTAGAACCCAGTTTGTAGCTACAGTTTTCCTGCCTGGCCCAGTCAGGACAAATCTCTCTTACCCGCCAGTCCCACAGTCGCTCAGACCCAACCAAGAAAACACACAGAGACTTACATTGTTTAGAAACTGTATGGCCGTGGCAGGCTGCTTGTTATCTACTTCTTCTCTCTTAACGTTTTTAACTCTGCCATCGGTTCTGTGTTTCTTATTTAACAAGCCGGATACATCTACAACAGTTTCTAAAATATACTGTCTAGTATGGAAGAGTTATCAAATATAAGATATGTAAAATAATCTTATTTATGAATGAGAAGCATAAACTTTGTGTATTTCAATGATATAAAAAGAAAGACAAATTGTGAATACAAGGAATATACATGACAAAATCTTGCCAAGTCGATGAAATCTTTTAGAAAAAAAAAATCACTTCTGAAATGATTTTACTCATGTAAAAATTAAAATTAAATTTAATTAATTAATTAATTTAGTCATGTGCATGTGTGATGGCACATACATGTGTAAGTGGGGAAGTGTTAGAAGATAACTTGTGAAAATTAGTTCTCTTCTTCCCCCATGTGGGTGATACGGTAGAAGTTAGGATGTTACACTTGATGGCTAGGACCTGTACCAATTGAGATACTCATGACATCTTTCACTCAGTTAATCAGCTTTGATTCCAAATTCATATATATATAATGAAAGTTTATATATAATTATTATTTAATTATAAGAACTAATGAATTAGAAGATTTAGACTGTGATAATAATGAATTACTTTGTGGTGTGTGTGTGTATACGTTTGTGTGTGTGTGTGTGTGTCTATGTGTGTGTGTGTATGTGTATGTGTGTGTGTGTCTATGTGTGTGTGTGTCTATGTGTGTGTGTGTCTATGTGTGTGTGTGTCTATGTGTGTGTGTGTCTATGTGTGTGTGTGTGTGTCTATGTGTGTGTGTGTGTGTGTGTGTGTGTGTGTGTGTGTATGTGTGTCTGTGTGTGTGTGATGTTAGGAGAAGCTGAAACAGAAAATTACTCAGTTGCAAAGGTAACTGATTTGGGGCGTGGGAGGTGGCTCAGTGCTTTAAAACACTTGCAGCTCATGTAGCGGACCCAGGTGCTACTTTTAGCAGCCCTGTCTTAAGTCACAAGCACTTTAACTCCAGATCCAGGGAATATGACAGAACATAACATGCTTCTCCAGCCTATCAGGGGAATGGGCACACATGTGGTACACATAGTATGCATGCAGACAAAACTCTAATACATAAAAAAAATAAATCTAAAACGATCACTTTAAAAAATAGGTGATTTTACAGTGTTTAATGAATCAACAAAAAAGTGAAGTTTTTTGTGGCAATTTCCCACAGACTTCACAGCAGGCAGAGAAAACAATAGGGTGAGGAAGACTGAAACTGACTCAGTCAGGTTGTACTGTGACCAGCACTGTACCAGGACTTCTAGAGTGGGACCCAGGTCATTTTAATTTAGTCCTATTTAAGCACAGCATAAATTTGGAAAGAAAAGTATTCTGATAACAATTAACTTAGTCTCAAGTGTGCAACAATTTAATAAGACATGTTTACATTGAGATTCTTTATAAAGTATATATGGTTTCATCCATAAGATAGTTTTTTTATTGACTTAGAAACAATGCTCAAGATAAGGGCCTAGTGAGAATGATTATGATTAACATAATGCCTGTGGGAGTCAGGAGTGGCCTGGCCCTCTGAGGTTTTAAGATTTCCCAAGATCATATCTTGGTGAGGGATGTTTCACTGATAGAGATCCACAATCTACCTTTGATGAGCATACATTATCCATATCTCATAGAGCACCCTTAAATAGTTGCTAAAAGATTCCAGAGCTAGGGAAACCAACTGAGCTATATACCAACATCATACAAGATTTGAAAGGACCCTTTACTGACATTTTACAAAGATTGACCAAAAACTGTAAACATGACAATATCAGATCAAGAGGTTAGAATACTAATTCAATCTTTGACTTTTGAAAATGCTAATTTAGAATGCCAAAAGATAATTGGGCCATTAAAAATCAGATCAGCACCCAAAGAAGAATGGATCCCACACACAATCATTGTTGAGTCTCTGAACTATAATGATGAGGCTTGGGTAGGAAAGGAGATTTCCAAAGATGTAAAGAGACATCAGAGTACCAAATGTTTTAACTGTGGTAAACCCAGCCATGTAAGAAAAAATTATACACATACCTCTCCTAGAAGCAATGCTTCTTCTAGAAATGACCCAAACAGGAGACCCCAACATTCTGGATTATGCAAAAGATGTGACAAAGGCTGACATTTGATCAAGGAATGCAGAACAATAAGAGACATACAAGGCAACACTTTACAATCAGGAAATGCATTGGGGGGCCCCTTGAAGGCCCCCCAATCAAACATGGTATAGTTATTTCCAGTCACTGTGGAGGAAACTCCTCCCCAGAACAATTAAATAATCCAATGCCTCACATAAAACAAACAAACAAACAAACAAACAAAAACATACTACATTGGATGATAGAACAGCTTTGATAGATGAATCAAAAATTCCAAGAAATACCATAAAATGAATATTTTGGCAAACTTCCATAAATGAATAAAGACCAAAGCTAATAGTATGAATGAATAATATTATACTTGAAAGCTTAATAGACACAGCTGCAAATGAGACTATAATTAAGCCAGAATCATGGCATCTGAATTGGCCTATTCAGAAGATAGATGTTCAATATCTAGGAATTGGAACCCTATCTCAGGTAAAACAATGCATGAGATGGGTAGACTTCATAGGACAAAAAGATCAGAGAGGAAGTCTGAGGACATATATGGCTATTGTAGCAGTGAATCTATGGGGCTGTGATTTGTTACAGCAATGGAATATACAGATCAATATTCTTCCAATCTCAGAATTGAACCATTGATTAATTCATGTTTCTAGGAATAGTATTATAAGACACTATAAAAATTACCAACCATTTAGGCTGTATATAAATAGAGCACAGCAGCTGTTGAACTCTGAGAGGTAACAATAGCCCTACTTTTAAAATGACTAATTGATAACCCTGTCTGGGTTGGGCAATGGCTTATGAGACACTACAAGCTTTAGAACAGCTGTTTCAAGAGCAGTTAAATGCGCAACATATTGAAAAATGACAAGCCATTGGAATTCTCCTGTATTTGTTATTAAAAAGAAATCTGGAAAATGGAGAATGTTGAAAGATCTGAGAGCCATTAATAAAATAATTCACACTATAGGCTTCTTACTGAATGGAAAACCTCTACCCTCTCTGTTACCTAAAGAATGGCCTATTATAGTTACAAACTTAAAACACTGTTTTTACCATACCTCTACAACAAAAAGATAGAGAAAAATTTACCTTTGTAGCACCTACTTATAATAATTCTCAGCCTGTCAAGAGATATTAATGGAAGGTCCTCCTACAGGAAATGTTAAATAGCCCCACCCTGTGCCAATATTTCATGCAAAAATCATTGGAAATAATTCATGTCCAATTTCCACAGTCTATAATATACCATTATATGGATGATATCTTATTAGTTGATCTAAAATTAGATACTTTAGAAAATATATTTAAAGAAATAAAGAAGATTTGCCTCACTGGGGATTACAAATTGCTCCTGAAAAAATACAGAGAGGAAATTATATTAATTACTTAAAATATAGGATAGAACTACAACAAAAACTTAAACCAGAAAAGGTACAGATCAGGAGAGACTGATTGAGGACTCTTAATGAGTTTTAAAGATTGTTAGAAAGCATTTCCAACTTACAGACTATCATTGGAATACCTAAAAATGGAAAAGTAAATTGGACAAATACCCTAAGAGAGGACTAGGACCCAAACAGTTCAAATTATCAGCTGAAGCAGAAGAAAATACAAGAGGCACATATTCTCCATACAAATCCAGAGCTTAACTGCATTCTAGTCATTTTACACTCCAAAAATCCCCTAAAGAGATTTTGGTACAGAGGGAAAATGTAATCTTGGAATGGATATTTCTACAACATAAGCCAAGTAAGTTAAAGACATATGAAAAAAGATATCAATATAGTTATTGACACTCAATATGCAGAGAGAGGTGTTTTGTTTTGTTTTGTTTTTTACATATTGAAACTGCTGATAAAACAGAGTTAACTTTGCTATTTATACAACTACAGAAAACTATCAGAAATAGGTTTGAAAAAGGACTTTTCCACCACTTGGCAACAAGACAAGAAATCATAAAAAATGTTTTACTCACTCCATCTATAATCAAACTCCATTACATGTAGGAAGTAATCCTAAAGGTATACAAAAAATAAAATTTGGCAGATGAATATCTTTCATTTTGCAAAATTTGGAAAATTAAAATCTGTACTCCACACCATGGACACCTATTCAGGATATCAATGAGCAACTCCTATGAGTTCTGCAAAGGCTGATTCTGTAATTATACATCTATTAGAAGTTATGGCCATCAGGGGAATACCTGCCAAATTAAGACTGATATGTCTCTAATAAAATGGAACATATTTTTTTCTTGTTACAATATAAAGTATATTACAGGTATACCACACAGTCCTACAGGCCAAGCAGTCATAGAGAGAGCTAATTGAACTTTAAGGGATATGCTAAACAAAATAGAAAAATAACAATGACCCATAGAAATAGATTTCATAATGCTTTATCAACCTTGAATTTTCTCAATGCTGATGAGAAATGGACAACAGCTATGAAGAAATAATGGATAACAACAAACAAACAAACAAACACAAAAACTCCTGAGCTAAATCAACCTGTTTACTATTGGTGAAATTATTAAGGCCACTCCATGTAGTTAAAAGGGAGGTTTATTTTGTGGGGTAACTTACAAGTGAAGGGGTAGGTTGCAGGGTCTAGAAAAGGTATAGCGCAGTCCAGCGGTGTTCTCTGGAGAACTCTGCTCGGTCTACCTCCAGCATCCAGGGTCCCAGAACCAAGAGAGAGACCTCCTCCCGATCCTTGGTCTTCCACTCCCTCCTTTGCCCCGCCTTGTGGGCGTGATCATTACTGAAGCCTCAATGGGAGTTGGAACTTCCAGGCCAATGCTGGGATGGCTATCCACTACATCTCCCACTTTTGTCTAAATAAGAAAGTTCTAACCTAATACAAGACTATATACAAAGAGATGGTTATCAAATATTGTCCAGGAGTAATGAGGGATAATGACTTAGATAAGTTGGAATTACAATAAGTGCAAACAATATCAAGCAAAAAACACATAGTAAAATCCAGGGAAGTCTAGGGCATGGATAGGTGGCATGTTACAAGGATCATTCCAAAAGGTGTCCTATCCTAAAGAACCTGAGTCTAATACTTAATATATTCTATCTAAGATATTATATATGTATATATACTAAGTTGTAACTATAACTGTTAATCTCCAACCTCATCAAAGACCTGAGAAGGAATATAATAATACCTGAGAAATGGGAGAAGGACGCAAGCAACTTTCGGGAGTCTCGCAAGGGTAGACAGAGACAGCTAGCAGCCTGGACAGTCACCTAATGTTTCTCAGCATCCTTGGTGCATTCAAATTGGCTACAGGCCTAGAGTATCTGACAGACCATTATGGGACCATTGTTGTCACAATTCTATTTATCTCCATGCCTATTCTTGATTCCTTGGAATCCTTCTTCACATGTCATGTCATCTAAAAGTCTAAACTTCATGTTTGAATATTAATAGTGTTCAAGTTTTCCACAGTAAAGTATAAATCTTTCTAATAGCAATCTCTGAAGTCTCCAGAAGGAAGATGGGACCCTACAACAATGACTCTATCCAGTCTATAATGATATCATTGAGCCCATAAATGCCACTCAATAATCAGCTTTGGAATACAAACTGTTCAGGACATTTCCAAGATAAGATGGTAAATAATGTTATAATTCTAGTCAGAACTCCAGACATACCTTACCCATTCCTTTGAGACTGGCTACAAATGTTACAGGTAGTCATTATAAGACTTAACCATTGTTTTACCTTCTTTATCCCCTCGACAGCAGGAAGCCATTTTAAGAAAACAATATCTCCTCTCTCAAAAAGTGTTACATTTTCAGGGTTGTGCATAATAGCCATCTATTAGGGGTTGCTCATAAGTTGTAATAGGGTTGTTGTGGAACAATAAAGTTTAGACTCAGGATTCTCTTTTGGAAAAGAAAAAATGGGGAAAAGATAGGATAGGATATTAAGGTAGATTATTGTATCTACTTGTAAACTAATTTAGCAAGCTATCAGCCTTTGATAATTTGCCTTTGTATGAATTCTTGTATATTGATACAAATGTAAACTTTTTTCTATTCCTATTTAAGATAATTTATATATCAATATAAATTCCAAACTATAATTGTCATATTTTACATATGTTTCTACTCCTGTTTGAAATATTTTATATATTGATACAAACGTAAAATTATAATTTTCATGCTGTATGTATGTTCTACATCTGTTTAGGATATTTTATATATTGATATATATTAAAGATATTGTAGTCATATTGCACTATACATTTCTACCTCTGATTAAGATATTTTGTATAATGATACATTTTTTAGGTCATTGTTGTTATACTTCACATCTGTTAACAGATTGCTTAGTGTTATATGTGAAGCCTTAGTCCTTAAGTTACTTAGGTTGTTAATGAGTTTGAGGACAGCCTGGTCTCCAAAGTGAGTTCCACAAAGCTACACAGAGAAACCCTGTCTTGAAAAACAAACAAACAAACAAACAAACGAAAACAACAACAACAAAAAACAACAAAAAAGAACTGTATGTTTACAGTCACTCATGCTTGTAATAATCATATTCATGACTAGGTTTTTCAGATATATAGAAATGTATGTCAGATAGATAGGTAATCTTCAAACACTTCATGGCCTTAGAGAATATGACATTAAAATGTTTTGATAACTTAGAATTCTTTTGACATGAGACAAAATTGCTCCTGGCAGCACCAATCTACTAGAGAATGCTGGGCTTTTAAGACACTCCATATGAAAGTTTGTTTTCTTTTTGTCAATAACAGCCTGCTTGGGAAAGACCTGCCTTTGCCTTGGCTGCTGACAGTATGCATGCTGTCCTCTCCAGATGAGCAAGACACAAGGAAAAGTGACTACTGAATCTTGCCAAGACAAGGTAAGATGCTCTTTCAAAAGTCCTGCTTCTGAAAATGGTCTGTCAGATATTCTATGCCTATAGCCAAAATAGATACCCCAGTGATGCTCAGAAACATTAGGTAACTGTCAAGGATGCCAGTTGTCTCTGTCAATTCTTGTAATTTTTCAAAAGTTGTTTGCTTGCACTTCCTGTTTATTCAGGGAATGTTATGGTTTCTTCACAGGTCTTTGATGGAGTTGAAGACTAAATAGTTAAAGTGATAATGCTCCCATATCTTAGTTAGGAACTAAAATTAGAATCTGCAGGATAGGACAGCTATTGTAATCTCTGTAACTTGCCATTTACCTATGGTCTGGACATTTCTGGAAATTTAATATTTATTTCTTGTTTGATGACTTTTTCATTGGTTATATTTCCATTTTTGTTTATATTATTATCTTTCCCTTCTCCCAAATAATACTTGATAATCATTGCTATTGTATATAGTTTTATATTAGGTTAGAACTTTGTTATTTAGACAAAAAGGAGAGATGTAGTGGGTACCTATTCCACCTATGACCTTGATAACCAGCTTCTTGGGTGTGGCCTCAGCGCTAGTTTAGGACCTGAGTGGCACATACTCTCACTCTCTTCTCTCCTTCATAGACTTGGAGGATGTGGACTGACTCAGCAGACAGGAGAATCATGGGACAGGACTTCAGCCTTTCCCAACTCTGTGATGATTTTGCCTTATTTTGTTCAGTGAGTTGTTTTCTCCAATTCATGTCCTAAAATCTCCCTGTACCCCTAAAGCAAACTCCCTTGATTTCTTGCTATACATTCCCACTGTGCATGCTTGTGAATTCTAGGTACTTTCTATAACTAGAATTATGCAAATGATATTTTTTGCCTAGGTCTCTTTAGTTAACATATTGTCAGCATGTCTTAGTTCAGGTTTCTATTGCTGTGATAAAACATAATGACCGAAAAGCAAGTTGGGTAGAAAAGAGTTTATAAGCATTGAAGAAAGTCTGGATAGGATCTCAAACAGAGCAGGAATATGGATGCAGAAACCATGGAGCAGTACTACTTATTGACTTGCTCCCCATGGTTTTGCCATTCTGATCTCTTATAGAACCCATGACCACCAGCCCAGTATGGCACCACCCACAATGGGCTGGGACCTTCCCCCATAACTAAAAAAAAAAGCCCTATAAATAGCTTTGAATACATCTGAACAGGAGACAACTTCCTAAATAGAATATCAATAGCAAGACTGACAATTAATAAATGGGACCTCGTGAAATGGAAATGCTTCTGTAAAGCAAAGGACATTGTCAGTAGGACAAAAACAGCAGCCTGTAAAATGAGAAAATATTTTAACCAATTCCATATCTGACAGGCACGTGATCTCAAAAAATATATAAAGAATTTAAGAAGCTAGACTTCAAAAAACAAATATTCAATTAAAAAATGGGGAACCAATGAAACAAAGAATTCTTAAAAGAAGAATTTCAAATGACAGAGAAACACTTAAAAGAAATGTTCAATATCTTTACCCATCAGGAAAATGAAAATCAAAACTACTTTGAGATTCCTTCTGACATCTGTCAAAATAGCTGAGATCAATAACACAAGTGACAGCAAATGTTGGTGAGGATATGGAGCAAGGGGAACACTCCTCCATTGCTGGTGTGTGTGCAATCTTGTACAGTCACTTTGGAAATTAATGTGGCAGTTCCTCAGGAAATTGGCAATTGATGTGCCTCAAGACTCAGTTATTCTACTTTAGGGCATACATCCAAAAGAATTCCCATATTATCATAATGATATTTGCTCAACTCTTCTCAATGCAGCTTTATTCATAATAGCCAGAAACTGGAAACAGCCTAGATGTCCCTCAACCAAAGAATGCATAAAGAAAATGTGGTGTTTTTATACCATGGATCCAGCTGTTAGAAAAAAAGACACCATGAAATTTTTAGACAAATAGAACTATAAAAAATATCCTGCACAAGGAAACTCAGATCCAGAAAGACAAAAAATAATATGTACTCACTTGAAAGAGGATATTAGCTAATAAGGACAATCACACTATAATCCACAGACCAAGTAATAAGGAGGGCTCTAGGGGCAACACTTGGATCTCTTTGTGAAGGGGAAATAGAATCAATTTCTATGTGGGAATGGAAACAGGAGGAATCAGGTTGAGGAAGCAAAGACAGAGAGGGAGAGAGTGCAGGGACAGATGACTGGAAATTGTCCATCTTTGGTAACCTGGCAAGGCTCCAGTGGTGGGACTGGGACACCAACCCAGACATAAAATCTTCAACCCATACTTGTCTAGCCTGAAAGATGTGCTGTGGCAATGGTGACTCAGAAATTGTGAGACTGGCCAACCAATGGCTGGTCTAACTTAAGGCCCAAACCATGAGAGGGAGCCTATGCCCAACACTGTCTAGATGTCCAGGAACCAACTTTTGGATAGTTCAGAGATCTAGGATAGAACCAAACACAACTGACCAGGAGAGAGAGAGAGAGAGAGAGAGAGAGAGAGAGAGAGAGAGAGAGAGAGAGAGAGAGAGAGAGAGAGAGAGAGAGGAAAAGAGGAATGAAGGAAAAAAAGAGGCAATGAAATGATTCCTGATGATATTCTGATATTCTGCTATACTCATAGATTAGTGCCTAATCCAAATATCGTCAGACAGGCTTCCCCCATCAGTGACTGATGAGAAAATATGGAGAAACACACACCCAAACATTAGATGAAACATGTGAACCCTGCAGAAGAGGGGAGGAAGGAGTGTAGGAAGCAGAGGTATTGAGGATACCAGGAAAACACAGCCCACAAAATCAACAATTCAGAGTTCATAGGGGCTCACAAAGACTGAAGTGGGAATCACTGCGTCTGTATGGGTCTGTGCTAGGAAATCCTCTGCATACATGCTGTGATTGTTTAGCTTTAGTTGTTTGTTGGACTCCTAACAGTGGGAGAGAGGGTGTTTCTGACTCTTTTGTCTGCTCTTGGGACCATTTTTTCTCCTACAGGGTTGCCTTGTTTGGCCTTAATATTTCCCTAGTTTTATTATATCTTATCATGCCATCTTTAGTTGCTATCACTGGGAAGCCTGCTCTTTTCTTCAATGAAACAGAGGAACAGTGGATCTGGGGAAGAGGTGGCAGGCACTGGGAGGAGTAGAGGGAGGGGAGACTGCTGTTGGGACGTATTATATGAGAGAAGAATAAATTAAAATTTTAAACAAATGCCCTACAGCTGGATCCTATGGAGGCTTTTTGTTTTCAATTTAGGCTCTCTCTTCTCAAATGACTCTAGCTTCTGTCAAGTTGACATAAAATTAGCCAGTATAATCGAGCCCTTGTGAACTTGAGACACAAATACTTCATGTTAAGCCATAACCTCCCCTTCATTGCTCATCACTAAGACCACGCATTTGAAACACCAAAATGTAAAATATTTTACAAACTTAAAATATTCCACAGCCTTTATAAATTTAAACACTTTAAAATTCAATCTCTTTAATAATTCAAAGTCTCTTTTAAAATATAATATCCATTTAGAAATTAAGTCTCTCAACTGTGTGCTCCAATGAAATAAAAAATAAGCTAAAAATTCCTTACTTCAAGAGGGACACATGAGGGCACAGTTATAATTAAGACAAAAAACCCACCAAACTCCAAAAATATGAATAATTCAACATCCATTGTCTGGGATTCACTCACTATCTTGTATGCTCCTCAAAGGGGCTTGGGTCTCTTCTCTGGCTCTTTGCTCTGTAACACACATAGATTGTCTTATAGGCTCCAGCTAGCTCCACTTTATTGTTGCTGCTCTTCATGGTGGTCTTCCTATGGAACTGGCATCTCCAAACTGCTGATGACTGGGATACATAATTACCATTCACCTCTCATAGCCTCTCTTCATGTTGCCAAGCTTCTGCTTCTCTGCATAACCTCTTCAATCCTGGGCTTTCAACTGCTGCTGAGGCTTCACCTTCATCTACAGCTTCTCCTGTCCTTTCACAATGCCAAGCCTCAACTACTTTACATGACTCTTCATGTCTTCAAAACCAGTACCACCTGGGTGATTCTTATTCTACCAAGTTTGGTCTCCAGTATAAGGTACAACCTTGGCCCTCTCTGGAACACAGCTTCTGTGTGCTCTCAGGAAATACCTCTCAGGGATTATACCTCAACAATACTTGTCTCTTCTTAATCACCCTTAATTTCTCAACTCCAGCTAACAGCATCAAGTAAGCCAGCAATACTTCAGTAGTTCTGGTATCTTATTAACAGCTGATTTTTCAGCTCCAGGTAACCAAAATCTCAGAGCCTTACTTCAAATTGACCCTGATAGTGTACATAAATCTCACTCTGAAACTTCAGAAGCTGGGTCTCTATAGCCTGGCCTGCAATGTTACCCTTAACATTATTGTCTTCCAAGATCCTACATGTCACGAAGCATTGAAACCTCTATGGCTATTCTTGCATAAAGTTCCAGAGTCTTTCCATAATCCTCCCCAAAACATCACAGTAAGGCCTGGCACAGCAATACTCTACAATCCTGGTACCAACTTGTCTTAGTTCAGGTTTCTATGGCTATGGTGAAACACCATGACCAGAAAGTAAGTTGGCTTACTTTCATATCAATGTTCTGCATCAAGGGAAGTCAGGATAGGAATTCAAATAGGGCAGGAACCTAATGGCAGGAGCTGATGCAGAAGCCATGAAGGGATGTTGCTTACTGGTTTGCTCCTTGTGACTCACTCAGTTTGGTTTATTAAAAATTCCAGGGCCACCAGCCCAGGGAAGGTACCACCCACAACGGGCTAGGCCATCTCCTATCAATCACAAATTAAGAAAATGTTCTACAGCCAAATCTTATGGAGGCAGTTTCTCACCTCCTTTCAGAAAACTGAGCTTGACATAAAACCATCCAGTAAACAGGATCTAACCATGTTTCAACATGTATTAACAATATTTTTCTTTTGTTACTGAATAATATTCCCTTATATGAAAACATATAATTTACTTATTCATTACTTAATAGAAATTTTCTTTTTCACTTTAGACTATTGGTTCTCAACCTTGCCAATGCTGCAACCCTTTAAACACAGTTCCTCATGCTGTGGTGCCCCCAACCATAAAATTATTTCATTGCTACTTCATTACTGTAATTTTGCTACTGTCATAAATGGTAATGTAAGTATTGGACATGAAGAATATCTGACATGCAACTCCCAAAGGGTTGAGAACCTCTGCTTCAGACTAATGTTAATTATGTTATCAAAAGAAATTTATGTGTAAATACACACACATACACACATTTTAATTCTCTTAGGTATCTCTGAATAATATTGATAGCTCATATGGTCACTCTGTGATTAACCTTTTGAAACATAATGCTTAATTTTTAAATTTTTTATTTCAAAAAATAATCCTTATGCTTAGGGAACCCCATGGAAGAGAAACTGGAAAGAATGTAAAAGTCAGAGAGGATGAAGAACATCAGAAGAGCATATCCTTCCAAATCTAGTAAGCAAGGATCATAGAAACTCACAGACTAAAGCAATAAGCACAGGGTCTACACAGGGGCTGCTCCATGCCCTCTGTATGTATGTATATGTGTGTGTGTGTGTGTGTGTGTGTGTGTGTGTGTGTGTGTGTGTGTATGTGTATGTGAAGGCAGTCTGTAATTGAGAAGGCTGCAACAGGAATACATTCTACAGGTGATTTCTGCTCAAACATTTATGAGCTCCTCTGGAAAGATATGCTATGCTACACTGTCAGAATGTGTGTAGTCTAAGTTAAAATAGTAGTTTTAATGCTAATTATGTGAACAATGCTCAGACCGACTGTCTTTTCATGCTCTGTGCAGCTATAGCTTATAACTCTCTGCTTACGATCACACTAGACATTCCTGCTGGTGATGTGGTCCAACTCCATTTGCTGTAAGGGAGTCATGGAGAAGCTCAGGCTGTGTGCCACTGCCTCTGGTGTCTCCATGTTAAACACAGTGCATCCATCCAAGGCCCTGCCCATCAGAAAGCAGTAACATGAGCTGTCCTCAGTTTGCTACAGCTGAACATTTCAAGGTAAGACTGTGAGTGATGGTCTGTTTCTCTGCTCCTCTTTCCTTTAAACCAGATTCATTGTTTTCTGTCTCTGGGATCTGAGGAAAGGCTCTTAAATTTTAGTTCTTTCATCCATAAAACTAATACACTTTTAAGTGTGGTGATTTAGTTAAAAAAAATGAAAAAGTGTGTGAATCCTCTGCATATTCTCTAGCATTTTATCTAAGCATTTAATGGAAGTGATCAAGTATTTGTGGACATTATTATTTATTTGATACGCTCACATGTGTTAGTCCAATTATGTAGCCCAGGGTTGAGAATATGAGTTGCTCTCCAAGACATGTTGAGTAAAGAAGCAAATGTGTGCATCTGGGTTACTCTGTGAGAGATATGCATCTTCATGTTTGTAGTTTTTAAATTGTCTTAAAACTTGGGCTTTAAAACTAAAATCACCCATTTTATAAGACCAATTAGAGGAAGGTATTGGATGTATACCCCCTGGATGACAAAAATTATTACCCATGGCAAGTCTGTCAAACCTAGTCTTGAGCCTCACATTATATTATGAGGGAGGAGACATGTTTTTTTTTTTTTTATTTTTGTGTCAATAAACTGGGCTGTGGTCACATCCTCCATACGTTCTCTTACTGTGAAAGACAATATCCCATCCCAGGCAATAGTTCCTCTAGAACTGCATGCCCTGCAGCTGAGCACAGGGTTTTGTTGTTGTAGTTTGTATTGCCTCTTGTTTTTCCTGATGACTCAGCAAGTTCAGGAAGATAAGTAAGCATTCTCTATCCAGGAAAACTGCTAGACTAAGGCCACATCCTCTGTCTATACTCAGTGTTGTAGCAGCCATCCTCACAAAACACTGATCCTCTGCTGCCAGAAATTTCTATTCTGATGAGCAAGGGCTCTCTGAATTTTTGTTGTCTTTTCATGCACATATTTTGGATCCATGATAAATATAAAATGATACCTTTTCATCCTAAAGAAAAAAAAAAGATCTTCCTTGCAGAGCCTGCACCATAGAACCCCTCTTGAGTAGATGGTCTGACTTAAATGCTAGATTCTATATCTAACTGTGTTTTGTCTATGTGGCAATTCTCACTTCTAATAGACTGAAATCCTAAAATCCATCTTGAAGGTTGTTTCAGACAACATTGTCATAGTAGTTTTTACAGAGTCAAAGAATGGCAATTTATGAAGACATTAGAGATTTGTTTTATAGTGGCTTAGGAGAAACATTCATTACTTCCCAGAAGTGATCTTCATCCTGACTAGAGTGTATGAAGTTTCCAGTTTCTAGTTTTTCAAAGCAGGTACCACATATGTGGACAAGTTCTGCAAAGTGTCTCCAAGAATTGGTAGTTACTGATATGGTAGGGGCTTCAGGAACAGAAACAGCTTCATGATAAAAGTGTTCTGAGAGTCGGGCACATTCTGAATTGGTCAAAGAAAAATGAGAACTAAAATGAAAAAAAAAAAAGCATTGAGATCTTTCCACACAGAAATATACTGATCACCAATTCTAGTGATCTCCTGGAGAAGAGGAGAAAATTGCGTAAGAATGTAATACTTTGTATTATATATATTCACATATAATTGGTGAGAGAAGCTAGCTTTTTATTCGTCCCAACTGCTCTCCTGCTTCCTGCACTGTAGCACTTAGGCTTCTTCTTCAGTGGGCTCTTCTACATCACTGTGCAGTCCACATCCCAGGCCAAGTCTGGATGCTGTTATATGTCCATGCCCCCACGGACTGGGCATTTCACTGCTTCCTTCGTTCAGTTGTGAAGATTTTTCTGAGGCTTTCCCTGACGTGGATAACTGCTTCCCATGGGCTGATTAATTACACCCTGGGCTGTTGACTCTAACTTGAGCAAAAGAGAGGCATGACTCTATTATCAGCGGTTACAGACTCCAAATGTGCAGCCTAGAGTACCACTAGCCCACAGTCTCTAGGTTTTAATTTTCTCAAGGAATTACTAAAACCCACATTTTCTATAGTCTATTTTGCTGAATGCTTGATTTGAATGAAATTTTATACATAGGAAAGGGTCATTTAGTCTAGTCTTTTATATATATATTGCTTGACTATTTACCAAGTGCTTCCTTTATTGTCTCACTAGATCTTTGCAAAGTAAATAAACCTCACCCTCATTCATAGGTAAGATAAAAATGTAACTTATAGGGATTAGGGTATTTGTAATAACATATACAGATTAAGAAGACTAAATTCAGACCTCATCCCCCATTTGAGTTCCTTGCAGCAACCAGAAGCTCTGTTGAATGTCCTTCCATATTAACTATACTGTTCCTCCCTTATTGTTTTCCATTCCTCTGCCCCTTGGACCACCCTCCACTTAAAGCATCCTGCTTAACTTAGGGCAGTGCCTTGCTGTGGGATGTTCTGTATATCAAATGTGCTGCTCTAATTGGTTAATAAATAAAACACTGATTGGCCAGTAGCCAGGCAGGAAATATAGGTGGGACAAGCAGAGAAGAGAATTTGGGGAAGTGGAAGGCTAGAGGGGACACTGCCAGTGGCTGCCAAGACAAGGAAGATGTAAGGTACCAGTAAGCCACAAGCCAAGTGGCAAAGTATAGATTAATAGAACTGGGATTAATATAAGAGTAAAAGCTAGACAATTGTAGGCCTGAGCTAATGGCCAAGTAGTTTAAATAATATAAGTGTCTGTGTGTTTATTTTATAAGTGGGTTGTCTGACTAACAGGGCTTGGCAGGGCCTGGAGAGAAGGTCTCCAGCTACAGTGGCCTTCATTTGGTGCCTGTTGTATGCTGTGTTTGGCATCAGCTTCTGCTTTCTTGGATTCTGAAAAATCTTCTGAATTTGGTCTTCTAGCCTAATGGTCTGGTGCTCAATTGAAAACAATTTAGACTGACACATGGTTTATTACCACATTCAATATTAATAGATCATATAACCCAGTATAGGATAATTGTGCCCAGAAGAGGGAACCAGAACTAAAGTACAACTTGACTCTACATGTTTGTTTTCCAATTGTGATGAGCAGCAAAGTCCTCCAATGCAAGAGACATCCCACTATTGTTTGTAGGGTCTATAGCATCTTGGATGAGGGCACAGTGAGCATCTCAACTCAGGAAATAATGCGTTAAAGGTCCACAATGTACCTTGTTCAGTGGAAGGATATTTGTGCACTTTATTTCCTGAGGTTCCTAACATACCAGAAAGTACTGATTCTTGGAGATAATACATAGTAATTTTCCACATGTATGGTATGTACTTTAAAAATTATGGGGTGAGTTTTATGGGGGGAGGGAGAGTTGGAAATGATTTAATTGCAATTGCACTATTCTCATGAATGAAATTCTCAAAAAATAAAATAAAAATTAATTCAAAAGAAAGGGTGATACCTTTGAAGAAACAACTCCATGCAGCTGAGCACAATATGAAGAGATGGGGAAGTTCTGAATGAACAGTAGGCTTTGTTTTTGTTGATTACATGTTTTCTGGGTGCAGATATATCTCCTTTTAATACTGAACAGATGTATCCCATTTACTTAGTGCTTTACAGTTCACAGATATTGTCTCACATGCTCCCCATAAAACTGAGTGAAATAGATGAAGCCTGTCTTCTTAGTTACTTTTACATTTGCTGTGATAAAATACTCCAAAGAAAGCAATTTAAAGTGTTGAAGGGCTAATTTTGGCTCACACTTCAAGGCTACAGTCTTTTATAGTGGCAGGAACTTGAGACATCTATTCACATTGCATCTGAGTCAAGATGCTTGTGCTCAGATTACTTTTTCCTTTTTATACACTGTGGGATTGAAGCCTAAGGCATGGTGCTACCCACAGTGGGTATATATTACCTGTCAGTTAAGCTAATTAAAGTAATTCCCATAGGCATCCCCAGAGACCAACTTCCTAGATGATCCTAAATCTCATTAAGGTTACAACAAAATTAACCTTCACAACAAATTTATTCTAATTTCCAAAAAAATAAATTTTCATAGTTTATAATCATTCCTTACCTATGCTGATTTTAATAAATGTTAATCAACGGGGCCTGAGTTTTTCTTTAAAAAACAATTCAAAACAAACAAAAATAAGAGAGAAGTGACTACAGAACATTGTTTATCAGACTTCTCATCAATGTTATAAAACAACTTAGGAAGTTGGACAGTTACTTTGACTCTGGTTTCAGGAGATTCTGTCCACAGGCCTGACCCAGTTCTGCAGATTCTAGACCCATGATGAAGTGGAGCACATGGTGGTGGGAGCATGTGGCAGAAGCTACTCACTTTATGGTAGTGAGAAACATATAGGGAGGTGGAGAGAGAGACAGAGACAGAGAGACAGAGACAGAGACAGAGAGATCCTGAGGGAAAAGAGTGCAAAAGTATAAGAATAATAATGGCAAAGTGTAGCCACCAAGGTTTTGCTCCTAGTGACCTACTTCTTCTAATTAAGCTCCACTTCCTGTTTTTTAATCACCTTTTATTGATGCTAGCACATTATAAACAGATAAACAGATTCAACTTTTGGTTGCATCAAAACCCTCAGACTCTAATCTCTTCCTATAAGGTTACCTCCCAGCAACCAAACCACCATTATATGAGTCTGTGAAGGATAGTCCATTGTGAAACCATAATAATATTTCAGTGGTTTAATGCTTCATTCTAACTTATGGTGGTTGCTGCACACCTTGCTCAGACTTACATATTTGTTAAGTGGAGGAGCCAGACAGAACGCCCCATTGTCCTCAAGACTAATCAAGACTAATCCTCTGGTGATCCCACCACTGGCTCACACTATTCTGTTAGGGCATGAGCATTTATAGGGCCTTGCTCTGAGATAGTAGATGGCATGGCAAAGAACTCAGAAGCTATCTGAGGAAACTTCTACAGTGTGCAGTGTCCTATAGCTGTTTAGGATTGCTGGTGACACAGTGAGTAATGTTTTGTGTTTTATGTGTGCTGATAACGCTTTTCAATTGAAGTGGATCTACCTGTATTCCTAAAGTAGAAGCACATAGAGGAGAGAACAACAGACTCCTAAACAATAAGCATGCCTGGAATTTCAGGCCAGATGTTGGCAGAAGCTTTCACTATTTTCTAAGTTGAGCTTGAATGTCATGATGCTCAACTGAATTTTTGCCCTACTATTAGACTATGTCTTGTCCTCCAGAGGCTCCCACTATATTTTTTCCAACTGTCATTTGTAGAACCACTGCATACTCATGGACACCATCCCTTCTTCACATCCATAAGGTCAGCGTTGGCTTACTCATTTTCTTACTATATTAGTCAGAATTTAGGTGTCTTTACAGATTACCAGAAAACAAGGGGACTGGAGCTGACCCAAGTCACACTTCACCAGTGTTCACCAAAACACGTACAAGGGAAGAAAAGAAAAGAAAAAAGCTATGTGGAAAAGGGTTCTAATGAAAGAACATCAGTGAAGCAGAAAATAAGGTCATTGCCATGTTATTTGGCCCCAATTTTCTACATTTATAAGCTGTCTGTTCCAACAATATGGGGCCTTCTGCCACATGTAAGGGTGCTTTTCCTAGTGCTACAGCTCTCACAGCTGGGGCGTGGGCTGTGTTGATATCCCACATAAAATTGATTTTAGACAAAAAAAAGGAAAAGTATGCACAGGATCATGGACATCAAGGAAAAGATGCTGCTAGCCCCCAACAGGAAAGAAATGGATGCATTGAATGCACCAGAGGGACCTCTGCCTACCACTGTGACTTGCTCTTGATACCTGTTATTGTTGGCATTGGCTGTGTTTTGCCTTGCTTTTGTTTTACTGAACCTTTCCTGAAGTATTTCATTGCAGTCTCATTTCTTTTCATAAAAACCTTTCTCTATAAAATCTTCATTTTTGACTTGTATATTTCCTGAAGGAAAATTTATATTTATTTTACTATTAATTAAAATCACATCCTTTAATGTGTTCACTCTATTTTTTAATCTGTAATAAAAAAAATTACTTACTTACTATTGTATTTCCTGCCAATCCAAATCTTAGCTTTTGTGAATAGTGCTGTAATATGACATGGAAGTATCTCTGTGAAGTGCTGACTTAGATTCCTTCAGTCACATATCTAGAAAAAGCCAATCTGCATCACATGGTAGTTTTATTTTTAGTCTTTGGAAGAATATCTATAGTGATTCCTATAGTGGCTGCAGCAATTTAAATTCCCACCATAAGGTTTCATTTTTTCCTACACTCTGGTCAGCAATATTTGTTTCTTTCTTGATGATAGCTGCTCTGACTGTGGTTGGGTAGGAAGAGCACTATAGAATTCCTTTGGGATATTGACAGTAAAATGCAAGTTAAACCAAATAAATCATCCATAAAAGATTCATCTGAAGACACAAATGAAAATTTTAAATCATATAAATAGCTGTACCTCCTTTTTTATTGTTGTACTATTTACAACAGTCAAGTTAAAGAATTAACCTAGATGTCCATCAAAAGAATAGATAAAAGAATCATAAAGCATATACACAATGAAGCTATATCCAGCCAAGAAGAAGAATTAAATACTCTCAGTTGCAGGAAAAATAAATGGAATGGGAGATCATTGTGGTAATATGTGAAATGAGGAAGACTGGGAAATATAATTGTCTCTATATGCATCTCTATATTTGGATCCTTGTTTTAATGCACATGAATATAATGCATATACAATACACACATCATAATAATCTGAGGACTATTTAAAAATTGAAAAGAATTGGTGAACAGATAGAGGAGTACATTCTTTATTTTCCTTGATATTGTGACAAATGCCAGAGAAAACATCTCAAGAAAGGAAGAATTCATTTTGGTTCACAGTTTGAGGATACATTTTGTCATGGTGAGGAGGCATGGTGAAACTTGAAAAAGCAGTTGGTCACAATTTCTCTGTGGTCAAAAAATAGAGAAAGATAAGTAGTGGTGCTCAGTTCCCTTTCTTCATCTAATTCAGTCTAGGACCCTAGGTATGGAATAGTATTGTCTACACTGAGGGCGGCTCTTCTCACCTCAATTGAATTTGTCTAGATAATTCCTCACAGACATTCTCAGAGATTTGTTTCTATGATGAATCCAAATTTTATCAAGTTGACAGTCAAGATTATTCATTACAACACTAATCTTTGCCAATTTGACCTCTAAATATATCAATTTTAAGCCATTTTCTTCCACTCCATGTCCAGATGAACTTATGTCAAATTCATATTGCAAAACACGATCAGTCCATTTTCAGAAATCTCCATAGTCTAATAATTCCAACATTGTTTAAAGGTCCAAAGTCTAAAGTCCAAATGTCTTTTGAGACTCAAGCAACCTCTTAGTTGTGAGTTTATCCAAAATAAAACTCAATTTACATACATTCAATATACAATAGCACAGAGTAAACATTTCAAAAGAGAAGAATGTGGACACAGCAATGGAGTATCATGTCAAATCAAGATTAAAAACCCAACAAGGAAGATGGGATATGGCTCAGTGTTAGAGTACATGCTTGGCATGGACCAGAAAATCAGTTCAATCCCTGCTACTCACTACAAAGCATAAAGTAGAAGTTTGGGAATGGAGAGATGGCTCAGAGGATAAGAGCATTTGATACTCTTTTAGAGGTCAAGAGTTTATTTTCCAGCACCCACATGAGACTCAGAAACATCTGTAGCTTCAGTTCCAGTGGTCCCAATCAATATCTTCGCATTGCACGCATGTGGTGCACAAATATGCATGCAAATAAAACACTCACACATACAAAATAAAACTAAATTTAAAAAAGACATTCTTTCTCTCAATTAAAATAAACAGAGCAGGAAAACAAAGGAAAAAAAACCCTGTAGCTGTCTGTCTAATATCTAGAGCTCATGGTGAAATTATTCAGCCTCCAGAGAGTTTGTTCAAGCTTCACTTGACACACATAGCTTTTTCCAATGGATACCTCGTGATCTTGGCCTCTCAGACTCATTGAGACCTCCACTTCACCTCAGGCTTCACCTTTATAATTTCATGCAGTGGACTGCCTGACCTCATGATTCTGTGGAATTGAGACTCAAGACACCACAAACCTTGTCAATCCTTCATCTTTATCCCTATAAAACCAGCACTGCAGGGATGCTGCTGCTAGCTAGGTTCTTTGCCAGCTCAGGATTGAGCTCTGCTTCATTTGACCCTTCATAACTCATTCAGTGCTTGTTTGGAGTAGGGAACCCCTGGGATGACATTCTCCATTTTAACTCAGGCCTTTGAAATGAATTTGGATTTACACAAGTTAGAGCCTCTGGCAGGGGGGGCTCTCCTTCCAGGCACCTGTGCCTTGGCCTCCATTAGTAGTTCACATTTCTGTAGTGGTTACAGTGGCTTTGTCTCCTTCACTTGCTTCTCAGCAAATTTAAATTTGCTCACAAACTTTTCTTACCAAACTGCATGCTTTGTTGTTCTCACTATCGACCTGGATGAAAATGCCATGACTAAACCAACCATTTTATATAATGAATATAGGCTAAAAATAAAATAAATAAAACTTCTAAGAACTCTTCTGATATCTATTCTCATCCTTTTCTCCCTTCGTGTTAACTATAGTCATCAATTACCCATGATATCTGTCCTATTTGAAATTCAAAGACCAACCAAACAAGTGAAGGGAACCAAAGGTTCCCAACAGCAAAATTCCTTTGCTTCAGTTTACCCTGTGTCTACTTACTCATCTGTTTTTTGTTCATACATTTGTATCTGTTGCTACTGTATTTGCAAATTTGCTATAAATCTAAAATAATTCTGGATTATAAAATAAATTGTCTATTTTTAGGCAGATAGGACATATTGTCTGTTCACTGTCTCCATTTCCATTCCCACTCATTACATAGCTTATGAGCATCCAAAGCACAGATAACTATCCTGAAAGGACTCTGAAATGCTACCTATGATGTCTATGTTGGTAAATGCAGTTCTCACCACTTGTCTTTATCTTGTCTGACTCCACAGTCATTGAATTGAATATTGAATATCTCTGATCACCCTTTCAATTATTAAACATACTGTCAGAGGAAATGCACAGTCCTTCTTGACAATGGGAAAACTTTGGAAAGATTTGCAGTCCAGAGAAAGGCAGATTTTAAATGAGAGCAAGTTCAAGCACAGGTTGTACTTGAGCTTCAGAGAACTGCTGGTTGGAACATAGCTTTCCTGAGCCAAGCATCAAAACTGCATGTTGTAGCCATTTCTGCTATCACAGACTAACTGAGGTTAATTAAAACCAATCTGGAGATAATTCTTCCAAGTTTGAACTGTAGCCAAAGAACAATCAATATTTTACCTGCTTCCTGGAGTGAGCTCACCTTTTCACTTCTCCTTGGCCTCTTCTGCCCACATTCCTCCTGTGTCTTTAATTTCCTCTTATGGAGTTGTATGTGCTACCAGAACTTCCCCCCACCCCTCTTACATAATAGCAAATGCTTCACTCTCGGCACTCAGAGCATTGCTCATATTTTAAGTGTATGATTTCATTAGATCCATAGACTTCCCAGGCTCTCAATATTCACTTGGTCTCACACATTTTATTAGAATTCCCTTGCTGGGGTCTCCCAAACCAAGGCTTCTAGCCAAAACTTACAAGTCCACTGCATATTTGCAGAGATAACTGACTGCTATGTGTCTTCACTGTCTGATGAACCTGGTGAACTTCATGAAACAAAAAGTAGATGTTTTACTTTGGAAGTTCAACACCATAGATAGGCTTTCTATACTTAGCTAATGGCAGTTTAATCCTTCCACTTGCAGGAATTCCAGACTCCTCTTACCTCATAATGCCCCATCTCTCAGTCTCTAGCTTAACCTAGAATATGATCAACCTTGCCAACTCCATGGCTGCCATATTAGCCAGCACCACAGCTTCCACGGCCACTATCATCATCATCATCACCATCATCATCATCATCATCATCATCATCATCATCATCATCACAACTGGAGAAGTTTACAAGAGGCACCTGCCTGGTTTACATACTTCTCATGAACTGCGGATTTGAATAAACATCTCACTTTTCTTGGGACTTTCTTGATTTTGTCATTGACAGTCCCATGTCTCAGAAATCCTTCCAACCAGAAATGCGACCAATAATTGCCTTGGCTAACACCTCCACTTAAAATGACAACTAGAATTATTTTCTTAAAACCATGTCATTTTTCTAGCTAAACCATTTAATGATTTCTCATGTCACTTAGAATAATACCCTTCAATGCCTGTGAGGCCCCGGCTCTGCAGCCCCTCCTGCCTCTCCCCTGCAGACTGTTCTCTTACTTATATAGAAGCAACAACAGTAACACGTTCTTTGAAGCACCAAGTGCCTTCATCCTTGGAGCCTTTCTTCTGGTTGCTTTATTTGGGGACTATTCATGGCTCATGCTTCCATTTATTTTAGGTCTTCTAAATTGTTGATACCTTATATTTAATGTTTAAATATTTCAATTTCCACTCTCCAAATCTGAATCTTTTTGTTCATTCTTTGCTATTTCTCTATTGCATTCATCATCTCTCAACATGTTATTCCATTTGCCTATCAGCAAATAATTATATTCCTGTCAATGGTAGAAGGTAAGCACCATGAAGGCAGGGATTTTTTACTTTTTTTTTTTTTTTACTAGTGTATTCTTGTATTAGAACAGGTCCTATCCCACAGCAGACATTCAGGAAGTATCTTTTTTTTTCTTGAGTCCTAAGTGTGTATGCTCTGTGTGTGTGGGCGCACATGTACAATAGCACTAACACTGAGGTCAGAACCTTAGATGTCAGTCCTCACTTTCCACCTTGTTTGTGACAGGGCCTCTTGTAGTCTGCTGCAGCATATACCAGGCGAGCTTGTACAGAGGCCACTGTGGGTACTCCTGTATCCAACTCCTAACCCCTGTAAAAATGATGGAATTATAGATATGCATGTTACAACATCCAGATATTTTACATGGGTTCTGAGTATTAAACTTCAAGGATATGATCATACAGTAGCAAGTCAGTCCAGCTTATGCATTTGAGTTAAAATGGGATCTACAAGTGTGTGTGTGTGTGTGTGTGTGTGTGTGTATGTGTGTATGTGTGTGTGTGTATTTTGTGTTTTGTGTGTGTGCATGTGTGCATGCCTATATATGTTGCATCTGGCAGAGCACAAATGTCTAGAATGTAAATGTACAAATAACTTAAGAATACAGAATGCCCATTAAAACTGGGGCATGGAACTAGAGAGTTCTCCAAAGTAGAACTACAAATGGTTGACAAATATTTCCCTGTTTGTTACTCAACAGGGAAATGCAAATTAGTACTACTTTGAGGTTTCATTTTATCCAACCAGTCAGAATGGCTTAGATAAAATTAAAAAAGAATATGATAACAAATGCTGTCATGGATAGACAAGTATTTGCTCTCAGTGAGTTCAAATTGGTGTAGCCACTTTGGAAATTGCTGTGGAGATTTCTCAAAAAGCTAGAATGAGATCTCACACCTGACTCAGCTTTACCACTCCTGTACATATACCTGAGGACTGTATCTTACTAGAGGAATACTTGTTCATCCATTTTTATTACTTCTTTATTTACAATAGCCTTAGAAATAACCTTGATGTCTGTCAACTGATGACTGGATAATAACAATATGAAACATGTACACAATGGTTATTCAGATGGAAAATATAAACAAACAAAAACCCTGAAATTAGGAAATTTGCAGATTAATGGATGGAGCTGAAAATAAGCATGTAAGCATGCTGAGTTCCACATCAGGCAAAGACTGCATGTTTTTTCTAATGGTTCTCCCTGAAACCACAATTTATTAATAAAAATGGAATATATTGTTAAGTAATTTAGCTTTTGCATAAAAATAGCAAATGTCATTTAAAATATACATAATTTGAGTACATATGAAAATCAAGGTGAACTTATGGAGTGGAAAAAATAATTAGCTAGAAATGGATAGCACAAATCAGATGTGTTCCTGTGGTTTTCTTAAATCAAACAAGATTTTGCCAACCCAGACTGTCTTTGCTGGTGATTCCATAATTTTCAAAACAACAAATGTCTCTAGACATTTAATATTAAAGAGAAAATGATTGGTGTGTGTTTTCCTAGTTCAGTCTATGCCTCTCACTAAATTAGGGAGAAAAAACATGTCCTGTCCCAAGTATTCCACTTAAGTTACCTTGGTTATGTGTTGCTGAGGATCTGATTCAGAACAAGCTAAGTGAAAATTCCCAGCAATGTACAGTTCACATAAAACATCAGTATATATGAATGCACTGGGGCTTTTGAAATGCTAGATGTGTGCACTCAGGTTAAACACTGAAATTGAAGACAACAAAATATTCATTATTGGTAGATAGCTTTTTTAGTCTTTTTGCAATTTCTCTGAACTGTTTCTAGCCTCTGTTTCATGCTTCTTTGCTCTCCATTTCTCTTTAAATTTGTATTTTGTGACTGGAACAATTCACCTTTTTTCTGTTTATTATTTTTCTCTAAGTTCTACTCATATGAAATTACCTTTTCAAGCATAGTTGGGTCTTAGCTAAGTTTTGGTTCTGGACTTTAGATTTTGGTGTTTTTGCTTTTGTCTTGTAATATCCCAATGTAAATAAATATAAATATAAAGCTGAATTATGTCAACTTTTATGCAACTTAACTGACATTTCAATAAAGGCAAGGTATACAGGAACAAGCAATATTAACTTGTATTTATTAATATAATTATATATAATTTACTAACTATAAATAAGTATAGATTATTTAACAATAACTAAAGATTTGTTTCAAGAGGTGTCTAGTATAAAAGGTGAGATCTTTTCTTTAACTCTAGTATTATTTTATATAGTTCTGGTTCATCTTAATTCAGATATTAAATTGTCATAGAATGTATTGTTCTCTATTTACAGTTCATTATAACTTTTAGCTGAAAGATAAGATTTACATCATATAGGCTTTTCTAATCTAATTAAAAGTTTAATAATAAGGGGAGTGATTGCCAGAGATTGTTCTGTTAACATTCACATTTTTTTGACAAAGCATTCATTATTTATAAGATTGGTTTGACTTTTAAGCAAAACCGGTATTTTTTGTTAGTGAGGTGCCAGGGCTGGCAAAGACATGCTCTGCCAAGCCTGACAGTATACGTTTAATCCTTGGGGCCCACATGGTAGAAAGAGAGGACCTACTCCTGATACCTGTTTTCTGACCTCCACATGTACAAACTGTGACTTATGTGAAAGGGGACGCAATGAGCTGGCTTTCTGTAACCCATTACCTATGGTGGGATGCCCTGCTAGGCCTTGATGTGGAGGGGGGGCTTGATCCTGCCTCAGCTGAATGTACCAGGCTTTGCTGACTCCCCAGGGAGAACTTACCCTTTTGGGAGTGTGGATGAGTGGTGGCAGAGGAGGGAGGGGAGGCTGGAGCAGAGCGGGAGGAGGGATGAGAAGGGGATCCTGTGTTTGGTATGTAAAACAAATTTTAAAAATACTTAAAAAAGGAAAGTGAATGCAAGTACATACACATACACGTGAACACAGACATACACAGAGGCATAAAAAATTTAAAAATTATTGAAAATTCATATATCCATGTTTTCCTCTCTACAAATAATAAAGAAGTTTTATTGGACATTAGAGGATATATGCTTTTTGCTAATGAGGATGATTTAATTAGCTCAGGCACATAAGGTCTAAAAATAAAAATAAAAAATGAAACCAAATATTCAGACCTCAAAGATCTCTCTGCTTCTTGTACATGTCCTTCAATTCCTTTCCTTCTCATTGCTTGCTTGTCTCATTAAGATGTGTTATTTTTTATTTTACATAAGTACATTTTTACTTTTACTATTATCCCCGAGAAAGCTGTTTATTTTCTTTTTGTTAAAATATACTTTCAAAAATAATTTTTATTAAAAATAGATTTTTTTATTATACAATATATCCTGATTACAATTTCCCCTTCTTCTATACCTTCCAGTTCCTCCCAAACTCACCTATCATCTGGATAACCCTTCCTATCACTCATTACAAAAGAATTGACTTCTAAAAGATAGCAACCAAAAGTAACTATTTAAATTATATAAAAAAAGAAATCATCATATTAAAGTTGGACGAGGCAAACCAAGAAGGAAAAGAACCTACGAGAGGGTGAAATAATGAGATACTCACTCATTCACACATTCAGGAGTCTCACAAAACTACTAAACAGAAAGGAAAGGTCCAATATTTATATGCAGAGAACCTGGTGTAGAACCAAGCAGGCCCTGTGCCTGCTGCTTTGGTCTTTGTGAGTTCATATGAGCTTTCCTCAGTTGTTTCAAAGGACCTTATACTCCTGGTGTCCTTCATCTGCTCTGGCTCATACATCCTTCCTCTCTCCCCTCCCACAGCATTCCCTGAGCTCTGAGGGGAGAGACTTGATGGAGACATTCCATTTAGAGCTGTGTGGTTCCAGGTCTCTCTCCCTGCTTGTTCTCTGACTGTGCATATCTGTATTGGTTCTATCTGCTGCAGGAGTAAACTTCTCTGATGCTGTCTGAATATGACACTGATCTGTAAGTATAGAAGAATATTATTAGGAAATACTTTTTATTACTTCTCCATTTCTTTCTTTTTTCCTTCCTTCCTTCCTTCCTTTTCTTCTTCTTCTTCTTCTTCTTCTTCTTCTTCTTCTTCTTCTTCTTCTTCTTCTTCTTCTTCCTCTTCTTCTTCTTCTTCTTCTCCTTCTTCTCCTTCTTCTCCTTCTTCTCCTTCTTCTCCTTCTTCTCCTTCTTCTTCTTCTTCTTCTTCTTCTTCTTCTTCTTCTTCTTCTTCTTCTTCTTCTTCTTCTTCTTCTTCTTCTTCTTCTTCTTCTTCTTCTTCTTCTTCTTCTTCTTCTTCTTCTTCTTCTCTCTCTCTTTCTCTCTCTCTCTCTCTCTCTCTCTCTCTCTCTCTCTCTCTCTCTCTCTCTTTGTAAGGCAAATACTACTTTGTTTTCCCTTAGGTCTCTGAGCTATCTAGTCTCTGGCTTTTGGTCATCCAAGCAGTATTGGATATGGTTTCTATCTGAACACTTTCAAAAGAATGACCTATGGTGAACAATGCCTTGGGGAGCTGTGAAAGAGTCTCCAGGGAAAAAAAGGCAGAGGGCCTTTACCTCAGCAGCATTTTGTTCCTTAGATTACTCTTAGATGTGATTTCAAATCCCTGTGACAAGTATTTACATTTAATTTATAAGACATGTTTGTACTTGTTGGATGTCAGAAAACTCAATTTGGTCAGTGTACTCTGAATCTGGTTATGGCCTTCTGCCTTGTTTTCATGATATAATCTATAGTATGTTCCAGGCAATTGTGTTTAAATTGGTCTGTCTTGAGAACATTCTGGGAAAGGGCTACTCTGTTAATATTTAGTATGGGCTTACTGCAGTTTATTTACATGCTTTTCTGATCATGTTATTTTTCTGAACTCAAACAACCTTCTTGGATCATTGCTTTCTGTTTCATTTGTGTATAAAGTACACTGAAACTGAAGACAGGTGGTCTACAGCAGTAATCTACTCCATTCTTTCAGATCCTCAGATTTCAGGTCCAACAGACAAGAGCTGCACAGATCAATGAACATCAACAGCTTCCATCCTGTGGAGTTTGCTTTATGTCAAATCTAATATTGGTTTGTTTTTCCCACAAGATTTGTGCTACCATTGCCTTAGGATATTTTTCAGTGAAGACAGATTGCAGATCAAAAGTTTTGTGAATGGTTTGGCGTTTATGTCTCTCATTTGGTGGTCTTCAGTGCACCTTCCCATACCAAAGACTCTAGAACATAGGAGTGGAGGTTTTATGCAGACACCAGCTGGACTTCTCCATGTTCAATGAGTTGTGTGGGTATTATCTTCAGCAATGGGGCCTCAGTGTCAGTTTGTGGCCAGTAGCTTACTGTCTTGGCAACAGCCTGGATTATTTGAAGATTTCTATGGGATCCCTTTAGATAAGAACTCAATTGGATATAACCCATCCTGGTATTGACACCCACATTCGGTGACCACAGATGGCCAGTTGGGATTTCACCTCCCTGATTATTAGGAGACTTCATTTGGATCTCTGTCATGTATTTAAAAAGTTTTTATTACTCTGTTACTACTCTGGCATAACTACTCCCTTATACCCCTCAAACACCCCTCAATTCCAGCTGTGTCTTCCCACATTCCTTCTCTCAAGCCTATGTCCTCTTCCCCTCCCCAGCTAACACTAGAGACTTTATACCCACCTACCACCAGGCCACCCATGAAATCTATTCTACTTTCCCTACTAGGCAGATACAAATGCTGCCCTAGTCCCTTCCTCTGTACCCAACATTGCTGAGTTTATGGATTGTATCTTGGTTGTCACTTATTTACTGGCTTATATCTAGATATAAACAAACACAAATCGTATCTATCTTTCTGGGCTGAGTTACCTCACAAATAATTATTATTTTCTAGTTCCATCCATCTGCTTGAAAATTTTATGATATTGTCTTTGTAACTGCTGGGTAATACATTGTGTAAATGTTCCACAATTTCTTTATCAATTCTTCTTTTGATAGGCATCTAGCTTGTTTCCAGTTTCTGGCTATTGTGTCTAGAGCAGTAATGAACATGATTGAGCAAGGGTCCTTATCATATAAGTGTTTTTTGGGTATAAGACCAAGAATGGTATAGCTGGGTTTTGAGGTAAATCTAGTTCCAATTTTCTGAGAAACTGCCATATTGATTTCTGTAGTGGCTGTACAAGTTTGCACTCCCACCCAGCAGTGGAAAAGTGTTCCACTTATTCCACAGGCTCACCAGCATGTGTTTTCACTTGGATTAATGATATTAGATATTGTAACATGTAAAAAATGGAATGTCGAGCCGGGCGGTGGTGGGACACGCCTTTAATCCCAGCACTCGGGAGGCAGAGCCAGGCAAATCTCTGTGAGTTCAAGGCCAGCCTGGTCTACAAAGTGAGTTCCAGGAAAGGCGCAAAACTACACAGAGCAACCTTGTCTCGAAAAACAAAATATATATGTAATCTCAAAATAATTTGATTTGTATTTCTAAGCTGGCTAAGGATGTTGAACATTTCTTGAAGTATTTCTTAGCTATCTGAGATTCCTCTTTTAATAATTCTCTGCTTAGATTTGTATTAGATTTTTAATTCATTTATTTGGGTTTTTAGTACCTAGGTTCTGGAATTTTTTAAATATATTTTGAACATTGGCCTTCTATAGGATACAGAGTTTGTAAAAATCATTTCCCATTCTGCATGCTACAACTTTGTTCAAAATAAAATGTTCTCTCCCTTACAGGATATTTTCTGTTTCATGAGGTCCCAGTTATTAATCATTGATTTTAGTGCCTATCCTATTGGTGTTCTTGTCAGGAAGTCTCTTCTGACAATAAGATCAAGGCTATTCCTCACTCCCACTTCTATCAGATACAGTGTATCTGTTTTTGTGTTGAGTTTTTTTGATCCATTGGAAGTTTAGTTTTTTGCAAGGTGTTAACTATGGATCTATCTGTATTCTTCTACATGCTGCCATCCAGTTGGACCAGCACTGTTTGTTTAAGATGCTTTCTTTTTTCCAGTGGGTATTTCTGACTTCTTTATGAAAAGTCAGTTGTCCAAACTGGCCATCTTCTATAACCAGGCAAAGCCTTCAGTGATGGAAATGGGACATCAGCCCAGCCATAAAACTTTTGACTTACATTTTTTTTTTCCTTCCTGCAGCATATGCTGGTGTAATGGTGGCACAAAACTTGTGGGAGTGGACAATCAATGACTGGTCCAACTGGAAGACCACCTTACAAGAAGGAACCCATGCCTGCCACTGCCTGGATGGCCAGGAAATAGAGGATGCATAACCCAGAGACTTAGAATAGAACCAAACATGACTGATTAAAAAAGAAAAGGTCAATGAAATGATTTCTAATGACATTCTGCTACACTCATAGACTGCAGCTTAGCCCAGTCCACATCACAGAAGCTTCATCCAGCAAATAATAACAGATGGAGAAACCCACAGTAAAACATTAGGTAGAGCTTGGGGAACCTTCTAAAAAGGAGGAGGGGTTATTGTAGGAGCCAGAGGGGTCAAGGACACCCAAAGAACAAGGTCCACAGAATCAACTCAGCATGGCTCATAGGGGCTCACAGAGACTGAAGCTAAAATCAGAGAACCTGCATGGGTCTGACCTAGGTCCTCTGTATATATGCTTTGGTTGTGTATCTTGGTGTTCATGTGGACTCCTAACAGCGGGAGTCGGGGGTTTGCTTTAGTCTTATTCCTGTTCTTGGCACCCTTTCCCTCCCTCTAGCTTAACTTGTCCAGCCTTGATATGAAGGAATGTTCCCAATCTTATGTGAACTGTTATGGCTTGTTCAGATGATGCCCCTGGGATGCCTCCTCTTTCCTGAAGGGAAAAGGAGGAGAAATGGATCTAGTGGAGAAATTAGGTATGGAGGGTGTTTGGAGGAGTGGAGAAAGGGAAAATTTTAGTCATTATATAATATGTGAGTGAAGAATAAAAAAATCAGTCATCTGTAGGTGGGTAGGTGTATGTCTGTGTCTTCAATTTGATTTCACAGAACAACTCAATGTGTATGTTTGAATGCCAATACCTTATGTTTTTTTTTTTTTTTATTTCTGTAACTATATGGTACAACTCAAAATCAGTAATAGTGAGACATGTAGTATTTATTTGTTCTTCAGGATTGTCTTAAGCTAACCTAAGTTTTTTGTTTTTCCATATCATGTTGAGAATTGTCCTTTAAAGGTTTGTAAAAAATTGTGTTGGGAGTTTGATGGGGATTGTACTAAGTAGTAGATTGCTTTTGCTGGATACTCACTTTTACTATGCTTATCCTACTGATCCATGAACATGGGAAATCTCTCCATCTTCTGAAATTGTCTTCCATTTTTTTTCCTTCAAAGACATTATATTTTTCTCATAAAAGTCTTTTACTTGCTTGTTTAGAGATACCCCAATCTATTTTATATTATTTGAGGCTACTGTGAAAGGATTTGATTCTTTGATTTCTTTCTCAGTCTATTTGTCATTTGTATATAGGATAGTTACTGATTTTTGTGGGTTACTTTAGTATCCAGCTACCTTGCTGAAAATGTTTATCAGCTGTAGGAGGTCACTGGTGGAATTTTTAGGGTCACTTACATATAATATACATCATCTGGAAATAAAGATATTTTGACTTTTTCATTTCCTATTTGTATCCCCTTGATTTCCTTCAGTTCTCTTATTGCTCTACCTAGGACTTCAAGTACTATATTGAATATGTATGGAGAGAGAAGACAGTCTTGACTTGTTCCTGATTTTAATGGAATTGTTTTTGGTTTCTCTCCATTTAAGTTGATGTTGGCTATGAGTTTACTGAGAACTACCTTTATTATGTTAGGTATGTCCTTTGTGTTCCTAATCTCTCCAGGGCTTTAATCATAAAGAGGTTTTTTGGAATTTTGTTAAAGTACTTTTCTGAATCAAGTAAGATGATCACATGCTATTTTTTTTTCCTTTCAGGTTTTGTATATGTGGAATTACATTTATTGTTTTACATACATTGAACTACTCATGGGTCTCTGGAAGGAATCCTACTTGACAATGACAGATGGTGTTTGTGTTTGTGTTCTTAGGTTTGTTTTGCAAGTACTTTACTTAATATTTTGGATCTATGTTCTTAAGAAAAATGTAATTCTCTTACTTTGTTGGGTATTTGTGTGGTTTAAATATCAGAGTAACTGTAGCCTCACAAAAAATTTTGGAATTTTCCTTCTGTTTCTATTTTGTGGAATAATTTTAAGACTGTTGGCATTAAATACCCTTTGAAAGACTGGTAGAATACTGTGCTAAAGCCATGTGGCCCTGGGATTTTTTTTTAATGTTTGTTTGGGAGATTTTTAATGACTACTTCTATTTCCTAAGGGGTTATAGGTCTATTGAAAGTGTTTTGGTAAGTGGTAGTTATGGAGAAAAATATCTACTTTTTACATTACATACTTTTATATGTTCCAACTCAGTGGAGTGCGGGTTTTTAAAGTACATCCTTTTCCTCAGTGTCTGTTGTAATGTGTCCCTTTTTGTTTCTTATTTTGTTAATTTAGATATTTGCTGTTCCCCTTCAGTTTAGTTGGGGAAGGGTTTGCTGATCTTGTTGATTTTCTTGAAGTACCAACTCTTTATTTCATTGGTTCTTCTATTATTTCTATTTTATTAATTTCAGCCCTGAGTTTGATTATATCATGCCATGTACTCTTATTGAGTATGCTTACTTCCTTTTCTTCTAGAGCTTTCATGTATATACTGTTTTTTAATGTAGGCACTTGGTGCCATGAACTTGTGTGCTTCATTGTGTCCCATAAGCTTGGGTATATTATTTATTCATTTTTATGAATTATAAAAAAATTTTGAATTTATTTCTTATTTCTATCTTGACCTGTTTTTATGCAGTATGAAACTTTTCATCATCCATGGGTTTATAATCTTTTTGTTATTTCTGTTGTTATTGATATCCATCTTTAATTCATGGTGTTCTGAGAGGTTGCATGACCTTATTATAATTTTTGTATTTAGTAAGAATTACTTTGTGTTTGAGTATGGGGTCAATTTTGGAAAAAATACCATGAGGAACAAAGAAGAAGCTTGAGTTTGGCTAAAATATTCTGTAATTATTTGTTAGGTCCTTTATAACACCTATTATTTGAGCATTCCTATTTATTTTTTGTCTGAGTGATCTGTTCATTGGTGAGAATGGGGTATTGAAATCTGCTACTATAATTGTATGGGTTTCTGGAAGATGCAAGCAAAATGAGAAGGTTAGCTACTTGCTATTCAGCTGCTCTGAGTGAGCAGAATTCCACCTCAACCTTTGAAACCTGAGTTATTTAGAGGGATAGAGCTCTAGATAAAGTTTCTCTTAATAGCTTTGAAAGAGTCAGTGCCTGAGTGCACAAAAGGCATTTGTGGCTAAACTGCTGCTGGTAATGGCAGCATATAGTTGCAGTCACTGATTAGGGGAGCAGTTGCTTAAAGGAGTAGCCACTGTGAATAATAATAATAATAATAATAATAATAATAATAATAATAATAAAACAGTTAACAACACTCAATTCCCCAATAAAAAGACACAGAGTAACAGAATGAATGTAAAAACAGGATCCATCCTTCTGATGCATCCAAGAAACACACCTCAACATTAAGGATAAACATCATCCAACGTAAAGCATTGAAAAAAAGACACTCCAAACAAGCAGACCTAAAAAGCAAGCTAGTGTAGCCATTTTAATATCTCACAATATAGACTTCAAAACAAAACTATTCAAAAGAGACAGGGAAAGACACTATATACTTACCAAAGGAAAAATCCACAAAATTGGCATTTGAATTATTAATGTATACGCCAGAAAAAAAAAAAAAAAACTAGAATAGCAAAAAGAATCCTGTACAATAAAGCAATCTCTGGAGGCATCATGATCCCTGAATTCAAGACCTACTATACAGCTATAGCAATAAAAACAGCTTGGTTCTGGCATAAAAACTGACATGTGGACCAATGGAATTGAATTGAAGACCTTGACATTAATATGCACATGTATGAACACTTAATTTTTGACAAGGAAGCCAAAACTGTACAGTGGAAAAAAGAAAGCATCTTCAACAAATGGTGCTGGCATAACTGGATGTCAACATGTAGAAGACTGCAAATAGATCCATGTCTGTCACCAAGCACAAACCTTAAGTCCAAGTGGATCAAAGACCTCAACATAAATCCAGTTACTCCGAACCTTATAGAAGAGAAAGAAGGAAGAAGTCTTGAACACACTGGCACCAGAGATCACTTCCTAAATATGACACCAGTAGTACCAACACTGAGAGTAACAATTACTAGTGGGACCTCTTGAAATTGAGAAGCTTTTGTAGAGCAAAGGACACAGTTAATAAGACAAAACCACAGCCTACAGTATGGGAAAAGATCTTCACCAATCCCACATCTGACAGAGAGCTTATTTCCAGAATATATTAAGAACTAAAGGAACTAGACATCAAAATACCTAATAATCCAATTAAAAATGGGCTATAGAACAAAACAGAGAACTCTCAAAAGAAGAATCTCAAATGGCTGAAAGACATTTAAGGAATTGTTCAACATCCTTAGTCATCAGAGAAATGCAAATCAAAATGACTCTGAGATACCACCTTACACCTATCAGAATGGCTAAGATCAAAAACACTGAAGACAGATTATGTTGGAGAGGATGTGGAGCAAGGGGAACACTCCTACACTCTTGGTGGAAGTGCAAACTTGTATAGCCACTTTGGAATCAGTATGGTGCTATCTCAGAAAATTGGGAAACATATGAGGGACACATGCTCAACTATGTTAATAGTAGCACTCGGGTTTGGGGATTTAGTTCAGTGGTAGAGCGCTTGTCTACCAAGCACAAGGCTCTGGGTTCAGTCCTCAGCTCTGGAAAATTTAAAAAAAAAATTAAAAATAGTAGCACTATTTGTAAAAGCCAGAACCTGAAAACAACCTAGATGCCCCTTAACTGAAGAATGGATTAAGAAAATGTGATACATATATACAATGGAGTACTACTACTCAGCAGAGAAAAGCAATGACATCATGAAATTTGCAGGCGAATGGATGGAACTAGAAAATATCCTGAGTGAGGTAACCCAGACTCAGAAAGACAAACATGGTATGGACTCACTCATAAGTAGATACTAGATGTAAAGGAAAGAATAACCAGACTGCAACCCTCAGCTCTGGAAGACTAGCTAGTAAGGAGGACCCTAGGAAAGACACAGGAATCACCCAGTAATAAAGAAATGGATGAGATCTACATGAGCAAACTGGGGATAAGGGGGATAATGGAGGGCAAGTGATGGGGAAATGAGAGCTTAGGGGAGGGGGAGGTTCAAGCTGGATCAGGAACAGAATGGGAGACCAAGAAATGAGATACTATGATACACAAAGGCATCATGAGAATAGGGAGAATCAGAGTGCTAGGGAGGTCCACAGGAATCCACAAAGATGACTTTACCATAGACTACTGGCAATGTTTGAAAGGGTTTATGAACTGACCTATGCTAGAGATCAGATGGCTGAATACCCTAACTGTCATCACAGAACCCTCATCCAGCAACTGATGAAGGCATATACAGAGATCCACAGCAGGGTCCCAGGAGGAGCTCTAGAAGTCCAATCGACAAGAGAGAGGAGGGATTCTGTGAGCAAGAGATATTGAGACCACAATTGGACAAAGTACAGAGACAACTAGCCAAACTAGTGGAGATGCATGAACTGTGCACCAATAGCAGAGGAGCCCCCATGGTACTGGACTAGGCCCTCTGGATAAGCAAGACAGTTGTTTAGCTTGAATTGTTTGGGGAGCCTCCCAGGCAGTGGGACCAGGACCTGTCCCTAGTGCATGAGCCGGCTTTTTTGGAGCCTAGTACTTATGGTGAGACATTTTGCCAGACTTTGTTGCAGGGAGGAGGGGCTTGAACCTGCCCTGGCTGAGTGTGCCAGGCTCTGCTGACTCCCCATGGGACACCTTGCATTGGAGGAGGTGGGAATGGGGCATGGGTTGGGGGTAGGGCTGTGGAGTGGGAGGAGGGAAGACAGGGGAATCTGTAGTTTACAAGTAGAATGAATAGAAAATCTCTTCATAAAAGAAAAGTTTCTCCTGTTGAAATCTATTCTTTATCAACCTTAATGGTATCCATAGATTTCTTCTTCTGTGGAAACAAAAGCAAAACTTCTCCCCCAACTTAACATATATCCTTGTTTTGTTATGAGTTTCGTATATCTTTCAAATATATAGGTTGATTTAATTAATCAGTTTTTTTCTATTGTCTAATGTCTCTCTGCAGCCATTTTTCCTTTTTCATTATTATTTAAGAAATTAAAGTCAATAAAGCATTTGTAATATAAATCTGGGGGGTCTTTATTACTCTTTTGTGTTTATTAATCATTTCTTTTAAAGTTCAATTAGATCTCTCTATAACTGCTTGTCTTGTAGAGTTGTGTGGTATACCTGTAATATGCTTTATGTTATAATATGCAGAAAAACTGTTTCATTTTACTAGACACATTTGCTGGAGCCTTGTCAGTCTTAATTTGTGCAAGTATCCTAATAAGGGCCATAACTTCTAACAAATGAGCAATTGCAGATTCAGCCTTTTCAGTCCTTAAAGCAGTTGCCCGTTGAAATCCTGAGTATGTATCTATGGTATGGTGTACATATTTAATTTTCCAAACTCTGCAAAGTGAAACATATCCATTTGCCAAATTTTATTTCCTTGAGTACTTTTTGTGTTTCTTCTTGCAGGTAATGGAGCTTTTTATACAAAGAACAAGTATGACATTTCTCTATAATTTCTTTGCTTTGTTGCCAAAGTGATAGAAAAATCTTTCTTCAAACCTTTCCTGGTAACATGATGTTTCTCATCCAAATCTGTAGCTTCTAGCATATTTTCTACCAATAGCTGACTAATTTCATCATTACCTTGTTCCAGAGGACCTTGTAGACCTGTATGGGATCTGTAATGTGTTAAATACAAGGAATGATGTCTACTTCTGATTGCTTGTTGTAATTGAATGAATAGCAAAGTTAACTCTGAGCCATCTGGAATAGGTTCAGCAGTTTCAATATGTAAAACAACTCTTTGAGCATATTGAGTCAGTAATTAATATAAAGGTCCTGAAAAATCTAATAATACCATAAGAGTAGCATAAAATTCTGATTTTTGAACTGAATCATAAGGGCTCTAAACCATTTTACTTATTTTTCTTGATTTATAACCTGTCTTTGCTCATTTATTTTCATCAGTATAGAATGTAAAGGCTCCAGCAATTTGCATATTTTTTACTATATGAGGTAAAATTCAATTAGTTTTTCTTTTTTTAAAATAAAATCTCTTGATTTTTGAATATTTGTTATTTATCTCCCTCAAAAAAATTACTGCAAGCTCTTTGCCAGTTTTCATTTTCTGCCCATAATGAAGCAATTTCAGCTTTAGTAAAAGGTACTACAATTTCTGCTAGGTCCATTCTTTTCAATTGATAAAGTCTTAATTTTTCTTTTAGATTCAACTCAGAAACCTTTTCCAAATATGTCTTTAATTTTTTTGTGTGTGGTAAAAATATTCACTCTAAGATAATATCTTCCCTTTGCATTGATATACTTGTAAGGATTTTGTAGAAGGTAAAATAACTAGAATGCAATCAAGCTCCAGATGCAAATGATCCACGTGTGCATCCTATAATTTATTTTCCACCAAAACTAATTCTCTCTCAGCTTCAGCTGATAATTCTCTAGGACTACTTAATTTCCTGTCAGATTTTAAGGTTTGAAACAAATTACTCAGTTCTTGAGTTGTTACTCCAATAGTGAGACATAGATAGTCTATCAGCAATTTTTGAACATCATTAATATTCTGATCTTTCCTGATTTGTACTTCTAGGGGTTGAATTTTACATGCTAAGTAATTAATAGAATCTCTTCTTTGTGTTATTTCAGGAGCAATTTGTAATCCCTAGCAGGTAAATTTTCTTTACTTCTTCAAACATTTTTTTTCTAAAGTTTCTAAACAATATAAGTTTCTGTGTGTTTACTTGGTTGGTTCTGAGCGTCTATGGGCCTGGTAGGTGAGAGAGATTTGTCCTGACTGTGGGCCAGGCAGGAAAACTCTAACTACAAATAATTATTGTACAGATTATTGGCATAGGGTGGGACTGTTTAACATGTCTTGTGGGAGAATCTTCTATTGATATCTCTTTATAGACTGTGAATTATAAGTAGGTAACATGAAGGCAAATTTTTCTCTATCCTTTTCTTGTAAATGTATAGTTAAGAAACAGTCTTTTAAATCAATAACTATGATAGACCCATCTTTAAGGTAATAGAAAAGGCAAGGGAATCCCAGTCTGTAAAGATGCCATTGGCTGAATTACTTTATTAATTGCTCTTAGATCTGTTACCATTCTCTATTTCCCAGATCAGATTTTTTTTTTTTTTTAACAACAAATACAGGAGAATTCGAAGGAATGGTTCATTTTTCAATATGTTGAGAATTTAGCTGCTCTTTTATCATCTGGCCTAAGGCCTGAAAATTTTCTGATGTCAAAAGCCATTGTTTCACCCAAAGAGGTTTGTCTGTCAGCCATTTTAAAGGTAGGGCCATTGGTACTTTTGAAATACCAGTAGCTGTTGTGCCCTGCTTATGTACAGCTTGAATGGTCTGTGACTGTCCGTGATAGTATCATTTGATATTCCTCTCAGAAGCATTTCTGATTTTTTAATTTGTTTCTGAGATTAGGGAGATATTAATCTGAGTATTCTATTGCTGTAGTAAATCATGTCCCCATAAATTCATTGCTATATTTGCCACATATGGCTTTATTTTTCCTCTCTGTCCTTCTGGCCTTATATATTTAACCCATCTTGAATTTTGTTTTATTTGAGACAAACTGCCAGTTCCTAAAAGCTGAGCATTAACTTCCTGAAGATCCCAACATGAATGCCTTGATGTTGGTACAATTATAGTTATATCTGCACCTGTGCCTACCAAATCCTCAATTTCTATGCCATATATTCTTATTTTTAACTTTGGTCTTTAATCATTCATGGAAGTTTGCCAAAATATTTGCCTTGTGATGGTTTCTCATGAAATTTTGTTTTATCTTCTAAAGCTCTTTTGGCATCCAAATCAGTATGGTTTGTAACAACAGGCATTAAATCATTTAATTGTTTTGTGGGGGATTTTCCCCAATGCTGGCAGGAAATGATCGAATGACATTGATACTGGGTATTGTAAGAGGTCATTTTCTGATGGCAAAATGTTATCCTGCCTGTCCCTTGATCTACTTGCATTAGTTTAGTGCAAGCCTTTCCCACACATTCTGCATACTACAGAAGGCTGGAGCCTTCCATTTGAATTATTTCTAGAATAAACATTGTTTCTGGGAGAACCTTGTTTGTACTCCATTTTCAGATGACCTCAATTTCTACTGCAATTAAACAGCTAACGTTTTGATTTTTCTTCATATTTTTAGAAAGTAGTGCTCCTATCCTAGTATCATCATTAGAAGTATAGGAGCCAATATCAACTATATTTCTGGTCCATTCTTCTACAGGTGGTGATCTTGCCCTTCAAGACCTAATCAAACTTTCACATCTGCATTAACATTTTCAAAAGCCAAAGCTTCAATTAACATTCATCTGGAAGTTGACTCAGATACCATTGTAGTTACAGCTGATGATAATCTGTGCAAAAAATCAGTAAAAGCTTCTTTTTGACCTTCTATAATTTTAGTAAATTATTCATTCCCCTTCCATGATTCTTCAACCCAGTCCCAAGCATTCAAACTAGCTATATGACATAGAATTGGGTGTTATCCTCCAGTATACACTATCTTTGCAAATCTGACCCTCACCAAGAATTTGGTATTGGGAAATCTCGTGACCTCTAGCCTACTTCATTGTTAATGGACCCTGATTTTCTCTATTGAACAAGTTTTCCATTGTAATTGAGAACCAGCTTCTAATACTTATGAAACTAAATCCTTTCATTCTTGTGAGATAATTATATTCCTAGTTGCCCATGAATTTAACATCTTTTTTTTTTACAAAGTGTGAATGCATTTCATATGAAATGATGACTTCCTTAAATCTCTTTAAGTCTAACATGTCTACACAATTCCAATTAACCTGTACATAGCCTTGGTGATACATATCATCTGGTAGTTGTTTTTGAATAGTAATGATATATTAAAGTTGTTGTTCTAATAGCCTTAGGCCATTCCTCTCCAGTTTCACAATGAATTGGTGTGGTAAATTCTGTTCTAAATTTATCTGTCTTTGCCTGAGCATTTTTCTTTTTTCATTAGTATATCTTTCCAGGGCCTGTATCATATTAATCCACTTGTCATATTTAGAGCAAAAAGAAACACCAAGGCTGTTTTTGATAAGATAGTAATTATTATACTAATAGTAATTATTATTGGCATTACATCAATCTCTACTAAACTATTAATCTTCCTATATTATGTTTCTAACTTCAAGCCTTCTAAATTAGCAGTATACAAAGTTCTAGCACCTTGCATTGTTATGTTTCCCATTTTGAATATACAACAAAATCTTTTCAATATTATTTTATTCTCTCCTAAAAGATTTCCCAAATATCTCACCAAGTCTCTTGACTTCTCTGGGGAAGGTAGCATCTGACTGCTAGTGTGGAGGTGATGAAGCAGAGTGAATTGGCATGACCTCTCCTTCAACATGACCCTTATCATGCTTTGGAGCACTGAAAGTTTTACTGTTTTTTATTATTTACAGTGGTTGCCCCTTAAGCAACTGCTGCCCTAATTAGAGACTGTCATTCTGCTGCAATGATTGAACTATAAGGGCCTTAGCCTGATGGAATTCTGTTGCCTCAAACACTGACTCTTTGAAAGCTATTAAGAGAAACTGTATCTAGATGTGTGTTGCCCTCTTTTGATTTTATTGGCTAGGGGTTTTCATGATTGTAGTGAACTTCCTTAGGTTGGAGTTTTCCATCTAGTATCTTATAGAGAGTTGGATGTGTTAATAGATATTGTTTAAATTTTGCTTTATCACAAAATATCTTATTTTTTCCATGTATGGTGATTGAAATATTTGCTCTGTATAGTAGTCTAGACTGTCATCTTTGTGTTCTTATAATCTGGAGCACATTTGACCATGTCCTTTTGGATTTTACAGTTTCCATTAAAAATTCAGTTAATTCTAATAGGTCTACTTTTATGTGTTGCTTGATCATTTTCCCTTACAGCTTTTAATATTCTTCTGATCTTCTCTACATTCAGTGTTTTGATTATTATGTGTCAAGGAGTCTTTCTTTTCTAAATTTTGTTATATGTTGCTTGTACCTTTATCATCACCTTCTTTAGGTGAGAAATATTTTTCCTATGATTTTTTTGAAAATGTTTTCTGGGCATTTGACCTATTTCTTCTTCTACTTCTATTCCTATTATACTTATATTTGCTCTTTTCATAATGTCTCAAGTTTCCAGAATGTTTTGCTTTAGGAGCTTCTTATATTTAGCATTTTCTTTGACTGATTTATCCATTTCTTCTATTGTATCGTCAATACCTCTGATTATCTCTTTTATGTCTTATATACTGCTGGTGAAACTAGCCTCTGTAGTTCCTGTTCAAATTATTTATTTGTTTATTTCCAGAATTTCCTCAGTTTAGGTTCGCTTTATAGATTCTACTTTCTTTTTCAAGTATTGAATAGTTTTATTTATTTCCTTGTACTGTTTGTTTGCATTTTTCTGCATTACTTTTAGTGATTTATTAATTCCTTCTTTAAAGACCTCTGTCATTCTCATATATGTTGTTTTAAGGTCTTTTTCTTCTGTTTCAGCTATGTTGAAATATTCACAGCCTGCTGTGGTAAGGTTGCTTAGCTAAAGTAGAAATACAATGCCATGGCTGTTACATGTAGTTAGAATTTTCCTGCCTGGCCCAGTCAGGACAAATCTCTCTTACCTGCCAGTCCCACAGTCGCTCAGACCCAACCAAGAAAGCACACAGAAACTTACATTGTTTAGAAACTGTATGGCTGTGGCAGGCTTCTTGTTATCTTCTTCTATCTTAAATTAACCCATTTCTGTTAGTCTATACTTTGCCACATAGCTTGTGGCTTACCAGTGTCTTTACATGTTGCTTTTCATGGTGGCAGTTGGCGGTGTCTCTCTCCAGTCTTCTACTTCCCAGAATCCTCTTCTCTCTTGTCCCGCCTATACTTCCTGCCTGGCCACTGGCCAATCAGAACTTTATTTATACAGAGTGATATCCACAGCACTTCCCCTTTTCTTTTTTTTTTTTTTTTTAAGGAAGGTTTTAACTTTTACATAGTACAATTACATATAACAAAACAATTATCAAGCAAGAATTACAGTTACAATATTAAAGAAGATATCCTATCTATCTTATATTTGTGAGTCTAAGGTTTTATATCTAACTTATCTTTTATCATAACTGAGGAAATTATAATTATCTAGTCTTCAACCACATCAAAGACCTCAGAAGGATATAATATTACCTGAGAAACGGGAGAAGGATGCAAGCAACTTTCAGGAGTCTTGCAGGGTAGACAGAGACAGCTGGCAGCCTGGACAGTCACCTAATGTTCCTTTGTAAAGTTGGGGCATTTATCTTCAGCCCACAGGGCTAGAGTCTCTCAGTCACTTCTGTCAGTGTCCTGTAGAATGTCTGGCAGTTTCCTCTGCAAAGCAGGAACCTGAAGGACCATTTTGTCAAGCAAAGTTTAGTGGTCACCTTTCTATGAGTCCTGCATATCCAGTCGATCAAGCAGTCCAGGCAAGAACAGTTTCTTGCCCAAATGGCTATTTTTGCCAAAGTGAAGATAAACTCCATATGAAGTGTCTTCAATGCCCATCTTCCTCTCTGAAGTAAATCGGTGCTGCCAGGAGCAGACATGTCTCACTGTCCAGAAAGTCTAAATTTTAAAACTATTTTAAATGCCATATTCTGTAGGTCTTTGAAGTATTTGAAGATTACCTATCTATCTGAAATATCTCTATGTATATCTAGAAGACTTAACTAACATGGCTACAAGTATGATTATCATAGATGACTAATTATTAATCTATTTTTAATTATCCATTATAATTTTAATGAGCTATACAAACATAATACCTTAAACACAATTAGAAATATATACACAGTATAATAAAATTAACTTTAAGTTTGTATCAGTAGACTAAAATCTATGCCAATGTAAAACATTTTAAACAAGTTGTTGCTCTTTAGAACTTCCCTAATCTACCCTTTCATCCTATTATATCTATATCATATTCCCCTTTCTTCTTTAGAAAGAGATCTCATTTATAATCAACCTGCTTTAAAGAAAAATACTGTTTTTTTCTCTGTCCCACACCAGAGGGCTCTTCTGATTTGGGACACAAGAATCTCTTAACCTTTTCTTTTAGCAATATGTCTAGGTTTAGAGAAGGAGTGAGCCAATTCCATCTCCAAAGCCAGCTTGATAATTTTGGGAATGTGGGCATAGTTTGTCTTACTACTTCCTGCTGGAGGGGGGCGCTGTATCTTATGGGGACACAAAGAAAATTTTAGGATTATGGAGTAGTCCATTAGGGTAAACCTCTGAGCCAGTTGCCTTGAAACCATTCTGGGTGTCGGATCATCTGGGCCATGGTGTCATCAGAGACCTTTCAGGTGGTCTTGGCTGATTAAACCTGATATATCTTAATCTGGAACAAATCCACAGCCTCTGGCTTTCTGTGGAAACAAAAGCAGAGACTCCTTTCCAAAGCAACATATCCTTATATCCAAATTTCGAAGTCAAGGTACCTTTAAAATTTACATATTTGTTTAACTCAACAGTTTTTATGATCAAATCTTTTTCTGTAGTTAAAAATCCCAAAGACAAGACAAACCAGATTCTCTGTGTAATATCCATCTTTGTAAGACTGAAATGCCACTGTGGCTGCTGGCTCCACCCACCTCAGCTTCCCAACATGGTGGTGGTACAGTTTACCACCAGCTCTGGGTCTGGAGCCATGTGTACCATCAACTATCAGAAGCAGTTCTATCAAAGCAGTGCATAGCCCAGAAACTTTTTTTTTTTTAAACTACCAAAGGCTAAATCCACCACGCAGCAGAGTAAAGTACCACTTGTAGATTCCTCATTCCCACCACACTGCAGGTCAGACGCACACGCCAGGAACCCGCCAGAGTAGCTCAAACTGGCAGGCTGCCGCTAACTTGAGAGAGACAACTAGGAAGCTGTTTTTAGCTCCATTTTAGAATCTTTTTTCTCAGGTTTTAGGTGTAAACTCTTGCCAAAACGTTGGGCGCCATTTGTAGTTAGAGTTTTCCTGCCTGACCCACAGTCAGGACAAATCTCTCTTACCCGCTTAGTCGGTAGAGCATGGGACTCTTAATCCCAGGGTCGTGGGTTCGAGCCCCATGTTGGGCGCCATTTGTAGTTAGAATTTTCCTGCCTGGCCCAGTCAGGACAAATCTCTCTTACCTGCCAGTCCCACAGTCGCTCAGACCCAACCAAGAAAGCACACAGAAACTTACATTGTTTAGAAACTGTATGGCTGTGGCAGGCTTCTTGTTATCTTCTTCTATCTTAAATTAACCCATTTCTGTTAGTCTATACTTTGCCACATGGCTTGTGGCTTACCAGTGTCTTTACATGTTGCTTTTCATGGTGGCAGCTGGCGGTGTCTCTCTCCAGTCTTCTACTTCCCAGAATCCTCTTCTCTCTTGTCCCGCCTATACTTCCTGCCTGGCCACTGGCCAATCAGAACTTTATTTATACAGAGTAATATCCACAGCAGTTACAGATTTTATTTTTGTACTGATGTCTATGCATCAGGGATTGGGATGATGATATGCTTTTTGTTTTTGTTCAGTGGGTATTTTGTTTCTAGGTTTATGTTTCCTCTGTTTTCTTTACCCTCTCAGCTGATGTATTTGCTGTGAGATAATGCCCTTGTACATTGGTTTAATAAAACACTAATTGGTCAGTAGCCAGACAGGATGTATAGATGGGGTGAGTGGACAAGGACAATTCTGGGAACAGTAAGTGCTGAGTGAGGAGTCACAAACCAGACACAGAAGAAGGAAGATGTGAAGGCAGAACTGAGAAAAGGGACAAAGCTACATGGCTAAACATACGTAAGTATTATGGGTTAATTTAGGTGTAAGAGCTAGTCAGTAATAAGCCTGAACTAATGGCCTAGCAGTTATAATTAATATTAAGCCCCTGTGTGATTATTTTATTAAAAGGCTGCAGGACTATAGGTGAGAGGTTTGTCCCAACTTCTGGCTGACCAGGACACATAAAACCTTCCAACTACAATTGGTGCCTCAATATTGGGCATTGATCCACATATACCTAAGAAAGCTTAAAGATTCTGAATACACAGAAACTGAACCACACTAGGCTTTCTATATTCACAGTCTAATGCCAGAAGCAGTGCAGTTATCTCCTGACAGCTGCCTGCAAGATGGAGCTCACTGTCAGCCATGAGCTAAGTGGCATGGTTGGAAATTCCTGTCCCAGTACACAGAGGCATCTTCAAACTGTGTAGTGTGGTACATGGTGGATTTAGTCTTTGCTAGTACAAACAAAAATATAAATAAAAAGAAGCTTCTGTGCTACACACTTCGTTAATTGAGGCATGGATTCACTGCATCTGAGAGATGGTGGCATGCATGTCTCTTAGATCTGGCAGTAATATATGACTGCCATTTTGAAAAGCTGAGGTGGGTGTAGTTAACACCCAAGGCTGCACATCTGTCCTAACCACTCCGCAGTTTAAAGCCATAGATTCACAATAAAACAGATTCAGATGAAATGAACCTCTAAATGGTTTACAATATAAAAATATGCATAGAGAAAAATGAATATAGACAGTTATATAAAGAAATAGTTTAAAAAATAAAGTCTTTAAAGAGACAGTAAAAGTAATATAAGAAATAAGCCACATAAAAATTGATATTTTACAGAGAATCTGGATTGTGTTGTCTTTGAAATTTTTAACTACAGAGAGACATTTGATTGTAAAAGCTGCTGAGTTAAATCAATACGTATACTTTAAATGTATCTGAATTTTGAAATTCATATCTAAGGATAGCATGCTTTGGAAAGGAAGCTTTGTTTTTGTTTCCACAGGAAGCAAGAGGCTATGTGTTTGTTCTCGGTTAAGGTGGATCAGATTTGATTAAGCCAGACCTCCTGAACTTTAACAGATGGTACCTATCAATAAAGATTATCCTGGTCTTCCCAGGACTTGAACATTATCTTGAATATTTTCAGGATCCCCATAAGACTATCAATGCCCCAATCAGCAGGAAATAGCCTAGAACACTGTGTCCACATTCCCAAAAAAATGGATTATAGGTATTTGTCTTTGTTAGAGATTGGTTACAAATTGTTATTGGTCATACTCAATATCTTTCTAAAAGTAAAGGGGGATGTGTTATAGATATGCTAGGATGAAAAAGTAGATTATTGAATTGCTTTTAAAGAGCAACTTGTTTCAAATTGCTATAGATTTTAGTTTATTGACACAAATTTAAGATTAATTTTGTTAAACTGTGTGTATATTTCTACTCTAGTTTAATGTACTATGTTTGTGCAGCTCATTTGAAATTGTAATGGATAATTAAGAAATACAGATTAATAATTAGTCTTATATGACAGTCAAACTTATAGTCATTTTGAGTCATCTAGGTATACATAGATATAATTCAATTAGTAGGTAATCTTCAAACATTTCAAAGACCTACAGAATATGGCATTTTAAATGTTTTAAAAACTTAGAATTTTCTGGAAAATGAGACATATCTGTTCCTAGCAGCACCAATTACTTCAAGAAAGATGATGGGCACCTAAGACACTCCATATGGAGTTTATCTTCTTTATGGCAAAAGTTAGCCATTTTGCCAAGAAATTCTTCTTGCCTGGACTTCTTGGCAAAATGTTGCATAAACTGGACATGTAAGATCCACAGGAAGGTGACCATTGAACTTTGCAAGGCAAGATGGTCCTTTAGGTTCATGCTTCACAGAAGAAACTGCCAGACATTTTACAGGCCGCAGAGAGAAGCAACTGAAAGAATCTAGGCCTATAGGCTGAAGAAGGATGCCCCAAAATTGCAGACAATCTTTGGGTGACTGTCCAGGTAGCCAGCTTTCTCTGTCATTCTAGATTTTAGGAAGTTGCTTATAATGCACTTCCTGTTTACTTAGGTAATATTATATACTTCTTGGGTCTTTGATGTATTTGAAGACTAGATAGTTATAATTTTCCTTGGTTATAGTTATGATAAAAGATAAATATGAAACTTTAGACTCACAAATATAGGTTAGATAGAAAATGTTCTTTAATTTTGCAAAATACAAATAGACTAGATATTGTGACTGTAATTCTTGCTTGATAACTGTTTTGTTATATGTAATTTTACTATTTTAAAGTTAAAACCTTCCTCTCTGATTAGACAGAAAAGGGTAAATGCTGTGGGATAATGCCCTTGTACACTGGTTTAATGAAACACTGATTGGCCAGTAGCCAGACAGGAAGTATAGGTGGGTCAAGCGAACAAGAAGAATTCTGGAAAGTGGAAGGGCAGAGTGAGGAGTCACCAACCAGACACAGAGGAAGCAAGATGTGAAGGCAGAAATGAGAAAAGATATCAAGCCACATGGCTAAACAAAGATAAGAATTACTGGTTAATGTAAATGTAAAAACTAGTCAGTAATAAGCCTGAGCTAATGGCCTAGCAGTTATAATTAATATTAAGCCTCTGTGTGATTATTTTATAAAAGGCTGTGGGACTGTGGGTGAGAGAATTGTCCAGACTACTGACTGGTTGGGGCACAGGAAACTTCCACCTACATTATTCCTGGAGGATGCCTGCTGGTCTTGGAGGCTAGAATGATAGGATGAGTTAGAGGATGGAAGGTTGGAGAAGATCTTTGTGATCCCTCATGAATAAGGTCAGAGAGGTAAGAGAAACTACAGTAGGCATTCTACCTCAGGACTCAAGGTGAGACTTCTAAGACTGTGACTGGAGGAGCAAAAGTAAAAGCAAAGATCTATAGTCACATTATCTGCTTCCTGCAGAAGAGGCCTTTGGTTTAGCAGTGTGCGTCTGCTGGAGTAGGGGGCTGGGAAAAACAATAAATTTGTGGAAAAGAGTTTTGGAATGGAAGATCTGTGGGATTCACAGCAGATGAGCATAGGGGGCAGGGATTGGTACAATTGGTTCTATTACAGTGCTTGTAGTAAGAGTAAAGAATTGGGTCTAGAGGAATAGAAGGAAAGATGAAGATCTACAGTCAGCCTCCCTGCTTCCTGGTATGAGTTACCTGTGGGTTATCAGTGGCTGCTCTTGGATTTGGTCATAGTGATAAAACAATATGTGGTGAGAGGGAGATTAGGAAGAGAATGTCTGTGGGATCCAAAAAGATATGAGTATGTTGGGGGATGAGGTGAAAAGAAAGTCTGTTTCAGGTGTTCTGTGTCAGAGGTAGGAATGAGACTGTGGGTTGGAGGAGAGGGGGGAGTGGTGAAGGTCTTCAGTTAGTTTATGCTTCCCTGGACTGCACAGCTAGTATGTTTCCAATGGATGTCTGCTGATCTTGGAGGCTTTGATAATGGTATAATGGGATGAGTTGGCAGAAGGAAGATTGGAAGAGATCATGATAATCCACTGGGGATGAGTTAAGAGAGTAAAAAGATACCACCGCAGGTGTTTTGATACAGAGCTGGGGATGATACTGGGGTTTGGAAATGGAGGAGCAAAAGCAGTAGTAAAGTACTGTGATCAGCCTCTCTGTTACCCTGGCAGGAGCACACCTCTCATATACACATTTAAAGTAAATCCTCAAAGTCTGATATCAACTTAGAATTGTTGATAGTGAATTCAAAAGAAAACTCATAAATACAAGGGAATTTAAAATTTGCTAGATGAGCAAAGCCTTTCAATTACTTTCTTGTAGTTTTTCAACTAATCTAGACAGCATTAGTTCATGCTAGCAAAATATTACTAAAAAGTAATATTGATGCTATGCTTTAAAAACTTTAATTTTAAAATAGTTTCTATTACACTTTTAGTCTTTCCAAAACCAATTTTTATAATGAAAATTTAAATTTAGCTTGTTTATATACACTGTCCACACCCTCAATCAAAAATCCTATTTTCTTTGATTATTCAATAATTGGCAAATGCATCTTTTATTTTAAGAAAGCTTTGTATTGAAATTAACAGTACAATAAATCATTTTTGATGTCTTCTATGTTTCAACCAGCACACATTGAAAAATACCTTTGGGTCATTAAAAACATCATCCTATTCATTTAAGTAACTTCAGAAATGTAGGTATAATTCATATGTTTTTTCTTTTGGCTCTTCTTAGCATATGCTCACAAGCTTAATTGTAACTGTTAATAGAATGATAAAGCATGGGTGAAGCCAAAATGTTTTTATTCCACATTTTTGATAAGCCTAAAAATTTGACCAATTTATGGTACAGGTTACAAAGATTAAAAAAAATTCTAACTAGCACCAAAGACTTATTTAGGTATAACATATAAAAATGGTTTTGTGACTTATATTGGACAAATTAGGCTGAAAACTGGCAGTATTGGCCAGTGAAATCAAAGTCCACTCAAGCAAAATACACCCAAATACTTAATTGGACAATATGTTTTTAATATATGGTTAATCTTAAAGAAAAGCTATATTTTTTCCCAGTAGAGATGTTCCTTGATATATGGAATGTCATAAGTACATTGTAAGCTGAAAATATAATGTAAAATGTTTTTATATCCTCTTAATGTCTGTGCTATGAGGATCCTGTTCAAAGAGTTTGTCTTGACTTCATGAGTTCAAGCATATTCCATACATTCTCTTTCAACAGATTTAGGGTATTAGGTCTTATATTGAGGTCCTTGATTCAATTTTAATTTGGTTTTGTATAGAGCAAAAGACATAAGGATCTAGTTTCATTCATTTACATGCAACTATCCAGTTTGACCAGCACCATTTATTGAAGATATTATTTTTTGGATGCTTTATCAAAAACTATGTGGTATAAAAGCATGGGTGTTCTACCCAGCTCCATGGACCTGCATTCCTCCTATTCCACCTGGCTCAGGGTCACTGAGCCACTTTTAAAATAATCATTCAGAGGCTTAATATTATTTACAAACTTTATGCCCTATGGCAGGCCTCTTGCTAGCTAGCTCTTATATCTTAAATTAACCCATTTCAATTAAATTATTTCTATTATAGTTCTTTAGATATTATATTTATAATCAATCCCCTTTAAATAAAAATAAATATTTATAAACAATATTTTGGGAATTTAGGCATAGCTTCTCTTATTAATTCCTGATGATTGTGGGTACTGATAATCTTATGGTGATCCTGGAAAAATTAATAATTTCGGTTAAATCTTGTCTATAGTCTATGGCTTCTCTGAGGCAGTTTCCTTGAAGCTGTTTTGGATGTTGGATCATCTGTAGACCTCTCAGGGGGACTTCCTTGATGGAACCATATTAGCCTGAAAACAATCCGTAGGTTTTCATCGTCTGTGGAAACAAAAGCAGAAACTCTTTTTCAAAGCAACATATTCTTAGACACAAATTTTGAAGTCAAGATACCTTTAAAATACACATATTGGTATAACTTAGTATCCCTTACAATCAAATGTCTTTAAAAAAATCACAAAGACAATATAATCCATACTCTGTGTGATTTCCATCTTTATGTTACTTATATTTTATATTACTTTTACTGTCTCTTTAGAGGCTTTATTTTTTAATATAACTGTCTATCCTCCTTTACCTCTCTCTTCTTAGCCTATGTATATTTTTACATATAATGTAAATAATTTAGAGGTTTATTCCATTTGAATCTGTCTTTTGTGTATCTATAAACTTTTTCTGATCATTGCAAACTGCAGTGTGGCTAAGACTGAAGCAGCAGCCCTGGCTGCTGACTCCACCCACTTCAGCTTTTCAATATAGTGGAGGCACCTAGGAGAGACATGCTTATCCTGCTAACTCTTGGGTCCATGCTGCCACCAGGTAGTGTGCAGCTGGCCCATAAATCTTTTTGGTCTGTATGTGTAAAACTAAATCTACCATGCAGCATGCTGCACAGCTGAGACACCTCTGTATATTGAGGCAGGAATCAACCCTGCTGTGCTCAAGCCCAAATGTTGTGATGTCTCATGGCCTGCATGAGACATGAAGCAGGAAGCCATTTTTGGCTCCATTTTAGAATCTCTTATTAAGTTCTCTCAGGTTTTAGGTGGAAACTCAAGCCAACACATTGGGCAGTAAAATGTAGTCAGAGGTTTTCTCTGGTGCCGCCCAGCCTGTGGTCCCTGGGTGCTTATAAAATAATTATTCAGAGACTTAATATTATTCACAAACTGTATAGCATATGGCAGGCCTCTTGCAAGCTAGCTCATATCTTAAATTAACCCATTTCTATTAATCAATGTCTTTCCATGGCTTTCATGGCTTTACTGGTCTGCTGGAATGTTTCTCCTTGGATGGCAGGCTTGTATCTCTCCAGATTCCTCCTTTCTTTTTACTGTCTCTCTCCTTGGATTTCCTACCTGCCTCTAAGCTGCCTTACCATAGGCCAAGGCAGCTTATTTATTAACCAATGGGAACAACATATATTTACAGCATACAGAAATACATACCCCAGCACATGGGTATGTATCTGGCATTTCAATTCTATTCCACTGATCAACCTTTTTTGGTGCCAGAACCATGCTTTTCTGATCACCATTCCTCTGTAGAATGACTTGAAATAGGGTATGGTGATACCTAAAATAATGCTTTTATTGTTCAGGATTGTTTGGGAAGTCCTTGGTTTTCTCTTTTTATATAAAATTTATTTGAGATCAGTTTTCAATTTCTATACATAATTGTGCTGGAATTTTGATGAAAATTGCATTGAATCTGTAGGTTGCTTTGGGAAGATAGTTGTTTTCACAATATTAATACCACTGCCTTAGTGTTCAATTGATGAGAAGAGATACCATGACAATGGCAACTATTACAATGGAAAACATTTAATTAGGGCTAGCTCATAGATGTAGAGGTTTACCCAATTATTATCAAGGTGAGAAGCATGGTGGCATGGAGGAAGATATGGTGATGGAGAAGTAGCTGAGAGGTCTATATCTGGATCATCAGGGAGCAGGAAAAAGAGAGTGACACTGGGCTTACCTTATGCTTCTGAAACCTCAAAGCTTACCCTCTGTGACATGACACATTCCCTCCAACAAGGGTCACATCTACTTTAAAAAGGCCACACACCTAATGATTCTAATCCCAGTGAGTCTATGGAAGCAATTTTTATTCAAACCACCACAGTCGCCATTCACAACGCTGGAACAATCTATGCCTGCTATTGGGAGAGCAAAGTAATCAGCAACCTTACCCATCTGTGAACTCTGCAAGCTACAATAATGACCAGCCTGGCAAGACACAATCACTGGTGCAACAGTGATATGAGTGCTGTTGAGCCCACTCCGTAATATGGTACTCATACCTGGTACCATTAACTGAGCTAAGAAACTACCTTTAAGTTCCTGCCATTATACTCATAGAATAGAGTATCCTTTAATCCTAATCAGAGAAGTTTCTGGTGGCAGAAAATGACAGTTGTGAAAGAGATTCACAACTTGTAATGTTCAGAGAAAAAGACATCATTGAATGTTGAATTCTAAAGGGGATATCCATATTAAATTCCTCCCAAAGGCCCAAGATATAATGTGAAAGAATGGGTTGAAAGATTTTTAGAGGCAGACCAGAAGTCATCTATCATGAAATAGTAATTACTGGCAAGCAATGCTGTCATACACATTGAACTCACAGTGACTATGAATACACCCTCATAAGCTATCCAAGATCAAATCAGCCAAAAACAAAGCATTAAAGAGAGAAGACTCATGAAGCTCCACCCCAAGCTAGAAAGCTTTGGCAATTGATGGATGCCTGGGGGTAAAAAGAAACTTGGCTTTCTTCAGGAATGCAGTCCCTACCCATGCTACCTACCTATGCTCCAGTTGATATTCTTACACCCATGCACAAACCAGCATTACAGAGTTTATTCAGTTAATTTTTAATACAAAATGCATGAAGTTGATAGTGAAAAGTTCCAGGGGGTATGGATGAAATTGGAGGAAACCAATTGAGGCACGGATCTGATCGAAATACATTGTAAGCATATGTGAAATCCTCAATCAGAACAAGTTTAAAAAATATTTCAGTTAGTTGTGCAATAAAACAACAATGCCCACAAGCAGATTTCTCTGCAAATCATAAGTTGTTTACCCCCTACTGGCCTTTCTGATCTGACATGTGGCTGTAGCTACCAAGCAAAGAGACATAGCTATTACTCCCTATTAATAGTATCCTTGGAAAGAGTCCAAACTCAGTATTCAAAGGACAATTTCTACTTAATACATGTTGCATTTATATCATTTAAAGTAAAAGAAAAAAAAAAAGTATGCTAAGCCAAGTAAGTCAATGGTTGTTTCTACTACAATTTTTTTTTTTTTTTCAGTAAGGTCTTCCTATACAGTTAGGCTGGTCTTGAATCATTATCCTCCTGACTCAGCTTCCTGAGTGCTTGAATCTCAAGTGTGCATTCTGATGCCTGGTTTTAGCTGATCTTATATTACCTGAAATGTTTTTTCAATGTTAATTGTTTTGTAGTTTAGTTACAATATTTCAATTCTAAAATTAAAACTTTCACAACACTTTCAGATGAGGGATTGTGACTCCAATCCCTAGCTACATAATCTTCAACCTAGAGTCTGTCTTGCCTATGAGATATGTGAGGGTAAAGGTGAAACAGAGAGTGTAGAGATGGCCAATGATTGGTCCAGCCTGAGGCCCATGCCATGAGAGTGAGTCCAACCCTAACACTCCAGACCCAGAGACTAGGGACTTAGGATGGAACCAAACATGATTGGAGGCAAAAGTGTCAGTGTAATAATGCTTAAGGGTATTCTGTTATACTCATAGATTGGTGCCTACCTCAATTGTATCAGAGAAGCTTCATTCAGTAACTGATGGAAACAGAGGCAGGGATAGTCAAACATTAGGCTGAGCTCAGAAAGTCCTGATGAAGAAAGGAAGGAAGGATTGTGATAGTCAGAGGGGTCAAGGACATCACAAGAAAACCCTCAGAGCTCCTAACCTGGTCTCATAGGTACTCACAGAGTCTGAACTAACGATCAGGGGGACTATATAGGACAGACCTAAGCCCTCTGCATATATGAGACAGTTATGTAGCTGGGTCTACTAGCAGGAGTCCAAACTGGAAGCAGAGGCTGTCGCTAATTCTTTGGCTGGCTTTTGGAAACTCATTCCTCATACTGAGTTGTCTTGCCCAGCCTTAATACAAGGGAAGTTGTTTAGTCCTACTGAGACAGGATATGACATGTTTGTTGTTATCCATGGGAAGCCTGTCTCAATTTGAACAGAAAAGGAGGAGTATCTGGGGAGGCAGAGAGGAGGTAGGATTAGGGAATGGGAGCAGAAGAGGAATGGGAAACTTCAGTTAGGATGTAAAATAAATAAATAAATTTAATTAATAAAAAATTAAAAATTAAACTTTCAACATTTTTATGATACACTAACTAAAATTTTATAACTAAAATAAATACCATCTTTTATGTCTAAAATTGTTTATCTTTGTCTCTCTGTATACATGTATATATTTGTGTGTGCATTTCTGTGTATGTGCGTGTATGTGTATGAGTATGAGTAAAAAACTAAGTCTTTTATATATGTGTGTGTGTGTGTGTGTGTGTGTGTGTGTAACTATAATTAAAGAAGAGTGTGTGTAACTATAACTAAAGAAGAAGAGGTCATGAATTTGAGGAGTAGCAGAAACATGGGAAAGGTTGGAAGGGGAGACAAAAGGATGAGAATGATATAAAAACAGTACTCAAGTATGAAATTTTCAAAAAAAAAGGAAATTAAGTGTTTCCAAAGGGAGGCATATTTTAATTTTTAAAAATTACAACAAACGAATTGATAATGCAATTAACAGCAATAAAAAATTTAGGATGAATTTGCTCCAAGATTTAAAAAATGTTACATTTCAATTACCAATGGCTAAATAATGAAATATCCCAAAACTTCATGGCTAATAGCAATGACGTTATTATTTTACATGAATGCAAGGGTGAATCCTGGTTTTTTGCAGTTCTTCCAGGTGTGCTGTCAGATAAGACCGCAGCACTTACATAACCTGGAAGAACCAAGTTGACCCGTTACACAGCAGGTAGAAAATGCTACCTTTTGAGCAGGAGTGACACTGGAGCTGCTGAGTAGAACTCACACTCACTGCCTCTCCATGTGGCTTCGACTTCTGAGAAGCAGGTAGGTTTTTAGAAGGACCATCCTTAGTGATTTAATCCAGAATGAGAAAGGAAAAGGTAATAGTGATTTTGGAGACTAAACATGGAAATGTATCAATATGACTCATACAATGTGTTTTAAGCATCACATGAGCAAAAAAAAAAATACCAAAGGAGATAGAAATAAACACTTTTTGGGACATCAACTTTTACACACCCCTAGTGGCAAACTAATGTTGAGTGTTACACAAAGTGTTAAGTCTTCTTTAAATCAGCTGGTCTTTAAATTTCGAGTTATACTGCGAGACTCTCTTTTGCTCTGTGTCTTTTTCCCTCTTGCTATGTTGAGTATAATTTCACACATTAAGTAGACTTTTCCATATGCAATTAAATTAAATATTGGAAGGGAAAATGGTATGCTGAGCTTCTTCTATCCAAGGAAGCAATGTTTTCTTTGTGTCCTGTACAGTTGCATCCTTATCTATTCAGTTTTGTCTCTGTGTCAAAAGAAGAAATATATTACATGTTCACTTCCTGAATGCATAGCGAAGAGTGGTCTCACAGAATGAGGCTCAAATAGTCAGACCTAGGAGACAGTAGGCTTGGCACTTTTGCCCTGCTCTTTCTTCATATATGACAAGATTAGAGTGTAGAAACTGAGCAAGAAATGGGAGAGTGCAGAGCAACATTGGGCCTCAGAGTGCTAGAGGGATAAACATTCAAATGGCATTTAAGTTTTAAAAAAAATGTGTTCACTGAGGGGTCTTAATGAGTCACACCATATTCTATAAGGTGATACTCATACTTTTCTAGCAAAAGTGTGAACTCTTTGAATTTTTGGCCACCTTAAATTATAAAGTGATTATAGTTGTAGAGTTTTGTACCTCAGGGATGTCTGACTCAAAAACTAAGAGTAACCTAGGGATTCTATATTATAAGCAAAAGGTAGACACAGCTTACCCACAAAGCATAGCATTCATTTCCTACCTCTAAGCTCTAGGTAATGTATACATGCTTTTCAAAGAACATTTTTTTTTCAGTATACTTAGAAGTCATAAGAATAAAAAATTGTTAGAGATTTTTATCTGTACTAATACTTTATCTCTCTAGTAGTTTATTTTAGTGTATTTATTTACTTAATTATCTTCATTGACTCAGGATCTCACTATTTAGCAGTGGCTAACCTTAAACTTACATTATTCCTGCCTCAGCTTCTTGTAAACTCAACTTACAAGTATATGTGGCAACGGCTGCTCCATTGCCCTGGTGTTTTGCTACATTTCACTGGTAACTACTTTCCAATTCTATTTGCAAAGGAAGCTTCCCAAGCCTCCAGTGTCCCAGTTAGACAGAAAGGAAGTACCATATCATTTATACTGAAAGAAATCAATTTAAAATATTTTCTTATGATCTTAAGACTAATTGCAACTCACATATCTAGTGGGAAATTGTGAACTTTGGAGGCTCTATGGATCATGGAAACTAAAGTAGGTCCATGGATGAATTGATGTTCTTTTCCCAAAAGAATTTGTCTCAACAGAGAGTACCATTACTATCTCCCCATACAAAGCAAAAACTCAAGTCAATTTTTGATATCTATAATGTTAAAACTCCTTCTGGGGCTTGTACCAAATAGACATGATCCAAGTGCAAGCTTTTCCATCACATTTTCAAAGAGAGCTTTTCCACAAATGCCTCAATGGAAAGGATGGTTGTCACTCACTCACCCACTGAATAGCATATGTTGCATTTTAGCAGAATAGCTTGTTTACATTCATGTATCATGATGTCATTTCAAGTTATTATTTGATTTCCAGACTCTTAAGTTTGATATCTGTAAATCCTCTTCAAATCTAGCATCCTATATAGCACAGTTATTCTACCATATGTTCTGGTTATTACCTTCCAATTATCTTTCAAGAATTGTATTATAAAATACTTCTAATTCAGGTCTATCCTTCTCCCCTATGATCTTTCTCTCAACATGCTCAGTGATGTTTACAAAGTTCTTTTCTAATCTCTTACTCTTCTACTTCATCCCATCCACTGGTCTCATGATACTTATAGATTTGAACCCATTCAAGCTCAATTAGCTGTTAATAAAAACACAAAACAAATCCAACTATAAATACCTCTGTCTAAGAAATTCTTTCTTGCTATATATCTATCAAAGAAACTTTGAGACATTTTAGAAAGAGCTGCTCTTCCATCCAGGAATCTATGTGTTTCCCAATGCTCTGCTCCACTATGGTTGTATGTGCAAGGCAGGGAGTGGGGGGATGGGGGGTGGGGGAAGTGGGGGCATAGAAAGAAAGATAATGGTAGGTGCAAGTTTCACTAGTCTGGTTATTACAAATTTACACAATCATGGTCAAAGACTTAAAACAGTGTGTTTTCAATTATTCCTTTGTATTAGGCCAAGAACCAAACAATAATTTCTTCCCCATAATCCTTACAGAAACAAACAAGGCAGTGCTGAGTCACATTCCTTACTGTCTTTATAAGACTGCCACAGGAAGGGAAATTCAGACATTCTCTTCTTTAATAATTGAACATAGGTTTTGAAAACATTCCTGAAAAAATGTCAGAGTTAGCCTTAGAATTTGAGAACAACAAAAGGAGCCTGAATATAACTTCTGAGATTATTGGAATCATGTTATACTCTAACCCAGATATCACACATGCAAAGATATTTTTAATACTATTACTTGTGCTTAAAATTCCTCTTTTATAATATTCCCATGTTAAACTTGGAGATTTAACAGAATATCTCTTGGCCAACAGAGTTGTTTACTGTCTTGCACATTATGTTTTATTTCTCTGGATTTCATATATTTACATTCTTAGGCCCACACAAAGTATATAACAAGTGACCAACAGATAGTTGTTAAATAAATCAGCTAATCAATTTTAATGAACATCTAAGTTACCTCTATTAAGCTTCTTACTTAGTCATTGTTATGAAGACAGAGTAAAGTTAAATATACAGTTTGTATTATGAAAAGGCTTATAAGTTAATTTTATTACCAGCTCTAAATAATTATAGTGGATGAAAATTTAATATATAAGTAAGCCATAAAACAGTAATAAATTCTTCTGGTAGATCTGTAAAAAGTGTGCAGGGCCTATCATCCTGGCTACTTTTGTGGCTGAGGCAAAAGGATCACAGTTTGAGGTCTGCATTGGTTATAGAATAAACTTAAGGACACCCTGTGTTTCCTTCCAAATTTCAAAGAGTATTTTTTTCACATATACTAAAGTAGATCTCATAATCTTGAACATATCACTCACAGATATAGTATTGTTGGAGGCAATGAAGAAAAACAACAGTTTATACTATCTTGATACTAAGTGGAAAAGTCTTTATTTGAGGCTTTTGAAAAAGATTCTGTGTGTTCTAAGTGCTATGCAATGAATATGCACATGTATACTCAGATACTGCAATGCACAGATGCATTTCAATTTAGCCTTAGGTGTCACTGTACATTCATCACCTTCTGGTCAAATTTAGCAAAGTGGATACCTGAGTTATTTTGGCTACATAAAGTGAAGTCAGCCTGTCATTTTGCATTAAAACAGATTATCTGGAACACACATTTTACATCTGCACACATAATAAGCAGTTGCACCAGAACAAACCATCACAATCATATAGACAAAGGAGCTTGAATCCATGCATACCTTCCATGTATTATTCAGAATGCCTTCATCTATAAATATCAGTCTTTACATATGAAAACAATGAGAGAAAGAACTTCGTTCAAGCTTGTGTATCTCAAGTGAAAATATTCAAAGCAAAGCAGATCTCATAATAAAAGAAGTGTAATAGAAATTTGGATGCAGGGAACATCTGGCAAGGAATTTTAGCAGCTAATTAGATAACTGAATACCTATGACAGTAAGTTAATTGCCAGAATCAGTGGGTCATTTACTTGAAATATAAGTTTATTTCCACCTTTCTTATGTACAAATGGGCATGTGGCCAGCTGGTGAAACAAAGCTCAAAGCTTCTACACTGGTTTTCACAAAGGAGTTTGCCTAGCATTTGTCTTCCATGATTCTACCATGACAAAACAGCCTGTAACTGGTGGCTTTCAAAAAACAGTGATTTGACGCATGCTTGTATAGAAGTGATTAAGTAATGTTCATTTCTTGTGAACTGAAATAGTGTTGGAGGGAAAGAGGATGAGTAATTGTGTTCTCTGTGTCCTGAAACAAAAGCAACTTATTCATAGACACTTAAAGCTTCTCAATGAAGATTTTTATGATGCATGATATATCAAGAATTTGGGAAACAGTACACAGAACTAAAGGAAGCTATGAACATATTAACAGAGGTAGACAGTTACTACCTCTGCAGCAATATTTTACTATTTGTATATTTTAGATATAGAGCACATTACTGAAGTCTCTGTGCTGCTCATCTAAGACTCTGAACCTGAGCGACAGAAAGTACACCTCAGCCTTTGATGCTCATTGACTCACTTACTGACTAAAGAAAATTTGTTATGAAAGTCTCACTGGTTCCAGTCGATGTATGAGGCATCAAGGAGTCCCCCTCAGATAAGCCATAAAAAAATTTGCTTCTATACATTATTGCAGGGTGATATAGCCCATACTACTTAGAACACAGTTGTACAACTCTTGAAAGTTCAGTATATGTATATCTATTTCCTATGATCTACTTACTGGCCCTAAGAAAGGACCTGGAACCAAATACCCTAAAAAGCTGATGTAGAAACACCAATAAATAATGAAACCCTAAATCACAGATTAAGTATAGTCCTCATCCATCACCAAGGAAATGTCTCTTTGCAAAAGATAGAGGCCATTGCAAAAACCTACAACCAATCAAACTGCAGAATTTGGAGCCTAGCCCCAATGGATACATCTAAATTAACTTCCACACCTAGGATTGTAAGAGGCAGAGAATTAGGGATTTTTCTGTGAGACTGTGTCTCCTAGCAATGTCAGAAACTACATCCATAAGTTCTAGGCTACATGGATGCCCAAACATTACCTGAACAACAACAACAGTGAAAGATATGCTAATGGATGAGCAAAAGCTCAGGAGGTCTCAGTGCCACACAAAGTACTACAGGTAATTACAGAATGCTGACAGTGGGAAGACTCATCTTTCCCAGGGAAGTGCAAAACCATTCATTATCCAATATCAAATAGTCAGCCCTGAAAACACACATAAAATAACAGTATGCAGATTAAGCAGGTTATATTTAGGAAAATAAGGACATACTTATACAAATATGCATGTAATAAGAATTAATAAAATTTAGAGCATGACTTTGAAAGAGCAAGGAGAGTGGTACATAGAAGGGTTTAGAAGGAGGAAAGTGAAGGGAGAAATGGTGAGATTTTATTATAATCTCAAAAATGAGAGAAAAATATTAAAAAGACTAAATCGGGAATAATGAATTACTAATCTTGTCATTGGCCAAGAAAACTAATAAGTTATATATTTAGCTCAACATGGAATATATAGTTTTTCTTTGAGTAAATTGTTAAATGTTCATCAAAAAAAACTGGAATTTCTCTTTAAAAAGAATAAGAAAATAATGATTTAAAGACAAAGAATTTCAATTTCTGACACAGTCCCCAATAGCTTCCTGAGGAAAAAATAAATTTTAAGAAATTGATGTTCAAGTGCCAGAATCAGAAGTAGAATCCAGGTCTCTACCACACATACAAACACATAGAGTTAACAAAAAAAAAAAAAAAAAAAGTAAAATAAGGTCAGAATAGAACGAGGAACTAAGAAATCAGAGTCTGTTCAAAGAAACTCAGATTTCAAGTAGGGAAAAGTTATACAGAGATTTTGTTAACAGAGGTTAAATAGAAGAACCTCCATGATAATTCCTCAAGCAGACATATTTCCAAGAGTCGACTTAAAGCTTGGAAATTCTTCAGATTTTCTGCAACCAAGAGTTAAAACACATAGTAGTGTCAGTTCCTTTCTAACGTTATGGCTATTCATGGGCCTTCAAGTACTTTAAATAGATTGTCAAAATGAGGGACCCTATAACCATAAAATATACATGGAGTTTTAAAGATTAGTACCAAAATGTAAAATTTTTATAATTTGTGTATCATTTTATTAATTTTATGTAATTAATTTTATGTTTGTGATACTATTGATTACAGTATTTTCTATGTAATTTATTGATTAGAAATTATCATATTTTAGATATGTTGCTATTTGTCTTTTTAGAGCTGGGCACTGAACTCAGGACTTTCCAGTTGCTAGACATGCTATACCACTGAGCTGAATCTCCAGCCCTAGGTGTACTGGATTAAGAAAATTATTTTTATATCTTTTTTCACTTCTTATGTGTGGCTACTAGATATTAGGAATTTTACAGAGGACTCATATTATGTCTGTGCTGAAGAACATTGTGTAGAGACCTAAATAGTACCTTATTCATTCTACCAAGGTCAAGTCTAGGAGACAGGAATAGGATGCCAATGCTGAAACCAAGAAGCAAAGTCATCAAGAAAACATGAAAGAAAAGGAGAAATTGAGTCATCTCAATAGAATTTGAAGCATGGTGTTTATGAAATGAATACAATATCTTCTCAGATTGATGTTTCAATAGCCCAGAAGAAAAGCAAAGAGTAGACTCCTTACAATTAAACGAAAGCAACAGCAAAACCATCATGACATCCTACTATTTGTGAACCTTCAGTGTTGCATTTGAAATCACTGTGCCTTGGTTCCTTGCTAAAATAGTTAAGACAGGAGTGATTGCATTAGCTTTCTTTACAGTAAGTACATTTGAATGGGAAAATATGCATTAAAACAGCTTAAAGAAGCAATGATACACTATGCTACTATGAGAAATGATACACATATCAATTAAGGGATTTGATATCTGAACAAAGAAAATATTACATACCCCTATATAGATAGCATTTGAATTAACAGGTGAGTTTGAATTACCTAATAGGCACTGAAAAAAATGTTTCTTTTACTCTAAACTATACTAACATTTCTATTAGACATTGATTTGCAATGAAAATGAAATTACAGCATATATATATATGACAAATTACACTTTGGGGATTTGTGCTTTTTCTTTGCCCTTTATGCTAATTCTTTAACTGTATAATATAACAGCAAATTGTTCATCTGGCATATCAGACTGATGTTTTAAAAGATAAAAACAGGATGATGTTCCATGTAACCATACACACACACACACACACACACACACACACACACACACACACACATTTTTATTTGTCTTTCTTTTGTGTGGCAAGGTTTCACTATATAACCTCATGAACGTTCCGCCTTTACTTTCTCAGTATGGTAACCCTAGCCTTGTAGTAGAAAGTTTCTCTAGTTCTACCCAGCCTCGCAGTCCTGCAGCTGCTTATAAAATAATCATTCAGAGGTTTATATTAATTATAACTGCTCAGCCATTAGCTCAGGCTTACTATTGACTAGCTCTTACACTTAAATTAACCCATAATTCTTATCTGTGGTTAGCCACATGGCTTGGCACCTTTTCTCAGTTCTACCTTGTCATCTTGCTTCCTCTGTGTCTGGCTGGTGATTCCTTATCTGCCCTTTCTCTTCCTAGCATTCTCCTACTCTGCTCACCCCACCTCTACTTCTTGCCCAGCTATTGGCCAATCAGCATATTATTAAACCAGTGTACAAGAACATTATCCCACAGCATTTCTTCTTTTCTGTTTAATCAAAAAGGAAGTTTTTAACTTTAACGTAGTAAAATTACATATAATAGAACAGTTATTAAGCAGGAATTGCAGTTATAATATCTAGGCTATTGGATTTGGCAAGATTAAAGATAATATTCCATCATCTATCCTATATTTATGAGTCTAAAGTTTCATATATAATTTATCTTTTATTACAACCAAGGAAAATTATAATTATGTAATTTTCAATTACATCAATGATCCTAGGAGGATATCACATTACCTAAGCAAACAGGAGGAGCATTGTAAGCAACTTCCAAAATTCTGGAAATGACAGAGATAGCAGGCTACCTGGAAGTTCCTCTGCTACATTGGGGCATCATCTTTAGCCTATAGGCTTAGAGTCCTTTAGTTGCCTCTCCTTGTGTTCTGTAGAATGTGTATATGTTCTCCTCTGTGAAGCAGGGACCTGAAGGACCATCTTGTCTTGTTTTAGTGGTCACCTTTGTATGGGTCCTGCGTGTCCAGTTTATATAACATACTGCCAAGCAGTCCAGGAAAGAGCAGTTTCTTGCCCAAATGGCTAACTTTTGCCATAAAGAAAGCAAACTCAATATGGAGTTTCTTTGATCCCCATCATCTTCTTTGAAGAAAATCAGTGCTTCCAGGAGCAGATGTGTCTCAATGTCTAGAAAGTCTAAGTTTTTAAAATATTTTACATGCCATAGGTTTTGGTTCTGTAAGTTTTTGAAGCATTTGAAGATTACCTGCCTAATTGAAATATATCTATATATACCTAGAAAATGTAACTAACATGACTATAAATTTATCATGAATGACTAATTATTAATCTGTATTTCTTAATTTCTTAATTATACATTACAATTTCAAATGAGCTGTACAAAAATAATATCTTAAACAAGAGTAGAAATATACATACAATATAACAAAAAGTAACTTTAAATTTGTATCAATAAACTAAAATCCACAGCATTGTGAAGCATTTTAAACAAGTTGCTCTTTAAAAGTATACTCAATGATCTACCCTTTTATCCTATTATATCTGTACTATCCCCTTTTCACTTTTAGAAATATATTGCATTTATAATCTACCTCCTTTAAATAAAAATAAACATTTATAAATAATATTTTTGGGATTTCGGAGTAGCTTTTCATACTACTTCCTGCTGGTTGGGGGTGCTGGCAATCTTATAGGGATACTGAGAAAATTAAGAATTATAGTTAAATCATGGCTGTCATAGTCTGTGAGGATGGATCTTCTCAGCCAGTTGCTTTGAAGCTGATTTTGGAAGTTGGATTTTCTGGACCATGGTGTCACTGGAGAATTTTTAGGGAATCATTGATGATCAAACCATATTAACCTGGAAGCAATACACAGGTTCTCATCTTCTGTGGAAACAAAAGCAGAACCTCTTGTCCATAGCAACATATCCTTAGACACAAATTTTGAAGTAAAGATACTATTAAAATATACATATTGGTTTAACTGCATAGCATTTACACTCAAATATCTTTCTGTAGTTAAAAATCACAAAGACAGTATAGTCCAGACTCTGTAATTTTCATTTTTACATGACTTAACCTTTAAATTGTTTTTACTGTCTCTTTAAAGACTTTATTTTTTAAAACGACCTATTTCTTCATATAACTACATATATTCTTTATTTCTCTCTCCCTTCCAAATCTACCAACATTTTTACATACATTTAGAGGTTTAGTCTATCTGAATCTGTCTTTTGTGAATCTATTAAACTCCTTGGCTAGGATGAAAAGCAGCAGCCTTGGCTGCTGACTCCACCCATCTCAGCTTCCCAACATGGCAGAGGTACCCAGGAGAGTCAGATATATATATATATATCCCGCCAACACTTGGGTCCATGCTGCCACTTGATAGCATACAGCTAGCCAACAAACCTGTTTTGTCTGTGTGATTAAAAGTTAAATCCACCATGTAGCGTGCTGTGCAGCTTGGAGAGATCTATTTGTACCAAGACAGGAATCTTCTGTGCTGCACTCAAACCAAAATGCTGTGGTGTCTCACAGCCAGCATGAGACACGATGTAGGAAGCTGTTTTTAGCTCAATTTTAAAATCTCTTCTTAAGTTCTCTCAAGTTTTAGGTGGAAAGTCAAGCCAACATGTTGGGCAGCGAAATGTAGTCAAAAGTTTCTCTGGTCCCACCCAGCCCCACAGTCCTGCAGCCGCTTATAAAATAATCATCCAGAGTGAGACAACTGAATAGCTTGAACTGTTTGGGAGGCGTCCAGGCTGTGGGACCTGGACCTGTCCTTAGTGCATGAGCTGGCTGTTTGGAACCTGGGGCTTACACAGGGACACTTTGCTCAGTCTGGAAGGAGGGGACTGGATCTGTCTGTACTGAATCCACCAGGTTTAAATGAATCCCCAGAGGAGTCTTGGCCCTTGAGGAGATGGGAATGGAGGGGAGGGGATAGGAGGAAGGTGGGGGCGGGAGGGGGGAGGACAGGGGAATCCATGGTTGATGTGTAAAATTAAAACACAAATATAATAAAAAAGGGAAAATAATCATCCAGAGGCTTATATTAATTATAACTGCTCAGCCATTATCTCATACTAAAGTAAGAACTGACTAGCTCTTACACTTAAATTAACCCATAATTCGTATCTATGTTTAGCTTGTGGTTTGGTACCTTTTCTCAGTTCTGCCTTGTCCTCTTGCTTCCTGTGTCAGGCTGGTGATTCCTCACTCCACCCTTCCTTTCCCCAGCATTCTTCTAGTCTGCTCACACCGCCCCTACTTCCTGCCTGACTGCTGGCCAATCAGCATTATATTTAACCAGTATACAAGGACATTATCCCACAGCACAGCCTGCGGTACAGCTGAAGTTCTTTAAATAGAGAAATCAAGATGGAACTAAGCTGGCAGGTTCCTTTCTGCCAACTTGCTTTTATAGTACCAGAAATTGCTAAGTAGGTTACTAGGGTAGAAAAGACAAGAAATCAGCAGTCCTACCCAGCTGTGGACCTTGTGTGCTACAATACTGACCTGCTAGACAAAAATGTGCCCACTGGTGCAGTAGTAGAATAGCTAGTTGGGGGAGAAATCAACAACTTTCTAATCGGATTTAAGGTCTGCTCCATTGAACAGAATTCATAGCTGATACCATAAAGCTGTTCAAAAGTCCATGGAAAAAGGCACACAGCCCTACAAGTAATCTACTGATGATTTACTGAATGGAGCCAAACTGACTCATAAAAATTACGTTTATACCAGCAGCGTAGTGCTACTCTTAATCTTGTTTAGAGAAGTTTCATTTGTAGGGGCAAGAGTCAATGCAGGCATTCTTAACTGGGTAAATTGCTGAAATAAATAACTGTGGCTCCTAAAACTTAGCTCAGTGCTTGGCTGTGGATCTCTGCATCTGCTTCCATCAGTCACTGGATAAAGGTTCTCTGATGAAGGCAGGAGGGATTGTATGAGCCGAAGGGTTAATTTTGTTGGGTTAATTTTCGATCCAGCTACCTTGCTGAAAGTGCTTTTCATTTGTAGAAGTTCCCTGGTAATTTATGTATAATACTTATAATATGAATTTTTCTAATTTGTATCCCCTTGATCTCCCTCAGTTGTTTTATTACTCTAGCTAAGACTATAGGTACTTGATACAATATGTATGAAGACAATGGAAAACATTGTCTTGTTCCTGATTGCAGTAGGGTTGCTTTATTTAAGTGGGTGCTGACTAGGGGCTCTTAGCAAACTGTCTTTGCTGTGTTTTGGCATGTCCCCTATACCCCTAATCTCTCCAGGACTTTATAATCATGAAAGGTTGTTGGATTTTGTCAAAGGCCTTATCTGCATCTCTTGAGATGATCATGTGATTTTTCTCTTTCTATTTGTTTATATGAGAGACTACATCTACCGATTTATGTATATTGATTTACCATCCCTGTATCTCTGTGGATGATCATTTTGATGTGTTCTTCGATTTGGCTTGTAAATATTTTATTGAGTATTTTTGCATCTATGTTCTTAAGGGAAATTGGTCAGTATTTCTCTTTCTTCTTTACATCATTATGTGGTTTGGATATAAGGGTAGTTGTGGTATGATGAAATGAACTTGGAAATATTCCTCTGTTTATATTTTGTGGGAAAATTTGGGGAGTATTGCTGTTAACTCTTCTTTGAATGTTGGTGGAATTCTCCACAAAAACCATCATATCTACAAACTACATATCATCTTCAAATAACAATACTTTGACTTCTTCCTTTCTAATCTGTATCTCCTCGATCTCCTTCAGTTGTCTAGGTTTAGCTAAAACTTCAAGTTCTATATTAAATAGGTATGGAGAAAATGGACATCCTTGTCTTGTTCTGATTTTAGTGGAATTGCTTTAATTTTCTCTTCATTTAATTTTATGTTATCTGTAGCCTTTCTATAAACTGCCTTTATTATGTTTTCCTGTATCCCTTATCTTTCCACAACATTTATCATGAAGGCAGTTTTGGATTTTGTCAAAGGCCTTTTCTGCATCTACTGAGCTGATCATGGGTTTTCATTTTCCTTCCAGTTTATTTATGTGGAGAACTATATTTACTGACTTTCATATATTGAACCAACCCTACATCTCAAGAATGAAGTCTAACTGAATATTGTGCTTAATCTTTTTGATGTATTCTTGGACTCAGTTTTCAATTATTTTATTGAGTATTTTTGCATCTATATTAATACCAGATATTTGTCTAATTTTCTTTCTTTGTGGAGTTTTTATGTGATATGTGAATGGCCTCCTAAAGTGAATTAGAAAATGTTCATTCTGTTTCTATTTTGTGGACTAATTTGAGGAGTATTGGTGTTAACTCTTCTCGGAAAGTCTGATAGAATTCTGTGCTAAAAATATCTGGTCCTGGCCTTTTTTGTTAGGGAAACTTTTAATGACTGCTTCTATTTTACTAGTTATAGGTCTGATTAAAATGCTTATCTGATCTTGATTTAACTAAAGTAAGTGGTACCTATTGAGAAAATCATCCATTTATTTTAGTTCATTCAAATTTGTTGGGGTTTGGGTTTTTAAATTATGTCTTTGTAATTTTCTTGATTTCTTGGGTGTTTGTTGTTATGTCTTATCTTTCATTTTCAATTTTTTAATTTTGATAATGTTTCTCTGACTTTTAGTTAGTTTGGATAAGGAAAAATCAGTGTTATTTATTTTCTCAAGTACCCAATCCTTTGTTTCACTGATCAAAGTCTTCCACTATCAGTATGTGAGAGGCAATACATTATTTAAGATACAGTGGTGTTTCACAAATATGAGTGTCCTGTGTTTGGAGCATAGACATTAAGAATTAAAATGTCATCTTTGTGAATTTCTCCTTTGATGAATTTATAGTGTCCTTCTCTATATCTTTTGATTAGTTTTGGTTTGAAGTCTATATTGTTAGATATTAAAATAGCTATACTAGTTTGCTTCTTAGGTCCAATTGCTTGGACTATCTTTTTCCAATACTTTATTCTTAGGTAATATCTATCTTTGATGTTGAAGTGTGTTTCTTGGTTGCAGTGGAAGAATGTATTTTTCCCTATCTATTTTGTTATTCTGTCACTTTTTAATTGGGCAAATAAGTCCTTTGATACTAAGAGATATCAATAATGAATGATTATTGTTTTTTGTTAGTTTGGTGGTGGTGGTGGTGGTGGTTTTGGTGGTGGTGGTGATGGTGATGTTTTGTGTGTGTGTGTGTGTGTGTGTGTGTGTGTGTGTGTGCCTTCTTTTGATTGTGGTGGGGTGAGATCATTTATTCCTTGTTTTCATGGTTGTACTTAACCTCCTTAGGTTGGAGTTTTTCTTCTAGCACCTTTTGCAGTACTGGATTTGTAAATGGACATTGTTTAAATTTGACTTTATCATGGAATATCTTATATTCTCCATTGGTGGTGCTTCCATGTTTTGCCAGACATAGTAGTCTGGGCTAGAATCTCTGGTCTCTTAGAGTCTATACTGTAGACCACACTATATCACATCCATCCAGGACATTCTGGCTTTTAGAGTCTCCATTGAGAAGTCAGGTGTGATTCTCATAGCACTGTCTTTATATGTTATTTGGTCTTTTTCCCTTGCAGCTTTAATATTCTTTCTCTGTTCTCTACACTTAGTTTTTCAATTATGTGTTGAGGGGACTTTCTTATCTGTTCCAATCTACTTGATATCTTGTATATTTCTTATACCTTTGTATGCATCTTCTTCTTTAGGTTAAGAAAACTTTTCTTCTGTAAAGTTGTTGAAAATATTTTCTTGGCCTTTAAGCTCACTTTCTTCTCTTTCATCTATTCCTATTATTCTTAGATTTTCTCTTTTCATACTGTCGCAGATTTCCTGAAAGTTTTGTTTCAAGATTATTTTACATTTAGCATCTTCTTTAACCAATATATCTATTTTTCATCATATCTTCATACTTAAGATGCTCTTTCATTTCTTGTATTCTGTTGTTGAAGCTTCCCTCCTGTCCCTGTTCATATTCCTAAATTTTTCATTTCCAAAATTCTCTAGGTTGGGTTTTGTTTTTATTATTGATTCTACTTCCATTTTCAGACTATTTTCAGTTGGGGGCTTGAATAGTTTTATTCATTTCTTTCACTCTTTGTATTTTCCTGGATTTCTTTAAAGGATTCATTAATTTTTTTTTTTTTATTTGAGGAACTCTATTATCTTAATACAGGTGGTTTTAAAGTCTTTTCTTTTGCTTCAGCTATTTTGGAATAATTCAGTTCTGCTGTGATAGGATAGCTGGGCACTAGTAGAGACGTACTGCTCTAGCTGTTATTGATTTTGTTTATATGCTGACATCGATGCATCTGGGGTTGGGATGAATATAGATCTGGGTGCAGATTTCTTTGTTGGTTGCATGATTTATTCCTTGGTTTCTGTTTCCTCTCTGGAGGAATATATTTGGAGAATATATTCCACATATGTTGTATTGTAGGAACCTTTCTTTGAAACTGATAGTTGTTCCCACTGAGTGTTTCAGGTAAATATGTGTTTCTGTATATTAGGAACTGAAAGTTAGGAATATGAATAAGTTTGGGGTCTGAATGGGATAACAGGAGGGAGGAGAGCAGAGAATTTAACCAGGATCTCCTTATTTTATCTCCTTCTAATGGGGGAATACAGTGAAAAGATATCACCCCAGAAGATCTGCTCTAACACTGGGGATGAGATTGAGGGTTGAATCTAGAAGAACAAAAGGAGAGGAGAAAATTTACAAACATCCTACCTACTTTCTTGACAGGAGTGGTCTTGGGTTAGAAGGAAGTGATTGCCGGAGTTGGGGGCTGGAACAAAGATTGTTATGGGTGGAAGGAGGTTAGGAAGAAGAAATCTGTGAGATATCCAGGAGATGGGAACTGAGGGGGAGGCAAGGAAGTCTGCAGCAGGTGTTCTATTGCAGAGCTGGGAGTGAGACTAGAAATTTGAATCTGGGAGACTAGAGTAAGGAAAGAAATCTACTGAGAAATACAGATTAATAATTAGTCTTCTATGATAGTCAAATTTATAGTCATGTTAAGTTTTTTAAGTATACATAGATATATTTCAATTAAGTAGGTAATCTTCAAACACTTCAAAGACGTATGGAATATGGCATTTAAAATGTTTTAAAAACATAGACTTTCCGGGAAAATGAGACATGTCTACTGCTGGCAGCATCAATTTACTTCAGAGAGAGAGATGGGTGTCAAAGACACTCCATATAGAGTTTATCTTCTTCTTCTTGGCAAATATAGCCATTTGGGCAAGAAACTGCTCTTGCCTGGACTGCTTGACAAAATGTTGCATCGACTGGGCATGCAGGACCCATAGGAGGGTGACCACAGAAATTTGAAAGGCAGAATGGTCCTTCAGGTTCCTGCTTCACAGAAGAAACTGCCAGGAATTCTACAGGACACAGAGAAAAGTGTCTGAGAGACTCTAGGCCTACAGGCTAAAGATGCATGACCCAAGGCTGCAGAGGAACTTTGGATGACTGTCCAGAGAGGCAGCTGTCTCTCATTCTAGATTTTTGGATGTTGTTTACAATGCTCTTCCTGTTTACTTAGATAATATTGTATCCTTCTGAGATCTTTGATGTAGTTGAAGACTAGATAATTATAATTATGGTTTTCCTTGGTTTTGATATGAGAAAAGGTAGATATGAAACCTTGGACTCACAAATTTAGGATAGGTAGGATATCTTCTTTAATTTTGCCAAATACAAATAGACTAGATATTATAACTGTAATTTTTGCTTGATAATTGTTTTCTATGTTAAAGTTAAAACCTTCCTTTTTAATTTAGCAGAAAAGAGGAAATACTGTGGGATAATGCTTTTGTACACTGGTTTAATAAAACACTGATTGGCCAGTAGCCAGGCAAGATGTATAGGCAGAATAAGCAGACAAGGAGAATTCTGGGAAGAGAAAGGCTAAGTCAGGAGACACCTGCCCACTGCCCAGAGAGCAGCATGTAACAGCACACAGGTAAAGCTACAGACATATAGATTAATAAAAATAGGCTGAGGTTAAGTGTAAGAGCTAGTCAGTAGGAAGCCTGAGCTAATGGCTGAGCAGTTTTAATTAATATAAGCCTCTGTGTGTTTATTTGGGTCTGAGTGGCTACAGACTAGGTGGGACACAGCAAAACTTCAGCTACAACCTACAGATAGTTTTCTGGCATGAGTGGCCTTTGGGTAAGCAGGAGGTGCCTGCTGGAGTTGGGGCTGAGATACAGCAACAAGTGGGGGGAGGAATTTTAGGAGAGTATGGTCTGTGGGTTCCACAGAAAATGTGGGCCATGAGGAAGGATTGCTGCAGCTGGTGTTCTTTCACTGTGCTAGGGATAAGAAAGGGGTGGTAAAGGTTTTCAGCTGGCTTACCTGTTTCCCTAGCCTTCTAAGATGTTGTATTCCCAGTGATGTCTGCTGGTATTGGAGGCTAGGATAATGGAATCAGCTGGGGAAAGGAAAACTTGGGGAGGTCTCAGTTTTCCATTGAGGATGGAGTCAAAAAGGAAATGAGACGACAGCATGTTTTCTGCTACAGAGCAGATGGGATTGGGACAAATTGGTACAGGAGGAAGAGAATGAGAGGTGTGGATCCAACATCCACCTAAATATTATCCTTGCAGGAACAACCCTTCAGGTTCAAACATTTTTTAAGATGAAGTTTAAATAGAAGCACCCTCATATTATTAAAAAAAGGATTCACCAAAATGTCCATGAGATATTAAAAGCCACACAGGCACATACTACCTTCTTAGAGATTATCAGTCAGAGAAAGTCTGAAAGCATTCAAAACAATACAGGCTATTGCATTATTCTTGGTTACCCACTTCAATGGATTTAATGTTTTTCATCCTCACTTCCCTTCTGATCTGCTCCTCTCTTTTCCTAACACCTTTTTTTCCCATGCAATTTCCCTTGCTGCTTTGATGCTTTCTTTATGTGTGACCCTCTAAGTTTAATTATAACTACTTGTCTTATTAAAGACAGGAAGTTATTTTCTACAACATAGCAACTTATTGGGGGCTACAGCACTGACGAAAGTATACTCCCTACTTTAACAATAAACAACTACCAATCCCTTAAGGTAAATAAAGTGCCAGGAATAATTGATGGTGTAGTGATTGACTCTAAATCACTCATCTGTATCAACCAGTCCAAGACTCAAGGAATCATGGACTACGGACTGGAAAGAAAATAAGAGCCAGGGGATCAAAAGGTTGTCAGCAAAAATATATCTTCTGGACATGATATAGCCAATGCATTCATAAGTTGACTGCAGCTGCAGATGTGGTTATCTACACAAGACCCGCACAAGTTTTTTTTTTTTTTTTTCTTTCTTTCTTTTTTTTTTTTTAATTTTTTGAGACAGAGTTTCTGTGTGTAGTTTTGAAGTCTGTCCTGGAACTCACTTGGTAGACTAGGCTGGCCTGGAACTCACAGAGATTCACTGCCTCTGCCTCCTGAGTATTGGGATTAAAGGTATGCACCACCACCAACTGGCACAAGTTTTTTTGAGGCTGTCCAGAGGAGTTCAAGGCAGAAAACCTTTTCTTTTCTTTTATTTATTTTCCTTTTTTTTCTTTTTCTATGTTTCTACCTTTTAGTTTCTACAATAAAAGAATTAAATGGCACATTTTGAACTTTGTCTGAGGACTGTTTAGAAGAACCTCAATTCTTAGTGGGATATATTAATAATTTCCATTTGTGTTCTTTGTAATTGTTTGGGTAGAGCCATTCAATTAAGCCCTAGCTCAAGAATGCTGCCTTAACATTGGGTACCATGGATTCCCATTCTTACAAGTTCTTTGAACATAAAGGAATAAGCTTATTGGTGAAATTATTAAGGCAACTCCATATAGTTAAAAGGCAGGTTTATTTTGTGGGGTAATTTACAAGTGAAGGGATAAGCAACAGGGTCTGGGAAAAGTGTGGCACAGTTCTGTGGTGTTTGTCTACCTCCAGCATCCATGGTCCAGGAACCAAGAGAGCTCACCCATCCAGATCTTAGGTCTTCAGGGTCCTCTTTCAGCCCCACCTTATAGGTGTGGCAGTTACTGAAGCCTCAATGGAGGTTGGAACTTCCAGATCTAAGCTGGAATGACTACCCGCTACATAAGCTATTTATGCATAGTAAGAATGGTTTGAGATGTAGAGCCTGATATCTTTGCAAGCAGCTGTAGAGAATTTGCTCACTGGGTGATATTAGGACATGGTCATACTTGCTGACCTTTAATTTTTAAAGGTGACCTGAAATGGTGGCATACATCTGCAATCCCAGAATTTGGTAGATGAGATATGAGGATTTGGAGTTCATCTGTGTCCATATAATGACTGACTTCAAGGCCAGACTGGGCTGTGTAAAACACTTTCCATGAGAACAACAACAATAGTACAAAGGATGAGGTAACCCATAATACTAAATTGAAATGAGGATTAAAGATAATATCAAGTAATAACATAATATTTAGTAGATCTTCATGAATAATATTTGTTTTTAATATAAACCTTAAAAACCTCATTCTTTTTAAGTATTCCCATTAACTTAATGGGGTATGTGAGAGAACAATCCGATGTGTGTGTGTGTGTGTGTGTGTGTGTGTGTGTGTGTGTTGCTGTCAATAGCATCTCTATCATAATTGATTATGTTGAAGACACTTGGCTCTTTAAGTAAAAATTAATTTAATTTGATGTGTTAAGCCTAATTCTTGTCTTTAACTCAGGGCAAGTTATTAAACTTTTCTAAATACCATTGCCTATAATTAGTATCATAATCACATTTTGTTAATTGGTTTTGAGAACTGACATGGTATGAAAGATAAAGTAAGCTTGCCGACACTAGAGTCTAATCAATACTCCATCTGAGCCGCAGAGTGAAGCTCAGTGATAAAGCAATTACATGATCTTCTGGGCTGGATCCTAAATAATGAAGGAAAAACAATAATCTAAAGCAATTGTTCATGCTATATCAAAATTCTCTCAACAAGCCAAACATTGTGAGCATCTCTTTAATCCCAGCACTTGTAAGCAGAGATAGACAGGTCTTTGGGAAGTCAAGGCCAGCCTAGTCTACAGAGCGAGTTCCAAGTTAATCAGGGATGCACTCAACAAAAATTCTCCAACAATAATTGTTACAAGAAGTCATTTACCTCTAGGAGGACCTTCATCCACCACATTTGAGATCTTGAGTCAACAGTATCTTACTTAATAAAGACAGTGACTTTCTAATTAGCCTGAGAGCTTCTTTAACTACTAGATAAGTACTTTTCACTGTCTCTGTCTGCTTATCTGTAAGAAGAGTGTGATTCCTGGCACCAAGATGATCTACCCTTAAAAGGACAATCAGATTCATTGGTGGGCCCTACCTGGCTCATTGCCAATATCATGGTTGTTCAGTAAAAATAGTATTTGAAAGTAGAAATCAAATTATTAGATTGCCTTTTCTCTGTCTATATCTGTTTAAGTCTATTTTTGTTCTTTCAGTTTGGGTGACATCAGTGAAAATAGTGTTTTGATTACTGCTTAGGGTTTCTATTGCTGTGAAGAGACACTATGAGCTGGGTGGTGGTGGCGGTGGTGGCGCCGGCGGCAGCGGCGGCGGGCGCACACCTTTAATCCCAGCACTCGGGAGGCAGAGGCAGGCAGATCTCTGTGAGTGAGTGCAAGGCCAGCCTGGTCTATATATTGAGATCCAGGAAAGGCACAAAGCTACACAGAGAAACCCTGTCTCAAAAAACCAGAGAGAGAGAGAGAGAGAGAGAGAGAGAGAGAGAGAGAGAGAGAGAGAGAGAGACCATGAGACCATGACCACAGCAACTTGATTTTTTTAATTATTTTATATAACAACCACAGTTTCCTCTCACTCCTCCCTTCCAGTTCCCTTCCCTCACCTTTTTTCTGCCTCACATCCACTCTTAAGAAAGGGTAAGGCCTTCCACAGAAGTCAACAAGTCATGACATAATTAAGTTGAGTGGAACTAAGATCCTCATTCCTGCATCAAGGTTGAGCAAGGCATCCCACCACAGAGAATAGGTTTCCCAAAACAGCTCATGCACCAAAAACTGATCCTGGTCCCATTGCTAGGGCTTCCACTAACAGATATACAACTTTCACCCACTTGCAGAGGGACTATGTAGGTCCCACACAGGCTCCCTAGCTGTTGGTCTAGAGTTCTTGAGGTCCCACGAACATGGATCAGCTATCTCTGTGTGTTTCCTCATCATTATTTTGCACCCTCCTTGCTTATATAATCCTTCATCCCTCTTGAGATAGACCCAGTGCTGGCTACAGATCTCTGCATCTGCTTCCATTAGTTACTTGATGAAGATTCCATGATGACAATTAGGGTAGTCACCAATCTGATTACTGGAGAAGGCCAGTTCAGGCACCCTCTCCACTATTGCTAGGAGTCTTAGCTGGAGTCTTTGTTGTGGATTTCTGTGATTTTCCCTGGCATCAAGGTTTCTCCCTAACCCCATAAAGGCCCCTCTATCAAGATATCTCTTTCATTGCTCTCCTTCTCTGTTCGTCCCCAAACTTGACCATCCTGATCCCTCATGTTCCCATTCCACATCACCTCCCCTTTACCCCTCACCCCCAGTTTTCCCAGCAGATCTCATTTATTTCTCCCTCCCAGAGTGATCTATGTGTCCCTCTTTTTTTTTTTTTTTCCAGAGCTGAGGACCGAATCCACGGACTTGCACTTGTGAGGCAAGCACTCTAACACTGAGCTAAATCCCCAACTCCCTATGTGTCCCTCTTAAGGGCTTTCTTGTTACCTAGTTCCTCTAGAACTGTGGATTATAGCCTGGTTATCCTTTGCTTTACATCTTCTGTCCACTTATGAGTGAGTATATACAATATTTTTCTTACTGGATCTGGGTTACCTCACTCAGGATGATTTTTTCTAGTTCCTTCATTTTGTCTACAAATTTCATGATATCATTTTTTTAACACTGAGTAATACTCCACAATGTAAATGTACCACATTTTCTTTATCCAGTCTTTATTTGAGGGGCATCTAAGTTCTTTCCAGATTCTGGCTATTATGAATAATGCTGCTCTGAAGATAGTCGAGCAAATGTTTTTTTGGTATGATTGAGCATCCTTTCAGTACATGTTCAAGAGTAGTATCAGTAGGTCTTGAGGTAGATTGATATCCAATTCACTGAGAAACTACCATACTAATTTCCAAAGTGACTGTACAAGTTTTCACTCTCATCAGCATAGGAAGAGTATTCTCATTACACCTCATCCTCTCTAGTATAAAGCTGTCATCAGCGTTTGATCTTAGTCATTATGACAGGTGTAGAATGGTATCACAGAGTTATTTTGATTTGCACTTCTCTGATGACTAAGGATGTTGAACAATTTTTAAAATGCCTTTTGGCCATTTGAGATACCTCTATTGAGAATTCTCTGTTCACATCTGTACCTCATTATTAAATTGGATTATTTGGTATTTTGATGTCTTCTTTCTTGAGTTCTTTATATATTTTGGAGACAGCTTTTTGTCAGATCTGGGGTTGGTAAAGATCTTTTCCCATTCTGTAGGCTGCTGTCATGTATTACTGACCATATCCTTTGCCTTACAGAAGCTTTTTCAGTTTCAGGAGGTTCCATTATTAATCGTTGACCTCAGTGTCTGTGCTACTGGTTTCTACATTCAGGAAGTATGCTCCTGTCCCAATGCCTTCAAGGATACTTCTCACTTTCTCTTCTATTTGTTTGAGTGTAACTGGATTTATGTTGAAGTCTTTGATCCACTTGGACTTGAGTTTTGTGCAGGGCAATAGATATGAACCTATTCTCATTCTTCTACATGTCCCATGCTCTTAGATAGGCAGGATTGACATAATAAAAATGGCAACCTTACCAAAAGCAATCTACAGATTCAATGCAATCCACATAAAAATCTCAACAAAATTCTTCATAGCCCTTGAAAAAATTATACTCAATTCCATATGGAAAAAAAAAAACCAAACAGGGTAGCTAAAACAGTCCTGTACAATAAAGGAAATTCCAGAGGCATCACCATCCCTGACGTCAATCTCTACTATAGAGCTATAGTAATAAAACCAGCTTACTATTGGCATGAAAACAGGCATGGGGATCAATGGAATCAAATCAAAGACACTTATATAAATCCAGACTCCTATGAATACCCGGTTTTTTACAAAGAAGCCCAAATTGTACAATGGAAAAAAGAAAGCATCTTCAACATACGGTGCTGGAATAACTGGTTGTTTACATGTAAAAAATGCAAATAGATCCCCAGAAACTCTTATAAAGAAAAAACATTTAATTGGGGTGGATTACAGTTTAGAAGTTCAGTCCATTATCATCATGGTTGAGCACAGCAGTGAGCAAGCAGACATGTTGCTGGAGAGATAGCTGAGAGTTCTACATCTCACAGGCAAAAGGAAGTGAACTGAGTCTTTGGGTGTGGCTTGAGCATAGAAGAGACTTCAAAGCCTGCCCTCCACAATGACACACTTCCTCCAACAAGGCCACACCAACTCCAACAATATCATACTTCCTAACAGTGCCACTCCCTATAGGGGCCATTTTATTTCAAATCATCAAATTACTGTTGAAAATATTCCCCTCCATAATTTTTAAAGCCTGAAAACAGGAACAAAAGTCTACATTATAAGAGGTTTGAAAATGAATCAAAGTCCTGCAGCACCAAAATAGTATGCAGTTTAGCCTAAGGGAACGAGTAAGACCAAGAACTATCATATTTTAATTTGCTCAATCTCTAGTTAACATTGCCCTACTCACCTATCATTTTGAAAATACAGCAAATTATTATGTGTCAATTAAGTTTAAAACAAAATATATTCTGTTGCCAATAAAGTAAGGAGAAGAGTAAGTTTTATAATTTGAATTTACTCACTCATTTCTTATGCTCAGAACCTCAACCTTGTTACTAGAAGGGATGGCATGCCTTTCTCAGTAGAACCACATCACCAGGAAAGTTATGAAAATGCATAAAATTGAGTAATTGAAGAAAATCTAAAGCAGAATAAGTTAAAATTTTAGGAATGCAGCAAATGTGATGATTAGAGGAAACCTAACAAGATAAGTATACTAACTGTATTAGAGAAATAGGGGAAGAAAAGGAGGAGGGGGGGGGGAGAGGAGGATGAAGAGGAGGAGGATAATTTCCAATAAATAATCCAAACATCTACCTCAAAAACTGAGAAATGAGAATGGGGGCTGGAGAGATGCCATAGCAGTTAAGAATTCCAAATACTCTTGAAAATGACAAGAGTTCAGATCCCAGTACCCACATCAAGCAGCTTATAACCATCTCTAATTACAGTTCCAAAAGATTTGAGGCTCTCTTCTTGCCTCTATGGGCACACTAATCTATGTATACACACAACCTCTCTCTCTCTCTCTCTCTCTCTCTCTCTCTCTCTCTCTCTCTCTCACACACACACACACACACACACACACACACACACACACACACACACACATGAATAAAAATAAAACAAATGTTAAAAATAAAAACAATGAAAATTATGTTCAAAATGACAAGAAAGCATGTGAGTAAAAAAGAATAAGGGAGATTTATCAACTTGTAAAAGGGACATTTTTAAAAGGTATGTTTATTTTGGGCACAGTGTAGTCAAGATAAGCACCTGATTGAACACTATTTAATATTCTATTTTACCGGCCTGTTTTGGTCCCATCCAAAGACAAGGAATGCAATGCTAGAGGTTGAAAGATCATCAGGAACAAGAGTCTTTGCCTTCTTTCCCTATTAGGAAGGGAAATGTTTTCACCCCTATGTACAATCACTCAAACTTCAGACTTAGCACACCTGCCTTACAAGCTTGACTAAATGGTTAATGGAAGATGCACACCTGCAGTTGTACCCCTACTGTTTTCTTTACCTTGTGGGAAAGGATACGGGAAATGTTAATGATTAGTTATTTTGTTCAAATTATTTAAAGTCCTTTCCCTCAGATAATCTGTGCTGTCATTTTCACAGGTCTTCTCATTGATATAAATGCTAATTCATGCTGATGATGTGCTATGAAGTTTCTCTCATGTGTTCTCTACTTTTCAAGTACTCATTAACTATGTGATCTCATTTAATGACATTATAACATTGGTCTTCCACAGAGTACTCTGTTTAGCTATTATGAACCTTACCACAAATGCAGAGAGCAAATACGTCATCTCTTTATTTCCCACTCATAATTAATTATATATTACCAATTCAAGTTCCCCCAACTTACTAACAGTAGCCTCACCACTACTCAACCAACAGGCTTTATTATCCTCTGCCTTTTAACTGTACAGAAATCCTAGAGTCTTAACTATTACAGAAATAACTTGACTCCCTCTTGATATCAGAAGCAAAAGAATCTGGAGACCAGAGAAAGCACAACTGCTGTCATTGTTAAGACTGAACACAACAGTCCTACAAAAATTTGCCCACTTGATAGTACCAAGTCTATATACAAACAGATCCTAAAGTGTGTCACTCACTAGATAAATTATAGCTCTTTTCCTTAATACTCAAACACAGTGATAGTATTACCCAAAATAAGTGTGTGTTGCATATATAGGAATGTGAGAGTACATATCCTAGTGCAAATGCTGATACTGGAGGAGGACATTGTCTCTCTATCACTCTGTGCCTTATTTAATACCGGATATCTCACTGAATCAGAAGCTTGTTATTTTGGTAATGCAGGCTTTCAGGGAATTCATGAGTTAAGTCAGCCTCCAGTGCCCTCCAACATTGGTGTTACATGGAATCCCAGACATATCTGGCTTTTTATGCTGATTCTGGTTATCAGAATTCAGGTCCTCAGGCTTGAACAGAGAGCATTCTTAACCAATGAGCTATCTCCCCAGCCTTATAAGGTATTATAATACTTGAACACTACCAGTGTTGGAAGGAACTCTGTAGCTTAAGAAAATCTCTTATCCTAATACTGAAACAAAAACACATATTTTGTTATGTTTCTTTGATACTATATAACCTGACTGGCCTAGAATCCTCTATTTTAGTCTTCAAGGTCCTGAGATTATAACTGAATACTTCAATAACTAATTTACTGCTCCTTTTTTAAAAGTATATGTTAATTGCTTGAGATATGGATGTCATTGTGACACTTTTATGAATACATATTAAGTGTTTTCAACATATGAAGTTTGCTTGTGAGATTTCTTAAGTTCTTTCTTATGTATTCAAAGTCTAGACAGGTGTAAGGACCAAAATCTTTGGAAACCATGATATGCTCATTAAAGTAGCATTTGCACAGTAGCCAAGAAGGCAACAATTTAATTAATATAAGCCTTTATTTGAAGTAAGAGAAAGAATTTTTTTTCATTTGTTACAAATTAGACCATGAGATCCTTAGACAAAGACATCCTCCTTCCATTGAGAAATTCTCTGGAACGGGAGTCACAGCTGTTCTCCTTTCCTAGGATTCTGTTGAGAGGTGGTGTTCATCCCATAGAATGATGGAAATATCCCCAAACCAGATATTCCAATCAAAATAAATCTTAATCCCAGACACATGAATTTAAATATTTTATTTACATTTAGAAGATTTACTTTGTTTTTATGTGTATTTGTGTGTGGCTGTGTACATGATTTCAGTGATGCAGAGGCCAAAATCAATGTCAGACCACTTGGACAATAATTACAAATGATTCTAAGACACCTGATGTAGTTTCAGGGGCTGGAATTTAGAGCTGCAAAAAAGGGCATATGCTGTTACCTTTTGAGCCATCCTTCAGCTTCTAGATTTTAGATATTGTTGTGTCTAACATTTCCCTTCTCAGATGTCATCTAGCTTTTTGAAATACATATTCTAAAAACTTTGAAGCCATCAAAAGCAGGTTTCCCATCCCTGAGCCCTCATCCACATTTAACACTTCACTGGGGTTGATGACAAATTCATCAATTTAAGAGGAGTGAGTTTAGGACAATGTATTGAACTAGACATAGAAAGATAAACTGGATTTGTACAAAAGAATTTCACACTTAGTCTACATGTCAACAAATTAGCAGAAAGCTTTAGAAAACTATGAGCAGAGTGCAGAAACAACACAAAATGTCTAGTTGCCTTCCAAGAAGCGTGAAAATGGAAAAAGATTTAAGCTAACTCAGAGAGGTGTGAGGGGGCTGGAAAGATGGCTTAGCAGTTAAGAAAACAAACTATTCATTCTGGATTTGGTTCTCAACACCAACACCAGATAAATGACAAAACCGCCTATAACTCTAATTCTAGGGAACCTGACACTCTCTTCTATCCTCTGTAGGTAGCAGCACACACACACACACACACACACACACACACACACACACACACACACACTTACCAACATGCACAGATAAATAAAAATAATACAAATAAATCTTTAAAAAGGCATGAGCATGTCCAGGCTCCCCATTTGCCACTGAACTAATAATCAGGGATGATTTGTTTGAGTGCATGTAGTCAACAGTCTTTTTCTTACTAAATGTCTTCTGTGGACACTGGAAGCTTAACAGAAGAGAATAGCTTAAGTACAGGACAATTGCTTTTCATAGAATGGCTAGACAACACTCACTTCTAAATTATAACCTATAGACAGTTTACAAATTTATAGTTCATGTGTAATTATTGTTTTAAAATTACATATCCATATAAATTTCTAATTCATATGCACATGTAATGTATGTATATGTGTACATATATTGGATAAATTATAATATGCAATTATACAAATTATTTATTGAACAAAATACATTTATATATATACTTTTCCCATGAAACAGATAGAGAAAGAGGTGGCAGAATTAAGACTCAATAATTGCACCAGGCTAATATGTAAAACACCCCCTTTCCTCACAGTGGGAAATGGAAAAGAGTTGAGAGGTCTTTCTAGATATCTAGAAAACTAGGTTCTCAGATCCCTCTGTGTGTGGGCAAAGAGAGAAAGGAAGAAGGCTTTTCTTCAGGGATATCTACAGTGAAGCTTTATTTTTTAAAAAGGAATGGTCATTAGGCATTCTGGAAAACAGGCTACAAGGGAAATTGTTGGTGGTAGTACCAGTGTGTTATGTGTTATAACTAAGCAAAGACAGCAATACTGACTGGAAAGTGGCAATAATAATACACAAAGGATTTAAAATAATGCACTGGGATTTAAAACCCTACAAGTGGCTTGTATGTGTGTGTGGAGACTGATATGGCTGTGTGAAGGGATAAATGGAGTCTATTTTAGATATGCTGCTGAATGCCTATCCAGCACAGTCAGTGAGGCTTAAAAGAAAATGCAAAGGAATGGTCAGGATCAGAGCTCTGAGCAAAATGTGGATTATTAGAGGGGAGAAGTTTGGTAAAGACAACTGATTTAGGACTGAGTACTACAGTCTCTCACTTTCCACACATCATCCAATTGTAGGTTACTGTGTTAATTAACAACAGAAGCATCTCTCATGAGTGTTGAGTGATTCTCTGATCTATCAGTATAGGAATATTTCATTAGACACCATTCTATTGCTATGTTCCTTTAGTAAAATAATAGTAGTTGGTTTTTACCACAAGCCTGTCACCTGTCTATTTAAGACCCCTTTGTCATTTTAGTAGTGTCACATGTGGGCTCCATCTCATGATTGGGCCTTAAATCCATCAATTAGAGGTTGATCATTGTCATAACATTTGTGCCACTATAGCACCAGTATATCTTGTAGGCAGCACACTATTGTAGGTCACAGGATGTGTAGCTAGATGATGTTGATAATTGCTTTTCTGCTCCAATAACATGCCAACTGCCCTTTAGCACCACGAACACTGATCATGTTCACAGTAGGTGTGAAGCTTCTAGATGTGAAGAACTCTATTTTTCAATGTTCTATGACACAAAATATATCATCCCCAATAGGGACTTACCATGTTTTAGAGAATAATCAAAAACTATGGCAATAGCCTGTGAAGTTTGAGGGGTGTCGATGAGACCCCTTTGGCCAATTCTTGGCACTGAAGTTTTTATTTAGTAGATAAGATGTCTAGTTTGGGCATTATTTCCTCTATTATTTAGTGCCTCCATTTAGATTATTTTCACATCTGTATCTATATATGTATATGTGTTTATATACATATATGTATATGTTTATATACATATATATGTATGTATTTTAGGAAGCTTCCACAGCAGTAGGATTCCACATAACATTTCAAAATGCCGTTAATTATGAATTTACAGAGACTTACAGCACATACAAGACCTGCACAGAATGAATATAGAAAATTCCAGTGAGAAAAAGGGGAATTGGACACAAATTACCACCCCAAACAAAGAAACTATGTGCAGTTGATTCCTGCTGGGAAAGTGAAAATCAGTGTTCTCCAATGGAGTGTAATTGTTTTTATCAACAATATTCCAAGCCATTTCCCAGACCTAGGAGTAGCTTATCAACAAAGTGGACTCCATTGTATGTGTGTAGTTTTTGTTTTGCTTGATAATTTTGTGTTGCTGGTTTTTGTTTTTTTTAATTTGTTTGTTTTGATCTTAGTTTTTTGTTATTTTAGAAAGAGAGGAAAAGAACATGAAATTGAGTGGATAAAGGGATTGAGAGGATTTGGGAGAAGTTAGGACTGAAGAAAAGCATGATCAGATTAAAAATGTTAATGAAAAAACAAATTTAAAAATTAAATCACTTAATTTTATACCAATTTGTAACAAAGCAATAAATAACTTTATAAGGACTGTGGATGATTAATTTGTAATAAATGTAACAGATTAAGAGAAAATTAACAGGAGTGTTGGATTTCTCTGGACACTGAACAAGCAGTAAAACATACACCTGAAAATTTGGGAAACATGAACATAAACCTGATGTGTTTTGGCGTGATTCCTAGTTTTGAGTTTCCTTTTTACTGTGTGGTTTCCAGAAAATCTTGTCATTCAGAGTGACACTAAGTGCTTCATAGTGAAATACATATGTAAAATCCTTTAAATGCAGGCGTACCTTTGCTGTGCTGTGGATTTTTTTTTTTTTTTTTGATAAATTTAGAGTTTGTGACAACTTTGTATTGCAGAAGTTTATGGTGATGGTTTTCCCAGCACACACTTACTCTTTGGCTCCATGTCATTGCCTAGAGATACTATCAGTATTTCAAACTTGAGTTTGATCTTATGTGTTGCGGCAGCTTGATAAAGGAAACTTGTGTTATTGTCTTTTTTTTTTTTTTTAGGTAATGGTGATCAAGCTCCCTATTTCCTGAGATGGAATAGTATTGAAAAGAGGTCAGTGAAATACTGACAAACAATAGTCTCTGGGTGTTCAAGTAAGCAAAAGAGCTAGAAGTGACTAAACAAGCCTTACTAACGTTAGATACACCCAAATTTGGGCTATTGTGCTAAAAAAAAAAAAAAAAAAAAAAAAAAAAAAAAAAAAAAACCCACAACAACAACAATGACAAAAACAAGCTGTGAATACAGGGGAGAGAATCTCCTCTTTAGTTTTTAGAATGTTATTAGTATTAACATATATTAGTTGTATAAACCAATGAGGTCTACCATGGCATTCCCACGCATTTATAGAACATAGTTTGATGGTATCAAGTGTTTTTTTAAAGGGTAAGTGCTCTTTTTCTGATATCATAGATGAGTATAAAGCAAATCACTCAGAAGAGAAAGCTTTAATGATCTATGGAAAAGATTATACTAGCCCCAACATTCCAGAAAGTCAAAGTCTAAGAAAACAAATAATTCACTTAATTGTGGTATTATTGATTGGAGAGGTCTGAAGCAAACTCACAATGTTCTGCAATAGTTCTGTCGTCCATAGCCACAGAGCTGGCATAACAGAGAAACAATTGAGGAGTATAGAAAGAATGTGATGACTATAATGCAGTGATGGCAAGGGCTAGTGAATTATGCTAACTGACTTTTCACATGTTTTTTCTTAGTGTGAATGAACATTTCAAATAAAAAGTTTAAGAATCAGAAAATTTTCTATAAAACATACTGATAAATATTGGCAGACCACTCTGTCAAGTCACACATGCAATCTTAGAATTTGAGACAAGGAGGAAAAACGAACATGAGTTCAAAGCCACCTTGGGCTACATAATGAGACAGACATAGATAGACAGGGATATAGCCAGAGAGAGGGGGATTCATTGTTTTGTGTTCACATATGATTTATGAAAAACAGGCAGCATGGTAGATAGGAAAAACACAAAGGGACATATCTTATGAGAAAATACTAAAGGAGAAACATGTTCTTTGAAAAAAATCATTGAATTAAAAACACACAAGTGTTTATCAATTTTTGATGAGGTTATGACCCAATAAATGCACTAAGTTGAAAGCATCATAAGTCAAAATGTATTTAATACATTTTTATATCCTAACACATCAGGAAATTACATTGTAGAGTGGTAGTTGTTACAGTCACAATTGCAAGACTTCATAGGAGCTCTGATCTGCTGCTACTTCCCAGCATGAGGATAGATGATTATCCTGTATGTAAGTCTCCTGAGAAAAGATCAGAATTCAGAATTCAAAAATCAGTTCCTAGCAAATGTATATTATTTTAACTCCATCATAAAGCTGTAAAATTTTAGCAGAATCCTTATAGGTCAAGAACTATTAGCATAGTAAATTACTGGTGCTAAATTTAGAGATTCTCAAATAGCATCTATCTGCTTATTCAATAAGGTCACTAGCAGTGATATTTGGCTATTGAAAATTACAGGGAAATTTTTACTTCTTTGTTATAATTTAATTAAACTGTAAACTTAAATAGCACAAATTAAAATTGAACTATTACATTGTATCCTATGAGATTTTGTTGTATCATGTGAGGTGTAGTATCATGAGGTGCTGCTATGTACCATGGAAAATACAGTTTGTATGTTTTATTGCTCACAAGGGGAACATTTACCATCTCTTCTCTTATTAGACTCAAAGCTATCACTAATATTTTTCCATGACTATATGTTGATTCAATTGGAATAATATTTTTCTAACCACTAGCATAATGTTATAGTGTATTTAATTTAATGTTTAATGTAGATAGCAAGAGTTATAAAAGTATATAGGAAGATTACAATTAACAAATAAATATAAATAGTTAATTGAATCATAATATACTCTGGCCTAGACCAGCAGGCTGTTCTCCAGTGGCAGGTTCCTGATAAAGAGTGAGCAGAGGATGAGAAAATAGAAAAGGTGAAAGAGAGAGAGGATAAGAAAGTTTGGGATCAGGAAGTCTCAAACAAGCTGCTGGCTTAGGCAAGCAAGTTTATGAATATAGTATCCTATATACAGTTTTCCTGAAATGAAAATGAGGGCAATGTAAGCAAAAGACTCTCATACCGTAGGACAAAGTCAGAAAGAAGTTGATCAAACAATGTTGCACACAGGGAACATGGTATCTCAAGAACTGCATAGACCAAGCACACAATGGCCTTGGGACTGAAACCATTGGCCCTTAGGGTGGGAAGGGTTTGACTCTCAGGATCTGAAGCCATAGCTCTCCCAAGGCCAGGACTCCAGGCCACTATTGCTCTGCCAAGCATATCCCTGGTTTTAGAGAAAGAGCTATGTTCCTTCTCCATACATCAAGACCTCAGGGAAACTCTCGGTTGACCTGTCTCTCAACAATAACCAAATTACTTTTAAATTAAAAAGCAAGTGTGAAAGTTGTAATGTTCTTCAGAAAGACTTTCATGATAAAAAGAATTGCTCAAAAAATTTTGTGTAAAAGAGATGTACCTGAAGCAAACAAACTTGATATATGACAAGTTAAAGCAAGAACCACAGGCAATTTCTGGCTAAAGTCAGGAATAAGAAGAGAGTATTTGCTTAAACCACTTCACAACGAGAATCAATTAGCTGATAGAAAGACAGAAAAGACTTACAAGTCAAAAGCGAATAAGTGAGATTATATCTGTTTTCAGAATACAAGTCCTTATATGGAGCTCTAAAGATCTACAAGAAAAACAGAGAATTAATAAATTCTGGTAAAACAGCAAAAAAAAAAAAAAATCAACAAGAATATCATTTCCATATACCAATAGAGAACTAACTATCTTGCAAGCAAAATTTAAAATTTCTGTTTACATTTGCTACAAAAATAGAAATCACTTAAAAATAAACTTATCTAAGGAAGTAAAAGACCAAAGACCATAAATTATTGAGAAGAAATTAAATAAATAAATAAATATAAATAGACCTTCTTGTTGTTAGAGTTTTCCTGCCTGGCCCAGTCAGGACAATCTCTCTTACCCGTCAGTCCCACAGTCGCTCAGACCCAACCAAGAAAGCACACAGAAACTTACATTGTTTAGAAACTGCATGGCTGTGGCAGGCTTCTTGTTATCTGCTTCTTCTATCTTAAATTAACCCATTTCTGTTAGTCTATACTTTGCCACATGGCTTGTGGCTTACCAGTGTCTTTACATGTTGCTTTTCATGGAGGCGGCTGGTGGTGTCCCTCTCCAGTCTTCTACTTCCCAGAATTCTCTACTTTCTGCCTGGCCACTGGCCAATCAGAACTTTATTTACACAGAGTGATATCCACAGCACCTTCTGATTATAATTCAGAAGAATTTCTACTATTAAATGTATCCACTGTACCGAATCCACATTAATAAAATATCCACCATATAAAAAGCAATAATCAAGAGGCTTAGTGCCTTCACTATCAAATTTCCAGTGGCAGGTTTTTTTTTAATTCAAATCATAAATATCAGTTTGTTTCCACATGGTTACTATAAAACCAATAAATTCAACCCATGTCATATTATGTTTGGATACATTTATATATTTTTTTTCATGCATGTATATATTTGTGTTTACATTTGAATAGCTTCTATTGCTTTTTATGGGTGTCATAATTTCTATTCCATATTTATTTCAAGAGTGCCCATTGATTTTGGATTACTTATTTTACTAACATTGTAATGGTTCCTCTTTTATGAACCACACAAATTGATATCTAATAATTATTTTTTTAATTTTATTTTATAATTTAATTTAATTTTACATATCAGCCATGGATTGCCCGGTCCTCCTCACTACCCCCTATACAAGTACCACCACTCCCATCTCATCCAGGGCAAAGATTCCCCTGGGCATTAAGCACAGTCTGGTAGATTTAGTACAGGCAGGTCCAGTCCCCTCCTTGCATACCAAGCAAAGTGTCCCTGCATAAGCACCAGGTTCCAAACAGCCAGCTCATGCATTAAGGACAGGTCCCGGTCCCACTGCCTGGGTGCCTCCCAAACAGTTCAAGCTAATCAACTGTCTCACTTATCCAGAGGGCCTGATCCAGTTGGGGGCTCCTCAGCTATGGATTCATAGTTCATGTGTTTCCATTAGTTTGACTATTTGTCCCTGTGCCTTTTCTGATCTTGGTCTCTACAATTCTCGCTCATACAATCCCTCCTCTTTCTTTCCAATTGGACTCCTAGAGCTCCACCTGGGGCCTGACCAAGGATCTTTGCATCCACTTCCATCAGTCATTGGATGAGATCTCTAGCATGACAGTTAGGGTGTTTGGCCATCCAGATCACCAGACTAGGTCATTTCTGGCTTTCTCTCAACCATTGCCAGTAGTCTATAGTGGAGGTATCTTCATGGATTTCTGGGGACCTCTTTAGCACTTTGCTTCTTCCTATTCTCACGTGGTCTTCATTTATCATCATCTCTTGTTCCTTGTTCTCCCTCTCTGTTCTTGATTCAGCTGGGATCTTCCACTCCCCTAAGCTCTCTTTCTCTTGAAACTTGCCCTTCACTACCCCCACTCACATCCAGGTTGTTCATGTAGATCTCATCCATTTCTCTGTCATTGGGCAATCCCTGTGTCTTTCTTAGGGTTCTGTTTTCCAGGTAGCCTCCCTTGAGTTGTGAGTAGCTATCTAGTCATCTTTGTTTTACATCTAGTATCCTCCTATGAGTGAGTACATACCATGTTTGTCTTTCTGAGTCAGGGTTACCTCATTCAGGATGATTTTTTTTTCTAGATCTATCCATTTGCCTGCAAACCTCATGATGTCATTGTTTTTCTCTGCTGAGTAGTACTCCATTGTGTATATGTACCATATTTTCTTTATCCATTATTCAGTTGAAGGGTATGTAGGTTGTTTCCAGGTTCTGGCTATTACAAATAAAACTGATATGAACATAGCTAAGCAAATGCCCTTGTGGTATGATTGAGCATTCCTTGGGTATATGCCCAAGAGTGGTATAGCTGGGTCTTAGGGAGATGGATTCCAAATTTTCTAAGGAAGTGCCATATTGATTTCCAAAGTAGCTGTACAAGCTTACATTCCCACCATCAGTGGAGGAGAGTTCCCCTTGCTCCACGCCCTCTCCAAAATAAGCTGTCTTCTGTGTTTTTGATCTTAGCCATTCTGACAGGTATAAGGTGGTATCTCAGAGTCATTTTGATTTGCATTTCCCAGATAATTAGGGATGCTGAGCAATTCCATAAATGTCTTTCAGCCATTTGAGCTTCCTCTGTTGAAAATTCTCTGTTTAGTTCTATAGCCCATTTCTTAATTGGACTGTTGGGCATTTTTATGTCTAATTTCTGGAGTTCTTTATATATTCTGTAGATCAGCTTTCTATCAGATGTGGGGTTGGTGAATGCCATTTCCCATTCTGTAGGCTGTGGCTTTGTCTTGAAGACTGTGTCATTTGCTCTACAAAAATTTCTCAGTTTCAAGAGATCCCACTGATTGATTGTATCTCTCAGTGTCTGTGCTACTGGTGTTATATTTAGGAAGTGATTTCCTATGCCAATGCATACAAGACTACTTCCTACTTTCTCTTCTATCAGGTTCAGAATAACTGGATTTATGTTGAGGTCTTTGATCCACTTGGACTTAAGTTTTGTGCATGGTGACAGATATAGATTCTACACATTGACATCCAGTTATGTCAGCACCATTTGTTGAAGATGCTTTCTTTTTTCCACTGCACATTTTTGGCTTCTTTGTCAAAAATTATTTGTTCATAGGTGTGCGGATTAATGTCAGGGTCTTCAATTTATTCCATTAGTCTACATGTTGGTTTTTATGCCAGTACCAAGCTGTTTTTATTACTTTAGCTCTATAGTAGAGCTTAAGGTCAGGGATCTTGATGCCTCCTTGGGTTGTTTTATTGTACAGGGTTCTTTTGGCTATCCTGGGTTTTTTGTTTTTCCATATGAAGTTGAGTGTTATTCTTTCCTGGTCTGTGAAGAATTGTGTTGGTATTTTGATGGGGATTGCATTGAATCTGTAGATTGCTTTTGATAAGATTGCCATTTTTACTATGTTAATCCTGCCTATCCATAAGCATGGGAGATCTTTCTATTTTCTGACATTTTCTTCCGTTTATTTTTTCAGGGACTTAAAGTTCTTGTCCTATAGGTCCTTCACTTGATTAGTTTGAGTTACCCCAAGGTATTTTATATCATTTATGGCTATTGTAAAGGGTGATGTATCTCTGGTTTCCTTCTCAGCCTGTTTGTCTATTGTATATAGGAGGGCTACTATTTTTTTTTTTTGAGTTAATCTTATTTCCTGCTATGTTGCTGAAGGTGTTTATAAATACTATCAGTACGTTGGTTGATTTTTTAGAGTCACTCACGCATACTATCATATCATCTGCAAATAACGAAAGATTGACTTCTTCCTTTCCATTTTGTATCCCCTTAATCTCCTTATGTTTTCTTATTTCTCTGGCTAGAACTTCAAGTACTATATTGAATACATGTAGGGAGAGGGAACAACCTTGCCTTGTTCCTGATTTTAGTGGAATCGCTTTGAATTTCTCTCAATTTAATTTGATGTTGGCTGTTGGCTTGCTGTAGATTGCCTTTATTATGTTTTGGTATGTTCCCTGTATTCCTGATCACTCCAAGAACTTTATCATGAAGGGGTGTTGGATTTTGTCACATGCCTTTTGTGTGTCTAGTGAGAGGATCATGTGGTTTTTTTTTTCTTTAAGTTTGTTTATATGGTGTGTTACATTGATGGACTTCCATATGTTGAACCACCCTTCCATCCCTGGGATGAAGCCTACTTGATCATGGTGGATAATTGTTTTGATGTGTTCTTGGAGTCTGTTTGCCAATATTTTATTGAGTATTTTTGCAACAATGTTCATGAGGGAGATTCGTCTGTAGTTCCCTTTCTTTCTTGCATCTTTGTTTGGTTTAGGAATGAGGGTAATTGTAACCTCATAGAAGGAGTTTGGTAGTGTTCCTTCTGCTTCTATTGTGTGGAACAATTTAAAGAGTATTGGTATTAAGTCTTCTTTGAAGATCTGGTAGAATTCTGCAGTGAAACCATCTAATCCTGGGCTTTTTTTGGTTGGGAGACTTTTAATGACTGATTCTATTTCGTTAGGGGTTATTGGACTATTTAAATGGTTTATCTGGTCTTGATTTAACTTAGGTATGTGATACCTATCCAGAAAATTATCCATTTCTTTTAGATTTTCCAGTTTTGTAGAGTAGAGGTTTTTGAGGTATGATCTGATGATTCTCTAGATTTCCTCATTGTCTGTTGTTATGACCTCCTTTTCATTTCTGATTTTGTGAATTTGGATGCTCTCTCTCTCTCTTTTGGTTAGTTTGGATAAGGGCTTGTCTATCTTCTTGATTTTCTCAAAGAACCAACTCTTTGTTTCATTAATTTTTTGTATTGTTCTCTTTATTTCTATTTTGTTGATTTCAGCTCTCAATTTGTTAATTTCCTGGCATATATTCTTGCTGGGAGATTTGCTTCTTCTTGTTCTAGAGCTTTCAGGAGTGCTGTTAAGTCACTAGTGTGAGATTTCTCCAACTTCTTTATGTGGGCATTTAGTGCTATGAATTTCCCTCTTAGCACTGCTTTCATAGTGTCCCATAAGTTTGGGTATGTGGTGTATTCATTTTCATTGATCTCTAGGAAATCTTTGATTTCTTTCTTTATTTCTTCTTTAACCCATTGGTGATTCAGTTGAGCATTATTCAGTTTCCATGAGATTGTAGGTTTTCTGTAGTTTTTGTTGTTGTTGAAATCTAACTTTAAACCACAGTGGTCTGATAGAATGCAGGAAGTTATTCCAATTGTTTTGTATTTGTTGAGATTTGCTTTGTTGCCAAGTATGTGGTCCATTTTAGAGAACATTCCATGGGGTGCTGAGAAGAAGGGATATATATATATATACTGTTCAGATTGAATGTTCTGTAGCTATCCATTAAGTGCATTTGAGTCCTAACATCAATTAAGTCCTTTATTTTTCTGTTAAGTTTCAATTTGGCAGATCTGTCTAGAGGTGAAAGTGGGGTGTTGAAGTCTCCCACAATTAGTGTGTGGGGTTTTATATGTGATTTAAGCTTTAGTAATGTTTCTTTTACATATGTGGGTGCCCTTGTGTTTGGGGCATAAATGTTCAGAATTGAAACTTGACCATTGATTGTTAATTCCTGTAAATTTTTTATTTTATTTTTTTGGTGGTAGTGTGTGTGTGTGTACTTCTCTTTTTGAGGTTTACTCCTGTGATGTTATCTCTTGCCTGTATTTTTGATGGTGTATCTGATTTCCTTAGGTTGGAATTTTCCTTCTAGTGCTTTCTGTGGGGCTGGGTTTGTGGATAAGTATTGTTTAAATCAGGCTTTGTTTTGGAATATCTAGTTCACTCCATCTATGATGATTGAAAGTTTTGCTGGGTATATTAGTCCTGGCTGGCATCCATGGTCTCTTAGTGTCTGTAACACATCTGTTCAGGTCCTTCTGGCTTTCAAAGTCTCCATTGAGAAATATGGTGTTATTCTGATGGGTTTGCCTTTATAAGTCACTGGGCCTTTTTCCTTTGCTGCTCTTAATATTCTTTCTTTATTCTGCATGTTTAGTTGTTTAGTTATTATGTAGTGAGAGGACTTTTTTGGGGGGTCAAATATGTTTGGTGTTCTATAGGCTTCTTGTATCTTCATAGGCATTTCCTTCTCTAAATTTTTTCTTCTATGCTCTTGGTGAATATATTTTCTGTGCCTTTGAGTTGGTATTCTTCTCCTTCCTCTATTCCTGTTCTTCATATGTTTGGTCATTTCATGGTATCCCAACTTTCTTGGACATTTTGGGTCATGCCTTTGTTGGCTTTAGTGTTTTGTTTGACTGATGAATCAATTTCTTCTACCATATCTTCAATGCCAGAGATCCTCTCTTCCATCTCTTGCATTCTGTTGGTTATACTTGCATCTGAAGTTCCTGTTTGTTTCCTCAGATTTTCTATTTCCAGCTTTCCCTCTGGATATTCACAGCACTTCCCCTTTTCTTTCTTTTTTTTTTTTTTAAGGAAGGTTTTACCTTTTACATAGTAAAATTACATATAACTAAACAATTATCAAACAAGGATTATAGTTATAATATCTAGTCTAATTGTTTTGGCAAAATTAAACAAAATATTCTATCTATCCTATATTTGTGAGTCTAAGGTTTTTATATCTAACTTATCTTTTATCATAACTGAGGAAATTATAACTATTTAGTCTTCAGCCACATCAAAGACCTCAGAGGGATATATTATTTCCTGAGAAATGGTAGAAGGATGCAAGTAACTTTCGGGAGTCTTTCAGGGTAGACAGAGACAGCTGGCAGTCTGAACAGTCACCTAATGTTCCTTTCTAAAGTTGGGGCAACTGTCTTCAGCCCACAGGGTTAGAGTCTCTTGGTCACTTTTCTTAATGTCCTGTAGAATGTCTGGCAGTTTCCTGTGTGAAGTAGGAACCTGAAGGACCATTTTCTCAAGCAAAGTTCAGTGGTCACCTTTTTATGGGTCCTGCATGTCCAGTTAATCAAGCAGTCCAGGCAAGAACAATTTCTTGCTCAAATGGCTATTTTTGCCAAGGTGAAGATAAACTCCATATGAAGTGTCTTTAATGCCCATCCTCCTCTCTGAAGTAAATTGGTGCTGCCAGGAGCAGACATGTCTCACTGTCCAGAAAGTCTAAATTTTAAAAATATTTTAAATGCCATATTGTAGGTCTTTGAAATATTTGAAGATTACCTATCTATCTGAAATATCTCTATGTATATCTAGAAGATTTAACTAACATGGCTATGAGTATTATTATCATAGATGACTAATTATTAATCTATTTTTAATTATCCATTACAATTTTAAATGAGCTATATAAACATAATACCTTAAACAAGAGTAGAAATATACACACAGTATAACAAAATTAACTTTAAGTTTGTCTCATTAGAATAAAATCTATACCAATGTAAAACATTTTAAACAAGTTGTTGCTCTTTAGAAGTTCCTTAATCTACCCTTTCTTCCTATTATATCTATATCATATCCCCTTTTATTCTTTAGAAAGAGATCACATTTATAATCAACCTGCTTTAAATAAAAATATTGTTTTTTCTCTGTCCCACATCAGAGGGCTCTTCTGATTTGGGACATAAGAATCTCTTAACCTTTCTTTTAGCAATATGTCTGGGTTTAGAGAAGGAGTGAGCCAATTCCATCTCCAAAGCCAGCTTGATATTTTTTGGGAATTTGGGTACAGTTTCTCTTACCATTTTTCCTGCTGTAGCAGGGGAGGGGGGTGGGAGCTGTATCTTATGGGGACACAAAGAAAATTTTAGGATTATGGAGTAATCCATGAGGGTAAACCTTTGAGCCAGTTGCCTTGTAACCATTCTGGATGTTGAATCATCTGGGCCATGGTGTCATTGGAAACCTTTCATGGTCTTGGCTGATAAAACCTGATGTATCTTAATCTGGAACAAATCCATAGCCTCTGCCTTTCTGTGGAAACAAAAGCAGAGACTCTTTTTCAAAGCAACATATCCTTATATCCAAATTTTGAACTCAAGGTACCTTTAAAATTTTACATATTTATTTAACTCAACAGCTTTTATGATCAAATCTTTTTTTGCAGTTAAAAATCCCAACAACAACATAAACCAGATTCTCTGTGTAATATCCATCTTTGTAAGGCTGAAACACTGCTGGGGATGCTGGCTCTGCCCACCTCAGCTTCCCAACATGGAGGTGGTACAGTTTATCGCCAGCTCTGGGTCTGGAGCCATGTGTTCCATCAACTATCAGAAGCAGTTCTATCAAAGCAGTGCATAGCCCAGAAACGTTTTTTTTAACTACCAAAGGCTAAATCCACCATACAGTGGAGTAAGGTATTGCTTGTAGACTCCTCATTCCTGCCACACTGCAGGTCAGACACACAAAACAGGAAACTGCCATAGTAGTTCAAACCAGCAGGCTGCTGCTAACTTGAGAGAGACAACTAGGAAGCTGTTTTTAGCTCCATTTTAGAATCTTTTTTGTCAGGTTTTAGGTGGAAACTCGTGCCCCATGTTGGGTGACATTTGTCTTTGGAGAGCTTCTCTCCAGCCCTGGCCAAGCCCTGTTAGTCCAACAACCCACTTATAAAATAAACACACAGACATTCATATTATTTAAACTGCTTGGCCATTAGCTCAGGCTTACCATTGTCTAGCTCTTACTCTTATATTTAGCCCATTTCTATTAATCTATACTTTGCCATGTGGCTCATGGCTTACCATTACCTTTCTCTTTCTTGTCATGGTGGCCCAGTGTCTCCCTACCCAGCCTTCCACTTCCCAGAATTCTCTTCTCTCTTGTCCTGCCTATACTTCCTGCCTTGCCACTGGAGAAACAGCATTTTATTTATACAGAGTGATATCCACAGCACAGTTCTAGCTGTTGGAGGATGGCTAGATTCTGGTGATGCTGTATTGTTCTTTATTTTGTTGTTTGTACTTCTGGCTTAACATCTACCCATCTCTTTGTGGATTTGTTCTTGGTCTTATCAGTGCTCTTGGTCCAGACAGAGCTGACAGATTCAGGAAGCCTCTCTCTGGTCCAGATGGAAGCTCTCTGGTCCAGATGGGAGTTCCTGGCCAATGGGAGTTCCTGGCCAATGGGAGTTGGGGGCTGGTCTCTGAGTCTCAGGAAATGGCTGGCATCTCAGGCAGATTGGTGTGGGTGCAGGGCATGGAGATTGCAGGGTCTGCTGGGGGTCTTATAGAAGGGGAACCTTCCTGGTGGGGGTAGGTTCCTACCTGATGGCCAGAACCTGGGCCCAAGTTGGGCAGGTCTTTCCGGAATGGCTGGTGCCCAGGGATGGGACCTAGGGGCAGGCCTCTCTGGGTATGACCCCAGGCACTCACCTCTGGTCCAGATGGGAGTTCCAGGACAGATAGGATCTGGGGGCTGGCATCTGATTCTCAGGAAGTGGCTAGGGCAGATGGGTGCAGGGTTAGGATCTGGATATTGCAGGATCTGCTGGGGGTCTTGGAGAATGGGAACCTTCCTGGTGGGGGTGGGAGGAGTCCAGAACCTGGGGCCAAGCTGGGCAGGTCTTCCCCAGAATGATTAATGCCCAGTGATGGGACCTAGGGGCAGGTCTGTCTGGGTATGACCCCAAGCACTCACCTCGTGTCCTCCAACAACAGTTTTTATAGAACTAGGGAAAAACACTTGCAAATTCCATATGGAGCTAGAGAAAACTCAGGAAAGCCACCACAATCTTGAGCAAAATTGAAAAAAAAACTATCAGAATTGAAAATATGTAGCAATACTTCAACATTCAAATTATAATTGCATAGGCACAAAACAGACATGTAAATTATGGAAGAGAATAGATAGCTAGATGGAAATCCATTTTTAACACCAAGGATACATGATAGTGAAAGGATAACATCTTAAGGGATCATGCTGGCAAAAGCAGAGAGCCACAGGACTCATGGACAAAAATCTCACAATAGATTAACCCTAAAACAATGTCATCTAAAACTGTAAAAATGAGATGAAAATAATAAAGGGTAAGCTTATGAAACATTGGTCATGACTCTCATAGACATAAAATAAAATAAAAAATATGAGATTGAATAAAAATTATTTCTTCATTGCCAAGTTGAAATTAATAAGGAAGATACAATTCATAGATTAGGAGAAAAGGTCTGCAAAGTTTACATCTGGTCAAGAGTTATTAGATAAAATATGCATGCAACTCAATAACAAGGAATGAAATAACTTGATTTAGAAATATTAAAGGAGTAGTATTTCTCAAGAAGGCCTACAAATAGCCTGTAAATGTACGATGAATGTAAGAGTAATTATAGAGCAATAATTATCACTACTCAGTAGAAATATTCAAATTAAAATTAGAAGAAAATGTGACTTCATATTGCACACTTAAAACTCAGGAAACATTGCAGAAGAGTGGAGAGAAATATTGAAAGAGCCAGATGATCAGCAAGTTTGATGTAAGGTTGTGTCTTCTGTAACTTTAGAAGCTACATCCAAAATATTTTACCAGAGTAACTGTCTAAACATGAGCTGAACAAGGACAACAAAAATTGACATGCTAAAGTAGAATAGGATAAGACCACAGTACTTAAACCCTACACAAATAAATACAGCAACTAAGGAATTTCCTTGATAATCTCCCACCACAAGCCTGGCTGAGAACTTGTGAAAGCTATATCGTTCACTGGAGTACCACATGCAGTGTGAAACCAGCTACAGCGCCAGGAAAGTTCTCCTAGTCAGCCATGGTTTACTGATCATTTGACCCTATAGAAGGGCCTCCTGAATTTTGTGGGCTTCTTGTGAGTTTCATGCATCTCCTAAGGTTCCTCCTTTCCACAATGGAATGTTTCAAAGCAGAGGGTGCTGTTACAGTACTCTACCCCTTTCTCTGGCTCTCACTTCTTTCTGCCTTCTTCTTTGACATGTTCCTTGAGCTTTAATGGGGATATCTAGATGTATGACCACTTCTTATACTTGTGGAATGGCATCAGGCAGATAGTTTCATATTCCTCTTTCTCAACAGTTTCTCTGTATGAAGCTTTATGATAACTGTCACTCACAGTTCTCTGAAAAAGGCTAACACCACCAATAATTTATTGATATAAACGTAAGAATTTTATTTTAAAATTAATCTGGCATGTACTCACTTATATAACTTATCAGTAGCAGTAGGCTCTCCATTGGCTTCCTAGACACAAGAATTTTTTGCCCTATCTATACCAAGTATAGATTCATTTCTGTGGATCATGCCACATATATAATTTATTTAAAAAATTATTGGTAGATTGGTTGTACCCATTACAGACATGCCTTGCCTGGCATGCTGATAGTGTATCAAGCAGAGTCCATAAACAAGTAGGATTCTGGGTGAAGGCTGTCTCCCTGCATCCTGCACACTGCCAGCACTACAAAAGCCAGACAGCATGGAGGAAATTTCCAGCTCACTCTCACCCTGACTTATCCATGTCCTGCAATGTGAGTGACTGATGTCTTCAACAAAAGGAACTTCTAGAACACAACTAGCAGCAGTGGGAAATAGGATTTAGTTTTATTTTGTGTTTTGAGTGAGTGTGTGTGTGTGTGTGTGTGTGTGTGTGTGTGTGTGTGTGTTCAGGGGCTCCTAGCCTTTCTGGTCAATAACTTATGCACACCCCTAGCAGTGGGATCTTTATCCAATAATTCTACTGTTCCTATGAGCATCTTGCTTCCACCCAGCACATGCTGCTTCTATTTTCAACTCTATAGCAACCATTTTTTATTGTTATTAAGGATCCTTTTCTAAGGCTTTGAAATACTCAAGTGTTATCATTATAAAATGAAACCATGTTTTAGAAGGTGGGAAAAATCTGTGGAAGTCTATTGCTCTCCAAGTAAATGCCAGTTGGTATTGGGCTTCAGAAACCAGCAATATACTGTCTACAGTGTTAGGGAGACTCAATACAGCAAATGATCACTTGTAACAATTGTGTGAAAAGAACAATGTTGGGTACAGCAGTAACTGTGGATTGTACTACCTTATAAAGCCTGACAATATACAGTCATTCTCCACAGCTCTCTGCCCTCATTGTACTGAGACATAGGCACAGTTCATCCTCACATCTTCCTGACCCTGACAGGCTTGCTAGGACTACTTGAGATGTTTGGCCTGGGCAGGGATTGAGAAGAAGTGAATTATTCTTCTCATGTAATGATCCCAAACCTTGAGTTTACTTCATGGATCTGACAAACACTAGGGATGTTCTGCAGCTCCTGAGGCTGTTGCCATAGCTGGTTTCTGAAAGGACCTTGGGCAGGATGCACAATATGTCTGCAGTATGCTTTCTTGCAGAAGAGGAATGTCAACATCACACTCTGGAGGAGGAGGAAGCTTAATCTTTTGTCCTGGTCTGTTCTATTCATGACTTTATTAAGCTTCATCAAAGGCTCATAAGCACTGAATTTGTCATCTTGTCATTTTTCTCCCTGATCCAACACAACAGAAATCTTGCCACAGTTTTTCTGAGTGACCCAGAAAAGCCCTATCATGTACTTTCCCTTTGAAAAAAAAAAATACGCTCATGAGCTCTTGAGACCTTACATCTCAATTTACATGTGACTTTAAAGCATTCAAATTCACCAGGGCATCTCCTATCTTGTAACGATTATGACCCACCAAAGGGCTGAGCAAAGCCACTGCAGCCCCCAATACCCTCAAGGTCCTTGCTTTATCTACTTCTTTCTTACCTCTGTCATGAGCAAAGTCCAAGGTAACACAATGAACTAGACATGTACGACTTTCTCTTTAATGATCAATTCCCTTAGGGGTACACAATCTTCCTCTGTTGTCTTCTTGTCCATGACAACTTTAGCTAATTATACTTATCAAATATCTTTAATGCCTCATAGCAACTGCCCATCAAAGACAATTTTCTTTTATATTGTTTCAGCATATACTTTTTGTCTTATGGAGGGTTGGGTAGTTTGATTTCACAATTTTTTTCTCTTCCACAACACCAAGATAGAGCCCATCTATGCCTATGAAATGCATGTTTATAAACAAGAATATGAAGGCAAACCAAGGCAGTTGTGACAGGATATTTACTGATTGTTATAGTTTTCTGTTTGGGGCCATTAAGGAGATCCCTATCTGGATGTTGAATCAGAATTTTTCCTTTCCTTCATTTTCATTTAAGGTTGGATTGGAAGAGTTTCTTCTTTCACAGGCTCCTCACTAGCTTCCTTCTCATTGGCTGATTCTTCTCACAGTTTCTAAATTTCCAGATTCTTAGAAAGGCTCCTTAGAAGATGTTAAATCTGTGCTCTCTTTCCCTTCACCTTACCAACTATAAGAAACATCAACTCATGATATTTTTTATATTTTCCACTTTTCATGTCAAATCAGGGCTAATGTGGAGGATAAATCTGAATGGCCCTTTTCTCTTGTAATTCCTCCAATACATATGAAAACTTTTTTCTACATTGACAGTTCAGACTTATTTTTATGTCTTATTTGTACGAATTTCTAAATGGTCTTATTAAATAAAAACACAGAGCTAGAAATTTGGGTTAAAGCCTTAGAGAGATAAGGGAAAAATGAAAAGCTAACCTCACCTTACCAACTCTGCAGCTTCCAAGAGTGTGACTTCCTGCCGGCTAAGGGACTAAGGGAGTATGCCGCCTGACTTCTTGTTTACTTAAAATGGCTGCCCTTTGTCCCCTGATCTCCAGGCAAGCTTTATTTATTAATGCACAAATAACATATCACCACATTTCAGCACAAATAAAATATCACCACACTTATTGTCTACAATAGGGGTCATGTAACTGGCATGGACTTATGATCATGTCCCTGCTACCTTTATGAATTGTGATATATTTAATCCATCAGACACTGATGGGTGGAGTTCTTATTCATGGAACATGCCTCATTCATCAGAAAAGCATGCCACCCCAAACTATTAAAAAAAAAGATCACAACTTGAGGATTCTCCACTGGATACTCGACCATTTTCTGATTCAGCCTTGGTTCTGTATTTTATCACCAACAACAAGTCCACACAACTGCCATTACAATAACAATCATGGCATTCCAAACTACACAGTTAAGTACAACCATATCAAGATATACCATAGCTCAGATTGTGCAGCCTAAATTGTGTGTCTTAGCACATGTATCCAGAGTCATGCAACTGAGTTTCCCAGACATGATTTTGGTTCAGTTGGCCCCTGTGCAAGTACTAAGTGTTGCATTAATCTTCTTGGGGGTTCTATTAGTATTGAATCCAGAAAAAGAGGGCAGTAGCAGATGAAAGAAAGAATTCCACCCAAATCCAGTTTGGCTTACTGAAGACTTTACTGTGATTAATTACAGGAGCATGGGTAAGTGATGAGTTACAGAATCATGAGTGACTTGAGCAGATGCGTTTTCTAAAAGACTCACAGACCAGTGTGAATGTGGACTCACAAAAGCTGCATTACTGGAGTTCCCAGCACAATTTGCAGGCTGCTCCATCTCCAGATTATTCCCTTAATCTTCTCATCAGCAGTTAGTCACCATTTATACATCCCAGGAAGGGATACTGTGAGCCTTGTGGGCTTTTAATGAGTTCAGTGACCCTGTGAGCCTATTCCCCAGTCCTTTGGGCAATATTTCAACAGGAATGAACAGCTACAAAACACAACTTCTCATCTGTTTCTGATTATATGCCTTGCACATCAATCATTCATTTATACAGCATTTACGGCATGTGGTATTGTGTAAAAACTTACATTAGTACACCATGATATAATGTCATACATTTAAAAAAAGAGATTTTAGAAATCAAAGCAGGAAATATAAAAAACAAGACTAAATAAAAGAGAACTGGCATTTTGGAAATACTATTGTTTTCTTTTTAACTTTTGTGTTTCTGTATTCATGCCGGGTTTTTTTGTTGTTGTTGATTTTTTTTTTTTTTTCATATCAAAGACAAACCTACTGTAAAGAATCTTGGTGAAGAATCTTGATCCTCATGAAAAACTTTTTTCTTCCTGCCTGTGTTGAGTCAGAATAAAATTGATGGACAAGGCTGAATAAAAATAATAATCCAAACATATATGGATATATAGTATGTTTATAAGTGCTTTATGGTATAACATAGTTTTCTAAAGCATAATAATAAACATAAGTTAATGTTCTATGAATATACATAGGGAATATTTAATTTAAATAAGGTATGGTATAAAAGGCACATGTTTTAAGACTAAAGCTGCCTCTGAGCAATGTAGAGGGACAGCTTTGTGCAATGATCAAAAACAAGATTTTCTTTGGTATTTGGTAAACCTACAGTTGTTAATTTTAGTAATAGGTTCATATTAGGTTTGAGTAATCACTATAAGCTATAATTAACATTGATTACATAAAGGTCTGGAACTATTAAATGCATGTAAATATATATTAAAATTCATTAGTGAATAATTGCCTCGGAAAGTTAAATAACCAATAAACTATAGTAAACTGTAGCTTTATCCATGGATCAATGTTTGTATTATCTAACTATGCTAATCTGTTTGGAATTGGTAACTCCCTTCAAACACAATGGCATCTTTCTATGGCACTAAGTCCTAAGAAGTCCTCCTGAGAGCCTCCTATGCTGAGGCTCACACTTCTGTGTGCTCACCTATCCTTTTTTGTTGTAATTTAATTATGTATGTATGCTTGTGCTAAACGTGAACATTTGCATGACTTCAGGTGACTACAGAAGTCAGAAGAGGGTGTCACACTGGAGTTGGGGTTATTGAGATTTGGGAGTTACCTGATATTCGTTCTTAACTGAATTCATGTCCTTTGTAAGAACACTACATATTCTTAACCATGTATCAATCTCTCCAGCCTATTTTCTTATTGTCAAGTCTGATACAGACCTATGACTTACTTAAAATCAATTACCTTTTGCTGCCATTGCCACATAGCATAGGTGATCTGGCAAAAGTAGGTGGCAAACCTGTGATAACATTGTTATTCAGGGTTGCTCTGTTAGGCAGCTAGAGCTCAAGATTCTCTTGCAGGCAAGATGAGTCCAACCGATAGCTATATTGGAGACAGCCTTTTGTTCAACACAGCTGGGTAGATGCAAGGAACTTTGGATGTATCCTAAGTCTGAGGAAAACATGCAGTTGACAGACAAAGGTTGGTGCTTCAAACACACAGTCCCAGGAAAATGCATTCCTCAGCAATCTATTTCAACCTAGAAGTAGATTCATTCCCCAGTCAAACTCCAGACAAAAAATAAAATGTGGTCAACCCCTTGATTACAGCCTTATGAGAACATGGAATGATATTTTAGCAAAGCTATTCCAAGATATCACTGACTTACAAAATTGTGGGATAAAAAATATGTGTTGTTTTAGGTGGCCAATCTTGAGATTAGCAATTTATTATTCAGCAATAGAAAGCTAATATATTTCCCCATAAAAACAGACCATTTTGTCATTAGAACCAGGTAGTTGAAGAATACCCACATTGTAGAGAGCTGCACACGGCCATATCCATAAGATGGCGCTGGCTTCCACCCCCACCTTCCCGATGGTGAGTGCTCTCAGGAGTAAACAACTCCATATTTGGCTTAGTCCTAGGATCTGGCTTGCTTCTGTGAACCTGGACCTATCTGCAGTGCCCACGTGGCAGGCTGGGGTTGGCCACCCAGGGACTATTTAGGTCATGGGCGGGCCTTCCCCGGGGTCAGAAGATTGTTCAAGGTTCCTGAGTAAACTGCTGAAAGAAGAGCTCGGTGTTGTGTCTTCCTTGCTGGTCGAGGGGGTCGTGATACCACATGTCCACCTGGAGCCACTTGCCTTGAGGTACCAGGTACTCAGGTGCCATTATGATGAGCAAATATATGGTGGAGTATAGGGGAGAGAGAGAGGGAGAATGGTCCATATCATGTGGAGATAAGCAGACCTGAATTTGTGAAGGTGGTGGGGACCAGGCTGATATAGAACTGTTTGCCACCCAGGGCTCATGTCTGTTGTCCCACTGTAGGTACAGTCAGTGTTGATGTCCATGGCTCCAAAGGATGTGCAGATGCTGGAGGTCTGTGCCAACACCTGAGGCCATGCTGGTATACAAGGGTCATGCAGCTACTGGGGCTTACAGAACTGAGTGCCCTATGCTGCCACTTGGGGCCATGGAAATGCCTGGGACAGAGCTGCAGCCTAGAGCCATGTCTGCATCCATGACCCTACTGCAGCCAGGGAGTTTTTTTTTTTTTTTTATATCTACCATGCCTGTTACCATCCCCAGATCTGGGGCCACCATCTGGACCCATGTTGCTGTCCAAGGATGACACTGCTGTTGGGGCTGAGGCGATGACAATCAGAGTGGCCTACACTGCCACCTGGGGCCATGATGTCATCCAGGCCCAAGTTGCTGCTGAGGGTCATTTTTAGGTCCACAATCTTACTGTAATAAGGGTCTGCATTGATGTCCAAGGCTCCTGTTACCACCAAAGGCTGTGTAGATGCCCAGGGTCTAGGCTGACACCTGAGGCCATGTTGGTGCCTGAGGTTTATGCTGCCACCAGGGCCATAAAGATCAGGCCTGAGCTGTCATCTGGGGCCATGATGTTGGGTCCAAACTGTGACTCCAGGTCTGGATCAATAGCCCTGCTTTTACTATTAAAAGTCCATGACTGCTTGTGGTCTGGGCTATCACTTGGGGCCATGTTGGAGTTCAGGGGATCACACTGCTGCTGGGCCCATGCCAACCTAAGAGGTTTGCACTGTCAACCAAGACCATGATGACATCCGGGCTCAAGCTTCTGGTGCTGGCCATGTCTAGTTCTGTGGTCATGCTGGAGGTGGAGTCTGTGTTTATATCCACTGCCATGTTACCACAGGAGCCCATGCTAACCATGTTTTGAAGTCTGAGTGTCATTCTGAGCTGGTCCCACCCCTCACTGGCCTGGGGAGAGCCAGGCACCCCTCTTGCTAGCCCTAGGATATTGGACGCTGATGACTCAGGTATGGGAGAGATGCCACCCTCCCCCCACCACCACCAATACACACATAATTGGAAAAGCTGGACCCACCATTCACCATGAGTGTTTGAGAGCTGGCTCTGCTCCTCAGCTGCAGGGGGTTGTCCAAGCAGCTTGGACTGACCAATTCAGCCACCACCCAGAAACACATCCAGGTCCTTGAATTGGCACAACCCAACATCTACCCCATGTATGATCTGCTAGAGCAGATGAAGGAACTGCTCCTGTGGAACCACAGAGGCAGGGTCTCCATGACTCCAGGCAACAGCAGGATATCCTGGAGAAGTTTTGGTGACGGTACTATATTGATGATGTATCAGTGGCCAGAAGCTTTGCACCTGACAAACAATACTTTACACAATATCATTTGCAAGTAAAATGTTTGTACAAAAGGGTCTACTGAGTGATACACAGCAGCTCCCAATGCCAGTAAGAATGAAGAAGCAATGGAGAGGTGGGAACGATGGAGAGGGAAGTGGGGGGTTTTGTTGTTTGCTTCTTTTGTTTATTTGTTTTTATTTTGTTTTTTCATTTGTTTGTTTTTAAATTAATATTCTGTTTTATTTTTTTGTTTTGTTTTTTTGTTTTTTGTTTTTTGTTTTCATGACAGGGTCTCTCTGTGTAGCTTTGCACCTTTCCTGGAACTTTCTCTGTAGACCAGGCTGGCCTTGAACTCACAGAGATCCACCTGGCTCTGCCTCCCGAGTGCTGGGATTAAAGGCGTGTGCCACCACTGCCGGCCCTTATTGTTTTTATTATTTCTTTTTAAGGTTTCCTTGGGTGGGAGAAGTTGCAAGGGTGAAGAGCAGATATGGAGGGATTGGGTGATGAGTAGAATTTCGATGCATGATATGAAATTTCCAAAGAATCAGCAAAAAAATTATGTTTAAAAAAAAAACAGTATGATTAATTTATATATGACTTTAAAATCATTATAACATTCTTTTTTTTTTTCAAGACAGGGTTTCTCTGTGAAACAGTCCTGGCTGTCCTGGAACTCTGTAGACCAGGCTGACCTTGAACTCAAAGAGATCCGAGTGCTAGGATTAAAGGCATGTGCCACCACCACCCAGCATACATTATTTCTAACATTATATTCATGGTAATTTTTATGAAATCACTTTTTTTTACTGTATTTATTGAAAGTTCCATTCTTGAAATATTAAATGGTGTAACACTAGCAACCTTTTCAAAGATATTTAATTAGTAATTATTATCTTGTGGCATTGAATACTACCTTTTATGGTCATATCAAGGGATTTTCAGTACAGCTTAGAATTTTAAAAGTCTTCATTTATGCTTACGTTTGTATTAAAAGATGGTTCAAGAAATTGAATTTTTCATATTCTCACTGGTTGATTTAGAACTGAAGTTAATCTTGAGAAAAAGATATAGATGTAACAACTCAATTTTACAGTTTGATAATATCAAAAAGATAAGAAAAGCCATAAGAATGACATTTTTTTAGAGCAAGCAGACACAAATTGCTGAACACTATCTATGAAACTATGCTAAGTAAAAACTGAATCATACTTTAGAATGAACTGATTCAACATTCAACCCACCCTTCCATCCCAAAACATACATTTTGAATTGTACCCTGTTTAGTAAAGTGAATTTCCACGTTGAATTCAAATCAACATGGAAAAAGAAAGATCCCTGAGAGATATCACCAGACTCCGGTTATGCGGCTTTAGTCTCTGATTTCATTTTTCCTTTGGAGTCGACTGCATGATTATAACTCAGCCACATGTTTACCATGTGAGATGTTTGTTGTCTCAAAGAATTTTGGGAAATAAGATGGCAGCCCTTTCTGATGAATGTCAATGATATTCCTAATGATAGGAGTGCATCCTAAAAAGCAATAGTGCCAATTACTTCAAGTTAGATCGAAAACCTACATTAAATTTAATATATTACATTACTTGAGATTGTGCGGGCATAGATCTCTATTAGAAAACTACTGAATCAATGCAGCAGAAGACATAAAATCATTAGCAATATCCCTTTATGACCATAAGGGTGAGATGTACAAATTTCTTTCCATTTAAGAGTCTACAGCAAGGAACACAGTTCACAAAGCCCTGACACCTTCAAGGTCAGCCTCAGCATGTAGCCAAGATTACACATATTCTGGACTTTCCCCATCCATGCCTGAACATTGTAGATACTCATGACTGAGTATTATGGAGAACCAAGCTTCCACAGGTCCTGCCTGCTTGGCTCTCCTTGACATGCTGGAACTCTTTGCAGCTAGCTGCTTTTCTCAGGGCTGTTCTATAATATATTCTGTTCAGTCAGTCTCACTTTCTTCCTCCCTCTCTACTTAGAAGACTGTCTCTATCTACTTTTGCTTTTTTCTCTCCATTTTCTTCTTTCCATTTTGCTCTTATGAATTAACATCACCATATATAGCATTAGCACTTGCACTTAACTTTGATGTTGGTTTCTTAAATACTACAGAAAACATTTCTCGGGGGAGGGGAGAAAAAAAAGAAAACATTACTCCATGGGAACCATGTTAACCTTTATAAAATGGAAGACTGTAATTTTTCAGTTTTAATAGAAGATAAATGGAGGCATGGTGCCATTTAGAGAGTCAGATACAAAGAAATTGTGCACGTGTGTGCCAATTTCTTCAAATTTAATCAAGTACAATCCTCAGAAACCTAGAAGTAGATAAGAAATATAATTAATACAATAGAAAGTTTCCCTCAATTACAAAAATCTGTCTGAGAAGAACTATTTAGCTCTAAAAATGGTATCATTTGGTCAGACACAGAGGATGCTAATTAATACATCAAGCAGTAGTGTCTGTATTATTGAAGCAAGAAGAATGACAACTCACCTCTAGAATCTAAGATCTGAGGCAATATTTATCTTTATCTGACTTTTGAAAACAACTATGACCAGTGGGTAATTGTGAAATGTTTTCTAAATTGAACTGAAATCCAATGTTCATTTATTCTCTGTCAGTGAACTCAGGCACAAAATAACTTGATTACATTAAATTTTGCTGGCATTGACAGCCAATATTTGCCATGAGAAGTTAACTGGTATATTTAGTGCTGATTTTAAGGTATTTTATTCAAATGCTATTCCATTCTTTTCAATTCACCAGAACCTTAAGTGAGAATTTTGAATCTACATGTAACTGAAAGAGGAAAAAGTATGTGCTGGTCTGACCTGGGCTGTTTGGGATTACATCTAATTGCTTTTCTGCTACTATTTTTATCTGCTCCCTGAAAGTGTTTTGGTAAATGCTGGAAGGAAGCCCAAATTAAAGAGGTTAAGCTTCTAAACATCTGTGATCTACATTCAGGTAAAAGTGACAAATCGTAAGGAAAAGTAATCTCTTCTACTTACCAAAATGCTAGTCCAAACACCATCTGTAACATCTGCAACACTAATGTATGCATGCTGGAGATGTAGAATATTCCAGCAGCATTTGTGAATCTTTGAGGTCCCTGCTGCTTTATAGAGATTAGCTGTTCTGTGTAGCAGATCATTTGAGCTGTAGTCTGTTGGTTTACATATGAGCTCTTATCTTTTAGAGAAAATCATGGGAAGTCTACTTTGTTGTAATAATCTGACCCCAAAGACTCTCAACTTGTTGTGTCTTCTGTGCAATGGAAAACACACACAAGGCAGATGTTCTTCAGCCAGTCAGGAGAATCTTAAGCTGCAAAGTAAAGTACAAGTTGTAAATTCAGAGAAAAGAAAGACAAAGTTTAAGTCTCATAAATGTAAAGATTCAGAAAAGAAAGAATGTAGAAAGAGGCTTTCCCTTTTATTAAGAACTAAAACAGGCTCTGGACAGATGTTCAGTGGTTAAAAATACATTCTGCTCTTGCAGAGGATCCAAGTTTTGTTCCCAACACCCATATCAGGTAGCATACAACTGCCTATGACTCCAGCTCTAGGGAATTCAATGTCATTGAACACCTATACTCATGACCATTTATTCAAACACACACACACACACACACACACACACACACACACACACACACAATTTTATTTTAATCTTTAAAAACATTAATTTTTTTAGGTTTGCATCCATGGAGCTATGTATAATTTTCCTTTTGAGGAATTTTCTTTAGAAAAAAAAACTATTATTAAATTCAGGGATAATATGGAAGTGGAAGGCTGGGTGAAGTTTGCAAATTGCCATTTTAGCCTATGTCTGTCCTAACCTGAAGGCCTGCCCAATAAATTTCTTCACACATACCCACATATTTCAATGTTCTACTAATTTCAAAGAAAAAAGTCAACAAAAATAAAACTAACAGGCATTAATGACAGTAGAGAAGTGTATGCCTGATCATATCATGAAAAATTATGTTCAAGTTGTGCTTCATTGTTAACTTATGTTATTTGCACACAATTATAATTTTAAGGTCTATATCCTTTTAAGTTCAGCTAATTACATTTGTCATAATGTCTTCACTTTCTACACAATTTTAAAGACTTTTTCAAAATAGCTTCATATTTTCTTTATCCTTGTTGCTCCCAAGTCTATAAAATTGTCTCTATCATTGGAAGCCAACATGCATAGGGGGAAATGCAGTGCTGTGCTATGGAAAAGTTATGTGGTGTAGCTGAGAGTGAGGCCAGCAGATGTTCATGACATTCATCAAACACTTTCTCACAGGTACAGTTTTCACATCTGTATAATACAACTCATAGTAGGAAGCTAGAGGGACGGATTATCAGTTAAGTGCACTTCCAGCTTATGCCATAATGTCATTAGAAAACATTCTTTGGAAAGACAATCATTATTATACACCACTATACAAATACCTGTCTTGGATTTGTGAGATGGCTCAGAGAATCATGCTGCTAACCCTGATAGCCTGAATTCAAACTTTAGGACCCATAACTTGAAAGGAAAAAGTAAGTTTGGCAAGATGTCCTCTGACCTCCACAAAGACCCAATTGCAAGTGATATCTTTACACTACTTTACACACACACACACACACACACACACACACACACACACACATTCACAGATAATGAAATATAATAAAATAAAATTTTAAAATAAAAAGATAAATATCAATTTCTATTCCATGATGCTTTTGAACTAGTGCTTAGATTCTTAGATTGATAATTATACATATATTGTATTAAAACACATTCATTATATTTCGAATAAAATATTTACATAAAAATATACACATATAATTAATATAAAGCCAAAGTAAAACTCAATGAAATTAATAATCTTGTCTCTTGACCAGGAGACCCAGGAGTCTGTACATATGTCAATCTTCTCAGCTGTATATATTCCCAGAAGCCATCTTTTGGGGCTGATTGCTAAACCCTCTAAGCTATCCTACTTATGCTGCAGCATAGGCACAGAGCAAAGCTCTATAGTTATCTCAGACTTCCTTCAGAAAGGGTCTTGGGGTAGCTCACACATTGACCTTCAACAGAACAGAGCAAGAGACTGTGCAAGAAACAATTTTATTCGGGTCTTTTAATGCAACCTTTAATACACAATCATTTTTTTCCACTACTGAAATGGTCTAATTAAAGTTCAAAAATAGAACTCAGTAAAATGAGCTGTTCCAGTGGACCTGACCAATGGCCTGGAGTAGAGGAGCATGTCCTTCCTGCTTGCTCAAGACATCATGAAGCTCCTGGGCCTTTTTGTCCTTTGGTTAGAGTTTGTATCTACTTGTACAACATCACATGACTGTTTTTGCTTAAACAACATTTATTTTAAAAAAGTATATCTTAAAACTGATGTTCATTGATCAGAAGAAAGAGATTTTCAAATAGCAAGTTAATACTATCTTCAAGTGAATTTCTTAGAAACTGACAAACACCCTTGAAGCACAGGCTGAAGTCCCCAATTCATTGAATGGCTAAGATTTTATGACATGGAAGAGACTCAAAGAATGAAGAGGTGACACAACCATTGAATGAGATTTTGAAGGTCCTCAGGCAGTGTAACTGTTGTTATTTGTTCCCAAAGGAAGTCATTTATTTTTATACATCCTAAAATATTTCTGAAAGCAAACAATGCAACATTTTTTTATGTTACTACTTTTTTTTTCTCATTTTAGTTTTTTCCGGAAAGGGTTTCTCTGTGTAGTCCTGGCTGTCCTGGAAGTTGCTTTGGAGACTAGGCTAGCCTCAAACTTAGAAATACAGAAGCCTCTATCTCAGCAGTGTATAGAGTAAAGGCATGTGCCATCACTACCCAGCATAACAGCAACATTCTTTCTTAAGTTAGTAAGCAAAAACAAGCCAAATTTATTCTATATTGTGATAATAGTTTTTTACTTAATTTTAAAATGGTTTATGTGCGTGTATGTGTGTGTGTGTGTGTGTGTGTGTGTGTGTGTGTGTGTGTACACAGAAGTACAATGGAGCCTTTGTGGAGTGTCAATGGACCTTTACTACCCTTGGGTTTCCAGAGATCCAACTCAACTTGTCAGGTTTACATCAAAAGGGCTTGTACCTGCTGAGCAATGTTTCCAATCTGGAAGACAAGTTTTAACTTTATTTTCTGCCCACTCTTCATTGCAAATTTAGTCATACAGTGTAAGCCAAATTTTTGTATATTAAATATATATGTTAATGCATACATTATGTTTCTTAAATCTTATATCCATAGTATTTTGTTTCCTTAGTTCTTTGAGACAGGATTTTGTTACATACAACACAGGTTGGCCTTGAATAAAAATTCATCCACCTGCCCTCACAGAGCTTGACATAACACTTTTAATTGGGAAAAAGAAGTGAGAACTCATTTGTTTGTGGCATACTTTTCCTTAAAATACAAGTGATGACATTAGATACTGTTAGTTATTTATCGGTGCTCTTACCGTGCAAGAAAACATCCCGAACACGACAAGACCACAGAAGAGTTTTTATTAAAGAGGATAGAAATGTGACAGGCCTGTGTGAAGCACACACGTGGGTGAGGAGACAAGAGAGCTCATGCAAGATGTCGCCGGCTTTATAAATGTTGGGCCGCACATGGGTACAGGAACTTGTGTGGCTACTCCACACATGCGCGTAGATTACATGGCTGCGAGTGCACTCCTTACGCAAACACGTAAAGCCACACAGTCCCAGTCCCGTGAGATGTCTGACCCGGAAATGGCTATTTTGAACTGGAAATAATTAGGCAGTCTGCTGGGCAAGCCCAACCATGTGGACATGTTGTAATTTTCTATCAGATACTGCTGGGGGAAGATGGGAATTTATCAAAATGTCCTAATAATATCTGGTGGGCCCTATGAAGAGCCATCCTAGTCAATTTTAGTTCTCCACCTGATGTGATTTGTTATGGGGATGGGAGGATCAGGAAATACATACATAAATTTAATGAAAACAGAATCAGATACTCATTTATTCTACAGAATACCATGTTTTGTTCTGTTGCTTCTATAATGCTGATACTGGCATGTTTCTCCTTAATGGTTTTATGGCATTAATTAGGGGATGAGACATTTCATTTCAGTTTGTAAAGTATTCTGTTAAACACAAACACATTCATGTACTATGATAATCAAATTAAGGAAAGACACTCTATACAGTGGGTCATGTCTTCAATTCCTGAACCTCAGAGGTGGAGATACACAGGTGTCTTTGATCTTTAGGCCCACATTATCTACATAGGAATTTCAGATCTGCTAGGACTACATAGTGAGGCCCTGACTGTAAAAAATAAAAACAAGAAAATAAACAAACAGGCAAAAACAACAAAAACTAATTGAAGCCTCGGGAGGCAAGGTGCTAGCAATAAAGAATAAAACTAAAAATAAGATTCTGTATGAGTGTGTCCCCAGCCTGAAGATCTGAGTTCAATCCTCAGGAGCCACATAGCAAAAGGAAAAACAGAATTGTATTCTGACCTCCACATGTCTGCTGAATCATGAACCCACACACAAACACACACACACACATGCACATACATACACAAACAATAAATAAAGCATAAAACATTAAAACTATTGTTTATTCTGCTACTGTCTTTTTACATTTTAAATTTTTAATTAAAATTTATTTTTAATATGGTAATTTTAATAAAACATTTATGTGGCATAGTATGATAACTTGATAAGGCTTATAATGTGTCATGATTAACTGAGTACTTAGAAGTTTCTCTCCTTTTTTATTCTTTATTAACAAAACAATTATACACATTTTTGCAAGTATAGCATCCTTTCATAAAAATTTAACATTTTTCCTGTTTCAGTCAGTCCATAGTGCTGTCATTCTCTTAGGACTGCTTCCTACAGCCCTTGCTTTCCAAGCACTGCTGTGGGAACTTCTCATTCTCACCTTTTCTGTGCACTTTAAATTTATCACATTGAAGGGTTCATGAACCACTCAAATATAAGACTGTTTCACCACCAAAGATATTTGGATTCCATATACTTGGTAATATCACAGTTTGTCTTTTGGCAATGTTTTTACTTTTTGAGGTTTAGCATAAATAAATATAAATGCTGAACAACTATCAACTGATCTTTTAGACTCTGAGGGAGACTGAAATTATTCATAGCCTATATTGTCAATATCTTTAAAGATAAAAGAAGTAATTGTTAAGTTTGTGATTTTCTAGGTAAAAATGCCTCTGTGTATTCTTACATACATACATCACCATAGCTAACATGGTGTATTGAAACTGATTCCTATATGATTTCAAAGGCAGTGTGCTCAAATAACAGCATCAAGTCCCAAATAGGTTATGGTGATATTTTATTTGTGCTGAAATATGATTTTATTTGTATGTAAATAAATAAAGTTGCCTGGAGATCAGAGGTAAAAGTGAGCTATTAAGCAGATTAAGGGTGGCACATGCCTTTAATCCAATCACATGGCAGGCAGAGTCTCTTTGTGGTCAAGGACACAGCCAAGCATGGTAAACACGAATCTTTAATTCCAGTACCAACCATAGAGACCAGGAGGTCTGTATAGACAGGCAGTGATGAGGAAGTCATGTGGCGGGGCTTAGAGCCAATGAGAAGGCAGAACAGAAAGGCAATAAAAATACAAGTCACACAGGAAGAAGGTCTCTCTCTCTCTCTGGGAAGCAATGGTGGCCAGGTGGTAAGATAAGGTAATCTTGGCTCTTCACTAGTGCTCTGATCTCTTGGGCATTTGACTCTGTATTTCACTCTGTGTTTCTTATTTAATAAGAACATTTAGAATTTTGTCTACAATAGGTAAGTTCAGGACTACCCATGCAGATATGGGACACTTTCTCTTACTTTTCCTGGGGGGAAAATATTTATCATTTCTTACTTCATCTGTCCTAGCTGAAGTGAATTTCTATTAATCATCACTGCAGTCATCCAGGTCAAAGCTCCACTTATATTATTAGGGGCTGCCATTATTTCTATTAGCCAATGCATCAAAGTAGCTAGACATGGAAACATCTAATTTCTACACAACGAAAGTAATTTGTCTTATGGGTTCAGGCTTTCTGATCATGGCTATCACAGTTGTGATTCTGAAGGAAGCAGATGATAAAAAAGAAGTAAGTGCAAAAGAAGTGGATTAGAGGAAGGGAAGGAAGCATGAAGGGTAGAGGGATAAGAAGGGCTGGGTACAGTCTTAGTGGAGACTTGTGTTTGTTCCTTTTCTGATCTCTGTAACTAGACACCTATTAGAAGAAACCTCTGGGAAGAAATGTTTATTGTAGCTCATGGCTTGACAGAGCCCACAGTTCATCTAGGCCATCATAGCCATAAAGTCTAACTCCCATTCCCTCCAGGATATGCTTCCTAGCTTCCTCACATCTCAACAGATCAGGGAACAGAGAGCAGGCAGGAATTGGACCTGAGCTATGTATAAATCCTCAAAAACCCACTTCCTCCAGTGACCCTCTACCTCATAAAGATCTCACAACATTCTCAAACAATGCCCGACACTGGAGTATAAATGTTCAAACACAAGGGAATATGGGAAATATTTCATAATCACACCATCACACAATCATGGGAAGCATTTTATACTCACACCAACATGCACCCAGCAGAATGTCATGGGGATTGTATGGTGTAGTGCTGAGTTAAGGTGAGGAGACCTGACAGTGACCACAGATCTCTTCAACAAGAAGAAACACAGCTTTCCTCCACTGGGCAGTCACCACCAGTTAATTAATAGGAATCTTCACCAATAGGAAAGCAAGCTGTCCATTCCTGAAGGTGAGTCACCTGGCAACCTGGAAACACCTACAAATATGCCAGAAAGTATAGTCCTTTCTAGAAAATAACCTTAAGCTAGAGAAAATTATATATTTAGAATTCAATAAACCTATGATAAAGTCATGATCTCACCAAAATAGTGTAGGCTGAGTTTTCCTGTCCCACAGTCACTCACAAATAATCACTCAGAGGCTTAATATTAATTACAAATGCTCAACTGATAGCTCAGGCTTGTTACTAGCTAACTCTTAGATTTAAATTAATCCATATTTTGTATCTATGCTTTGCCACATGGTGTTACCTTCTTTCAACATGGCAGGATAATATCTCCTGCTCCCTCTTCTTCTGGCTGGAGACACCCCTGATGCCACCCTTCTTCCTACAGCAGTCTCAGTTTGGCTGTCCTGTCTATACTTCCTGACTGGATACCAGCCAATCAGCTCTTTATTAACTAGTGAGAGTAATACATATTCACAGTGTACAGAAGGATTATTCCACAACAACATAGCCTTCACCAAAAAGCCAGGTGCTAAAGAATTCATATATAACCTCACTGTGCTGACATAAATACAAACAATAAATAGACCGAATTAATGTAGGAGTTGTTTTTTGGTTAGTTAATTTGGTAAGATGCTAGTCATTAATTTATAGATTTTTGCTGCTATTTATAACTATATTTTTTTGCATTAGCTGTGGTGGTACAAGTCTTAATCACCATATTCAGTGGGCAGAGGCAGGTGGGATCTCTTTGAGCTTGAGGGCCAGCTTGGTCTGCATAGCAAGTTTCAGGCCAGCCAGTGCTACATGGAGAAACTTTGTCTCAAAAAACATTTGTCCTAGTATGGAGCAAGAAGTGGCTCATGAACCCCTACTCCAAGTTGAGGTGCTATTAACTCTTCTGGGAGAGACAGTACCAGTTTTCTTTAAGGAACCCCTGGTAGGTCCACCACACTCTTGAGAATGGCCCCAAACTCATGGGTATGTTGAAAGCATAAATTGGATCAGTGGATTATTAAAAACAACAGCATATAAACAGCACTACAACAACAGAAAAGAAGAGGATATCAAGTTGGAAGGGGAAGGAGTGAACGAGAATCTAGGAAGATTAAGAAAAAAAGAATGTGATCAAAATACATTATATGTATCATAAAACTCTCAATTAATAAAAATATCCTAAAAATTAAAACCTAGCCAAGATTGGTGACATATGCCTGTAATCTCAACACTGGCATGACAAGAAGTTTATGAATTCAAAGCCAGTCAGGGCTACATGATGAAACTATGTCAAAAACTGATATAGCTACACACTCATACACACACTCACACACATGCACAAACACACACACACACACACACACACACACACACACACATTTTCATGTAAACATTCAGTTAGGAACAACTGGTTTTTACAAAGATACATATATGCTGGTAGAATATAGAAGTTAGCTTATCTATACTGAAAGGCAAAATGTGGAGTTAGATGAGAATTCAACAAATCTTACCTAAGATAAGAGGATATACCTACAAGACACAGATGTTATTTGAGGCTTAAGGTGAAGAAAAAGTAATCACAACTTCTATATATTGAACACATCTGTGGGTATGGCATGAGTGTAAACATTTTGAAAACATCATCTACATTTTCAGAATGGAGAACATGGTATTTTTATCTGTGACTTTACTCAAGAGAGAATTAAAACTCAAAATAATTAATTAGTTTGCCCCAAAACACAGGGCAATATGCTTCATCTAGAAGCTAATTATTCTACCACTAATAATGAAATGACAGTGTTTTGAAATATATAGAATTATGCATTATGCATAAGTGGCAATAATCAATTTTTCCAGCACTCATAGCTGTGACACAGTTGTAAGAAATAGGCAACCTCAGATCAGAGACAATCAGATTGAGAAGCCTTTCAATTCTCAGACCATTCTGTAGCACACAACATACTTAGCCTTTCTTTTTCATTTCCAGGGAGGGAACTGACTTGGAAGCAAAGGCCTGGTTTCTTAACTGTTATTACCCACCTGAAACAATAGTTCCTCATTACTGCATCATGATCATCTCCACTTGCCACCAATCCTGCCTTCCCAGGGAAGAAATTGTGATTTCAAATGAAGACAAGAGAATACGAACAGATGGGCTACTAAAAGAAAGGCACCCTGTTATGCTGAAAATGCCCTCCATAATGAAGAACAAAGGAAAGGAGACTGAAAAATGGTGTCATCTATCAAGTAGAGACTCCCTTTTCTGTAGGACACATTGGGAAAGAAGCTGTGCTGTTTCCATGCGCTCTTTGCAAACCAGAGAGACTGAAAAATCAGAAAAAAAGAATCAGTATTTATAGTAACATCTTTTGTTCTAGCCTTTCTATCTTTGCAATAGCCATTACCTAACTTGTTCTCACACTCGCATGCTGACTGTCCTTGCATTTATTGACTATTCTTTGTGGTTCTGACTCCCTCTGTCCCCAAACTTCTATCATGTTGTACTATTTTTTATTCATTCATTCTTTCTTTCTTTCTTTCTTTCTTTCTTTCTTTATTTATTTATTTATTTATTTTAGGTAGGAAACTTCACAAAATGCTTATTAACACTGTTTTTAAACTCCAGGGAAGGCACTGACATTATCTAGGGTTTCTCGAATGGGTTTGTTTCCTTCTGCCTATTAAAGAACTGAAAGGCAGGAATAACTGGAAATCGAGGGGACCCATCATAAGATCCTAGGGGAATCAGTGTCTCCTTGTGAGGCTCTTAGTCTCCTTAAAATAAGAATCTAACAGATAGAAACAGACACCTAGGACAAAGATGGATGTTAACAGAAGCATGAGGACACTTAAGTAGAGCTTTAGAAAGAGAAGCCGGAATCAGGCAAGCTGGAAATCTAGCAGCCCAGATAAGAATGGAAAAGATTGCATGATGTGGAGGCATGGCATGGAAGCTTAAAGTGCTTGTGAGTTTTGGGGGTTTTGTTTTATTTTTTACTATTCTTTTTATTATTATTATTATTATTATTATTATTATTATTATTATTATTATTATGTGTTTTAATTTTATACATCAGCCATGGGTTCCCCTGTTCTCCCCACTCCTGCCCACACCCCCACCTTCCCCCCAGCCCCTCCCCTCCATTCCCATGTCCTTCAGGACCAAGACACCCCTGGGGATTCATTTAAACCTGGTGGATTCAGTACAAGCAGGTCCAGTCCCCTCCTTCCAGACTGAGCAAAGTGTCCCTGTGTAAGCCCAAGGTTCCAAATAGCCAGCTCATGCACCAAGGACAGGTCCGGTCCCACAGCCTGGATGCCTCCCAAACAGATCAAGCTATTCAATTGTCTCACTTATCCAGAGGGCCTGATCTAGCTGGGGGCTCCACAGCCGTTGGTTCATAATTTATGTGCTTCCATTCGATTGATTATTTGTCCCTGTGCTTTTTGCAATCTTGGATTCAACAATTCACACTCTTGCAGTCCCTCCTTCTTCTCGACAATTGGACACTTCGAGCTCCACCTGGGGCCTGGCCGAGGATCTCTACATCCACTTCCATCAGTTATTGGATGAGAGTTGTGTTTAAAAGCCTGCTTAGGCTCTGGTCAGCATCCAAGAGTAAAGAAAACAGGCAGATCCAGCCAAACCGGAAGGCAGCTCTTAGGGACTGTACTACAGGATGAGAATTTTCAGAAGAAAAGATATATGGTCTTAAGGTGAATGTGCCTTCCTTGTGGTGGTCTGCTAGCCATGTCACTAATGTATCTACTGTATTAACCCTTAAGGAAAGAGACAAGGGTGAATCTCCATCTAGAGGTGGCTCCATGTAGAGGTGGATTCCATTCTTTACTAAACTGTTGTGTAGGAGACTGGGTAATGATTCAAACTGCTGTAAAACTGGATACTTGTAGTAATGAGGACAAGGGAACACTCATACACCAAGTCATCTAAAAGAATCAGATCTGAAGCTGCAGGCTAAACTGGAGGCCCAGATGTTTAAAATCTGCCAAATTAATATGTCCATCCTATAATGTTTCTGGTGCTGCAACAGAAATATATATTGTACCTAGTAGGAACTTCTAGCTTAACAGAGTCTGTAAAGTATCAAAGACTGAAACTAAACATTCAAGAATATATCACACGTGAGAGACAAAGCCTTGTAATATGGCTGCTGGTTACACAGGGTCAGATAAAGTAAGGAAGGTGGACGCAGGGACTCCACATGAATCCATCACTCAGTGCTGACCTGCACAGGCATCTCCAATTACCCCTGCACCCCCCAAAACACCTCTGCTCTCCTCCCTGCTGTTGTGCCTAGTCCCTGGGGTCCCCCTCTAAGTCTAGGCTCTTTGCTTCTTTGTGAGCTGTTCCCTTCTTTCCCTTTGGTGTTCCCAGGTTTGGAATGTCTGATTTTGGGGCTGATTCATGCCCCAAATAAAAACAGCTCTCTGGCTCCTTTCTATTTCCCAGTGAGCACCTCTCTCCCACTGGCTCAGTGTATTAACTTTGAGGAACTTTGATGAATTCAAAGTCTCCTTACTGACATCATGACACCTTTAGAATCCTCATGTAGACTCAGAGTATCCAAATAGTCTACTTATAATCAGGGGAAATCAGTGCACATGGTAGTGACAGCCGAAGACAGGAATCATAGAAGTCATTGTTAGGCTTTGTTCATAAATTGTCATCCGCAGATGCATGTGTGTGTTTGAACACTTGGTCTGTAGTTGGTGGTGCAGTCTAGGGAGGTAGTGGAAACTTTAGGAAGTGAGGCTGAGCTCACAATAGTATGTTACTTCCAGGCAGGCCGTGGGGTAAATCAATAGTATTGTATAAATCATTTAGGAAGACGACGCAGGCATTTTCAAGTGAATTGGCATCACTATTGCATCCCTGGTAAGAGCCACCTGCAGCAGCTGCTCTCTTTGGCACCTTTCTTCAGGCCCTTGCAAGTTGCAGTGGCTAACACTGCTGTGGATCCTCAGCGATCTCTAGTCTAGAGCTCTGTCCCATGCCATCGTTTCCCACAGTGATTCAAGAAGAAGGTGCTATGGCTTCAGTGATATCATCACATTCCCTGATCTGTTCTGGCAGCAGCCTAAGAAGTAGCCTAAGACAAAGAAAGTATTCTAATTCCTTTAAATAGTGCCTTCAATTTGTCAACTTAAAAACTTCTTATTTTAGGCACTAGTGAAAAAAATTTGTTTTCCAAACAAACATACATATGAGTGGAGGGGAAATCAAATACTCTCATGAGATTTCTAGAGACAAGTTCTGTTAGTTCTTTCTACTCAACATCTTTATTGAAAATATGTAACATACGAATCTAGAAAGTAGCATTTGTTTCACCTACAAACACAAAATAAACTTTATTCTACATGTTGTTGCCATAAGAAATCTATACTGATTTGGGGGTTGTAAATACCATGTAGAAAAGTTTAATAATAGTTTTCTATAGTCAACATATGCAGTAAATATGTAAGTAGTATATTTGTGAAGCAGATATCCCTACTAAGAGAGAGAGACAAGGAGAGAAGCTTTGGATGAGCTTTGCTATACTCATCTGTGGAAATATGAACACAGGCAAAAGGCCATTATCTCTCTATTACCAGTTTCTCCCCATTTGGAACACAAGGCTGACTCTCATGTTGCCATCTTTTTGAGTGATATTGACAAATGGACACAGATAAGGCCTGAAACTGGAGCATGGTTCTTGCCAACTCTTAGAAATGCCTCAAAGGTAAATGAATGATATGAACTACCATGTTGTTGTTGTGTGTGTGTGTGTGTGTGTGTGTGTGTGTGTGTGTGTGTGTGTAAGGTTAATGGTGACCTAAATTTCTTAAAGTTGAAATGTCTATGTTTGTTAAATTGCTAAATTTAAGTATGAATTAAAAATCAGAAAAAATAAGCCAAACTTGTAATTTGCCTTTGTTGATAGAAAGAGCACATTAAGGAAGGGAAGAGTAGATAGCTTCCATTTGGATTATGATAAATTTAGTTTTATAAAGTTTTATTTTATTCATGTGTATGTATGTTTACCGTGTTTTTTAATTCCAGCTGGAGTTAGAGGCTGTGAACTGTCCAACATGGGTTCTGGGAACCAAAATCAGGTCCTCTGGAATAGTGACACATAGTCTTTGCTGGTAAGTCTTCATCAACTTGACACAAACTAGAGACACCTATGAAGAGGGGACATCAACTGAGGAATTGCCTCCCTCAGATTGGTGCATTTTTTAGATTGTTAACTGATAAACTGGGAGCCAGCCCACCTGAACAGGCAGACCTGGACTGTGTAAGAAATGTGAGCTGAATGTGAGTCTGGAAGCAGGACAGCAAGCAGTGTTCCCCTGTCATCTCGGCTCCAGTTCCTGTCTCCAGGTTCCTGCTTTGAATCCATGTCCCATTTCCTTTGATGACAGACAAGAAAATACCCCCTTTCTTCCTGAATTGCTTTGGCCAGTATTTTATCACAGCAACAAAGCAGTAAGCTGGTAGACACTCTTCACTGTTGAGCCTCCTCTTTCCAGCTCCAGATTACAGGATGCTCTTAATTTAAGACTGCTGAGATATTAATTTGAAGTAGTTTTTACAAGTTGAGCTGAATTTCTTTACTATGGATTCATTTAGACAAAAGAAAGAAAGAAAGAAAGAAAGAAAGAAAGAAAGAAAGAAAGAAAGAAAGAAAGAAAGAAGGGAGGGACGGGGGAGGGAGGAAAGGAAGGAAGGAAGGAAGGAAGGAAGGAAGGAAGGAAGGAAGGAAGGAAAGAAGGAAAGAAAGATCAACCAAGATTTTTTTTTTAAAAACAAACACAATGGTATTTAACATGGCTTACATGTCATTACAAAGATCTGGCAGGGAAAATGAATATATTTGGAATGATTTGCAAGTGTTCTGTGTTGGGGTTAGAAACATACAGAGGCTGAACAAGTACAAATAATTAGGATTAGACTGAGAATACATTGTTATGACAGAGGGAAATTAATAGAAATCAGGTATTCAATTCTCAGAAAACATCGTTTCCAAGATTTTCACCAATATTTCCCCCTCTCCTTCCCTTTCTTAACCAGTTTAATCTCTTCCTCTCCATGATTTATGTTGCTTTTTAATTGATTTGAGCAAAGGGCTACTTGAGTTAAACCCTAGCTGTACCACCAAGTTAGATAGTTCTTTATAAACAAAACTATTGGTCATGTACAATGATTGTATTCAGGCAGTGGTCTTGAAACACTGTGCAAATTAACATGCTATCCTTAAAACTTAGGTGCTGGAGAGAAATTTCTAATCTAAGAAGGTTAGAGATAGTGCTCACAGCACTTAAAAACTTGATTCCCAAGTTTGTTCTGAACCCTTTTAACTCCCCTCTCCACTCCATGTGTGACAATGCTATTGACAATAATAATAAATAATCTAGATGAAATGGGCCTGGTCTCTCTTTCATGGCTGATGTCATATTATTTTCTGGGCCCTGAGACCTTTGCATATGAACCCAGGATCTTCAATACATCTCTCACAACCTCATTCAGAACCCCAGGCATTCATGGAAACTTTCAGTTGTATACTCAACACTCCATCCTTCCCAGGACATGAACCATGCCCGGTTAATGTGTCCACTTTGTATATGTTATCCATGTATTAGTAACCTTCTCAGTTATCAAACTGACTCTCAAGAGATTACAGTATGTATGTTCAACCAACACTCATATTACTTAATAATGGCCCCCAAATACAAGATTAGAAATGCTTACAATCAGGAAATGCCAAGAAGAAGTTTTAAAGCATTTCTGAGAAGAGAAAAGATTGCAAAAGAAAATGGCAGCAGGAGCGTGCTGAGCTCTGTCAGTGAGAACTCATCTTCTGTGAAGCTGAAAGAAAGAAGTTCCTGCTGCTTTTGCTCTCCCACTTTACTGTGAAAGCTGGGTCACAGGGAGTGGTGGCTGCTTCCTTAAAATAGAAAAACCATTAAATTACAGGGTTTGAAATTTTATGCAATTTCAGGCATACATCGCGGTCTAGGTCTGTATCTCCTATGGAGAAAAATGGACTGCCATACTGAACTGGAAATGTAAGGAGGTGACAATGAGTGAAAAAAAATGGCGATAGTTTGAAGAGATACAGCTGAGAAAATAGCAATATCATGATGGTGTTTGTCTAATATTACCATATGATGCGGAAAAATAAGTTTTCTCAGTAATGCTAAGAATTTTGTAATACTAAAAATTAGATGATTTGGGAAAAGCAGTGGGAGCAGTGATGCTTGCTACAGTACTTCAAGTTAGCAGGCAAGTGCTAGAAAAGAATGAAGCAGGAGTATCATGTACTCAAGGCTAGCCCAGGGTACATCCTTTGAGCTGGGATGTTGCTCAGCTTGTAATATGCTTATCTATCATGCATGTTACTAGGTGTAACAGTGCATGCATTTTTCCAGCACTCAAGCAATGGAGACAGGAAGACCAGAGGTGTCTAGCCTAGATCACATGAGATTCTGTATTTAAAAAAAAAAAGTGATAATGCTGATAAAAAAGCTTTTAGCACATTGACCTTAAAATAATGCTAAATTTTGTGTTTTGAAGTCAAAATGCTAAAATATTTCACATGTAACTTATCTTTCCATATGCAGCATGTAAAATATTAGTTGTAAATTAATTTAATAGTTTGATAAAAATGTTATACACATTTGGCTATTGTGTATGCACATGATATTACTTTAGATTCATGCCCCTATTTAATTCTGGTAACATTTTTCCAAATGAATGGCTTTTGTTTGTTTATAACACACACATGTACACAGTCACTGCTGTGGTACAATCTCTGTGTACAAAATGATACAAAACTAAAGTAATGTTAATATTTTGTCAAAAGGTGAGGCAAATTATCACAAATTCTAAGGCTTAAAATAACAAAAGAGCATTATCAGATATTCCTCAAATTTCTGAAATCATGTTTCCACAATGTGTTCCCACTGGGTGCAGACAACTTCTTGCTCCTCTGACTTTAGACATCACCCATAACCCTTTCTTGTAGACCAAATCGCTGGTGTAGATCTTTACACTGACATTTTTTTGGTCTTCCACTTTCTTTGTATTCTGCTGATTAACAGATTTCATCTGCCACTATAATCCTTTGCCATATAATGTAACACACTCTCTGACTGTACAGGAACATAGTATCTGAGATGCCATGATTCTGCCTACCACAGTAGCCAAGGCTGAAAATATCTCTGTACTGTTGGAAATTTCATGTTATCAGAGGAGACACCTTAGTGCATGAGCGGGCTGTTTGGAACCTTGGGCTTATACAGGGACACTTTGCTCAGCTAGGAAGGAGAGGACTGGACCTGCCTGTACTGAATCCACCAGGTTGAATTGAATCCCCAGGGGAGTCTTGGCCCTGGAGGAGATGGGAATGGAGGGGAAGGGCTGGGGGAAAGGTGAGGGCAGGGGTGGGAGAGGGTAGGACAGGGGAACCCATGGCTGATGTGTAAAATTAAAACCCAAATATAATAAATAAAAAAGAAAAAAAATAAAAAGATAGAGTTTTTCAAGAAGAAAAGAACTTGGAAAAGAATTCAGGCTAAGAAAATGTGATTTTACTATGCCTATTTCTAAAATAAGGAATTATTAAGACCCTAGATTATATATCTTTAACATTGTCAACATGGCTCAATCTCTCTCTCTCTCTCTCTCTCTCTCTCTCTCTCTCTCTCTCTCTCTCTCTCTCTGCCTCACCACCATCTCTATCATCCTCAGGGTAACAAGTAATCTACCTGCGGTGTTCACAATTGTATCTTATATATCAGGCATAGTCTATGTCATATGGCAAAGCCTTTATATCTGCTGTATATGAGCTTTTCTTCCTGTAAACCATTTTCATTTCATAATTTTTCTTGAAGTATTGGATAAAGATGATATGAAAATCTTCTTTAGATACATACTTCACACTTCATAGACTTGTATAAACTTTCTGAGAGCCAAGTTAATAGACTACAACATTCCCTGCAGATTTTTCAAATCACATCAGCAAGTAGAACTGGGTCTTGGACAAAATTCTAAGAAACAGTGGATGAGCTTCTACAATAAATGAGGTGAAGTTGTTCTTAAAACTGTGGCCAGGTGGAGCTCCGTGTGTCCAGTTGTTGAGAAGGAGGAGGGACTGTGGGAGTGTGAATTGTTGAGCCCAGGATTGGAAAAAGCACGGGGACAAAAGGCCAGATGAATGGAAGCACATGAATTGTGAACCAAAGGCTGTGGAGCTCCCAGCTGGATCAGGCCCTCTGGATAAGTGAGACAGTTGAATAGCTTGAACTGTTTAGGAGGCACCCAGGCTGTGGGACCGGGACCTGTCCTTAGAGCATGAGCTGGCTGTTTGGAACCTGGGACTTAGACAGGGACACATGCTCAGCCTGGAAGGAGGTGACTGGACCTGCCTGTACTGAATCCACCAAGTTTAAATGAATCCCCAGGAGAGTCTTCGCCCTGGAGGAGATAGGAATGGAGGGGAGGGGATGGGAGAAAAGTAGGGGTGGGAGTGGGAGGGGGGAGGACAGGGGAACCCATGGCTGATGTGTAAAATTAAAACTCAAATATAATTTTTTTTAAAAAAGGGGAAAAAAAACTGTGGCATAGAGCACACAGGGGTAAAAGCCCATTTTAATGCTCAGTGATCTGCTTTTGTGATAGAGAACAATGCTCAAGAACAGACCAGATTACTTAGTTCCCTTGAGTGAAATGCTTTTTTCACCATTCTGATATTACCATTTTTATCACTTTCCTCTTTCAAAGTAAATCCAGTGATTTCTTGTTACCTAAAATAACCAAGGATCCCTGGAATTACAACCTACCACCTCCCAGCCCAGTCCTGACCTCTCACTCCAGCTTCATTTCTACCATTCAGATGTTGTAGATGGCATATGTTATATTACAAGTGGTTTCAGCCTCCCAACACATTCCATGAATCCACAATTTCCCAAAAGTGTAAGTTCCATAGAAGTGGGGTTCTGATGCTTAACTGTGTAGTTTTAGCTGTTAGCAGAAGGGAAGATATCTGGTAGATAAACTATAACTAATGATTACTATCTTAAGATTAATAATAGTTTCCTAGGTCTATAATTAAATTTGTCTCTACTAAAAGTGCATAAAACATCTTTCCCTTCCATGCTGAATAAAGTGAGGTGTAGCTTATGCTTTAGACTCTAAGCACTGGATTGACTAGAGATGGCCTTAGGAGGGCCATCCTCCAGGCAGCACCAGGATATGCAAAAAAAAATAAAAATAAAATAAAATAAAATAAAATCCTTGAATGTGGCAAGGGCTAGACTTTTTCTATCTGAGGGATATAAGGAAGAAGGCACTCATGTTCTGGTGGTAACCTTCTCTTTTACTTCATCTTGAAAAATCCCTTTCTGAAAATCTGTCTCTCTACACAGCTACATCTCTTTACACAGCTACATCTGCTCTACACAGCTCTCTCTACACAGTTCTTTCTTCTATCCACACATCTCCCCTCAACAGCAACATCTCTTCTACACACATCTCTCTTCTACACACTTCTCTCTACTCTGCTACATTTCTTTACTCATAACTTGAATTTCTCCTCTACATGATTCACTCATTCTGTCACTCATTCACTCACTCATACACTGTTCTTTCCCAGAGCAAACTCTTAACAAGAAATGAGCTACATATTCAAGGTCATAAAGCATTAATTCAGTAAACAATAAAAAACAGAGCCATGAAAAATCACATAGTCTCTCTCAGGCTAGAAATATCAGCACCACTGGGCATGGTGAGTAACCAAGGCAACACTTGGCTATCAGCCATCAAGGCAACTCTCTGCAATCAGTCAAGTTCTAGGAAGTAAAGTCAGAAGTCATATAGGTACCCAGTGCCCAGTGTTTCCTGATGGAGAATGGCATTGACATTTAGGACCTAAATAACTAAACAATAAACAGTTGGATAAACTTTGAGACTTGTACCATAAAAATTTGGTTTAGCAACTTTGAGGTACCATCTTACACCTGTCAGAATAACTAAGATCAAAAACATGGATGACAGCTTATGTTGGAGAAGGTGTAGAGCAAGCTGGTAGGAATGGAAACTTGTATAATCACTTTGGAAATCAGTATGGCAGTTTCTCAGAAAATTGGGAGTCAATCTATTTCAACACCTAGTGATACTACTCTTGGGCATGTACCCAAAGGATGCACAATCATCCTACAAGGACACTTGTACAACTATGTTCATACCAACATTATTCATAATATCCAGAACCTGGAAACAAAATAGATGCCCTCAATGGAAGAATGGATTAAAAAAAATGGTATGCTGGGTGGTGGTGGCTCATGCCTTTAATCCCAGCACTCAGGAGGCAGATCCAGGAGGATTTTCTGTGAGTTTGAGGCCAGCCTGGGCTACCAAGTGAGTTCCAGGAAAGGTGCAAAGCTACACAGAGAAACCCTGTCTCAAAAAACCAAAAAAAAAAAAAAAAAAAAGAAAAGAAAAGAAAACATGGTACATTTGCAAAATAGAATATTACTCAGTGGTTAAAAAAAAATGACATCTTGAAATTTGCAGGCAAATGGATGGAACTAGAAAAAAACATGCTGAGTGAGGTAACCCAGACCCAGAAAGACAAACATACTTTATGTACTCACTCATAAATGGATATTATACATAAAGCAAAAGATAATCAGGCTACAAACCACAACCCAAGAGAAGCTAGGTAACAAGGAGGACCATAAGAGGGAACTGCATGGACCACCCTAGCAAGGGGAAATATATAAAATCTCCTGGGTAAACTGGGAATGTGTAGGGGTAGAGGAATGAGAACATGAGGGAATAGGATGGTGGAGTTGGGGAAAGGGCAGAGAAGGAGAGCAAGGAAAGAGATATCTTGATAGAGGAAGCCATTATGGGGTTAGGGAAAAACCTGGTTCTAGGAAAATTCCCAAGAACCTACAAGGATGACCCTAGCTAAGACTCCAAGCAATAGTGGAAAGGATGCCTGAACTGGCCTTCTCCTGTAATCAGATCAGTGACTTCCCTAATTGTCATCATAGAACCTTCATCAAGTAACTGATAGAAGCAGATCCAGAGATCCACAGCTATGCACTGTACTGATCTTCTGGAGGCCAGTTGAAGAAAAGGAGGGGAGATTAGAAGAGCAAGGGATGGGGGTCAAGACCATGATGAGGAAACCCACAGAGACAGCTGACCCTAGCTAGTGGGAGCTCACAGAATTTGGTCTGACAACTGGGGAACCTGCATGGGATTGAACTAGGCCCTCTGAATGAGGGTAACAGTTGTGTGGCTTAAGCAGTTTGTGGAGCCCCAGCAGTGGGACCAGGATTTATCTTCAGTACATGGACTGGCTTTTTAGAGCCCATTCCCTATGGAGGGAAGCCTTGCTAAGCCTAGAGGCAGTAGGAAGGGTCTTGGTCTTGCCTCAACTTGATATGCCAGATTTTGTTGAATCCCCATTGGAGGCTTTACCCTTTCTGAGGAGTGTATGGGGGGTGGGTGGAAGTGGGAGGAGCAGAAAGGGGGAGGGGAGAGAGAACTGTATTTGGTATGTAAAGTGAAAAAAATTAACAAATATTTAAAATGAAAAATTTGATTTAGGAGTACATGCAGAAAGTCAGTTGCTGAGAGGATTATCTCTACAAAAGTTGCTTCTTGCCTGACCTTGGTTCCACAAAGAAACACTTGGGAATCTGTCCTTGAGCATTTCATTTGCAGGGGTAACAAGTCTATTTTGACTTTGCTCTAAAGTGTAAAAGTTGATAAATATGTAAAAAGCTGTCAATGTAGCTGAGAATACTGTCATTTACCTATGTCAATCTGAGTTATAAAAAATATCCTAGCATTATTTATATTCTTCAAAATTGTACAGCTTAAGAAGAAATCATCTTTCTAACCATCCACAGATATATATGTGCCCAATAGATGAAGGATATACACGAGATAAACACACAAGCAGTGGGGGAAATACCTACAGCTGTTTTTAGGGAAGAAATGTAGTGGCACATGAGAGAAGTTACAGGCAGAAGCAATCAGTTATTCACAGTTTGTAACCCCACGGTCTTTGTCCAGTGGGGCTCCCCATCAGAGAATTACTCATCTGGTGGGTCGACCTGTTCAATTTTAATTGCCATTAGCTATATATACCCACAGCCTCTGGCAGTTGACATTTCTCATGTTGGCTCTGTGTGTCAATCACCTGAGAGCCCTTTACCCTTGCTTCATTACATGAAGGTTTTAATGGAAAGTGTATGTGCAGGGGGAATAGCAAAAAGTTATATATAGAGATCAATACATAGTGCTATCAACTGAACCAAACAGCAGAAGAAAGATCACTGAGACTTGGTAGGGGTTGGTGTCAGTTGGTTAGGTAAGGTTGGTAAGGTAAGTATTAGGACCTCATGTAGTTGACAGACCCCAGGGAATCACTTTAGAAAAGCAAATAACACATTGCTTCCCTTTGAGTGCCCACTAGACTCTGGAAACTCTGACTCTAAAAACAGGACTGGAGATTAATCTGTCCAATGTGTTCTGGTGCTGTTTAACATAATCATGCAACACAGTATATGAACTTGGATGTATCACTTGGGTTTTCTTCGCTTTATTTACAAAAATTATAGCCCAAAATAATGCTCTACTTATTTGACATTCTTTCTGACCTAAACAAATTACACAGTAAATCCTGATTACCAAACCTTATCGCTGCTCCATTCAGACTCCTAGCATTGTTCAATTCCCTCCAAACAATGCTCAATCTCCAGTTTCTAGAACTGTAACTCTGAGGGCTCTTTTAATTGTAATTGGTCTGTGGTGGGGTGTGATGGGATTGCTGTACCACAAGGCAGCAGAACAATGGGCCTGGTTAATATAGGAACTGTGAGAAATGACATGTAAGATGTCTGAGGCTGATTAGTATGTGACCTGTGAGACATGACAGTATTAGAGTCTCTCATTCCCAGACTGTAAAAAGCTGGAAAGTCTTGTAGGGAACTGTAGGGAAGTCATTTATGTCAGACCTCTGTGATTAGGGTGTGCTTTCCTGCCTATGTGCAATGACACCCATATGGGGGAACAACAGCCCTTGCCAGCTCACAGACACTTACCATTGTAGCTTCTTTTTCTGCCACTTTTGACAAATTGGCTTGCATAGTGACCCTATAAAAATTTGTGGAAAAGATAAACAAGGATAGTAAGTAGTTACCACCCATAGAGTGAAAAAAATTAATCCATGTTGACCAAATAATTGAAGAAAATTGACAAACAGTAGAAAAGAATGATTGTTCCTTAAGGGAAAATTCAAAATTTATGAATTTACATAGAATGCCATTTTTTTCAGCAAAGTATCACCTATAGATATTTGGCTAAAGCATACGTTTAAAAGAACTGCTTACATGATGCTTCATCTAAAAAAAAAAAAAAATGGTGACTTTATAAATTGAAGAAAGCCAACAGATAACTTTACTAAGACATAAGAACTCATGAACCTGAGGTAAAAATGAGATACTAAAGAGTGGCAAGATGGTTCAGTAGTTAAGCATTCTCATAGCTCTTCCAAAGGACCTGAGTTTGGTGTCTAGCGCCCCATCAGGTGGTTCCCAGCTGCCTATAATTCTATCTCTATGGGGTCTGTTGCTTTCTTCTTGTCTCTTCAGGCACCAACATACATGAATATGTGCATGCATTCAAACAGAAAAGGTGCATAAACTGAATAAAAATAATTATTCTGAAAATGATGTGCTGAAAAGACACAGAATCATTATCTGCAAATCTCATTAGGAAAATACAAAATTATTAGAAAAATGTCTGACTAAATAATGCTAGAAGCATTCTACGACTGCTACTGGTCAGTTTTATAATGTCAAGACTATAAAAGACTAAGAGCCATAGAAGAAGATAAGAACCATGACAACAAAAGGTGTTTTTTGACCTTGCATGGATCCTGTCATCATTATAAGAATATTTGTTGCTTGGTTGGAAAATTGATCGATAGGTTTATGTGCTTATATTATTACCTAAAAGTACATTTGCTGATTCTTTTATTTTTGAACTGTAGTTTTGTAGGATGTTAGTATTTGAAGAATTTGAGCACATGTTAAAGGAATTCTTCATACTGTGTTTGAGGCTCTTTTAGCCTTTAAACACTTTTAAAATGGTGTTAAGAGATTAAAACCAGTGAAGAGAAACCTCACCATTTTTACTGGGACAATAGAAAAGGTTTTGAGGAACAGGAACTCATGAATGGAACACTGTAGAGTACACTGCAAAACCATTGGATAAACCATCCATTTGGAAGAATAACTGAAAAGACAGTACCTCAGAAAATTAAATCCTTGAGGATACCCAGCCAGCTACCTAGAGAAATGTTTCCCAGGGGTATTTGAGAAAGTACACAGAGGCTGCCCTAGCTCTGGAGAAAGGGGCAAGTGTCCCCTAGAAGACAGTGAAGATTTGAAACTAAAGCCTAAACTGCAATGGACATCCTGAGGTTTTTGTAGATGACAGCTACATGAGATATCTGCTGAGGAGAGCTGTAGACATTGAGTGACATCACCTCAGGAAAGAACCTACACATGCAGTAGATTGCAGGCCTGGATTTGGATGCAAAATCCCTTTGGAGTAAAGAAGACAGCATCATGATTTACAAATGCTGCACATGAAACTTCAAGGTTTAGTGTTTTCCCTGATGTTTTTGTCTTTCTGTGGTTTGATTTTCCTTCCTACCCTCTGGTCTTCTCTGTTGGATTGGGAATGTTTATTCTATCTACTCTGTATTGGAAGTTTACAAGAGTCTTAGTGTTTCTGTTGCTGCCATGAAACAATATGTCCAAAAACAAGATGGGGAGGAAAGGGTTTATTTGGCTTATACATTGTAGTCTATCATTAAAGGAATCCAGGACAGGGACTGGAACAGGGTAGGAGCCTGGAGGCAGCAGCTGAAGCAGAAGACATGGGGGTGATGTTTATTGCCTTCTTATCATGGCTTATGCAGCCAGCTTTCTTATAGAACAAAGGACCACCAGCTAAGGGATGGCCCAACTCACAATGGGCTGGGCCTTCCTTCATTAATCACTAATGACAAAATTGCCCTACAGCTGGATTTTATGGAAGCATTTTCTCAATTGAGGTTCCCTCCTTTCAAATGACTCTAGATTGTGATAAGTTGACTTAAAACTAGCCAGGTATGTCAGTCATGGTTCTCTAGAGTACCATAATTCACAAAACATATATTGTGAGAAAGGGAATTTATTAGGTGATTTACAGGTTATGATCAACTTAATCCAACAATAGCTGCATATGAATGGAAGATCTAAAAATCCAGTAGTTGGTCAATCCATGAGGCTGGATGTCTCAGCTGGTATTCAATGTACTCTGGAACCCTGAAGAAGCAGCTTCCTTTTTTTCATGTCCTTATATAGGCTTCCAGCAGGGAATGTGGCCCATATTAGAAATGGGTCTTCCTATCTCAACAGATCTGGGCTAAAGTTGTGTGTCTTCCTACCCTAAAGATTAAGATTAGAAGTAGATCTTCCCATGTCAAATTAAGTAAAAATTCCTCACAGGTATGCCCCTCCATTGTTTGGTTTTAGTTAATTACAGATATAGTCAAGTTGACAACAAAGACTAGCCATCACACCAGGACAGTAGCTGTCTTTAAAAACAAATAATAAAAAAAAGAAAAAACAATCAAAAAAGCCCAGTATACCTGCAGTGCCTTTACTATAGGTCATGTTCATCCTAGGGGCCCCAGAAACCCCTCCACTAGACTTCATATCTGGCCCACATCTCCAGTTCCTTTACCAGAGGCCCAGATTGTCCTATGGATGTCAGGTAAGACATTGCATACCTCTCACTAACAATTCTTAAGCCCACCCAACAATCCCAGACTGCACCCCTCCCCGGGGCTCCATATTCTAGCAAACATCTTTGGTAGAAGACTTTTGCATTACTGGAGGCCAGGCCAGCTCTAGAAACCAAGGTAAGACATCATCCACCACCTACTATCACTCTTTAAAGCCCATCCAAAAGTCCCAACCTGCACCCCCTTCCTCTGGACCATATATTCCAGCCTACAACTCTGATAGCTTTACCTGAGACAAGGTGGATCCTAGGGACTCCAGGTAAGACATGAGACATTGCCTGCTAGCATTACATAAAGCCCACCAAACAACTCCAGAGTGCCCCTCTTTCCTGGGTTCATAATCTGGCCCACAATGTCAACAGAAGACATCTGCTTTACCTGAGGCCAGGCTGATCCTAGGGACCCTAGGTAAAACATTGCCCACAGCTGGCTAATATTCCCTAAAGCTGGCCCAACATCCTTCAAATGAACCCCCCCTCCCCAGGCTTCATATCCCAGCCTACAACCTTGGCAGAAACTTCTGCTGGATGGGAGGCCACACTGTATTAGGAATCTCAGAAACCAAGCAGGTCCCCAGAACCCCAGAGGCCACACATATATTTGGAACTATTGCCATAAATGAAAAAAAAAAGTATTTCATGACAAAGTCAAATTTAAAATTTAAACATATCTGTCCACAAACCTAGCCCTACAGAAGGAAAACTCCAACCCAAGGTTAATTATACCCAAGAAAACACAGGCAATAAATAAACTCATACCAGGAAAATAAAAAGAAGGGAAACACAAACACACATTTAAATACATACTACCACCACCACAGACAACAGCAAAATGATAAGAATTAACAATTATTGGTCATTAATGTCTATAATCATCAATCCTGCTGCATATAAGAAATATACTTCAACATTAAAGGAAGACATTACCTCAGAATAAAGTGTTGGACAAATATTTACTAAGCAAATGGATCTAGCAAGCAAGCTGGTGGGACCATTCTAATGTCTAACTGAATAGATTTCCAACAAAAATTAGTCAACAGAGATGGAGAAGGACATTTCAATAATCATTGAAGGAAAAATCCATCAAGGGAACACTGCAGTTCTTAACATCTATGCCCCAAATGCAAGGAAACTCACCTTTATAAAAGAAACATTACTAAAGCTAAAAACACACATCAAACCCCACACTTCAATGTGGGAGACTTCAATACTCTCACCAATGGACAATGACAAATTTTTGCACTCTGATAAACCCCTCCACTAATGCAGCAACCCAAATCAGACCAAATTAGAAAAAGTCCCAGTTTAATAGGTAAAGCATTCCCAGGTGATTCTCCAGCCCTCCAGAGAGGAGACAGGGATGAGAGACCGGAAAAACATGTGTCTGTTTTCTGGGATGCAGCTTAAATACCTGTGGGAGTGGTTTTGACCCTCTCTGGAGGAAGAGCTGTGTTTGGTGGGCTTTAAAGGGGTGGGTTTGGGGAACATGATGGAAGAGGGAAGTTGAGGTAGATCTTCCACTAGAACGTACCAGACTCTTAGGGTATATGGATGCCAGGGTGTCAGAGGTTGAGATGTGGCTTCCTCCAAAACATTCTTTGGGTATAGGGGCACCAGTTAAAGCCTGGCTACTTCCCGCAGGCATGGGACAATGTAAGGAAGGGGGGAGTCAGGAGTAGGTGGGCTCACATTCAGCAGGAGATGTGAGGAGAGGAGCATCCCATTAATTGTCATGCTGGAGACCTCAGGCATCTGTTTCTTGAAGAAACAAAGAAGGCAAGTTTCTAGGAAAGAATAGATTATTAACATCTACGCTAGTTGTACTGCAAAGATGAATGCACAGAGCAGAAGAGCAGACAGACCCTTAATTGGGACATCATGGACAATGGGAAGGTGGAGGGTCCCAGTTACTGAACAGACCATGTATTGTGAATAAATGCCCTCTTGAGCCTGGAGAGATGGTACCAGGATGTATGTCCCAGGAGCTTGGCAGCCAAGGGGGTGGTGAGGATCATAGTATAAGGTCCTGTCCATCAGAGCTCAAGAGACTTAGGAGCTAACTGTTTGAGTAATATTCTGTCTCCTGAGGAGAGTGGGACAGGTGCAGGGGCAGTTGGCTGGGCTGGTGTTGGGGCAGGGAGATAGCTGTCAGCACATGAATGGAAAAGGGACCTCAGAAGAGAGAGGTAGGGAAGATACCCACTAGTGGAGGAGTTTGGGCTGGGAAGTGGTGATTGAGGAGGAAGGGCCTTCCCTAAAGAAGCTCAAAAGGGCTCAGGCCTGTAGGAGATCATGGAGTGGCCTGGAGGTGGGTAAGGGCAATGGGGAGAAAGGAGGGCCAAGATAAACTGAGTTCAGTGGAGAGCTTGGTGAGCTGTTGTTTTATGAGTCCATTGGCCTTCTCAAGCTTTCCCAAGGATTGTAGATGATAGAGAATGTGGAGTTTCCAGGAGATGTTGACAGCTTCTGATAGGAGCTCCATGACACTACAGGGTTAGTGTCCTCAAAGCTGGTGAAGAGGCTGCAGAGGTTGTCATATCTGGAGGGCCCCTGTGAATGGAGGGACCTATGAAACACTCAGGATGGAATGTGGCGGCCAAGGTGAGGGTATCCCCAAAGTGGCTCAGAATATCATGACCAAGCAGAGGTGTGGGGTAAGCAGAAATGACTAGAAAAAGAGTGTGAGAAAAATCCCCCTGCAATAATGCAAAGAAGTGGCAGGGTCTTCAGTGAGAAGGAAGGGGTCCTGTCCACTCCCATGAAAGAAATTGGCTAGGGAACTGTAGGACCCAAGTGAGATGTCAAAACAGAATTGGTAGCTTCTGTGTCCAACAGAAAGTCAATGAACTTACTGCTGCCTGCAGTGTCACCCTAGGGTTGGAGAGGGCAATGGGAGTCACCAAGTCTAGGCCACATCAGTCCTCTGCCATGCTTAGCAGTTCAAAGTCCAGAAGAACCTCAGTTATAGGTGTTGGTGAGGCTAGACCTCTTTGGCCTGGCATAGAGGATGAGCCCACATGGAGGCATTCTGATTTCCAGTGCCCAGGCTGTCAGCAGACAAGGCATGGCCTCCTGAGAGGCTGGGGGTCAGAGCAATACCATGACCAGTGGCCCTGCTTGCTGCATTTGAAGCAGGCTTCTGGAGGAGTTGAGTTGGGCTGAACTCTGGAAGGATGGAGCCTCATGACTGACTTCCCTTGTCCCCTTTGTGGGGGCCCTGGTGGCCTCAGGGCAACTGCTAAGGCTTAGACTTGGAGCATAGCCTTCTTGTAGCCTTGTCTGTTGGGTTGACTGGACTGTCTCTTTTTAAGCATTAAAAACTTTAAAAGCCATTTTCACCAATTCCTTGGATGAGTCAACAAACCATGAGGTCTCTTCTCTGGGAACTCAATTCCTTCAGCTCCACTTACCTCTTGGAGAAGGCAGAGGAGGGCAAGAAGTCTGGCAAAACTGAGTATGAAAAGAAACCGGGGAAGATTTGAGGATGTTAGGCCTGAGTGTAGAAAGGGACCTGGATGTAGGTTGAGGTACTGGGGGATTGGTGTGGGGAGGGGAAAACAGGAAGACAGGTAAGGAGGAAGGAATTTGTCCTGGAGGGGAAAGGGGTGGACTAGAGTGCTGGCCACTAAATGGAACGTGTGATTCCATAAGAGGGGATTGGGTAAGTACAGGTCAGGTAAGTGGAGGAGGGTCCAGTGTCCCTGGCAGTATGGTCAGAGTAGAATTTTCAGGATCCCAGTTCCCAGATAGGCAGGAATCTGGAGGTGCCATGACCCTAACCAACAAGACTGGTGCTGTAAGACACTGGCTGCTGTAAAGAGGGTAGGAATGCAGAACCTAAAAACTGTGGATGTAGGATATTTCTGTCCATTTATCTCCAAGCTGACAAAAAATTTCAAGATCATGGAGGATGAAAAATTCTGTTTTCTCAGGAGGCCACCTTGACTGGTTATCGAGGGTATACTTTGGCCAGTCCTTAGTGCTCCGAGAAATCAAGATATTAGGATATATGGTATCAGATAGCCCCAATTTGAACAGATTTTGTAAAAGACAGCCCAAGGGCATTTGGAGGCTTTGAATGCCAAGTGCCCATTTTACAAGTCTGTGCCGGAGATCTGAGGCCTAACACAATGTGTTTACTGTGGTAGGTCTTGGGTCAAAAAGGAGGGGATGTGGGAAATTCCCTTTAACAGAACATCTCCTGGATAAGGGGTCACATGTAACAAAGGCAGCCCTTTGCTCTGGAACAGATCAGGAGCCTGGTACAGCCATGTCTTTGGCAGGACACCCCAAAAAACAAAGAGGCCCTGGGCCTCTTAGGCAATGACTTGGAAAAGGCAGTTTGGCAGAGAGGAGATGTAGGGGAGAGTGGTGTTTCCCCACCTTGTGGCCTGGGCTGGTGGGGGAAAACCAACCCCTTCTCAGTGGGACCTCCAGGTGATAAGGTTTTGCACCTTGACAAGCCTCTCCTCTGATACATCAATCCAAATCAGACTGAATTAGAAAAAGCCCCAGTTTAATGGGTAAAGTGTTCCTGGGTGATTCTCCAGCCCTACAGAGAGGAGACAGGGTTGAGAGACCAGAAAAACCACATGTCTGTTTTCTGGGATGCAGTTTAAATACCTTGTAGGAGTGGTCTTGAGCCTCTCTTAGGGAAGAGCTGTGTTTGGTGGGCTTTGAAGGAGAGGGTTTGGGGAAAGAGATGGGGGAGGGGAGTTGAGGTAGATCTTCCACCAGAACAGACAGGTCATCCAGACAAAAACTAAACAGAGAAATAATGGATCTAACAGATGTTATGATTGAAAAGGATGTAACAGATGTCTACAGAATATTTTACTCAAACACAAAAAGAATATACCTTCTCAGCACCTCATAGAATAGTCTCCAAAACTGACCATGTATTCAGTCATAAAGTAAGTCTCAAGAGATACAAGAAAATTAAAATAACCCCCTGTACTTTATCAGACCAACATGGATTAAAGCTGGATTTCAACAACAACAGAATTAACAGAAACCCTACAAACTCATGGGAACTAAACAACTCCCTACTGAATCAACTCTGAGTCAAGGAAGAAATAAAGAAAGAATTTAAAGACTTCCTAGAGTTCAATGAAAATGAATCTGCAATACTCACAAACTTATGGGACACCATGAAAGCAGTGCTGAGAGGAACGTTCATAGCAGTACATGCCTGTGTGAAGAAACAAGAGAAGTCTCTTGCCAGAGCTCTAACAGCACACCTTAAAGCTCTGGAACAAGAAGAAGCACACACACCCAATAGGAGTAGATGGCAGGAAATAATCAAACTGAAGGCTGAAATTGATAAAATAGAAACATGTTGGGATAATCTCACTGTCTCTGTCCTTCTTCCCCTGCCTAAGGCATCTTCTTATTGATTTAATAAAGAACGCAATGGCAAATAGCTAGGCAGGAGAAGATAGGCAGGACTTCTGGGGAGAGATAGGAACTCAAGAAAAAAAAAATTTGAGGAGAAGGAGGTTTGCCAGCCAGAAGCATATAAAGTCAGATGTACAGTACTGAGGAGTTGTAACAAGCCACGGGGCAGAAAGTAAATTAATACAAATGGGTTAATTTAAGTTTCAAGATCTAGTTGGGAACAAGCCAAAGCTAAGGCCAAGATTTCATAATTAATAAAAAGTCTCCATGTAATTATTTGGGAGACAGTGTTCCAAAGACCTGCTACATTTGACTTCCAACATGAAGGCGCATATATCAAAGCACAGGGTCTGTGAGAAGCTGGAGCACTCACTACTCAGTGGCAGACTAAGTAGAAACACCTGCTGCTGCTCAAGCCCAGGAAATTTCCAGAGCTGGGGCAGATAGGAGCCTTACACAGCCCTTGCCTGAGGGTATGGGTCTTGGATCTCATGGAAGGACAAACAGCAGCTGTAGCCCAGAACCAGTGGGGTAGCCTGCTAGGCCGACATGAATGGGGCAGAGACAGTCATCAGTGCCTTGTGCAAACAGGACATGCAGCAGGAGCCTGCAGAGGCACAGAAGGCTAAAAGAAAGATTCTCCTGGAGTGATGGTGCACAGATGCTTCAGTCTGTCTAGCAGCCTTATGAATGTTCACTGCTTGCAACCATGGCTTACTGTCATGCTGATTGCAGCAGGTGGCCTTGCATTTTAAGGCTTGGCTCACTTAGTCAGAGAATGGCTTCAGGCAAGCAGAAAGCCAGGTCCAGATCAAAAAGATCACACACCAAGATCAAGTAGGCTTCGTCTCAGAAATGCAGGGATGGTTCAACATATGAAAATCTATCAATGTAATCCACCATATAAATCAACTGTAGTTTAAAAAAAATACCTAATCATATCACAAGATGCAAAGAAATTCTTTGACAAAATCAAGCACCTTTTCATGATAAAAGTCTTGGAGAGATCAGGGGATACAAGGGACATACATAAAAATAATAAAGGGAATATATATCAAGCTAATATCCAACATCAAAATCAAATTAAATAGAGAGAAACTGAAAGCAATTCCACTAAAATCAGGGACAAGACAAGGTGTTTACTATCTCCATATCTATTTAACATAGGACTTGAAGTTTTAGCTAGAGAAATAAGACAACTTAAGAAAATCAAGGGATACAAATTGGAAAAGAAGAAGTCAAAGTATCATTATTTGAAGATGATAAAATAGTATATATCAGTGACTCCAGAATTTCTACCAGGGAGCTCTTACAGCTGATAAACACCTTCAGCAAAGTGGCTGGATACAAAATTAAAAAAAAAAATGCAGTAACTATCCTAAACACAAACAATAAATGGAAAAGAAAGAAATTATAGAAACAAAACTCTTCACAATAGCCACAAATGATATAATATATCTTGGGGTAACTCAAACCATAGCAATCTACAGATTCAATGCAATACCCATCAAAATTCCATGACAATTCTTTTGGAGTCCTTGAAAGAACAATACTCAACTTCATATGAAAAAACAAAAACAAAACCCAGGATAGATAGAATATATATACACTACAAAATAAAAGAATTTCTGGAAGTATCACTTTACCTGATTTCAAGCTGTGCTATAAAGCTATTGTAATAAAAAATAAAAAACAAAACAAAACATGGTGTTTGCATAAAAAGGGCATGTTAATCAAAGGAATCAAATTACATTTCCTGATGCTTTATTTCTTCTTAAACTATACATTTTGTATTTTTCCTTGATGAGCTTGCTCCTTTTCATTATAAATCTGTATAACTATGCAACACAATCAATGCTATGCTGTATTGAAATCTTCTCTGCTAATGCCATTAATCCAAAACTCTTCAATGTAGCCTCAGGCAGATCTTTACGACAAGTGAAAAAGGCAGACACATTCATTGCCAAAATATCACAAGAATGACCTCCAGGCCACTTACTAATATTTTTCTCTAAAATTTCTTGAGCCAGGCTATCATAATCTACATTTCTCTCTGCATAAGTGCCTTCCATGCTCCTTCTAGTACAGCTCATTCAATGCCATTTAATCAGCTTTCTTAATCCAAAATTCACATTCTCCCTCCAAACAGCCTGGTCAAGTTTGTCACAGTAATACCCCGCATGCTGGTACCAACTTCTGTCATGGTCACTACTCTATTGCTGTGAAGAGACACCATGACCAAGGCAACTCCTGTGAAAGAAAGCATTTCATTGGGAACTTGCTTACAGTTTCAGAGGCTTAGTGAATTATGACAATAATAGCAGGGAATATGGCAACACACACGACTTTGGAAAAGTATCTGAGAGCTACATCCTGGGCCATTGGCTGAGAGAGAGAGAGACAGAAACCAAGACAGAGAGATAAAGACAGAGAAACAGAGAGAGAAGGGAGAGAGGAGAGAGAGGGAAAGAGAGAGAGAGATTGTGTTTGGCTTGAGCTTTTGAGACCTGGAACTCCACCACCAGCAACAAACTTCCTTCAACAAAAGCCACATATCCCCAAAAGGATCCCCAATACTTCTCATTCTTTCAAATAGTGCCACTTCCTGGTGAGTGACTAAGCATTCAAATAAATGAGAGTATGGGGGGCATTTTTATCCAAGTAAGAGGGAACCAGCTGGCAAATATAGGGGTATAGACATGTGGTTTATGGATTATAGTCAAGTCACAGATTCATGATGAATCTCTTCTCTCATTGGCCAGTACCTGCTGTTAGTTGCAAGAAAATGTAATGGAATTCAGCTACTGTCACAAAAGCTACTACATGGAAAAGTCAAGGACTTCCCCAAAGGTCTTAAGAAGACTTAAGAAGTCTTATTTTAGCTTATATGTACACATACATACACACACATATACATATATATATATATATATATACATATATATGTGTGTGTATACATATATATGTATATATATGTATATATATAAGCTGGTTCCTAAAATGATTTTCTTGTGTGCTTTCAAGAACTCCTAACAGTATGTTTATCTAAAATGCCCATCAAGCATCCAAGGCCAAATGAAACAACACCTGTCTTCTAAGTCAGGCTGATAGTTTTACTTCTTGTGCAATTTAGGGTGAGACCCTCCTTTCTTATACAGCCTTACTAATAGACTTCTAACTTCTCACCTAACCACTTCTAGGAATGTAGACTGAGCACATAGATCCCCTTTTTAATATACTAACCAGACATTAGCACTCAGTTGACCTCCTTTTTTACCGCTCCCATTTTGGCTTGTAAAAGAAAGCCTGGTGGTCACTGCCTGGGGAAAATTCTTACCTACCTTTATGACCCTGTAAGTATTCAAGCCTGGTGATCTTGCTCTGGCAGAAGATCATTACTTCTTGGGTTTTATAACTGAACACATCAGAGACTGTGGTGATCTGAGAAGTATAAGGACAGAGAGGAGGGTTTTTGAGGAGAGAACTTGAAGACAAAACAGAGAAGAGACAAGAAAACAGAAGAACTAGATCGGTAAGAACTAGAGAGGAATGCACTAGGATGGGAAGAACTAGATTGAAGGGCTGAAAGAGCATACCAGAAGAACAAGATGGAAGATAAGGAAGAGCCAAATGGGGAAGAACAAGATGAGAGAAAAAGAGATGGGAGAGGAGCTGAGATGGGAAAGAATAAGATGGAGGAGAACCTAGATGGGGCAGATCCAAGATGAAGAAATTAAGATAGAACTTAGAGGGGACAGCAGATAAATGTAGAGAGAAATCAGTCAAGAAAGGGGTTAGGCTTGAGAGCAGAATAGAAGCTTGTAGAGAGAAAACTGACACAGAATAATAAAGTGTATGGACTAAGGAGTTTCGTGTACATAGATTCATTTCATATCATCAAAGATTAATTATCAGCTGGTTGTAGATTCTCCCTGGACCCTGTGAGGGGACTACAAAGGGGCTGGAACCCTCTAGTCACTGATTAGTACCATGTGAGAGGCAACTGCCAAATGTTCCCACAACCATAGAGACATGCACCACCGTGTCTTTCATGTCATGGTGGGGACAATATTTTCTGAAACAATGAGTGGAGATAGATCTTTCCTTCTCTAAGTTCCTTCCTTCAGGTATTTCATCTCAGCAACAATGCAAATAAGAATACATTATCTATTCTCTCCCTTAAAACAATGAAGCTATTAACTACCTTCAAAATCATTCCTTCCACATTATATCAAACAAAGACAATCAAACTATAATAAAATTCTCTTCTGCAATCCATCTTACTCTCAGTGCCTGAGTACTGTGTGCCTAAGTCCATCTGTGTGTGCAAAGACAATATCAAGGATTTTTATCTTACAAGAGATTATTTTGAAACACACTTACAGTTTAAACATCTTTCTATTTATTGAAACTGCATCTTTTTTATTTGAAATTCACTCTGCTCTCAAAAGACTGCCTTTTAATTATGTCCTTTCCTGATCCTAAGGTCATTCTTATTATTTGTTTAAATGTTATCCATTGGATTGAATTGATCACTCCTGTTCAGTTTCAGTGTTAGCCTTTGCTGAGGCCCAGAGTGAGTTTCGCCTCTTGTTGCCTTGAGGATATCCACTGCAAACATCGTGTTGTGCTTGATGGAGTTTCTCCTGATGAAAAGGTTCACAACAAAGAACAAATTAATTTTTGGTAACAATCAATGGTGCCACTAAATGCATTTTCGTATTCCTGTTACTTTTCTCCCTTTGTCCCCATCTTCCTGATTGTCTCCATGTAGAAAATGGCCTACTGGCTATTTTTAAAGAATCACCATTATTTCTTTCTTGTTGTAATTAAAACAGGGACTATAGTTCATCTTGAATCTTGATCTGGCTATGAATGTCCAACAAACAGCCAGAACCACAGAGAAAATAGAAAATGCAAAGAGTGAAAGAAACCACTTTTCTTGAAGCTAAGTAGAAATGGTCTTTCCTGGATATAAGACAGTGACCATTACAGTCAACTCATTTTCTTTACCTTCTTCAGACATCATATATACAAGCATCAAGCATATACAATATCCTTTGTAGCATATATATGTATTCATATAAACATATATGTATGCACATGTAGAGTTGTAGGACTTCATGTTTGCTCATTTGACATACATGCTTATATATCCTATGTTTACTTGAAAAATATTTTGAATTTTTGTTCCACATTATTTTTATGGTAAAGAATATACTATGAATCCACATGGAATGGCTAAATCATTTGTAGTTTTGTTAGATGCTAACTTTTTGTGACTATTCATCTTTTTTAGTGCTGAAGAGACTTCCTTTATAGTGCATGTAGATTGTGGAAATAAAATGTGGCCTTATTATGATATAGTTCCTTATTCAGCCCAACAATGGGACAGCAACATAAACCTGAAATGGCCAATTTAGCTAGCTCATTTTGTCAGAGTAGCCTTAATGTTGAAAATAATCTATTGAACTCAGAAAGTATATTTTCTCTACAAATACAGTATGTGAAATCCCTCTTCATTATTAACTGTGTGTCACATGAAAATATCCTAGGATCATTGCAAGAAAGTCAAATAACCTGTGTATCTAAATAATTTTGGAAGAACTCAGGGGAAAAATTTTATTTTGTTAGTTGTAACAAAAGGAATATGCCCCTGTTTCCAGCATTTTCCATATATATTTTATAATTGCAATGCTCTAAAGGAAGGATATATAGTAGTTAAGGCCTATAAAACAGGGATGTATGTTATAATTTCTATTGGTATATGCCAAGACAACATAGTAGGGGAAGTGTGTGACATCTGGAAGTGCAATTCATAAATTCTGTACTTTTCATTAAATAAAAGTATCCTCTAAATACTACAAAGACATCTCCCAAATATTCATGTCCTGGATACATTCTGTAGCTTCTATCAAACATTTTCTAATAGTGACTTTGGAAAGACAGGGTTTATTTCAACTTACACTGCTCAGTCATGGTCCCACAATAAAGGAGTCAAGGCAGGAACTCAAGTAGTAACCTGGATGCAGAAACAATGGAGAAAAGGCATTTGTTGGTTTATCATCTGGTTCCCTCAGGCTTATGCTCAACTAGTCTTCTAACTCAGTCCAGGACCACCTTCTTAGGAAAGTATAAAGCCCCCCCATGGGATGAATTCTTCTATTAATTAATAATCAAAACAATCTGTCATAGGGGAGCAGAAAGCTTACAAGATCCAGGGGACCAGAAAATTTGCTGTGAGATTGTGTCTCCAATGATACCTCAACAATATGGCTGTTTAAATAAGACTTAAACAAGAATAACACCCATACCCATGATAACATGGAAAAGGGGAAATCTCAAAGGACCCTACCACTAAGCAAATAACTAAGAGAAAAAAAAGGAATCCTGAGAATTGGAGAAATAATTGTCGTCAGGAATGATCCACCTAATCAGTTTTCCAAAACCAACTGTCCAGTCTTTAATAAACATACAAGTAAAACTAAGTGAATAGAACAGATTGTATTTATACATTTATACATTTATACATGTATGTGTAAAATAGTAACAATTAAAAAAAAGAAAGCATGAATATGAGAAGGAGTAAGTGAGGGCATGAGAGATGTTGGTCAGGAAAAGGAGTGATATAATTTCAAAAAAAAATTTAAATTTTCTTTTTAAATTCCTAATTGGCATGTTCACAGAACAACTATATAAAGACAATTTTTACTTTAGAATATTTTTCAGGTAATTCTAGGCCATGACAAGTTGATAGCTGATGTTAACAAGGATAGCATATATCTAGAGAAAGCTTACCTGTCATGACTGACATGTGATAGCCTCAGGTGAGGTAAAATTATAAAGGAAGATCGTGATCACAGAGGCCCAGAAGGATGTCTATGTAAGCCAACAGTTTCTGAGTTTTACCTTAGGAAAAAATATTTCTTTTTAAAAAAAAATAATGATAATGGGAAAATATAAACATTTTCCTTTACTGATTAACGTTCTGAGAATATAGGTCATCTGTCAAATGGTTTCCAGTAAGATATTCTTAATATTATTTTCTGTTTGATTTCCACACAAGTGAGATAAAGTTACCATTAAAAGTACTACTAAATTAAACCTATATTACACTTAAATGTTACAGGTGTTACATTATAATTCATGAAAGAAGGCTACTCATTAGGTCATGGTTCTATTAAGACAGTCCCTCTCACTTCTTGACTGTTTCTATAGTATTGATCTAATTGTTCATTCTTCCTTTTTATTTTGTATTGATTTCTTCACTTTTTTATCTTACTGAAAATACATTCTTTTCTCATACAATCTATCCTGATTATAGTCTCCCCCTTCTACTTCTACCAGTTCCTTCTCACCTCCCCTCAGTGTCACTCCCTTCCTGTCTCTCATTAGAAAACAACAGGCTTCCAAGAAATAATGACCAAACATGACAAAATAAAGCATCATAAGATGAAGTAAAAACTATCATATGGAATTTGGAGAAAGAAATCCCAAAGGAGAAAATTTCTGAGAATAGACAGACACAAGTCATAGATTGTACCATGGGACTGCTGGGGATGGGGGAAGATGGGAGCAGTGGGAATCAGGCTGAGGGGAGATGAGATGGAGGGAGGGAGGGAGAGCAGGGAGAAATGCCTGGAATTGGGGGATGTGGGGAGTGGTGTGGAAACGTAATAGAGTGGAAACTTCCAGGAATATTTGAAGGTGATCCTAGTAAGAACTCCACGTAATGGGAGATACAGAGTCTCAGCTGGCCATCTCTTGTCGCCAGGCAAGGCTTCAGGGTAGGGGCTGGGTTGCATTCAATTGGGTTGTTGGCCAAGGGGATTCCATGGATATTCCCAAACAACCCAGCCTGTGGCTAACACAAAGGATTGCTTTCCATAAACCAACAATGGGGCCCTTGTGCTAAGGACAACACCCACAGGACTCATTAAACATGGAGAAGTCAAGCTGATGCTTAGATGCTTCATCCCTATGTTGCTGCCTTTTTTGTTCAAAAACTTACTCTGTAGGCTACAAAAAGATAATTGTGGACACTAGCCAAGTTACCAAACAGTTGACCTACAATCTGTCCTGACTGAAAAACATGCTAGGTCAATGATGGCTCAGAATTTGCAGGAGTAGACAACCAATGTCTGATTTGACTTAATTGTCAAATTTTTAATGTTACCCTGAAGAACTATAAGTAATGAAGTGATAATATACCCCCCTTTCTAATTTTTTAAACATTTTTATGTATATTTTATTGTGGGCAGGGAAGGGTGGGGGTGCATTTGCTGGTACAGGTATAGAAGTCAGAGGACAACTTTCAGAAGTTGGTGTCCTCCCATCATGTGGGTTAAAGAAATTAAACTCAGGTCACTGAACTTGGCAGCAGACATCTTTACCTGCAGAGACATCATGTTGGACCCCAAAATGTTTTAAAACTTAAGCCTAAAGGCCTTTTCAAATTGACAGAAATTATTTGAAAATATTTAATTATTCCACCAAAATTAAAATGCTTCTATAAGGGTATAAATTTCCAAAAGTCATACAAGTAAAGAATAGGATAGGCAGACTGGGAAAAAAATAGAGATTTTGAACATGAACTTCAAGAGAAAACGGTTGTGTAGCTGAGCTAACATTATAGTTCCTCTCAGTCTGACTAAACCACTTCCTGGTTCTCTTCTCAGCTAAACTCAACTTCTTCCAGACTCTTGGCTCTGGCTTCTTTCCTTAGAACCTTTTGTTCAAGAAACTAATAAATTGTAAATTCTCCGAGGCTTTGTGGTATTTATAAATCTTTTAAAAAGTGCCTTACTGATTTACAGCCATTCCTAGGCTTCCAGTTTTTTTTTTCTTTTTCTTTTCATTTCTGTTTTTGAGACCATGCTTCACTGTGTAGTTCAGGCTATCCTTTAACTCAAGAATCCCTTGAGTCTGCTTCCCAAATACTCAGGATGCAGGTATGTGCAATCACACCTAACTCTAGACATGCTTGACGTCCAAAGAGCATCTCTCAGGAAGAATTAATATTAAAGCAACACAATGTGCCTTCATCCTCCTTTCTAAGGTAGTGAAGAGAAGCCTCACTTTAGAGGAGAGGAGCCTTGATTCAAGTAGTACAACTACCAGTAGCTGTTAAAATAGGAAAAAAAGTTTGCTTTTTCTTCAGTCAGGGTTAATTATCAGCATAGATGGCTCATTCTGCCTATGCACTGTCCTTGGGGATGAAGAAAGAACAATGGGCTCTGAGGCAACAGGGCTGAGGATTGATCTCTTCACTTTTTCAATAGATTCAACATTCTCTTCTGCACATTTTAAATTTTGAACATTTGTTGGTTTGATGCCTATAAATATAAAGATATGAGAGAAAACAAAGCCAAACTCAAAGATGAATAGTGAATTCAGAGCCTAAGCATGTATGAATTTAATTTTAAAACATTTGGATTAGTCTGTCGTTTAAACAATTTTTAAGTATATAAATGCAAAGTAAAAAAGTCAAAATTTAATAATAAAACTAATTGCTTCTTATCAATGTATAATAAAAAATGAGTATCTGTAAATTTTCAGATATTATGTTTGGGAAAAGGATGTGTGTATATATGTGGGTTTGTGAGTGTCTGTGTGTATGAGTATGTGTGTGTGAATGTATGTGTGTGTGAGTGAGTATACATGAGAGTGTATGTTTGTATGAGTGAGTGTATGTGTAGTATGTGTATATGAAAGAGTGTATGTGTGAGTGTGATTGTAAGTGCGTATGTGTGTGAGTATGTGTGTGAGTGTATGTGTGTGTGAGTGTATGTGAGTGTAAGTGTACATATGTGAATGTACATAGATGAGTGTATGTATGTGAGTGTATATGTGTATGATTGAGTGTATATTTGAGTATATGTGTATGAATTTATTACATGCATTTTAAGAATTTCAAAAATGTGTATGCTTATTGTCCCAGGAATATAATTTCCAATTAGTTATTCTAATACATTTCTTAGGAATTAACTGTTGAGAACTGATAAATATAAATATTATGTTACAAGTTTTCTGAATGGAAGTAAAACAAAGAAGAAAATGCAACATGTGATGAATTTTAAGAAGCTTTTACATATCTTTATGCAATTTTAAACTTCTGTAAATTTCCCAAAATAATTAATTAATTTCCCCAAATAATAATAGGAGCACAAATTATTTCAGAATGATGAAATTAATATCTGAGGATAGTAGCTCACACCAAAATATTAATGTGTGCTTCTATACAGAGGTTGCTATGTAAAATAATCTCTCAGAAAGGAGTACATTCTCAGATTTACATCTTCAGTGTGGCACTGGAGAAAGAGCCATCCACCCACTTTCTATACCTCTCCATCTTTGGGTGAGGGCAGGACAGCAGAGAACACAGGCCTTCAAAGCAGGGAAGATGTTAATGTTATTTTGGCATCTAGTCACAGCTTTAATTCCTAAAGCTCACTGTCACCTTTTCTTGGGAGGGCCTGTTATTTCAGGGAGGAAAGTGTTCTTTCAGCATGTGTAAGTCCAGGGGATAAGCATCACCTGTCTACTGTGCAAGCCATTCTTCAGTGCCTGGTGCATGATTCTTCCTTGACTTGTGGCGACTTTCATTTGCTCCTCTCCTTGGCAGCACCTGGAGACTGAAGATGACAGGACAACTGAGACACCCTGGTAAACATTAAATGACAAGGATGGTAATGACAGAGCAGGGCCTGACTTTGCAGATGTCTCATTCTTCCCTCACAGGGTGTACCTACTTAGACAGCTGCCACTTCCTTGTTTGAAGAAGCTAAACTACAGCATGTGAGGAGCACATTCTGTTCCCGTGTTGAGGTAAAAGTGGAGGATGTTGATGCTGACAGCCACACACCACTCAGAGGCACGTCTGTGTGATAAATGCTGTCTGGAGCACCAATTCCTATGGACAATCTAGCTGATTCAATCAACAGTACAGAAATCTTTCCCAAAGACTTCAGAAGGTGCCCAAAGTATTGGGAAATAAAAACTAAATGGTGCAATCCTCTTCGTGTCTTATATTCTGTCCCTTTCTCTGAGATGTATTGACTTAATAGCCACATGTTTTTAAATCTATATTTTTAATCATACAAATGACTGTATAACTACTGTAGTAAATGCCAACTTCAGTTTTTAAAGGATTGGCAGCAGTATTGATATTTAAATGGGGCAGGCATTATGCTCAGTCCTTTTTATACATTTTCTTGTAAAAAGGAACCTAAAAATTGATGCAAATAGTATGCTTGCATTTACTTGGGAAAGCTGAAACTAAGGAAAGTCAAGCACTTTCTCAAAAGCCATGATATTCAGAAGAAGAAACCAGTGTTGTCCAACTTGGCTGCCTTTGATACCAGCTCTAGAGAAGTATTAGAAATACTTTCAGTAGGAATAAATCACATTAAAGATAATGTGACCACTCAATAGGCATATTAAGCGACATTTTTGAGATAGAGCCTCATGAACCCCAGGTAAACCTCTAATTTGCAAGGTACTTGAAGATGACTGTGAGCTTCTGATCCTCCTGACTCTACCTCCAAGGCTTTGGAATTAAAAGAATGCACTGGTAAAACGAATGAAGAAAAAAAAAAAAAAAAACAAGAACAGTGCAGGGAGACTTTTCAGTATGAGCAAAAGTTCTACTGCAATGCCAGTCTCTGCAGGTATGGGACAACTCTGTGCCTGTGGTAGATGCCAGGCCTGGGAAGTGTGTAGTGTTGTGTCCCTTCACAACACTCTGTTTCTAAGCAAGATACACCTGTCACTCTGGAGTCACTAGCCAATCTTGGCCTCCAGGAGGACAGAGAGTCAGAATGGGGTGAATGCTTCCAGTCAGCATCCTCAGGCCTGAGGGAATCTCTGTGTTCCACGTGCTGCAATGTGACCTGCTGGAGGGAGCTGTGAGGAGAGTGGCTGAGATCTGCATTCGCTATGGATGCAGTGACCTATGAGGATGTGCATGTGAACTTCATTCATGAAGAGTGGGCTTTGCTGGATCCTTCCCAGAAGAATCTCTACAAAGATGTGATGCTGGAAACCTACTGGAAGCTCACTTGTATAGGATACAAATGGGAAGACCACAATATTGAAGAACATTATCATATTTCTAGACATGGAAGGTATGTCATCTGTTACTCTGGATACAAGCCAAGTGACCATAATGGAAATGGAAGGAAACACTGTACTTCAGTCTTTCTCAGAACAATTGGAAGATATGTAGTACCTCCCAATATGAGAAGATATGGTGACTGTGATACAAATTTACAGTTAATTGGGTTTCCAACTTCAGTGGGAATTCACCAACAAACTCATATTGGAGAAAAACCTTATGAGTACAGGGAATATGGAAATTAGACTGTCTGTTCTGGTTCACTATGCACATGTAGTGTATCTCACAGTATAAGAAAATGTTATGCATGGAATCAGTGTGGTAAAACTTTGAGTTCTCTTCAAAGACATAAAAAATCTCATATGGGAAGAATAAGTAATAAATGTGAGCCATCTACTAAAGGGTTTAGCCATCACACGTATCTCCAGTTACACAAAATAACAAGTAATAAAGAGGATCTTTATGAATGTATTCAACATGATATAGCCTTTACATCTGATTCCTCTGCAAAAGTACACCAAAGAACTCACTTGGAAGTAAAATCCTGTGAATATAGTCAAAGTGATCAAAGCTTTGTATGTCATATTTTTCATCAAGGTTGTAAAACTCATAGGAGGGTCAAAAGGTATGAATATTATCAATATGATAAAGCATTTGCATGTCCCAGTTATCTTCAAATACATAAAATAAGTCATTCTGGAAAGGAACCCTATGAATGCAATCACTGTGGTAAAGCCTTTGCTTATAAAAGCCATTTTCAAATACATGAAAGGAGTAATACTGGAGAGAAACCCTATGAATGTAATCACTGTGGTAAAGCCTTTGTATGTAAAAGTGATCCTCACAGGCATTCAAGAAGTCATACTGGAGAGAAACCCTTTGAATGTAGTCACTGTGGTAAAAGCCTTTGCCTATAAAAGCCATTTTCAAATACATGAAAGGAGTCATAATGGAGAGAAACCCTATGAATGTAATCACTGTGGTAAAGCCTTTGCATCTAAAAGTGATCTTCGAAGGCATGCAAGAAATCATACTGGAGAGAAACCCTATGAATGTAATCACTGTGGTAAAGTCTTTGCCTATAAAAGCCATTTTCAAATACATGAAAAGAGTCATGATGGAGAGAACCCCTATGAATGTAGTCAATGTGGTAAACCCTTTGCATGTAACAGTCATCTTCATGAGCATGAAAGAAGTCATACTGGAGAGAAACCCTTTGAATGTAGTCACTGTGGTAAAGCCTTTGCATGTAAAAGTGCTCTTCAGAGGCATGAAAGAAGTCATATGGGAGAGAAACCCTATGCATGTAATCAATGTGGAAAAGCCTTTGTATAAAAAAGTCATTTTCAGAGGCATGAAAGAAGTCATACTGGATAGAAGCCCTATGGATATAATCAATATGGTAGAGACATTGCATTTAACAATCACCTTCAAATAAATGAAAGAACTCAGACTGGAGAAAAACCCTATGAAGATAGTCAATGTGGTAAAGACTTTGCATATAAAATCTCCTTCACAGTCATGAAAGAAGTCAATCTTGACAAAAACTCTCTGAAAGTAGTCAATTTGGTAGTCTTTGCATATTGCAGTAACCTTCAAAAGCATGAAAACATTCATACTCATGAATATCCCTTGACCCTAATAAATGAACCTTGCAGTCCACATACATATTTCCCACTGAGCTATCTCACCAGTGTGTGAGTAGGATTAGTAGAACCACTCTATCCTAAAACTATTTTCTCCTTTTCAAGTTGTAAACATATTGTATTTCAAGAATATAGAAACACATGATCACTTTAATAATAAAATGTATTTTCAAATGAAAAAAAAAAAAAGAATGCACTATTTCCTCCAGTTTTATGAGAGGATGGGGCTGGAACTTGCAGCTCCACACAGGCTAAGTAAGCACCCTACAAGCTGAGCTACATCCCAAGTCCCAATTATGCATAAAAAAACATGCTAAGTGTCTTTTATATAGTCTAATTGTCAAATAATCATAACAGAAAGATGTGCTTTCAGCAAATCATAATTCAGACCTTTCAACAGTAATAACTCTACTAAAGGAACAGTTAGAAACACTACCATGTTCAAAAACAGAGGGGTAATTTAAAACCACAGGTTGGTATGTTCTTAAAAGACTAAGACTATATATTATAGAAATTAATGAACTCAAATGCTTACTACAAAAGAGAGAATAAAAAAATCTATATAAAAATCGATTGTCTCTCTCTCTTTCTCTCTCTGTGTGTGTGTGTGTGTGTGTGTGTGTGTGTTAAACTGAATATTAAAACAGATAATCTATGGATATCTATGTCTAGTTTTTGAGAGTGAAGTTGTTTTCTTTACTTTCACCAATTATTTTTATAACAAAAAACATTAAAATATGCTAATGCAATATATATTAAAGATTAACATTTACTTTTATTTATGCATATCTGTTTATATGTGCATGTGAGTGCCTGTGGAGGACAGGAAAGGGTATTGAAACACCAGGAGCTGGAATTACAATTGGTTGTGAATTATCCAATATGGGCACCAGTCATTGGGCTCAGGTCTTCTGCAAGAGGAGTGAGTTCTGTCCAGTCCCTACTTAAAATGCATTAACTAAAATAACTCACACCATGGAAACAAGACCCAAAATAAACACAAGAAAAAATGAGATCTACTAAATCAGACCTTTTTTTTCATAAAAGTTTTAATAGACAAAGTAAACATTAAGCATATTTTTGTGACTAATAATTAATTGATTCAGATAAAAAAAATGGTTTGACTTACCAAAGAGTTTGTAAAATGGTAGCTTGCACAATAATTGGCCCAATTTATTTGTACCATGAATTTTCCTTGATCAATATTCTAAGCATATCACTTTAAAATATCTAAAGTAGTGTCCCCCTAAGTGTTATGTAATTTCAGTGGTGACTTGTCCCCAACAGTGTCACCCTGCTGTCACACTAGCTTGGGCTGCACTGCAAGGCAACACAGGGACTCTCCAAGAATGAGTTTCTTCTTTCAAACTGGAATAATAAATACAATTATCACTTCCCGTGATTAGAAATTTTGTGTGTTTGTCTCTCTCTGTCTGTCTGTCTGTCTCTACCCCCACACACATCCTGATTCCTTCCCTCCATGTAGCTACCTACCAATGTATCTACTAATTTCTCTATCATTTATCTATCTCTGCTATTTATCATATACTGTCCATAAATGAGTATCTAGGTTCAGCTTCTTCCCAAGTTCTCTGTCACTTTAAGGTATATGTTTAAAATATACATTTAAGCACCAACAATGCATAAACAATTATCATAGGAATTAGTTATCTTTACCCCCAGAGTCATTGCTAATCTGTTAAGCATTAAATTAAAAATGTCTACATTAACTTATTTTACTCTATTTAAATTATTAAGCAATGTTTCAATCTTATTTCTATGATCTCATACTTCTTAGCATACACCTCAAACAAGATGCTGCTTTTAAATAATGGCCTCCTGAGACCAACAAACCTACTTTAAAATTTAAGGTTTAAATATTAGCATAAAGACTGCAATGGAGGTAATTAATGGGGGCTGCATGTGTTACAGATGTTGCAGACAGATTTTTCATTCTGTTCATACATAATAATTTATACACTCCCATTGCTGATTTAGAATTCAATGGCTGAGAAGTAAGCAAAGAAAAAACTGAGTTATAGCAAGGTGGTAGGTGTCACTGTGCTAGCCAGGATATCTAACATAATTTGTCTGTTGCAGTGTTATGAAACATTCCATCTGGCACAATATGCCACTAAGACAGAAGGTGCTGGCACAATAAGGATGCGAGCAGATCTCATGTGACTGTTTATCATTTATTATTTCAGCATTGTGGAACACAATCATTAGAAAGGATGATGTTAGCCAGCTCAAATGTTTAATTCTGATGTAGGTTTGAGGACGTCTATGTTAATAGCACAAAGGTTGTTTGATAAGAAGGGAGACTTTGTTTCGAAACTAAAAACATTGATCCAGGAGATGGTTTTCTTTTATGTTCATGGGAAATGTTACATTTTACTTTGCTTGGCTGCTTTTCATTTTAAGAGAAAATGATTCTATAAAACAAGAATTGAATGTTGCAGCATAACATGTTAACACAGTGCATTTTTCAAGTTGAGTGTAGCAAGGACAAACATGCCATTGCATCCCACTTCCCCAGTAAAACCAACAAAAACTTACATGGACTTTTAGCAAACTGCAGAGCGTGCTGCCTTACCATGAGCTCTCAGTGCTGTTTAACCTCACACTGACTTAGACATATGCAATATATATGCATGTGTATGTTGCAACAATCCCCATTGTGATGACATGTAAGACTGAAAGGAAGGCATGAACCACACCTATGAAGAAAGGAAGAGCTAAAGTTCTAGTCTACATCCTGGAAGGTAGACAGGATGAAACTACAAGAGAATTTGCCTTCACAGTATTGTTGATCATGAAACTGTAACTCATTGAGAAAATCCTGTAAGGGATGTAGTTAGCTAGGTATGTGCCCCCATGTCATTTAATAACAAAGGCTTATGGACACTATAACACTAACTTGTCTATGAGGACACTGACACTATGCAAATTTCAAAAATCACTTCAGTTTGTCATCTCAGTTCATATCCAAGGTTCTCTTCATTCTGCTTCCACAAGATGGACTACTGTAGGATTTACTTCAAATTCCCATGTCTTTGTTGGCCAAAACAAACAAAAACAATTTCAATCTGAATGAAAACCTGTCACACAAAGAGAAACATTTTTCTTATCAATGCTGTCTTAAGGCATTTCTTTGAAATAAGTCTCAACACTTGAAAAACCTGATAAAACTAATTCCATGACCTTTCATTTTCTTCACAAATTACCTAATTTTTCCATTGCCATCACCCTTTAACGGGTTGCCTTAAGATCTCCATGCATCAGTTGCTTAATGTTTTCTGAGAGAAAATCAGTTTACTTCTTTAAGCATTGTACAGATACATCATCCATGTTTTGCAGTATTTGGAAAGCAATAGGATGGTCTCAGCATCCCAAAGGCTTATTACCTCAGGGGGATTGAGAGTTTGAAGACAGTCTGGGGTACACAGCCAGACCATGTTTCAAGAACAACAGGTTCAAGAAAAATATATAATAAATTAAAAAGCAAAAAGAAATTTGTGAACTTCAAAAAGCCTTGGCCACCATACATGACCTCCTTATTCACTTACTTGTTGGTGAATATTTAGATTCAGTCCAGTTTTCTATGTGAATATTGGGGGAGCATATGAAGTTGAGTATTATTCTTTCCACATATGTGAAGAATTGTGTTGGTAATTTGATGGGGATTGCATTGAATCTGTAGATTGCTTTTGCTAAGATCACCATTTTTACTATGTTAATCCTGCCTATCCATGAGCATGGGAGATCTTTCTATTTTCTGACATCTTCAATTTCTTTTTTCAGGGACTTAAAGTTCTTGTCATATAGGTCCTTCACATGCTTAGTTAGAGTAACCCCAAGGTATTTTATATCATTTGTGGCTATTGTAAAGGGTGATGTATCTCTGATTTCCTTCTCACCCTATGTGTCTATTGTATATAGGAGGGCTACTGATTTTTTTGAGTTAATCTTATATCCTGCTATGTTGCTGAAGGTTTTTATTAGCTGTATCAGTTCCGTGGTTGAATTTTTGGGGTCACTCATGTATACTATCATGTCATCTGCAAATAGAGAAAGCTTGATTTCTTCCTTTCCAATTTGTATCCCATTAATCTCCTCATGTTGTCTTATAGCTCTGGCTAGAACTTCAAGTACTATATTGAATAAGTATGGGGAGAGGGGACAGCCCTGTTCCTGATTTTAGTGGTATTGCTTTGAGTTTCTCTCCATTTAATTTCATGTTGGCTGTTGGCTTGCTGTAGATTGCCTTTATTATGTTTAGGTATGTTCCCTGTATTCCTGATCGCTCCAAGACCTTTATCATGAAGGGGTGTTGGATTTTATCAAATGCCTTTTCTGCATCTACTGAGATGATCATGTGGTTTTCTTCTTTGAGTTTGTTTATATGCTGTATTACATTGACAAACTTTCGTATGTTGAAGCATCCTTACATCCCTGCGATGAAGCCTACTTGATCATGGTGGATAATTGTTTTGAAGTGTTCTTGGAGTCTGTTTGCCAGTATTTTATTGAGCATTTCTGCATCAATGTTCATGAGGGATATTGGTCTGTAGTTCTCTTTCTTGGTTGCATCTTTGTTTGGTTTAGGAATCAGAGTAATTGTAGCCTCATAGAAGGAGTTTGGTAATATACCTTCTGCTTCTATTGTGTGGAACAATTTAAAGAGTATTGGTATTAAGTCTTCTTTGAAGATCTGGTAGGATTCTGCAGTGAAACCATCTGGTCCTGGGCTTTTTTTGGTTGGGAGACTTTTAATGACTGATTCTATTTCGTTAGGGGTTATTGGACTATTTAAATGGTTTATCTGGTCTTGATTTAACTTAGGTATGTGATACCTATCCACAAAATTATCCATTTCCTTTACATTTTCCAGTTTTGTGGAGTAGAGGTTTTTGAAGTATGACCTGATGATTCTCTGGACTTCCTCATTGTGTGTTGTTATGTCCCCCTTTTCATTTCTGATTTTGTTTACTTGGATGCCAAAAGAATCCTGTACAATAAAACAACATCTAGAATCATCACAATCCCTGACCTCAAGCTCTACTATAGAGCTACCATAATAAAAACAGCTTAGTACTGGCATAAAAACTGACATGTGGACCAATGGAATCGAATTGAAGACCCTGACATTAACCCGAACACCTATGAACATATAATTTTTGACAAAGAAGCCAAAAATGTACAATGGAAAAAAGAAAGCATCTTCAACAAATGGCGCTGACATAACTGGATGTCAATGTGTAGAATCCATATCTGTCACCATGCACAAAACTTAAGTCCAAGTGGATCAAAATCTCAACATAAATCCAGTTACTCTGAACCTGATAGAAGAGAAAGTAGGAAGTACTCTTGAACACATTGGCACTGGAGAGCACTTTATAAATATAACACCAGTAGCACAGACACTGAGAGAAACAATCAATCAATGGGACCTCTTGAAACTGAGAAGCTTTTGTAGAGCAAAGGACACAGTCAACAAGACAAAGTGAAAGCCTACAGAATGGGAAAAGGTCTTCACTAACCCCATATCTGACAGAGGTCTGATATCTAGAATATATAAAGAACTCAAGAAATTAGACATCAAAATGCCCAACAGAAATGGGCTATAGAACTAAACAGAGAATTCTCCACAGAGGAAGTTCAAATGGCTGAAAGACATTTAAGGAATTGCTCAACATTCCTAATTATCTAGGAAATGCAAATCAAAATGACTCTGAGATACCACCTTACACCTGTCAGAATGGCTAAGTTCTAAATCACAGAAGACAGCTTATGCTAGAGAGGATATGGAGCAAGGGGCACTCTCCCCCACTGCTGGTGGGAATGCAAGCTTATACAGCCACTTTGGAAATCAATATGGTGCTTCCTTAGAAAATTGGAAATCCATCTCCCACAAGATCCAGCTGTAGCACTCTTGGGCATATACCCAAGGAATGCTCAATCATACCACAAGGGCATTTGCTCAGCTATGTTCATATCAGTTTTATTTGTAATAGCCAGAACCTGGAAACAACCTAGATGCGCTTCAACTGAATAATGGATAAAGAAAATGTGGTACATATACACAATGGAGTACTACTCAGCAGAGAAAAACAATGACATCATGAGGTTTGCAGGCAAATGGATGGATCTAGAAAAAATCATCCTGAGTGAGGTAACCCAGACTCAGAAGGACAAACATGGTATGTACTCACTCATAGGAGGATAATAGATGTAAAACAAAGATGACTAGACTGCTACACAACTCCAGGAAGGCTACCTAGAAAACAGGACCCTAGGAAAGATATAGGGATCACCCAATGACAGAGAATTGGATGAGATCCACATGAACAACCTGGACGACAGTGGGAGTAATGAAGGGCAAGATTTGAGGGAAAGAAAGCTTAGGGGAGCAGGAGATCCCAGCTGGATCAAGAACAGAAAGGGAGAATGAGGAATAACAGACCATGATAAATGAAGACCACACGAGACCAGGAAAAGGCAGAGTGTTCGAGAGGTCCCCAGAAATCCACAATGGTATATCCTCTGTAGACTGCTGGCAATGGTAGAGAGAAAGCCTGATCTGACCTAGTCTGGTGATTAGATGACTAAACACCCTAACAGTCGTCTTGGAACTCTCATCCAATAACTGATGGAAGTGGATACAGAGATCCTCAGCCAGGCTCCAGGTGGAGCTCCAGATGTCCAATTGTCGAGAAAGAAGAGGGACTGTAAGAGTGTGAATTGTTGAGCCCAAGATTGGAAAAAGCACAGGGACAAATAGCCAAACGAATGGAAGCACATGAATTATGAACCAAAGGCTGTGGAGCCCCCAGCTGGATCAGGCCCTCTGGATAAGTGAGACAATTGAATAGCTTGAATTGCTTGGGAGGCATCCAGACTGTGGGACAGGGACCTGCCCTTAGTGCATGAGCTGGCTGTTTGAAACCTTGGGCTTACACTGGGACACTTTGCTCAGCCTTGAAGGAGGGGACTGGACCTGCCTGTACTGAATCCACCATGTTTAAATGAATCCCCAGGGGAGTCTTCGACCTTGAGGAGATGGGGATGGAAGGGAGGGGCTGGGGGCAAGATGGGGCAGGGGGTCGGAGTGGGGAGGACAGGGGAACCCATGGCTGATGTGTAAAATTAAAACACAAATATAATAATAATTAAAAAGAAAGAATAAAAGATTGGGGGAGCAGAGGTTTTATCCAATAGAATTTTTTAATTTTTTTTTTTAATGTGGAGCTGAGGATTGAACCCAAGGCCTTGTGCTTGCTAGGCAAGTGCTCTACCACTGAGCTAAATTCCCAACCCTAGAATTTTTTTAATGAGCTGGGAAAATTGTTTTGTTTCTTTTCCTCTCAGGAGCATTGTTACTTCTTGATTATGTTAGATGCTAATTTTTCCTGGCCTCAGTTTTAACTGTCACAGAAGAAGGAACTGCATCCCTTTCCCCTGCTTTCCTCTGTTAGTAGGATACAAGTTGGTCAGCATTGGCTGAATTAGGGTTGATTAAATCACAGCCCCTTCTAGAACCAACTTGTCATTACCATGCTTCTTTCTTAGGGTGTCTCCTGCCCTGATCATAATGCAGGGCTTGTTTTCCCTTTGAGATATTCCATGGAAACTGTGCATCACTGTTTCTCTACATAATGTTGCTGACAATTTCATCAATATAATCCTAAAAAACCCACATATATACATACTTAGACATCTCACACACACACACACACACACACACAGAGAGAGAGAGAGAGAGAGAGAGAGAGAGAGAGAGAGAGAGAGAGTTAAAACACCGATGTGCCTCGGCCAACTACTAATATATATGTTCTTGAATCTAAAAATTTTATTTCAAAGGAATCATGAGATAAATGTGAAATAAGTCTTCCCTAACAATTAATGTAAAACATAGTAGCATGTAAGCACAGCCAGTATTATTTTTTGTGCCATAACAATAACACCATAAATGAAATTGAGCCATAGATCACATTAGCAATTCTTTATATCCACTCTCTAAAATAACTTATAGATTGCATGGAAAAATTCAGATTCCCTAGCCTCAGGTCCAAGTATTCTAGTTCAGTGATTTCCACATAGCAAAAAAAAATTTAAACAAGTACCCTAAGTGATTCTGATATTCACATTTTGCTATTAAAAGTATAGCTCATGAGTTGGGTGGTGCACACCTTTAATCTCAGCACTTGGGAGGTAGAGCCAGGCGGATCTCTGTGAGTTCAAAGCCAGCCTAGTCCACAAATCGAGTTCCAGGAAAGGCGCAAAGCTACAAAAAGAAACCCTGTCTCAAAAAAACAAAACAAAACAAAAAGTAAGTAAGGCTCATGGACATGTAGCTGTAGCATCAAGGGACTTTATCTTTAAATTTTAAGAGGTATGGCTGTATGTAGCGCACACACTGAGAAACGCTGGAAACACTCCAGATAAGAATGGTGGTCCTGCTATTTCTCTTTTCCTATAAATCCTAATTTTATGATAGCTTAACAAATTATCAAAAAAGACATTGTTGGAGATTCATTGAAATCCAGCAAGAAGGTTAAAAGGATTAAGGTACCCTCTGACATCTTGAGTTCTATCTGTAAGACCCATGTGGTGGTAGGGAAAACAACTTTGTCCTCAGATCACAATAAATGTATCCTTTTTTTTTTTTTTAGTAATATTTGTTGAACCCTTACCATGTTCTGAGCTTATCCTAAATATGTCCCATGAATATCTCATATATTAGTGCTAACAAATGGGAAGCAGCTCAGGCTACTGCAGGAATCTCACCCCCAGAAGCTTGCTGGGTTAAAAGTAAATCTGAAGTGTTTTCTTGCTCTTAAGACTATAATTTCTCTCAGGCAGCATTAGCAGAATTAAGATTTATTCCATTATTATTCAAGACTGCTTATTCCAGAAGCATACTGAGACTCAGGAAACCATCTACTCATTGTTTATGTACAGTCTCCTGTATCCTACATTCTGTTTTCTACCCTTTGTTTTCTACTTGAAAGCATCTGAATTTTATGAGGATCACTTCATCACACTCCAGAGGAACTAGACAACTTTTCTCATTATGGAGGTGTCGACGTCCTCTACTTTTAAATGTCAGCTTGCCACAGCCTTGGGAAAACAGCCTGATTTAAGGAATCATCTAGATCTGGTTTGCCTCTAGCCATGTCTGGAGTGTTATTTTGATTATCAATTGATGTAGGAGGAGCTCACTGTGGGCTACATTATCCCCTGGGCGTGTGGCCTTGACATGTATAAGAACGCTAACTCAGCATAAGCCTTCCAAGCAAACAGCATGGTTCTTCCACATATCTCCTGTCTTGAGATCCTGACTTGACTTCCCTAAGCAATTGACTGTGGCCTGAAACTTGAAGCCAAGCGAACGCTTTCTCCCCCAAAGTTGCTTCTCATCAGAGTGTTTTATTGCAGCAATGGAAGGAAACTAAAATAGCCTCCTAAGGCAGGCTGCAGTCTAGAAATCAGGTGGACAGTTTGATGAAAGGAGTGGGGAGAAGCAGAGTGAGAGTTACTCATGACTGGGGAGTCCAGAAGTCAGGTGACCTGACGAAACAGTGGTGAGACAGAGCTTCACTGTGGGTGAAGAATAGCAGTACTACAGGTGTGAATTCAGATGCTATTCCCAGGTAAAAAGTGCACCTTCCAAGCTAGAAAGATTTGATAAAGATTATTTTTCTTTGGATCATTTGCTGCTGCAAATGAAATGTTTCATAAGAAAAACAGCAAAAGAACCATGCTCCTAACTTCAGGGTATAAATATTGCTAAGAACCCCAACCTGAAACAGTGTATATAGAGTCACAAAAAACAAATGCTGATGTTCCCCATTGTGGCTAATAATATTTGTGGGACCATCTAGCCCAATGCAAACTTTATCATAATCTGGGCTCTGTTCATACTTCTAATGTTGAATCCCTCTATTTCAATTAGGTAGTGGCTATTATTTAGGTGTCTGTTTTTTTCCACAACAAGTTGCATTATTACTGATAGAGAAGGTCCCCCAGAATAATTGGTTCAGCTGAACTACACAGAACAAACTGAAAGAGAAGAAAGTAGTACTAAAATATCGAATTATTTTCTATCACAATTTTATAGTATATGGAAATATTTGACTATGAACATATTAGAGTTAGCCCTCAACTGATTAACTCTGAAAAATAAGTTAATATAATAACAAGAAGTACATTCATAAATTACATAAGTAATCTTGACCAGAGTCTCTAAGACAGAATACACAAATTGAACTGACTGGAAAACCTCATTTTGATGTTGAAAAACCACCTATACAGGTATAGATGATTTAGGAAAACAGTGTGATATATTCAGGAGGAAAACAAAGTAGGGAAATGGAAATGACAGAGAAGAAAACTTGTGGTAGATTAAGTTATAAACATATGTCTATTTCTCATAATCATGAACACAAAAGCAGCCAATGGGCCACATATAATTCCTTCTCATTATTCAGTCATATATCACCATGCTGCAAACTCTGCTCATTACTCAATTCCTTCCATTTTTTTATTGCTGTATTTTCTTATTCATTGTATGTCCACTATCTCCCTACATGGTACATATTAACTAGTTTGACTAAAATGTAAAAGTTGTAAACCCCCAGGACAGGCTCACACTTTACACAAAATTTGTTTGACATGAAAATTATTTTACACATCAGAAAAATGTTAAATTTCTTCATAATTTTTATACCATACTTAAAATATATAGATATAGATATAGATAGATATATGCTCTATCTGTAATGGTAATTATTTACTACATTATAAGGTATGCAGACAACATTTAATAAAGAAATTAGTTTAAATTTTTTAACTCAGGATTTCACATCTAACAAACTAACTCATTCATCAGTATATATTCATTTAACACTTGCCATCTTTAAAAAATTTATAAGAGGATAAAATTATCTTGAAGATCAAACTCTGCCCTTGTGGAGCTTACATTTCGAAAAGATACATAGTGATTAATTACTGAAATGTGCAGTTCCTTTCCTTTTTGTTCTATTTGGTTTTTTAAAACTGTCTCGTTACATATCCCCCACCGGCCTCAAACATCTGTCACATCCCCACAAGTGCAGGGGTTTTAGGCATATGTACCACACACCCAGCTCCTCAATTTTTTATTAATATTTTTAATATCTGCTATGAGAGAGGAGGATGTGTAACATGGAGTTGTGTAACGGTGACCATATCTTTTCTGTGTCAGGCTTGGGAGAGCAAGTAGAGAAACTCTTGGAGGTGATGTCCAGCCAAATTCTGAAGGGTGTGTAGAAGGAATCTGCATTATCGAGAAAGAACCAAACAATGAACATTTTATTGGAAGGACTTGATGCTGGAAAGAGTAGATCCTGACCCAGGAGCTAAGAGAAAACCATGGTGGCTGGGAGAGACAGATGAGAAAGAGAAATCTGGGATGAAGATGGGACAACGTGAGTTCTATGAGGAAGTCACAGGGAGCTTTTATCTCGGGGACTACACATCACATATCACTTTGTAGTATTCACAAGATCACTGTAGCTGGTTTGAGTGTGTTTACAGTTTCAGATCTAACAAAATAGCCATCGCTAATTTGTCCACAAGTATAGATAACTTGTCATTCAGTTTGCAAATTGCTTGATAACCTGTATCCTAGTTGCATTGTATGGTCATGACAAACACTGTGACATAAATCAATACAGGGGAGGAAAGGGACTGTTTTGGATTATAGAACAGTCTGCCATAGAGAGAAGTCAGCACAGGAACTCAGGCAAGGGCTTGAAGGATATGCAGGGGAGGAAAGGGACTGTTTTAGATTATAGACCAGTCTGCCATAGAGAGAAGTCAGCACAGGAACTCAGGCAAGGACTTGAAGCACAGACAATGAAGGGGATGTTGCTGGTTGCTTCGCTCATAGACTCATGCTCAGCTATCTTTTATACAGACAAGGGCAACTTGCCCAGGAGTTGCTGCAGTCTCAGTAGGGGCTCCAGTCCTCAGCTGACAATCCAAATAACACACTACAGGCATGTCCACAGGACAGTTTAATCTGATCAGTACCTCAGTTGAGACTTCCTTCTCAGACCACAATAAATACAGAACTCAAAAAGGTGAATTAAGAAAAGAACCCAATTGAAGTGTAGGGTAAGATCTAAGCAGGAAATTTTCAGAAGAGGAAACTCATGTGGCTGATGAACACTTAAAGAAATGTTCAACAGAAGCAGGGCAATGGTGGTGCACACCCTTAATCCCAGCACTTGGGAGGCAGAGGCCAGCAGATCTCTGTGAGTTCTAGGCCAGCCTGGTCTACAGAGTAAGATCCAGGACAGGCTCCAAAACTACACAGAGAAACACTGTCTTGAAAACTTTAAAAAAAAGAAAAAGAAAAAAAAAAGAAAGAAAGAAAAGTAATGTTCAACATCATTAATCACCAGGGAAATGCAAATCAAAACTACTTTTAAAGTCTACCTTACAGAAATCAGAATTGCCAAGATGGATAAAAGATGGCTCATGCTGGTGAGCAGGTAAATTAAGTGGAAAATCCATCCATTATTGGTGGGAGTTCAAACTACGGAAATCAGTGTGGAGGTTCCTCAGTGAAATATCTGGATCTTGTTGTAGATTAATTTCCATTTCACTGAGGAACTTCCACACTGATTTTTGTTGTGTCATACCCTGGGTTAATTGTTTTGTTTTAATGTATTTTATTATTATTCCTAGGATTCCTGTTTATTTTCTAAAGAGATAGAAAGAGTGTGGATCTGGATAGGAAAGGAGGTGGGAAGGAACTGGAAGGATTTGGGAGAGGGGAACCTTAATCAGAGTATATTGTTTGAAAAAAGTCTATTTTCAATAAAGGAAAAATTATAAAGGGTAAAAAAACTCATCCTCAGCTCACTCTCTGATCCTACTTAGGAGATGATGAATTCATTTGCAGAAGAGAAGACAGTATTTTCAAATTTTTTAAAATTAGTTCAAATAGCTAGAAATACACACACACACACACACAGAGAGAGAGAGAGAGAGAGAGAGAGAGAGAGAGAGAGAGAGAGAGATGAATAAATATTAGCTAAAGAGTGATATTTTTGAGCAGATACTGCTTTCTCATCCATAGTCAGAATTTGTGATTCTTGTAGTTTTAATAGCTAAAAAAACTTTACAGAGTCTGTAAGGTATACTTATTTACATATGTTTGAACAAATATGAAAATATATCCTTTTAAAATTACTTACTAATTTTATGTGTGTGAGTGTGTGTGTGCATGTGTGTGTGTGTGTGTGCATGTGTGTGTGTGTGTGCATGTGTGTGTGTGTGTGCATGTGTGTGTGTGTGTGTGCATGTGTGTGTGTGTGTGTGTGTGTATGCATGTGTGTGTGTGTGTGTGTGTGTGTGTGTGTGTGTGTGTGTTTGGGGAGCACACATTTTTGGAGTGCAGGAGGTCAGAGGACAGCTTGTGCAAGTCACTTTGCCCCTTCCACCACTCTGGTCCCAAGTGTCCACTTCAGGGCCTCAGCCTTCACAGCAGGTGCCTTAACCCATGGAGACATTGAGCTAGCCCCAAGTATATTCTTATTCTTGAAATTTGTGCTTCAACTCCTTCAACTCCAGATCCCGCTGTGCCTAGTTGGAGGAGCTTAGATGGACTCTGAGACTATTCTTTCACAGTTGGAACAATACTCCAGCTCCTGGTAGCACTAGAGCTTCACTGGTATCTGTGAACTCTAGTGCCCTGCTTTCTTGATAACATTTGGCTGATAATCTTAGCACCCCTGATAGCTCCAGCTGGCAGTTTTCAGTAGTGATTTTTTATTTTGGGGTGCAAGAAGGATCCCAGTGAAATTACTGATGCTCTCAAAAGCAACTTCTCAGTGGGTCACACCAGACTCTGCCTGGACGTTTCCTGTATTCCATATCTAGCACATGGTGTTTGAGGAATTGTCTCTGCTCTCCTGAAATGTGGTCCAAGTCTCCATTCAGAGTGGGAGCTGGGAGCCTCATCTGAGTGTGTTCTGCTCTTGAGTGGTCTGTCTGAGTCTTTGAGATCATGACTGGCCTACATCTGAGTGTTTGAGTTCCTTCCTGAGAGCTATTTAATATTAATTTGTTCTTTTGTTCTCCCCATTTAATGCTTTACAATTTTTCTCTGTTTGGACACTGATTGCTAAAACTCTAATCAATTCTTTGTGATGGAGCCACACAATTGCTTACAAGCCACCTGCACTACATCTCTGCATTCACTGGGTCTGAGTGCCCAGCCCTAAACTTGATTTTCCTACTAGTGCTGTGTGTTCCCCTGGATGCTTCTATCTGGCAATAGACAATTGTCCTTTGAGGGTGAACACTTACAAGGTACCGCAGTTATATCAACTGTGATGACTAATAGGTTGTCAACTTGACATACCTAGGAAGAGAGAGGATCAGCTGAGGACCTGACTTACCAGACTGGACATTGGACATCTCTGTGGAGCATTTGATTATTTGATAACTGATGTAGAAGTGCCCAGTCTACTGAGGGTGGTGCCATCACTATGAAGACGAACCTTGGTTATATACTGAAAATAACAGTCACAGGAAGCAGGCCAGACAGAGCAACCTCGCAAGCAGGTTCCTCCATGGTTTCTGCTTCAAGCTTTTGCTTTGTTTTGACTTAACTTCACTTGATGAGAAAATGTAGTCTATGATATGAACCAAACCCTTTCTCCACAAAGTCAGTGTTTGATTATAGTGACAGCAAAACTAAACAGACCACCTTCAGATCATGAAACCTGATTCTGTAAAAATGAATAATGAAAAAATACTCAACAAATTTGCATGCTAAAAAATAAATAACTTTAATAATCTCAAAGAAAAGCCTCTGAAGTCGTAATTGTTGTTTTTTTTTTTTTTCATGTATCACACTTATTCTAGGAGATAAGCAAAAGTGCATCATTATCCACTGGCTTCACCTTTATCTGCCACTGTATTTCTGTCCATTGAAATTAAGAGGCCCTTTCTTAAATCCTAGGAGATTAATGGCACATGGTAATCAATGCTGGCTCTTTTTCTGCAGAATTTACTGCAAGTGTAAGAAGTATTGTCAGAGACTAAATAAGCTTTTTGGACTTGACTAATTTCTTCCCCTTTTTTGTGATATTTCACAGTATCCAAATGTATAAATTTATAAATAGATAGAATATATATATATATATATATATATATATAGAGAGAGAGAGATACAGACATGCAGACAGATAAATACATATATATATATATATATATATATATATATATATATATATATACATTTGCAATATAAATATGCAAGTGTATATTAATTAGAGAAAAGATGAAAATTTGCACCAAGTATTTTCAGATTTCTGGCCCATGTCATCAAGCTACCTAAAAGATAATCTAAATAAATATTATCTATTTTAGAATTTTCTTTTCTCTACAAAGTTTCAAAAATATATTATAAAGCAAATTAAAATATTCCCAGTTAAAACTTAATTGCAGGTCAGCCTTAGTTAGCTCATGTTGGAGTTTCAGGGCCAGAAGTCTCAAACCCCAAGCATGTTTTATGTGATTATTTCACTTCTTTTGGATTCAGAATCATCCTTTCTAAAGCATACCCATTTCAAGTTTTCATTGCTGAGCACAATTAATATATGCTAACTCAAATTCAAAGATAAAGTACTTCAGTGGCTTTCCATGGGAGAATAAGTTCTGGGTGGACTAAAATAAGCAGATAAGATAATAAGAGTTTTGTTTACATCCCACACATTTTTTTTTTGGTTTTGTTTTGGTTTTTGGGTTTTTTTACACTCAAGAAACCACAGCCAATAATACTTTTGAAATGGAATGGAAAGTTCGGTCTATCTCTTGGCAACCATCTTGACTTCTACATTTTCAATGTATGTCTAAGACATGGCTCACCGTAATGAGACCTTAACCAGTACTAGTTTCTAGAAAGTTCTTCCCCACCCAGTTCTTAGCACCAATGTATTCATAATGTACTGACAGAAATGGATAGAATGAATAACATTTGGAGTCTCGTGTTTTCTCTGACTGGTGCTCCATATGTAAATACAGAAAGCATCAGCAATTACGAACAGTCACACACCAAGCATGGGCTTACACACAACACAAAGAGCTGGAGGCAGACACTGTGAGAACTCCACAAGTCCCAATGTCTCCCTTGCAGTCAGCAATGCCCTACTCCCAAACCCAGGACAACCATGCTCCTGGTTTCTAATAGAAAGCTTTAAGAATTCATTGTGTCACCTAGGAATACAATGCAGTGGTAGAGCACCAGCCTCTCATGCACAGGGCCCTGGGTTCAATCTCCAGCATTACAAAAAAATTTGTTAAAAAGAATGCATTTTATTTCTAAGTCATTTATGAGTTGTTTTACCACCTACTGTTTTCATTCAACAAATATGTATTCAATTAATTTTATTCTGGTATACTATAGTGAATAAATTAGAAAAATGTTACACCCTCAGACAAGTTTTGATCTACTAAAATTAAAAAAGTGGTAAAAAGTAAATTTAACCCTGTAGGATATACTTGGTAAGTAAAAAGTTAAATTTATTTCCCATGAGTTAGATTATCTATAAATTACTAGTGATTTGGAATTCTCAACCTATAGCTTATCAAGTTTTCCAAACAGACTTAGTATTGAGTTGTCATTCCTGTAAATTCTGTACTGGAGACATAGAGAAGTCAAAATATCTTATGAGCAAAGAGCAGGTACCATAAAACTATGAAAAACTTTCTAAGTTAGGAGAGGAAAAGAACTTTCCTCTCATCATACCTGGTTATGTATCAAGAATTAGCTCTATGTTGAGTTAATTATAGTATTAAATAAATGTTTCAGAGTTCTGTAACTGTGGGATGTGGTGAATTGTACAATGGTAAGCGGATTTTATTTGTGTACTTTTTTGAGGGGAGGAGCAAATTTTTCTTTTCTTTCTTTCTTTCTTTTTTTGTTTTTGTTTTTGTTTTCTTTTCCTGAGACAGGGTTTCTATGTGTAGTTTTGGAGACTGTCCTGGAACTTGCTCTGTAGACCAGGCTGACCTCAACCTCACAAAAGTCCACCTGTCTCTGCCTCCCTAATGCTGGGACTAAAGGCGTGTGCCACCACCACCTGGCAACCATAGCTTTTCTTTTATTGTTCTTTTACTCTTTCTTTGTGATTTAGAGATCTGTACCTGCCTCCAGCCTCCTGCCTCTGTCTCAGCCTTGAGTGCAAGGATTATGTAAGTACCCCACACCTGTCTTCTCATTATCCTCTAAATATGTTGACATTGTATCTAGTTATCCCAAAGTGAGGTAATTATAATATAAATCTTTTCCAAATATATTAGATCAAAGGATGACTTTTTTTCATTAACTGTTTTACTAAACAAGCTGCAGGGAAGAACCATTGTAATCTCAGGACTCTAGTGGGAAGCTCTTCCATGACACCACAGACTGATACTTCATGACAAAAAAACAGGTTAACAGCCCGGCAGCAGTGGCTCACACCTTTAATCCCAGCACTTGAGAGGCAGTGCCAGGAGAATCTCTGTGAGTTTGAGGCCAGCCTGGTATACAGAGTAAGATCCAAGACAGGCACCAAAACTACACAGAGAAACCCTGACTCAAAAAAACCAAAAGAACAATAACAAAACCCCAAAGGTTAACATGAGAAAATCATGACAGATTGATTTAATGTTTTACAGAGTACAGAGCATTCAAAAAGAAGATCAGAAGACAGAAGAAAACTGACGGTACACTTACAGTTGCTGAGGAATGCCCAGCCATGTTGAGCACTGGACAGACAGGAATGAACAAATGTCTACAACGAACAGCAGGATTCCTGGAAAGCCTACCTGTTCAGGTCATTCTATCTCTCTAACTAGCACTTCTGTTTCTCCAGATGTGTGACAAAATACCCACTTGTCATGTGAGTGTCTTCAGAGAGGGAAGGGAAAGGCCTCTGATAGTCCTTTTATGTTTCATGGCTTGCTTTGAGGAGAGGAGTTCTGATTTCCACAATTTCGTTTTATGAGAGAGAAACTCTCCTTTTTATGACTCACTCCAAGGCTGCAAAGTGACAGGTGGCAGGTGAAGGTCACTGATGTTTTGCTTCTGAGGGTCTATGTAATCTTCAACTCACAGCACTTGTATAATAAGTTGATACATTGAAGTAGCATTCTTCGAGTCCAAACATAGTTAAGTGTTTGGGGGTAAGAGAGATATCTCAGTCAGTAGAGTTTCCTACATAATTGTGAGGGCCTGACTTCCGGTCTTCAACATCTACATAAGAAGCCAGAGTAGTACCACAGATCTGTAATTCTGGTACCCCATAGGCAGGGGTAGGGGTTCCTTAGTCTTGCTTGCCAGGCAGTCTAGCCAAATTGATGAGATCCAGGAAGACATCCAATGTCAGACTCCAGACTCTACATGCATACATCTACACATATGTTCTTTATACCCATGCACACATTTGCACATAAACAAATGTTTGGGTCTATAGAATTTATATATTTGAACATTTTACAGCTAGAACCTGACATCTCTGTAATATAATTTTCCCATATGTAAAATGAAATTAATTATATAAACCACATAAGATAGTATATAAACAAAATCAAGTAAGATACCCTGAAGAGAATGTTTTGTGTATTCCTTGCTGTAGAAGAAACACACCTTTAAAATGTGAAAGACAGTGAACATATCCAGACAGCAGATGTTTATATCAAATAGTATTATATGCAATGAATTCTGTTTTGGTGTGCTCAGAGTGGTTAGATAGTGTCCACCTATGGACTCTATTTATGAGATTTACACAGCACTGAGATGCACAGGATCAAATTGCTGCAATATTATCTCAGACTCCTTCCCTGGTCTTCTTTTAACAAATACCAGAATGTCTTTAGTTTAATTACACCAATCTTACAGACTTTTCTGAATTTTAAATTATACATTATAGAATACAACATAGGGATGCTGACTTATTTTTCTAGCTTAACATACCTATTATGCTTGTATGATATGAAATGTCAAAATGCTAATGGAAAATGGCAAATAATCACAAGAATGTCTGGGGGAATCTAGAAATGTCTGAATCTGAATAGATGGTTGCTAACTCACCTGTATTGTTTAAAAACAGATCTTAATGGTGTTATTTTACAATATTCCTTAGTGGTAAATAGGAGTCAGAATTACCTATTCTTTTTTTTAATTAGATGACAGAAAATTTGACAATTGTATTGCCCTTAAATTAAAGCATGGATAACATAGATGACACTGGCATTCTTCCTGTATGGACCTTATTTTAGTAAGTGGCAGTTAAACTTGAGCTCCTCATAGCATTTACAGAAGTCATGTTGACCCAAAGCCAGAATATTAACCCAGCATGTTGTCATTTTCATAAAAGCATAACAGCACAATTTTTCATTGTGGTGCAGATTTTCCTTAAGCTTTCACAGTAGCAAGAAAAAACATTTATAAATGTCTTATGTACTAGGCCTGGAGATACAGGCTTGTAATTCCAGCTCCCTGGGAGGCTGAGGCAGTAAGATAATAAGTTAAAGATCAGCCTGTGTTGCAAAATGAGTTCAAGGCCAATCTGGCTGATGTACTGAGGCCCTGTCTCAAAAAATATAGATCAAAGGACAGAATCCAGTAGTGTGACCTTTGCTTAGTGTATGAGGTCATGTGTTCAATCCCCAGTATCATCTAGATCAATAGTAACAACATAATCAACTTCCATGTTTCATTCTTTTCTTTTTAAAACCAAATGCTACAGATAAAGAAAAATATCTTCTTTTGATGTTTAAAAGTAAAAAGTTGAGGCTGGAGAGATTTATCAACAGGTAAAGGTGCTTGCCACCATGCCTGATAACCTGAGAACAGCCCTGAGGACCCACGTGGTAGAAAAAGAAAAGTGATTTCTACATGTTGTTCTCTGACTTACACACACACACACACACACACACACACACACACACACACACACACAGAATAAATGCAATAAAAACTAAATAAATGATTGGCACTCACCATTTCTGAGGAAGGAATATGATATAATTCTGGCAAATAAGAATCTCAATATGGGAGAAAACAGAATGTCCAGATGTTTGTTCCACACTGAGATGTTGGTTACAAAGGTTATTGTTGGTTGGTGCTGGTTCATCCTTAACACCAGGCTTAGGGGAAATAAGAACCATGATTTGTACCATTTACCAATGCATGCTACTATATTAGCAGAATTTCAATCTCACAAAACAAAGACACTGAAGAGGAGCTGAAAATAATGAACATGCAAGTATACGCTGAGCACACCATTGGGCTCTCTCATCTATGCCATATATTTGTTTTCTTCTAGAGGCCACATGGATGTACTTTTCAGATCCCCAATACAGAGATTATAATTCACCAAATGTTTCAGCGTCTACACTCTGGAGCGGTCATCTTTTTAACTAAGGCCACAGCTCCCAGGGTGTCTCCCAGCCAGGCATTATGTCAGGGCCACTGAAGCAAACCCAATTATGGAAGGCTCAGAACTTCTGACATCAGATTTTGTTTAGCAACATCACAGTATCTCTGCTAAACATTTCTTAGATGGTTTGTTAGCCTGGAAAACCTCTACCCAATCTTTGTCCTCTCTCCACTATTCAGTGAAATATATATTACATATATGAATATGTGAATATGTGATTCTCTGATCTTTTTCCATTTTCTCTCACATATGTTTCCATAATTAAGTCCTTCCAGGATTAATCCATTTTAATAATTATCCTTCAGAATCTGTCCAGATCTAGGAAACAGAGAGGGATGGAAACATGGTAAACACTAGAGGCTAGGTACCTTCTAGAGGGCCATAAATCTGCAATCTGTTTGTTATGTAAAAATGAATGCAGACCTAGAAAGATCTAATTCTTACAAAAACAATGTGATTATTTTCACATGATATGCATAGGCAAAGGTTCAACATGTCTATACAGTTATGTGAATACAGCTGTTCTCTACCTGCAGATGTGGACCTGCAGCTTGTGAGCTGTGATTAGAGATTCTCCTGGTGGACATAACATGTATAAATACAAGAATAAGTGGCACTCCTTTGATGACGTTCACTTTCAAAAACAATGTCCTGATCTCTCTTTGTTCTTCATTTTTAAACTCTTGAAGTAATTTCTGGTAGTTGCCTATCAAATCCAATAAAAAAATCTACAGTCAATCTGGCAGTGACTTACTTGTACAGCCTATTGATGTAAAGGGATCAAGGGACAGACAAGTTTTATTCTCTTGTCTCATTCTATGATGTTGCAAGAAATGAGGGGAACTGGGGGAATTGTGACTCCTCAAGAAAGTGTTACCAGTGTTAAAAGCAAGCCAGAAAGACCAGCTTCTATATAATCACTTGAAGCAGATCAAACTCTACAGCAATTGTATTTGCTATATCCATTTGTCTCTGTGTATGTTCTACTTGTTGTTACAAGTTATAGCCTGCTATTATCACTTCAGAACATTGATACAACTATTTCTTCTCCACTTTCCTGATTCCAGCATGAGTTTATCCCTCTTTTCTTGACTCTAGATCATTCTTTACTCAAGACATAATTTGAATATTACCACCTCAGTAAAACCTTGCTTTCCTCAACACCTATATATAAAGGAATACATAAGTATCTTTGTAAATACTCATATTGTATTCATATTCTTTGCTTCATTATTACCCCCTCACACAGGAATTTGGTTGCAAGAAAATTATATACATTTTGTTACAGCATCTAGCATAGAGCCTTCCATGTAGTAAGGGACAAATGCATATTCTATGAATGAATGAACGAACAAATGAATGACACACTTTTGATGAAGAACGGCATAATTCTGAGGAAGGAACAAATGTCTGTCTGATCTTCTCTTCCGCACATCTGTTGCTTTCATCACTTATGATAAAAGAAGGGAGCCTGGCTTATTAGGCCCATTTAATGCTCCTAGCATTCCTTTCTCCATAGTCTTGTTCTTTGAGGTTTCTTAGTTGGAAGTATAGGGAGAGAAAGAAGAAAAAACACAGATGGAGAAAAATGGATAAAGGCAAACTGGATAATTTGAAGAAGTTTTGTTCCCTCTTGCAGGAATGGAGTTATTCCCAGACCTGAACTTTAGCATCACAAACACCCTCAGATTAGATGGGTAAACATGATCCTGCTCTAGAGCTGAGGATGCTCAGGAGTGAGTGCATGCCCTGATGAAGCCTACACATTCTTCCTTTTTATAATATGCTGCTATTGCCAATCTCTTCCACTTGGAATACCAGAGGACATAGATGATCTATCTGCTTCACTGAAAGACTCCATAAACTTCATCGTATTCTATCCACCCCCCTTACCTTCCTTCCTGTTTCTGTTAGTCAGCTGTTTTGAGAAGTTAAATCCAGTGCCACTGAGACCAGGATGAATGAGTGACCTGCTAAACAATGAGGAGTAGCGTCATTTTTTATAAACAGAATCCCAGCTGTCTTGGAATCCACATGTCAACATGGTTAGAGCTAATAATATCAGGCCTCCTACAGCACAGGTGGATGGAAGGGTTGACCCAGAATATAAATGACTCATGGTATTCTGGGGCTCTTTAAGCCAGTTTGAAATATCCCAAGAGGAAACAACAAAACAGCTCTCTTCAAGTGATGGATGTTGTCAGGAGACAGGTCTCACGTGTCTATTTTTCTGTCAAACTTCTAGAATAGTTTGACTTGGAAGACACTATTTGACTTCAAAATGGCAAGGATGTTTAGACAGGAAAGCTATCAAGAAGCAATAAACAGGCACTGGGGGGGTGGCAGGAAAGTTAAGAGTTTGAAGCTAACCTGCACTACATAGTAAGCCACTCTATCTCAAGAAGAAAGATAATGAAAATGAAATGTAAGATGTGACTTATGTCTCAGGCTTCATTAAAAAAAATAAACTAAAATCAATCTACTTTCAAAGCTCCCCATAGAACAATGGCAGGTATAGAAAATATGTCTTTAATTGAAACTAATTATCAGTATTTCCAGGAACAATGTATATTTTGTTATATGAAGAATTTTCTTTTCTTTCTTTTTTCTTTTGGTTTTTCGAGACAGGGTTTCTCTTTGTAGTCTTGGTGCCTGTCCTGGATCTCACTCTGTAGACCAGGCTGGCCTCAGACTCAGAGATCAACCTGGTTCTGCCTCCCGAGTGCTGGGATTTAAGGCGTGAGCCACCACTGCCCGGCTAGAATTTTCTTTTTGTATTAATTTTTTAAATTTATTTTACATACCAAACACTATTTCCCCTTCCTCCTCTCATCCTGTTTCCTGCTTCCACCTCCTTTCTACACCCACTCCCCATCCACTCCTCAGAAAGGATAAGGCCTCCCATGGGAGTCAACAAAGCATGGCATACCAAGTTGAGGCAGGATCAAGCTCCTCCCCACTGCCTCCAGGCTGAGCAAGACATTCCACCATAGGGAATAGGTCCAAAAAGCCAGATCATGTGCTGGGGAACAGATCTGGGTCCCAGGACTAGGGGCCACAAATAGACCAAGCTCTACAACTATCACCCACATGCAGAGGGCTTAGGTAGGTCCCATACAGGTTCTCTAGCTATCCTTCTAGAGTCCATGACCTCCCATGAGCTTGGTTCAGCTGTCTCTGTGGGTTTCCCCATCATTATCTTGACTACCTTGCTCATATAATCCCTCCTCCTTCTCTTCAACTTGGCTCCAGCTTGGCCCAATGCTTGGTTGTGGAACTCTGCATCTGTTCTCATCTCACTGGATGCAAGCTCTATGGTTACAATTATAGAGAAGGCTACTACAAGGACCCTCTCCACTATTGCTAGGATTCTTAGATGGGGTCATTCTTGTGGATTCCTGGGAGCTTTCCTGGCACAAGGTTTCTCCCTAACCCCATAATACCCCCCCATCTATCATGATATCTCTTTCATTGCTATCCCTCTCCATCCCTCTCTCAATTTGGCCATCCCAATCCCTCATGTTCCTGTCCCCATCCCCTCTCCTCTACCCTCTGCCTGCCCCTAGTTTTCCTAGGAGATCTCATCTATTTCCCCTTTCCAGGGTGATCCATGTGTCTCTCTTAGGGTCCTCCTTGTTATTTTAACTTCTCTGGTGCTGTGAATTGTAGCCCGGTTATCCCTTGCTTTACATCTAATATCCACTTAGGAGTGAGTACATGCTTTTCTTTTTGATTTTGGGCTACCTCACTCAGGATGATATTTTCTTGTTCCATCCATTTGCCTGCAAATTTCATGATGTCTTTGTTTTTTACAGTTGAGTAATACTCCATTGTGTAAATGTACCACATTTTCTTTATCTATTCATCAGTTGAGGAGCATCTAGGTTGTTTCCAGGTTCTGGCTATTATGAATAATGTTGCTATGAACATAGTTGAGCAAGTGTCCTTGTGGTATGATTAAGCATCCTTTGGGTATATGCTGTGTATATCACTCTGTATAAATAAAATGCTGATTGGCTAGTAGCCAGGCAGGAAGAATAGGCCGGACAAGCAGAGAAGAGAATTCTGGGAACAAGAAGGCTGAGTTAGAGAGACCTACCAGCCACTGCTGTGAGAAGATGTTAAGATACAGGTAAGTCATGAGCCAGATTAATAGAAATGAGTTAATTTAAGATATAAGAACAGCTAGCTAGAAGCCTGAGCCATTAGGCCAAACAATTTAAATAATATAAGCATCTGTGTGTTTATTTTATAAGTGGACTGTGGGACTACTAGAGCTTGGCAGACCTGGAGAGAAGCTCTTCAGCTACAGGTATATGCACAAGAGCAGTATCACTAAGTCTTGAGGTAGATTGATTCCCAATTTATATTGAAGAATTTTCAGTTCAAGGAAAATAACATACATTAACACATCAAGTCACCTGCTTTAAATATTTTTTGTGATACAAACACTACTCTTTCAGGCAACTTATAGATTTAAATATTTTAAGTTATATTTTTAGCTATGACTATGGGGATTTGGGTAACTATCCCAAAGAATAACTAATTGAGGTAAAAATATTACAAATGAGAAAATCAATATATACACAGCTATATATACACAGCACTGGAGAAAACTAGTTTTGAGTTATAAAATTGGACAACTCTGAATTCTTTTCATGTTCAGTTGTTTAACCAACTGGAGTGATTTACCTTGGCACAGCATCCTAGAGCAAACAGCACACACTCACATCCCAGCACACCCACAGCGGCACTTACATGCACAAAGGTTAGAACTAGCAGCCACCACAACTAGTTTCAGAATGAACAATATTTATTAATTTTTCTTATTTCAATGAAAAAGATTGATATGTTAAAATAAAATCACTGTTTCTTATGTCTATAGAAGTTGTACTTTAGTTAGAACCTCTCATAGGTGTTAGCTAAGACTTCAAATTTTTATTATCATTTGAGGTTATCTCTGAAAAAGAAAATAAGGGAGCTGTGTGCTTAAAAACACATAACAAAAAACTTGTTAAAACAGGAGTCAATGAGAGATCAGTGGTGAATGGAGCTTGTTGCTAGGTCCAACGACGTGAGTTCCATTCCCAGCATCCACTGGATGGAAGAAGAGAACTGACTCCTCTAAATTTTTCCGACCTACACATGCACTGTGGCATGTGCCAACTCACCACAGGCACATAAAATAAGCAAAATGTAATTTTTAAAAATTTAAACATTACTTTTTTTCTAATGTATCATAGCCATTCCTTTCTTTTATACTAACAATGACTTTTTATTCACTTTTATGTCATGTAAACCTTTAAAACTGAGACATAAAAAGAAGTATTCAAAATCTTATCTATCATGCTTCATAACTTAGAAGTATCTAGCATGAAAACCACATATGTGATTTCAAATTATCTGGTAGCTATAGTAAACATGAAGGAAACTAGGTTAAGTTCATATTAATAACAATTTATGTAAATTAACATTTGCTTTATTACCATTTCAACATCTAATCAACATAAAATATTAATATGATATGTCATGTTCTTTTGTTGTATTAAGTATTTGAAAAGTAGTGTGTTTCACACTTGTAATATGTTCAGTTTAAACTAGTTGCGTTTCAAGACCTCTGAAGACAGCAGCACATATCTCTCCCACTGGAGAGGGAAGCTCAGTGGATAACCAAATAGGAAAATGTGTCTGTTGGAAAGGAGTTTATGTGTTGATTACAGCATGGGTGCTTCTGGTGTGATTTCAATCTATATTTACTTATAGAAGTTTTTTTTAACAGTAACAGCACATTCAAGCTCAGTTTATTCATTCATTGTATGCTTGTTTCCTTTTATGAACTAAAAATTGACTGTAATCATGTGGAAAATCCAGAACAAGCTGTGACATTTTGCAGGAGCACAGAATTAGTGACAGTAGAGGAAAAGATTTGCTTTCATGTTTTTCTGACTTCCTAAAGGGCTAAGCAGGCAAGTTCTGTTTCTAAAGTAAACAATCACAGAAAATATTCTCTTCAGAAATAAAAATTTTAACTGCTATTTTGGTAAGAATCCCAGGACAATACAGCACTTAAATATCTGGGAAAATTCAGTAACTTCACCCTGCTTATGTGCTGGCATGTAGAACAAATGTCTATAAACTACACCACTTTGCATTTACTGATCTTTGCTCTTCTTTTTCTTAACTATTGTTTGACAAACTATCAGAGCCACAAAATCCAGGTCAATCTTTGCACTCCCTTGCTGTGGATATCGCTCTTTGTAAATAAAGTTCTGATTGGCCAGTGGCCAGACAGGAAGTATAGGTGGGACAAGAGAGAAGAGAATTCTGGGAAGTAGAAGGCTGGGGAGAGACACTGCCAGCCGCCACCATGAAAAGCAACATGTAAAGACACCGGTAAGCCACAAGCCATGTGGCAAAGTATAGATAAGCAGAAATGGGTTAATTTAAGATAGAAAAAGTAGATAACAAGAAGCCTGCCACAGCCATACAGTTTGTAAACAATGTAAGTTTCTGTGTGCTTTCTTGGTTGTGTCTGAGCGACTGTGGGACTGGCGGATAAGAGAGATTTGTCCTGACTGGGCCAGGCAGGAAAACTCTAACTACACTCCCTAGGTGTGACCTTCTTCTGACACAACATAATTTCTGTCAGATTTCTGTAAGAGCTATTGGCATAGACTCCCTCTTGTCTGGACACCATCACACTCTATTTATAGAAGAACAAACAATTGAACTGTTTAGTATGCATCCAATTATGTAGTTTCTCTGTTGAGTATCTGCCATGACTCCTCTTTTCTGTTTGAGTAAACCCAGCAGTCTCACCAAGCTGTGTTCTCTCCCCTTGGTGCTACTCTCATCTCTATCCTTACCCCACCCACATAAGCTTGGCTTCTGATGCTCTAGCAAATTTGAAACTTCATTCTTGGGTTTTTCACAGTAGATCCTCCCTTGGCTCTGAAAGCATATTCCAATATATTGGCATGGCAATCTTCCTTTCCTTAGTACCTCAACTCTGCTTACTCCCACAGTTTTTGAAGAAATTCCACTGAGGAGCAGAAGAGATGGCACAGTAGTTATAAGCATGTGCTGCCTGTTCAGAGGACCTACCTTCTGTTTCCACCACCAATGTGGCTACTCACAACCCTCTGAAACTCCATTCCCAGAGGATCCAGTGGTCTCTTCTGGCCTCTGAGGGCACAAGGCATGCATATGGTGCACATACATATAGGGAGGAAACCCACTCAATACATAAAATTAAATCTTTAAAATAATAAATTTTATTGACTTCTGTATTTTATATTACAACATGACTGTGTCCTAAACTGATACACTCTTAACATCATTTTTCTCCATTTGCCTGTTTCTTATAAAATGTCACACCTTCTAACATACATCATTTACTTACTAATTATTTCAGGGGGTTTGGTTGTTGTTGTTCTATTTTGGGGTATTCGCTTGCATTCTTTACTAGAGTAAGACTCTGTGGTTTTTCTTGTCATCATCTCTCCATTAGTAGATGAGTTTAGACATTTATGCTTATACAGTAGAAAAGGAAGTTTTACTCTGTCTCCCATACTTCCCTTTTTTGACCTTGAGTTTATCATTCACCAAAATAAAGGCTGTGGCTTTTAGCTGGCTGCTTTGTCAAGTGTCCTATGATCTTAGGTAAATGGATGCTTTTTCACCACCAAGTCTGTATTATGTTCTCCATTGCATCTTCTTCCTAACAAAATGCTCAGACCATTTTAGGCGTTCAACATGTGTTCATTGTATTAACACTGAATTTCACACTTCCATGTGCTTCCTGATGCAGTTGAGGCACATAATAACATAAAACGGCTTTCACTTCTGTGTGAAATCTAGATCTGTATGAATTTTATAGTTAATTTTAGCTCATTTATTATGCTTTTGCTGATGAATTTTAGCTAATCACCACTCAGCATGCACAATTACTACTTTCTATTGAGAACCAAATTCCATCACTCCCATACAGCCAGTGACTTACAGTTTGTCATAGGCCTTAGTCAGACACTAGAGGGAGAGAACTCTGGTGGTCTAAAGTGACTAACAGAAATGCTACCTGGCATGGACCACATATCCACCATTGCTGCTTGACAATATTTCAGCATTTTGACTTCACAGATCACAGTTGTTAAGCACCCTTGTGCTTTTATTTTTAATGATTCTCACTATGTGTTATGGGGGTTCCTTTATGCCTATTTTCTTTGAGATATTTTTTTGCAGGCTTTAAAGGATGAACATATATAAAACAGCAGTCTCTTTAAACAAAATAATTCTTAGAAAAAAATCTCTGCCACTGTGGAACCATGTAGCAAGATGACTCTATACACAGGAATCCCATTGAGCCCCCTTAATTACACCTATGTAAGTGGAAGTTTCTGTCCTGTCAGCAGCTCTCAAATAAACACACAGAGGCTTAATATTAGTTATAATTAAGAACAAAAGATATGGCATCTCTGATTATAAACTGAAGATATTTCCATCCTCAACACAGATATCAAGCAACACAGAGCTACAATCACTTCATTAAATTAAAATAGGCTACAAAGAAGAGGCATGAATAGGATAAGTGAAGGTTAGTGAAAGGAAATATCACATATATGAGAAGAATCCTTTCTGTAAAACATCTGTGCACGGTGGTTGCTCTAGAGTCATTATACTGCTGTGATTAAAACACTCCAACCAAAAGCAACTTGAGGGAGGGAGTTATTTAGATTACCTTTCCAAGTGACCATCCATCATTGAGGGAAATCAGGATAGGAACTCAAGCAGGAATCTAAGGAAACATTGCTTTCTGGGTCACTCTCAAGCTCATGCTTAGGTAGTTTTCTTAAACAGCCTATAACCACCATCCTAGAGGTTGCTGGAGCCTCTTACATTAATTCACAATCAAGACACTCCCCCACAGACATGCCCCCATGCCAACCCAATTAATTAGCAAAGACTTTCTTTTCTGGAGATTTGCAGCCATATCAAGTTAACAGTGAAAGCTAATGAGGACAGTGATTTATCAACAACAGATGCACTAGTCAGTTAGGCAGGCAGTTATCTGGCAGTCAGTCACATGGATTTCCAAAGATTTTGAACAAGAGAAACAGGCTTTTTAAGCTCAGGCTTGCTTGCAGAACACATTTTTTTTCCTTGCTAGAACCCTTCATATCTTTGGTTGGTATTGCACTTTGGATGGAATCCTGAAGCCTCTTTCAGCTTCTAGAGTACTTGGGATTACAGGTGCATTCTATGACATCTGGCTTCAGTTGTATTTCTTTGGGCTCCTGGAGTCATTTTAGAGAACTATCTGGAGCAACTCTGAGTAAGGAAACCTTACAAGCAACATATGGATTCTCTGGGACTTGTTTCAAGTTAGGTTTTTTATATTGTCTTACATTTTTTTTTTAATTTTAATTATAGGTAGAATGACCCTTGCTCTATAATACATTTTGACTGGACCATATTGTTTTATATATAGAAAATTTATGTGTGTATAAGTGTCCACTACCTTATTTTAGATGTCAAATAATACCATTTACTTAGTAGGTATAGATAAATCAGAATGGTATGGTATAAGGGAAAAAGAGTAAGACATCAGGACCTTCCCTTTTGGAAGCATATGAGGAAAACACATCCATATAGTAAGGGACACAACTAGGGAAAAGTTCATTGAAAACACTGCATCATACCCCCTGAGGAATAAAAATTGTTCTTAAATTGTAGTGTAGTGTGTGGCCCAAGAAGAAGTCAATTTCCCAAGATCAGGCACGTAGACAAGGGTCTTTATTCTCTCAGGGATTGAAGAAAGTCCCTACTTGCTAAAAGCAGTCATTCTCTTTATCTCTGGCAGGAGGAACTTGTGGCCCTCTCTATCATGAAAGAGGGCTACTGGTGTAGATATTGAACCTGTGAGAACTATAGGCATTTAGATACTTGCCAAACTTACCACTTTTGTCTCAGGAAAAATGCTATAATGAAGTTCATGGTCTCCTTATGTCCCCAGTCATTGAATCTGCTTTCAATCTTGTCTGTGGCTAAACTATTGGCTTAAGAGTTTTTTATTATTTCAATAAATGGTGCTTTCAGCCATCCTGATTCACTCTCAGATCACATATATCCCTCCCCCTACACTCTGGACTCCACACATCTTCTTTGGGACCTGAATCCCCTTTTGAAGTATTCCTAACTAAATATCCACCATGTGCATTCTTCTCTAGGTCAGTTTTTAATAAACTATGAACTTTCATTCAACATGGCCCTAACTTATATTTTAATGGCCATCATAAATATTCATGCACTTCCTAGGGAAACAGAAAGGTAAGTTTGCAAAAATATCTGGGATTTATTCTGCACAGATACATCTTTTATATCGGCCTTCTTCCACTAAAACTGAATCTAGTGGCACTTCTCCTGAAATAAGGAGTGGACTGGTATGATATTAGTTAGTTTATTAGAATATTAGATTAAAACAAATGACAAAGACAAGGAATAAACAATAATTTTAAAAAAGAAGATGCTGGGAAAGAAGAAAAAGGAAATCAGCAAATTTCATTGTATTTTCTGTAAAATGGAGGAGTATAAGTAGTTAGGTAGAATAGCAAAATATAGGCTGTGGTGGAACTTCCAGCTCCCCGCTGCATGATCCAAAAAGCCACAAGCCTATCTCTCCCTCTCCAAACCTCACCCTCTGAGAGAATGTCCAAACAAAGGAAAGGCCCTACAGCAACAATTGCACATTGCTGGCCACTATTGCAACTTCCTCCCTTGAAGGGGCCAGCAACCCAAGCATACCCACCTAAACAGCCCAGTCTTTGGCCATATTTGGACACAAACCTAGTTTGTGGTGGACATGTCATCACCCCTTGTCTACAAACTATATAATCTCCCTGCTTTAGTTTGGGTGTGCAGCTTCTTCAGCCTCTATCTGTGGGAAAATGCCCAGAAGTTGCTTTGCTCAAATAAACCTGTTGTTAAACTTTTTCAGTTCAGCTTGATCTGGCTTACTGCATTGGTGCAGAAATCTATTATTGGGTTACAGAACACATATTAGGTTGGTCTTCCCACCTCAACATATTCAAAACAATTCCTTAGACTTGTCAGTGGGCTCACCTCTGTATGATTCTAGATTGTGTCAGACTGATAGCATTAACTATTACAGCAGTTCTTAGATCACACTCAGTATGCCTTCTCATATCAGAGCTTTGCTAGAACATGAGAGAATGAAGGGAATCAGTAGTACTGCTTCTCTGATTAGGAATTTTGATGGAGAAACCATTCATTTATTAATTCATTCTAAATGAATTTCTTTACTACTTACTCTGCCAGTTGCTGATCTGTAGGACCAAACTAAAATAGGAAACCAAAGAAAGATAGCTCGTAATAGCATAGTGACCCATGGAGCTTGGTGAGGCAGGTCTAATGCTTACTTTCTAGTCTCTCTAAGTTCCAAGAAGCCCTGATCAAAAACAGTAAGTTTTGCTAGAAAGTTGACATCTAGAAAATTGATGTCTAAAGGGAGTCTCAAGGGAGATGAGGCTACTGAATTGCCAAAGAATGATTTTTTTCAAAGTTAAAACTATTAAATAGAATGAAATTGCTAGTAAATTAGCAATACCCAAATATTTTCATTTCTACAAACAGCTCTAAATTCAATCTGAGATAAACATTTTCTGTAAACTAAAACTAGATTTCTCTCTCTACACACATTAATGGTTTTGCATCTCTGATATTACAGTGAAAAGGGACATATGGTGACATGACAGAGCACCTAAGATCAGGGAACAGCTGAGACAGGGTTGTAAATGCCATTTGTCAACACCAGTACACCTAGAAAGCGTTGGAGTCTAGACCATCAAGGATGACATAAAGTAATAGACCTCTAGACTGAGAAAGAAAAGTGAGTGAGTTCTGTCAGATTCAACTTCCCAGGGGAAAATGCAGGATTGATTATCTGCTTTGATCCTTTAAGGGCCTGAGAGGTGGGGGGAGCCAAACCAAAGGAGTTTATGCATACATATGTGCACTCTGGCCATTAAAGCAGCTATAATTATAATAAACTACTGCTGATTTCAGAAAACTCACATAATTATGTAGAGCCCTCTTGTAAAATATGGAGACTGAGTAGTTGAGTCCTCAGCCCAAGCTTCCAGAGCCATTTCTCTTCTTTCAGTATTTATTAGTCCTTTGTTTAATATTTCACCCATCCTACTTCTTTTTCACTTTCATTAGACTATCTTATCCTTCTGCAAGGTTCTAAATAATATTAAGCATCTTCTACTCCAGACATCATCAAAAGTAGAATCTCTAATATGAGAGCTGTGGGAGATGATTGTCACTTCCAAGAATATCCTGGCAGACAAGAAGCTAGCTTTCCATATATGGGCCTCCCTTTTGTTCATTTCCTGCCAGTTATAACACAGTGCAATGAGTTTCTGCAAAGTACACAAGGATTCAGGGGGTAATTCATGCATACAAACACAGCTTCTAAATTTTCTACTCCTGTAAAAACAATCCAAAGTCTGAGACAATGGGCATAAAGCATGCAGTTCCATGGTTAACAGCGGAAAAAAAGTGAAGCCACTCTCCTCTGAGCTATAAGTTCATTAATTAAAGAACTTGAATTGGCATAGAATGCCTTCAGCTGGTGTTTAGCATGCAAATTAGTGAAGGACCCCTGGCCAAGCATTTAAAAGAAATGAGAGTAGCTTTAAAAGGCATGCCAGAGGCAAGCATAATTTAATAAAATGAAAATGGATTCTTAAAGCACTGGTAATATTTGCTTTGTACAGCAGTGGACCCCTATGCCTTAAGAGCTAACTCCATTATTAACATTCAGCATTGTGGGCACTGCAATGAATTCTTTAAGTAATAGTAGCAAAGAACACATTGCTTCTGGGCAGACTTGTGGGTTTCCTATTTAGGAAGTCCACAAAACATTGATATGTGGTACATAAAGGTAGAGTTTCACTAACAGTATGTTTTACGGATGCTTTAAACTTCCTACAAGGATCAATAAAATTGGAACTTCTAATACTTACTCCACATCTCAAAACTAGTAATCTTTACCGTATTTTTTTTCAGAAGGTCAACAATGAGATCATAATAGATAAACTCAGAGTCCAGTGACAAGATTCAGTCAGAGTCAGCTTCTCAGCAGTGTTACCGAAATTGTGATCATGGTCTATACCTCCAAGAAGCAAATATCAGCTACCCTTGTCTCACTAAACCAATTAAAACAACCAAATTATTAGTAAACAGAAAAGAAGATCCTGTGTGCCCTTATAGAAAGAGAAACAAATAGTTTCAGTGGCCTTCCCACCCAAATGGGTCTTTGGGGTAGTTAAAATATGTAAAAAGTGATGGTGATAAATACATCTACACATTCCAAGGCAAGGTACAGTATGGGCCACCATGGTAATCCTTTATGTCTCTTTTATGGTGAGAAAAAATTTAGAAGTTTCTGCTTAGATTGCTCCATGCTTTTCCTCTCCCAGCATGAGATGGTTAGGGAAATTCCATTTTCTTTAACAGTCTCATAGCCAAAGTATCCATTTAGAGTGCATTTCTTTTTGCTAGGCTGGTTGCTTCAGAGTCACACTTCTAATGCAGGGCAGCTCTCCAAAGTGCTTCTCAGGGATCCAGGATAGAAGAAGGCTCCGTATCATCTGAAACAGTTACTTTGTGTGGCCAAGGGAAAGGAACTGGAATGTTGCTGAGAGTGGTTGAGTGCCCTATGCTACTTAGAAGACTAGATATCTCTGGTCTGGGCTCAGCAGCTCCAGTACTTGTCATCTGGCCCAAGCTTACTATAAAGGGGCTAAGAAATACAGGGGAGCCTATGGAGACCATTGTGTGAAACCTATAAAAGATATTACCAGGCTTTTACCTCCTTGTTTTGCTGCAAGAAACTTAATCAAATTTGTATCAAAAAAAAAATGGTTACAGAACAAGAATAAGAAAACAGTGTAGACACAGGAAAAAGAAAATACTGTAGAAAACATCACAAGAGAAGCTTAACAAAATCATCGAGGGTTGTGTGGGGGTGTTCTAACCATTTACATGTGGTATTTGAAATGTAGTCTGTATCTAATTTTTAAAATTATTTAAATGGATTGCTTTTTTAAATCTTCATTTCTATTATTTCTCTAAAGGAGTCTACCTACACATTTGTTTCCTAAATGGCCTCACATGAAATAATAATACCATAGCTATATAAGCTGTCAATTTATGTACCATACAAATAGCTGAGCTTTATTCACAAAACAAGAAAGGTTCTTTGTCATGTTAAAGGGATGGCTCAGTCAATAAGACCATTTGCTGCTCTTGCAGAGGAGCTGAGTTAGGTTCCCAATCATTGGCATGGTACTTGTAGCTCCTGTAAGTACAGCCCCAGCCCCAGAAGATCTTATACCTTTGACTCCAAAGAGTGCCTGAATTCACATTTCCATACCTACACAAAGATATGCAAATATAAATGATTTTAAAATAAAAGAAAATATTTTTTAAATGAAAGGTTCTTTTGTCTCAAGAATAAATCTTTATCCCCTTGAGGATGATATCGTTTATCTCCTTGAAAATCATGATCTACATTTATCAGAATGAAATAGTAGAAACCTGACCTAGAAACTAGAGTTTATATATCATGCTATATAGATGACAGATAAAAATAGATGATAGACAGACTAACAGATAGATAGATAAATAGATAGATAGATGATAGATAGGTATATAGGTAGGTAGGTAGATGATAGATGTAGATAAATAGATAATAGATTTTTTTTTCTCATTAGCTATTAAAAGCCATATGTTCCTATCACATTTTTTCATATTCTCATAATAGTTGAGTGGTTCCATAACCTAGACCTACTGTGACCTATTATAGAGGCATGAGAGTTTTAGTATGTCGTCTGCAATTCTTATCATTTTTGTTGCTGATGCCCTTATACTTTTCTGGGCTTATATCATAGCCCTCAAATTCTAGAGTTCTTAATGGACTAGCAAGAATCTGAGGTAAAAATCAATCAACCAAGCAAACAAACAGAATCTCTGTGATATGCCTTACTCCTGTCTCCCTATGGGTGCAGTTTTGTTAAGCCTAATTTTTTGATGATTGGTGCTGTCTGCTGGTTTCCAGATCTCAGGGATTCCAGAGCTATCAGCATCTGGTTTCACACCAGCAAGCACCACAGCCCTTTTTAGTCTGGGAAGAGCCTAAATCTGTGGAAAAAGACAAATGTACTTTTTTTAAAGCACAAATGCTCTGAAAATGTTGAGCCCCACAGTTGGGGCTCACAAAGGATTTACTAAAGCACCTCTCCCAGAAGAAGGATCAACTGAGGAAGAAATAAATTTTGTTTCCCCTAAATTCATTTCCAGAACCTTCTGGGAGTTGGGCTGTAAAGTTCAACATTCTGAAGCAACATGTTGTAGCTAGGAAAAAACAAAAACAAAAACAAAAAAACAAAAACAAAAACAAACAAACAAACAAAAAACAAAACTTGGACTGGACGAGCTCCATCCCATTCAGTATATATTTCCTTATCTATGAAATAGATAATAATGTGACTGAATGATGATGCAGAACTTGAGTGTAAGTGGTAAGTATGTGTTGTGTGCACATGCCTAGTTATTAGAGGGCAACTTAAAAGCATTGGAGTTCTCTTTCCACCATAAGGGTTCCTGAGATCTTACAGCCCTAGACGTAATGCTTAATGAAAGTATATTTATTGCCGGTAGGTGGTGGCACGCGCCTTTAATCCCAGAACTTGGGAGGCAGAGCCAGGCGGATCTCTGTGAGTTCAAGGCCAGCCTGGGGGCTACAGAGCAAGATCCAGGTCAGGCTCCAAAGCTACACAGAGAAACCCTGTCTCAAAAAAAAACAAAAAACAAACAAACAAACAAAAAATAGAAAGTATATTTATAAAAGATCTTAAGAGGGGCTGGATATGTAGCTCAGACAGACGAGTGCTCACTTAGGACAGATGACACCAGGGGTCTGATTCTCTGCACTGCATAGTACTAGGCAAAGTTGTTCAAGCTTGCAATCTCAGCATTTGAGAGGTAGAGGTAAGAGAATCACAAGGCCAAGATCATTCTATTTATACAGCAAATTTTAGGACAACATAGGCTACATGAAATGTCTCAAAATCAACATGATTATTTGTTTTAAACTTAAAACATTATTTTTATCCCCTGTGCTTTCATTAGTCTTTTAACTTATGCCTCTTCTGATTTCCTTTGAAGAGTTGTGATTGCCTTTCTGAGGTTTTTTTTTTTTTTTTTTTTTTTTTATAAATTATCTTCCATATAATAACAATGTTCAATGGAAAAAAAAAAGTGTTAAAGAATCTTAAAATTAACATTCAACCAATGGACTGATATTAAATTCTGAGAATTTTATAAAAATAAAAATTAATCTGGCATTTTCTCTTAATATCAACCAAATACCTTGATGGCTTTCAGGGTAAGAAATTACTATTTGCATTTCTTGTTTGCTCCTTCACTAGTGGAGTGGGCGTCTTCATACACTGGATGTATTACCAGCTTTTTTAGCACAAAAAAAAAAACACATTGGGAAAGTTGCCATGGGGTATCTGCATTTCTACTGTGCACTTTGAAGATCATAAAGAGCCAGGAGTTAGTTCATGTGTACAAGGTGGAACCAGAAATTTCACAAGTAAAGAGCAAAAGTGGTATGAGCAGATACCTCAGGAAAAGTTTTCACTGTCACTTTTACATCTTTCCTTTGACCCCAACATAAATGGATTGATTTCCAGAGAAGCCCAAGAAAAAGAAAAATTTGGAAGAACTGTTCATCACTCTATTCTGTGTCTTAAGGATAATGATAAGCCCCTAAGAGTGTGCCAGAGTGACCCTGGGATCCAGCAATGCATATGAGCACCATTAGAATGAACTTGTGTACAATCAACAAAGGAATAACTGTTTTCCATCTCTCTACCAACCTCAAACTTTTTTTCCTTCAACAAAGACAATTTGGGTTTGATCACATGAATAGCAAACAATGACTATAGCTTAGCCTATCATCAGTGCTTGAAAACCTATGAAATGTGAAACTTTGTAACAGTGCCATTATTTATCCAGGACTTTTCAGCTCCCCAATGCCACTCTGCACTGTCTTTCTCTTGCCTGTGTTCTTTCAGTTTCCTATTACAGCCTATTTCATGGCAGATGCCCAGGGCATGGGACATTTATAATTTCATGTATACTTCAGAGGAATTCTGAAACAGAGAAATGGGCTTATAGTAGAAGGAAACTGATGCTTGAACACTAAGCACAGATATGTTTAATGGTTGGCTCATTGAGTTGTTTTTAATAGCAAAGAACAAGTGACTGTTACAAATAGTCCGTACAAAATTGATACTTTGCTGGAAGACAAACCAAGTTCAGTGACATAATTAAATAGATATTAAATTGGAGAAAGACATAATCATATTCCTATTAACGTATTAACTTTGTTAAGATTATTTGAGGATTGCAGACATTGATCATGATAACCAAGGCAAGCTAATTAGATTTCCAGTGAATTGCCATCATGTTAATTCATATTTTATAAGACTAGTAATTAAAGTTCAACCTTTTATAGTGACAGTCTTGTATTTTGTTATATCCCATATGAACATTTCAGCATAGCTAATTTTAAGACATCAGCTTAATGGAGTAGAAAAAGTGAAATAGTATAACTGAGTATTTATTGTTAATAGAATGAAGATTTCAAAGTGAATTTTTATTATCCTTATAGTCATTCATGGTACAATTTGAATGACACAATGCTTGCATCCCACAAGGGGTTCATTTGTATTTGTTTTGTGTTGAAGTGGCTTTCTGTATGTGGTTAGTTTTCAGATTAATTTCTATAATCTCTTTTCATTTATAATTAACATTGTATGTGGTACCATGTTGTGACAGAGACTGTGAAATGGCATGATTTTCTTGATGAGGACTTATTTTTATTCATATGTCCTTGTGGGGATAAGCTACATGTATGCCCACAGGGACCAGAAAGGGTGTTGAATTTATAGGCAGTTGTTTTCTAACATAAAATGTGTGGTGAGTTCTGAACTCTGATCTTTTGTACGAGTAGCGAGTGTGCTGTTAAACACTGAACCATCTGTCCACTCTCAACAAGGCACAAGTTGCATGGATTTTATTAGCCCAGATCATCATGTACCAGTGAGTCAAGAATTTCCAATGTTTGAACAAGAGTAGGAATGCATTGAATGATTCAAATTCCTAGAGGAGAAATTTGTAGGAGGGTGATAAAATAAAGGCTTCCTGAAGTTTGCTGAGTCCCACTGGAAGGTAATATGTTCTCTAGGTAGACTACATTTCGAGAAAATAAATTTTATTGTTTTATTGACTAGCATTCCAAGGAAAATTCCAGTAGGTAGCTGGTGGGGCCAGTGGGTATACAGTGGAAAATGTTGAGCATTTCATCAACAGGCTGTTAGTCAAGCTAGCTTGAGATAGTGACTACCTTCTAGGCATCCTCTGCTTAGAGTCCGACACTTCTAGCTACTTCACTTCCCCTTCATTGCATGATACCAGTGGGGAGATGGGGTTCATTTGGGCAAGGGAGGTTCTCAGTAACATTTCTCCTAACACAGAGACATGTGTTAAGGTTTGGGCTTTCCAAGTGAGGAAACAAATAATGTGTGATGTCTAATGTTCATGGTTTCCAGGGAAAGACACATCTCCATATCACTTGACAAAAGTTCTCTTACCACTGCTGTTAGCTTGAATGTCAAGCTCTGATTTGCTGACTAATTATTTAAGATCAAAATATGTAACTACTTAACATCTTGAACATCAGTTTACAATTCCTTCAAAGTGCTATCTTAGGCATTGCCTTATTCACAGTCATATCCAGCATTTGGCTTTACCACCAAGTTGGGAAAGATTCAAAGGAGTGTCTCAGCTTTGCAGCTCCTTGCAAGGTCTTCTATGACCTTTATAGACTGCACTGAAGTTCCCATTGTTACACTATCCAAGTCTGCCTCCCCATCCCCTTCAAAGTTGGACCATCTAAGCTCACTCTGACACACTTCCTGCAAACTGAACTCCATCTTAGAGGTTGCTTTCTAGAGTAGCAGTCATTGTGAAACTTGTATGCACTTCCATTTCACAGAGACAGTGTGGTTTGTTCTCTATCTGTACTATTTTATTTTCCTTGTTCGAATAGACACTTCCTAAATGGCTTCAATAAATAGCAATAACAGGAGAATCTAGATTTGAAGGTTAATAAAAGGTTGCACTTACAGGATATAAGAGTGCTCTTGTCTGAGAGGACATTGGATTAAATGAAGGAATTTTATTCATAATGCAGAAAATTAGATTCAGATCTTGAACACATTAATTAGAAATCAGGGAGATGAATTTAAGTGATTGTCTGAGAAAAGAAATGAGCATTTACCTCTCTCATCTTCAGTGCTTACAATTAGATAATGGTCCTGGAGGACAATCTACTTTTTCTTTTCAACAATCACAAGTTCAAATTTTACATGACTGTTTGAGCAAAGGTATTAAATTTTCTGCAAAGAAAGGAGTTTGGTCAAGTAAGGAAATCTTTCTTGCAAATGCTGCCAGTTTAGAACACTCAAGTTCACTGCCTATTATACATAATGCCGTCATTCTTTGAGCTGCCTAAGTGCCCTTGGAAGAACAGAACTTAGAACAACCAGCATGGAGCCAAAACCTCTCATAGTAATGACACTTCTGGAAACATTTCATGGAGGCTTTTCAAATATTTGAAAGAATCCTAAATGGGTTTTCATAAAGTTTTATTTTAGCATTCAGGAACTGTCTAGATAGTTGTAAAACTATCTGCTCTTCATTCTCACCAATAAAAGTTCACATTCTCACTAACACAATATCTAGGCATACAAACTGTAACTATCAAAGTCTCCTATGCTCCCAAAGTCACCTCAACCTAAAATTTAGGGAATTAATATATATTTAATATGTCATAACTTCCTGCTCTATGAAATTGTGGTATACTTTAATTTTTCTCCCTAATAATATTGACCATAGTTTTGAGAATGAAAGTTAACCCTGATTGTGCATTTAAATGAGAAGCCTGTTTCATAACTGATAACAAAGAAAGTCATTGTCTTCTTTGCCCATGAAAAAGTCTGTGGTGTAAACATTTTTGCTTGTTGTTCATTTCATTTTAAATCATAGTATTAGTGACAACTTCATCCACAGAAATATTGAAGATGATCTTTGAAAATAGTAATGCTCCCCTCTCCTCTGTCTTCCCCACTTTAGCTTCCCCCTTTCTGTAGTATTTCAGTCTGTGGTCATCACTTATGGTTTTAGGAACACAAAGGTTAATACGTTAAATTACTCAGCTAATATTAGTAGCTGTTATGTACTCAGACAGGTGTTAGAAACCAGATATATTTGTTGGTCAATCAAACATTTCTTTACCTTGAAGAAAACTGACACCCAAACCAGTACCTAATCTCAAAAAAGACACTATACATTAGAAGACACACACACATGCAACAGTTGTGCCTCAAATATGTTGTGTTTATTGCCAAATATAGATGCTTGAGGGGCTGTGGAGATGGCTCAGTGGTTAAGCATACTGGCTGCTCTTCCAGGATCTTGGGTTCGATTTCCAGCAACCACATGGTGGGTGTAACCACCTGTAACTCTGACTCCAGGGATACCACTTAACACCTCGGCCAGTAGTAGACATACAGTTAAGTGCACAGACATATATGGAGGCAAAATATCCATATACATGAAAGGTAATACATATGAGAATTTTTAGTATAACTGTTTTTTATGATAAATCAAAAATCTATGAAAAAAAAAGAAAAGAAATAGAGACATAGGTAATAAAAATGAAAGAAAGACTCCAAAACCCAGGTTTCCCGAAGGGTGAAGGCTTAAGCACTAAATTTAGTACATGCCTGAGGGGATATGATAAGACCTATTATCTGCCAAACTGAAGCAAGTGAGGATGGAATACTAACAAACATTACATTGGTATCTTGGATTTCTGGGTGAAAGGTCTGGTGACAGGAATTATATCAGAGAAAACAAACTGACCATCAAGTTTGTAGGATTTCTGCCCATAATCCAGACTGATTTAATCTCTAAAGGGACTGGATGCTGCAGGATGCAGAATCTAGATGGTGATTATTGCTCACTTATGGAGTCTAAACAGTGTCACTAAGTGGTGAAAAGATGAATCTTTGTACTTCTTTTCATTTCCTCTTTGGAAAAAAATCCAAGATAATATCAATAGTTTCAAGTAAATAAGGACAGAGCCCTCAACAACCTAAATTCATTTACTGGGACTCAGAACCTCTCTACCTCTGATCGAAGAACACCTGAGCTGAACAGATGCACAAGCTTTTATTCAGTTATACCTATTTATAAATATGCCTATTTATTAGTCACAGAAACTAGTAAGCTTTACTCTCATTAACAAAAAGAAAAACAAAGAAGGAAAAATAAAACATTAAAGAATTTTTCAACAGGGCATACCCAACATCAGATGTGTGTTTTGTCTGGATTTTCTTTTGCTTTTTTTTTTCTTATATGTTCAATTTTTAAAACATGAACTGTATTATTGTAGGAACATCTTGGGGTCCAGATGCTTTAAGAAGATAGGACTTTTAGAGCAGAAAAGAGAGGAGAGATTGAGTACTGTTTGTAAGGTCCACCCTATAGGAATTATTTCTAGATTAGTCAGGGAAAAGAACATACAGCTTCCAGGTCTTGAAACATAAGAAACAAAACCAAAAAACAAAAACAAACAAACAAAAAAAACCCTTCCATTAGCAATTGCATACATGGTACAGTGAACATGTATCCTGTCTAAATTTGGAATATTTTATGTTTAAACAATTAAGGGAGAGAATGGATAGAACCATCATACAAAAACATTTAAAATAAAATAGTGTTATTTTAATAAAAAATAGTTTACTATTAAAAAGAATATGTCATTGACTTAACTCTCTTTTGTGTAAAAAGATTATTTTCTTTTCTTAAGGGATGCTAGTCACCTCATAAATGCAGGAGTGCCAGGATGTGTTTCAGACTCTAGTGTCTAGAAACCTATAAATGCATAGAGAGAGGAAATGGAAGATGGAAATCCCCTCTGCTGGGATTGCCAGATCCCAAATCCTAATGGAGTGACATTACAAACTGAAGTTAGGGAAATAAAGAGTAACCATAGAATTAATGACTTTGGTCATGAAGGATCTAGTAAAGACAGATTTAGTTCCTGCAATAGCATGTGTGTTAGATTTTCTTGCTTTTCTGTTTCCCAAGGAGGTAATGCTTTACCCAGAAAGTATCTCTCTATGTTAAGATTCAGAGGACAGAAGTAATTGCTAAAGTATGAAAAGAGGATAATACATACTCCTAGCACTTTAAGCTGGTTTGGGATGAAAGCAACACAAAAACATCGATCATATTTGTCAATCAGAATTCACGAATGAGTACTAACTATAACAGAGTAAAATGCCATATCTATAGGTAACTTAGAGAAGATGACCTCTTAATTCAGACTGACAAAATTCAAAGCTTCTATCTGTGAAAAAAAAAAAAAAAAGCACGATGGACACTGGCTCTGAAGAAATGTTTAAGTCCTAAAGCCAGAACAATGTTTGGATAAAGCTTTTTAAATAAGTTGACTTGATTCTACTTCTTAAATCAGCACCTATGTGCAGTAAGGTTTTTGTTTCTTTTATTAAATGGATTTCATCATATTTACTAGTGATGCATTTTTGTTTGACTTTCTTTTATGGGGAATACATGATTTGTTAGGCTATGTTAAGGAATACACTGTAATCCATAACAACACGGACAAATTACTATATTATGTGTTTAATGTTAAGTATATCACACACATTATTCTATTTGTTATTAACTTTTAAATTAATTTGAGAGTTTTGAGTTTTGAACATGATCGTCTTCAATCCCAACTCTATTCCCAGATCTACTCCACTTCCCATACCCACCTAAATTTGGATCCATAATTCATGTATACATACATACATACATATACACACATTATATATATATATATATATATATATGTGTGTGTGTGTGTGTGTGTGTGTGTGTGTGTGTGTATACATACATACATAAACATATACCTTCAAGACCAATTTTTTCTGTCCAAATATTTTTTCATGGTTGTGTGGTCAACTTGCCAGGGAACACACTTTTAGAGTAAAGTGTCTTATCTGTCCTCCAGAGTTAACAATTGACATTTTCTCCATTGTTAGAATGGGATTGTGTGCCCAGATATGCTCTCCATATTGGGATTTTGTCTGTCTTAGATGAAAGGTGCACATGGTACAGACATACAGCAAGATATTCATAAAATAAATATACAAATAATTCTGCAAGAAATAAATTTCTTGACAAGGTTTTAATAGATATATAGTGACCCATCATATTAATTTTTTTTTTTTTTGAGACAGGAGCTTGCTATGTAGGTCAGGATGGACTTGAACCTGCAATGCTGCTTCCTTAGCCTCTGGTACTGGGATTTTAGTCATGCAACACTACCAAGCTCATATATGTAATAATAACTTTCATTCCGAACATTTAGAATATTCCCAAAATTTTGCTCTTCTGAAGTACACTTATGTATGCCTATCCTTCACACACACACACACACACACACACACACACACACACATACACACACAGTATTACACACATGACAAGGAGTAGAAATACACTTAGATAAGTGTCCTTATGATTACCTGCTCTAATTGCACATATTGTATTATTTTACATTTTTAATACATTTATAACATGTTTGTGTGCATGTATGTTCCATGGCATATGTGTGGAGGTCAAGTAACAATTTATAGGAGTTTTCTTTTCTCTCTCCTCTGTGGGAGCTGGGTATCAAATTCACAGCATTGTCCTTGATGTCTGACACCCTTATTGAATTAAATGCACCTAGGTATGGTTGAGTAGAGGGGTTTTGGTTTGGGGATTTTGGTTTTGGGTGTGGGTTTTTTTGTTTGTTTGTTTGTTTGTTTGTTTGTTTTTTCTTTCTTTCCTTTTTTTTTCCCCTTGTAGATATGAGGGAGAATACAGCCAGAGGTATCTGGAAGGGTCCAAAACAGGAAGAGAAAATAGTAAACTAAACATGACCAATTGATTGAACCAGGCCAAAAGAGGAGAAAAAGTGTGGGAGAAGAAGAGATTGTAAAGAGAGGTTACCAAGAGAGAGCTGAGAATCCAATGAACCAAGAGGACCAAGAGAGTACATGGTTGAAAGAATTTCTGAAGCTGGGGGAAGGGAGCAGAGCCTCTGAGCTAAACTGATTTAGGGTAGGGATGGGAGTGAGAAGAGCAATGAGGAGCCACAAGATACTGTGAGAGCCTAGAGGCCAGCTTTGTCATGGTAATAGGCACCTCAGTCTGCCATTTGTTCCAGGTTTCTTTGGCATGTCTGCCTTTTTGTTGATAATCGGGGAACCATAATATCTTCTGTAACTGATTCTTACCTGAAATTAGGATATCATTATTGGTGGCCCAGGAAGGCTGGAATGTTTTTAAAGGCCTTGAAGGCAGAGTGAAGTACAGGTTGGGGGACATCTGCTTCACTCATGGCCCAGGGTCTGCAGGACTACCTGGGGCCAGTGAAGTGCAAACCACTTTGAAGAAGTCTGGGATGCAAGTTCCAAGTGACCACCTGGGACTGACCTGTAGCAGGCAGTTTGCAGTCTGTAATTGGATGGAAATCTGCTGAATCAGATGTACATTAGGGACAGAAGCTAAAGTTAAGGAGTTTAGGGGAAAATATGTATCTTGTTTAAACACTTGAGATATCCAGGCCTGTAGTCCTGATAGTCAGGGATGTGGAAGTATTCCCAAGGAAAGGAGAGCGAGCCCACCCATGGTCCTGGTAGTTTGGGCAGGAAAGCTTAAACTGCTTATTAATAGAAGTACTCTTCTGGAGTCTGTGGTGGTATTGTGTTCCCCGAAATATTGTGTGTTCCCCAAAATAAACTTATCTGGGGTCAGAGAATAGGACAGCCACAATATTAAACATGAGAATAGGCAGTGGTAGCACACACCTTTAATCCTAGCATTCTAGAGACAGAAATTCCTCTGGATCTCTGAGTTCAAGGCCACATTAGAAACAGCCAGGCATAGTGATACACCTTTAATCCCAGAAATCCAGACTTTAATCCCAGGGAGTGACGGCAGAAAGTAGAAAGATTATATAAGGCGTGAAGACCAGAAACTAGAAGGATTTGGCTGGTTCAGCATTTGGCTGGTTAAGCTTTTAGGCTTTGGAGCAGCATAGTTCAGCTGAGAGCCATTGGGATGAGGACACAGAAGCATGCAGTCTGAGGAAACAAGACCAGCTGAGAAACTGGCAAGGTGAGGAAGCTGTGGCTTGTTCTGCTTCTCTGATTTTCCAGCATTCACCACAATAACTGGCCTCAGATTTGATTTTATTAATAAGAACTTTTAAGATTCCTACTACAGGAGTCCTTTGACTAGTGAGAGCTGAATCCAAGACATGACTGCCTGAAACTTACATGATGAATTTTTAAGTTTACAAAACCTTTTAGATATATTAGCATAACCACTGTTTATAATCTGTACTTAAATCCACATTGTGGAAAAAGCAGTACTGTGGTGATATGTTGTTTGTAATCTGAGAAATAAAGTTTGCCTGAAGATCAGAGGACAGAGCCAGCCACAGAACTAGCCATAGAGGTCAGGCAGTTGTTGGCACACAACTTTAACCCAGCACACGGGAGGCAGAGGCAGAGATCTGACTGGATTTCTGTTGAGTTTAGGGTCACACTGGGCTACAGGAGATTAATCCAGTCTAAAAGAGAATCAGAACCAGGCAGTGATGACACACACCTTTAAACCAGAACCCACTTTAACCCTTGGGACACAAGTCGTTGATTATTAAGAGCAGTAATTGCAAAGCAAGTTCCTTTTAATGAAGAAATGATTAAAAAAGCTACATTGAAACTGGTTTTGTGAGTTTATCTCTTTCATTGTGAAGCCTGTGAGCAAGGAAAACTTCTGTCTTTCTTTCTCAGCAGGAGACCTAGCAGTTCTAGAAAAGCAAGGCCTAATTTTACATGTGAAATGAATTGACTAAGCAGCTGCAGCCATGGGGTATGCCAAGCTGGTTTGCTTGATGCTGCTAAAGCTGCAGTTAGCCATCCACACCATTAGAGATATGAAAATTAGTGTAGACAGAGACTCACCAGCTACATGGGTGGCTATCCTAGGATCCTGTGATCTAGATGGCTTTGTTGGGTCTTTGGCTGTCACACTGGAGACCATTAAATCTTCAGCTGTCACAGGACAGCATGGAGCTTTGGCTGGCAGAACCAGAATCTGAGAGATTCTCCTGTGGAGGAGAAACTTGGGAAAACTGACATATCTTGATGAGGCAGAGGAGGGCATTCAACCCAACAGCACCCACAGTTTTTGCAGGACCCTGCCAGTGGGTGAAGCATAGAGCAGTTCTTTGCCCAGTGTTATCGTCATCATCATAATCTAAGTGGAATCATCTGTGCCATGCTATTTTCTTTGAAGACCTTAATGTTACTTCTCAGAGCTGGCATTTTTTCTATGACATGGAGCTTTTTCAGCAAATAATTTAAATGCCATATTCAGCATATCTCTGATGTGTTTGAGGACCATCTACTAAGTATATCTGATTTTAAACAAACTTAACTTGTTTTTAGTTACTTGCTTTAAGCTTAACTTTGAAAACATATACAGTAAGCTAAGTAAAACTTGTTTCTGTAAATGAATTCCATTTGTACTTAGCATGACTATGAGCATAGTTATGAGCCCATTTGCTGGGAATGCTGTGAATGTGTTGCTTTGATTGACTGATAAATAAAACACTGATTAGCCAGTAGCCAGACAGGATGTATAGTGTAGGTGGGATAAGGAGAGAGAAGAATTCTGGCAAGAGGAAGGCTGAGGTGAGGAGATGCTGCCAGACACTACTGCCATGAGAAGCAGATGTTAAGATATCGGTAAACCACAAGCCATGTTGCAAGTTATAGATTTATAGAAATGGGTTAATTTAAGATAGAAGAACTAGATAGCAAGAAGCCTGAGCCATTAGGCCAAATAGTTTAAATAATTTAAGTGTCTGTATGTTTATTTGAGTCTGAGTGGCTGCCAGCCCTGGTGGGACTGGGGATAATTCCAGCTACACACATTAAAGAATTTGAACATTTATAATGTGCCTGACCATTAACTTGCATGTCCTAATGATCTTTAACAGTTTATAAGCTAGTAGCCATTATAAAATTAGGATTTTATAGTTTTATCCCTGTAAAGTTTGAGCCTTAAAATTTGAGTAGAAGATTTAATTGAAGATCCTTTACCATCATAATAAAATTTTAAACCATAAATGCAGTCCACAGAGAGACTTAGAACTTTACAAGACCATAAAAACAGTCCATACAGGGATTAGGAACCTATTTCTCTGAACTTTTTTACAGTGTCACAGTTTCTTGTATGACTCAGTTTATCCAAACAGCTAAAACTGAACCAAGTTAGCAAAGATAAAGAGGCTAGACATTCATCTTCAAGTCTGGTACACTTAACCTGAGTAGACCTTAGGAAGTTATAAATCTAATTTATCAAACATTTGTTGTTTCTTATTTAAATTTTCTGGAAGCATAATATTGAACACAATTAGCAAAGATATATGTGGTTAGATATACACTTCTAGGTCAGCTTTTGTTAATCTGAGTAGACTTTTATATTAGGAATTTACAAACCTTAATCACCAAACATATGCTGTTTAATATCTAAAATTTTCTATAGGCTACATAGAACTACATCTACAACTGTTTCTGTTAACCTGAGTATACCTTTATAACCTTAGTCCCAAGCAGAAACTCCAGCTGAGGGAGGATTTCAATATCATGGACCCATACAGAAGGCATACAGGGGGCATACAGAAGCTGCGGGACTTAGCAGAGAGCCCATTGAGGAAGGCAGGACTTAGGCAGAAGGAGCAAAGGTGCATGAAAAAGGGTCCTTGGTGACAATAGTTTAATCTGGAGTGTCCCTAAGCAGACTTAGAAATGTCCTCTATCACCGAGGAGCAGCATCCCTTTCCATATGATGGGGGCCGTGTAGGGTGAGAGGACACTTCCTGACCTACAGCTGTCGCTTTTAGAATAGTTGTTGACAAAGCAGGTAGCTCCAGGGTGACACCCAGAAGAGGAGGAGAGAGAAAGCAGGTGAAGAGGCAGCCTGGGAGATGTTTCTGGTAAAATGGATGGCTGCAATAGAAAAATAGGCATAAGTGTCCTAGCAGAGAGAGGCCTACACAGTGGGCACCCAGGAGGGCTTAGTACACTCCAGAGCTGGAGGAAACTGAGAAGACACTAAGTGGGCAAGGAGAGAGCAGACAGTGACTTGTGCCCAGGAGGGCATAGCAGGCCCCATGATCCAGAGTGAGACTGAGAGCTCAGAATCACAGAGGAGAAACCTAGCTGGTAGTGGGAAAAAATAGTTAAAAAGGAGTACTCTAGAAACTGGAATCAAATGTGGCAGGAGGCAGAAGTCAGTAGAAACACCATCCTTAGAATCAAAGCAGTTACTTGGTGAGGTTTAGGTTGGGCCCTGTGGAGAGAGGTCCTATTTAAGTCAAGCCTACAGGTTTCAGCACCAGATACGAAAAGTGAGGACATAACTGCTCCAAGGAATATTTGGGAGGAAGGATTATATTATATCTATGATGGATATATAGTGAGAAGAATGTAGAAGAGTCCAGGGTAGGAAAAGGAAGTAGCAGACTAAACATGGCCCATAGATAGAAGTGGGCCATGAGGCATGTGGGGGGAATGGTGGCAAGGAGGAGAAAGGGCCAGGAGAGAGGGGTCAAAGAGGACCAAACTTGTTATTAATTTTTAAATTTCTAAATTTACTTCAGTATACTTTGCTAGACCAAGATATTTTAATTTAAATTTTTTCATTCTATATAATATTAGTTCATGTGTGTCCATCCCCAAATATCCAAAATAATCTTGAACATAATAGTAAATAAAAGTTGGAGACATCACAGTTTCTTAAAATAGCAAGTAAAGCTGTAAAAACCAAACACCATGGTATACAAAAAAGGGAACAAAGACCAATGAAAAACAGAAAATATGGAAACAAATCCACATATATACAACCAGCTAACCTTCAATAGAGCAGCAAGAGCACACAATGGGAAGAAGACAACCTAACAGTCTCTGTTCACATACAATACTGACAGAACATCCAATAATCACCCATCATAGATTAAGGACATAAATTTAAGACTGAAAACAATAAATCTTCTGAAAGCAAACCTACAGGACAAGATCTATGACATTGATCTAGATAAGGAATTTTTAAGTTATTGTATAAGTATATTCATTCATTCATTTACTCATTTATTTATTTTTTGCATGTGTGTGTACACATATAAGTACAAGTGTGTACCCACCAGAGCAACCTGTGGAACTGGTCCTCTCCTTCTACCATATGGGTCCCATGCATAGACCTCAGGTCATCAGACTTGGTGGTGAACACCCTCACCTGCAGAGTCATCTTGCTGTCTATCTTCTGATCACTTTGTCAGGGGCTATATTTGAGTTTAGGACATGTATCCAACAGCACTGGCAACAAATCAAAAGTAAAGCAGTGTTATGTGAAGCTAGGAAGTCCATGCAGCCAACGAGATGAAATCAGCTACACAGGCAGCCTATGGAAGGAAGACGTGAAATTCCTGAGTGTGAGGAGGGCTGGTACTCAAAACCATGACACTCTTACAGCTCATCCCAGGATAGTGTCTCATGTGTCATCACACAACACTGGAGACTGAGGCAGCCAAAGGGCCAGCTTGGGCTACACAGTGAGTCCAAGGCCACTTTGGACTGCATAACAAGCAATAAACACACACACACACACACACACACACACACACACAAAAAAAAAAAAAAAAAAAAAAAAAAAAAAAAAAAAAAACCTCTCACAAGTCATAGGCTCTTCCATACATAAATGCACACTCTTTCACACATAAATGCACACACAAAAAAAAAACTCAACAGTGTAACAATAGTATCAACAATCAGAACAAATAGCCTGATTTAAAAATGAGCAAAGGAGCTGAATACACATGTTTAAATGATAATATACAAATGTTCAATAGATATGAAAATATGTTCAACATCACCAAACTACAATGAGAAATTCCATTCCCATTTATGCTGGTATCATCCAAAAGGTAAACAGTAAGTTTACAGAGGTGTAGATTGAAGATGCAGAGCAAACAGAACCTTGGCCAGCGTTGATGGGAACACAAGTTGGTATAGTCACTAAGAAAACCAGCAGGGAGGATTCTCAAAAGATTAATGCTGCAGCTGAGTTATGTAACAGCTGTTTATATGACCCAGTAGTACTTCCTGCTTCATGGCAGAATGAAATGTAATCCTCATGTTGAGGTATTTCCAGAATCCCTTCCTTGGAAGAGTGAAAACATTGCTTAGCCCCTCCATACAAGGTCCCAGGCCAAGCTAAAATACAGTTCTACCAACACCATTTACCCCGAGGAACCAGTAAGTTTATCGGGTATATCAGGTACATTCATAGAGCTACTGGCAGGAACATTGGAGAACTCCTAATGGCAGCATTAGCAAGTCTTCACCCACCTTAGATAGAGGCTTCTCATAGCTACATAGTGGGGTCCCTTTCAATTAGTCTGAACCAATACTCTAGCAACTACAATTAGTGCCATGTTGCACCCAAATGGTGGAGAGAATCTTTCTAGAAATTCAGGTGATGAACTCCCACAGGATCATGGTATCATGGTTGTATTCACAATAGTTATGATACAGAAAGATGAATGGAGAAGGAAAAATTAAATATGACTTGTCAGATATATTAGTTAGCTTGATTGTGGTATTTCACAAAGTATACAGAGTAAAAAAAAAAAAGCACATGTACACTTTAATTATGCATCTTTATCAATTACAAAACAATAAATTTGGGAGGAAATGTTATGTGGTGTATGCAATAAGTACAACTTTTCAAAGCTGGTGGAGAGAACAAATTTTATAATCCATAAACCAATACCTATATTGCATGTCTTCATAATAATGTTTTTACTACTTCCTCAAATATGTGCCATAAGTAAGCAAAGCCTCCATTTTATGCATAGAATTGGAGTCATTACTAACTTCGTAAATAGGCCAGGATGTAAATCTGCTGGTCAGAGTTTACAGGCAACTGGGGATCCATTAATTTTGGACTGTCTCTCTTCCTCTGTTTATTGTTTTGTAATGATTATATCATGTCACAGATCATGTGTCACACAAAATATACAGTATGTAGTCTGGGAACACTGATACTTATGGAAAAATTCCACTTTGTAACTCCATGTCCTCCAAATTTTTCTACTTTTAAGATCTCTCTCTCTCTCTCTCTCTCTCTCTTTCACACACACACACACACACACACACACACACACACAAAATAATGGCAAAAATTCCCAATCTTCCTCTTCAAAATATTTTACTCAATTTTTTTCTAAGTAATAAGATTACAGCTTATGTATATAAATAAGTGGTTTGTGACATAAATAACATTCATTGTTATTTTTCAGTCTTTTCACTCAGGAAAATACAATGATTCCTCTCTTGTTTACTTTTTCCAGGCAGCTCAGTTGATAACAATGCTATTCATTTCCTACTGGAAGTGATTAGATCTACACCTTTTATAAATTTTCACTTTTTATTTGAGGAAATTTGGTCCTAAGTTTTGACTGACCTTTAGTGAGATAAAGAATATCAGACACTTCTAATTAACTGTTTAATTTACTGACAAGCCCAATGTGACTAATCATTTTGGAAAGGCAGACATGGTAATCATTTTGTTTCTTTGTTACTGGCAATGTTAAGTCTTTCCCTCTGGCTCCCTCTCTCTTTCTCTGCTCCCTCTCTCTTTTCCTTTAGGTATTGAGTAGAATTTACACCAAATTGTTAAATAGAAATGGAACTAGAAAGCTATGTTGTATTATTTATAAACTGGATGGAGTTCCATTACAGCTGTGTGTTCTGAAATGTTGTCCTCAAAACATCCATCTCTGCGGATGCTCTCAAGAAATGATTACATCTTTTTAGAGCCTGTGAATCTTTCCACTGAAGTGTTAATATATTTTTGAAAGCTAAAGACCTTTAAAAAAATGTCGTAGTTTAAAAAGCAGCACCTTTAATTTGGTTTTACCTTATTTTTGCCAACAGATCAGATTTGTTTTCATAGAATTTTAATTACAAATATTTTTTTTTTAAAAAAAAACTTGGCTGTGGTGGTGCATGCCTTTAAACCCAGCACTCAGGAGGCAGAGGTAGGCAGATCTCTGAGTTCAAGGCCAACCCTGTCTACAGAGTTAGTTCCAAAATAGCCAAAGCTACACAATGAAACCTTGTCTAGAAAAAAAAAAAAAGAAAAAAGAAAAGAAAGAAAAGAAAATTTTATGTTTCAGGTCACTATCAGGGCAACATTATTTGTTCCAATTATTTAGTTGAGGAAATACAAGAGAGAACAGCACTGGAGAAAACCATTTTGTAAAAGTAACTCAAAAGCAAAGCCAACCTTAAGATTCTCACACAAAAGGCTTTGGTGTGTCTTCACAGTTTGCATTGAAACATTAAGTCCACACATTCTTGCTTGGTAACTGTCCTTTAGTAAACATTTTTTTTTCTTTACATAGAAGTTCATTTGAAATATTCCCAATGTATCCTGGGTCTCTACACTAGCAAAATCAGTCACATGTTTGGTCAGACAGCTCTATGGAACTGAGTAGAATTGTTTGTACTTGTTTAGGGGCAAAAATTCATCAGTATGAGGTTACATAGCTTTGTATTTAGAGAGTAAATCTGAAATAAATTATAAAACACAGTGGTAATAAAGGCAACAAGGGAGGTTGGGAGGATTTCAGTTCTGTTATTGTTAGCATTTGGAGTGTTTATGCTTAGAGTTTCAATTCAGGAATAAATGTGGTATAGGAATGGGGCTTATTACATGCACATGTGGGCTTCTATTTAAGAATCATGGCTCAGTTTGAATATTACATTTTAAATTATTCTTACATGGTCAGGAGAGCTGGTCTCTTGTCTCATTCATACCATCCTGTCATTCATTCATGGGCTAGGTTGGGATGAGGGGCATTCATCACCAGTGAAGAGAAGCAGGGAACAGTTCTCACAGCAACCGAAAGCCCTATTCCCCACCCCTCTGCCTGGCTCTAGGCTCTGGATCTGAGCTTGGTACACTGATGCTCATGAGCACTTTATTTATCAAGAAGATGTGTGTAGTCAAGATAAAAATACTCCCTGCATTACCAATAATCTACTTCCTGGAACCAGGAATAAAACATCATTATAAGTGGGATCTATGGTTTAAAATAGGGAGATTAATTTAAATTTTTCAAGTTGATTTTTAATGTAATTTCATGTATCATTACATATGAAGAGGGGATTTTACACAGAGACATAACCAAGAAGAGAGAGTGGGATGATCAAGAGATAGAGAACTGTAGGAAAGTAGCAACAAGCTAAGGGATGCTGGCAACTTCCTGTGTCTGAGGGGCATGAAATGGATTCTCCCCTAGGTCCTGAGTGTGGAGAACATGACCCTAAAAAAAAACCACCTCAGCTGATTCTGTAAAAAAAAAACTCTGCTTGGTAATGCTGTAGTGTGATGTCAGAGGACACTTAGTTACAAGAAAGCAAATGAATTTGATGTTTAGTACTGTGAAAACAACCGTCTTCTACTTTCAGCTTCCATATGTTGACAATTTATTATAACAGGAAGAAAGAAAAGTTTGAAATAACTTTGTCCTGGTTCTGAACTCTAGACCTCAGGCAAGTGTCCTCTCTGTACAGAGCACTGGATGATCATGCCTGTGGTCAGGAGCAAAGGCTGAACAGGTCAAATGAAAAGTAAACCCAGCCTTGTCTAGAGCTGGAGGCTGATAAATCCTCTGTCCTTGTCTAACCTTGAGTAGCTACTAGATAAGTTGATGTCCCTTCATGCAAATAAATAGGGCTCTTGCTAGCTGAATCAGATACGTTAGAATTTCAGATTCATATGTAACAAATGATAGTTACAAAAAGGAATATGTCCTACATTTTTTATGTCCAAAGGCTACAGATTGGAGTAAGAAGTGACCTGGGGATGTTTCTAATATTGTGATAGCTAAATGTTCTTTTCTTTTCATTTTATAAATCATTTCTACACTTTGAAGGTACCCATTATATCTGTTACTAAAAACATTTAAAAGTCTAGTATTTTCTTTACAACTGAGTACACAAAAGCAATCATTAGTAGCCTGGCTTTGTTCAGTGTGGCTAGCTGTGTGACATTTGTTGTGGGGTCAAGAATTGCCAACTGTTTTCATAAATATTGGCAGTCACGAGAAATGTTTGAAGTATCTGTCAGATACATTGCTTACTCTAACTTCCATATTACATGAGATATGTATACAATGAAATACCATACTTCATATATTTATGCCATTATATGTGTCAACATTAAACTTTTTTATAAAGAAAAACAATAATTACTTAAATAAAGGTGCCATTTACCAGAAAGAAGTCTATTGTTCAGCTTCATATTGAGAACCTTGGTGGGGATGTGGCTGTGAAAAATTTTTAAAAAAGAAGAAAGAAAGAAAGACAGTTAATCAGTTTAAAGGAAAGATGGCCTCAAAGGGCAGTAGACATTGAAAGAGGCAGAGTGACACTCAGTAGACATCTTATGGGGTCCAGGGCACCAAGAGTGGCAAAAAACATCAAAATAATAAAATATATAGAGTATAAAATTCCATTCTTTAAGTTGATTGAGGGTGGTATGAGATGGAGCTGGCTTTTGAGACTGTTAGCCAACTTCGTTTGTCTCTAGACCCACTGAGTCAAATTCCATTGTTGTCCTCACTATCAGCAGGCCTCTTCAGTGGATCTAGGTTTGTTGCAAATTCTAGGGAGCAGAATATCTGTGTCTGTATGGAATGTTAACTTTGAGTACATTCTCTCTCTCTCTCTCTCTCTCTCTCTCTCTCTCTCTCTCTCTCTCTCTCTCTGTGTGTGTGTGTGTGTGTGTGTGTGTGTGTGTGTGTGTGTGTGTGTGTGTGTGTGTGTGTGTGTATGCACAAGCAGGAGTACTTGGATAAATATAACAAATTTATTGAGAAGTTAGTAAGAGAAAGTGTTAATTTTTTGGATATGTTTTTTTCTCCTTATACTGTTTTAGACATGCATATGTTTATATACATAAAGATATATCACAGCTTAAACTGTGGCTCACAACTGAGAAAGCTCAAGGTTCCTGTTCATACCCAATATTTTTCTCAAGAAGACTCCATGGGAACTAAGCTAACAGGTCAGATAGCCGAGTACCCTTTTGGAAGTGTTCTGTTGATTCAGGACAATGAGTGTGAGGGCAGGAAGCTGCTCCATGGGTTGGGACAGTATTGGGACCATAAATGAGTTTCTCATTGTCCCGAATCCCCCAGTGAGGCAAGAGGATAGATCAAAATCCAACCTACAGAAAACAGGGGAAGTTCTAGTCACAGGACTAGATATTTGATATTAAGCAAAGCTGACAGACTGCCCTAAATACAACTCCAAGCTCCTATCAAAGCCAAAAGCTATCCTAGTCCCAAATCTCATATAACACTGAGTTGTGATCTTGCTGTTTTTCAACTTACCTTTCCCTGGTTACTGTCTTATGCATTCCTGATCACCCTCTATCCTAACTTAGGGTCCATATACCTTTGAAAAAGAAACGGAATACTGACCTACTCTGTTTTCTCTGAGGGTGAATCCTTTGACTCTCTTACTTTTTAAAAAAATGTTCATTATTTTACTGTAGCTTTATGTTTTTGGAAAAGCTCATGGTGATAACTTTACATTTCCATTTGGGCCTAGGTGCCAGATTGTTAATTTGACACATTTGAGATTTATGAAAGATGTTGGGATAACCAGGAAAAGATGGAACCCAGAGACACAATTTCAATAAATCTGATTATTAGTCCTGATGACCACTGTACCATGTGATTTTGCTTGAGATTAAACAGAAACATGAAGATAAGTGGCCCCAAAAGGTTTGTGTTATAGCATATAGAAAACCTTAGAGAAATCACCGTGTAGATGCTGACAACACACAGCTGTCCACTGTGTAGATGTCAGCAACACACAGCTGTTAGGTGAACATGGCCCCTACCCTGTTTCAGTTGCAGCTTCTGCACATAAACTACTTGCCAGGGTACTGTTACAAACTTGTCCTAAAACAAGTGTTATCAGAGACTTGCAATAGTTAGAATAAAGGTTCCTCAAAAACACATGTAATAAAGGTTTGGTCCCCAGTTCCTGGTCCTATGAAGAGGTTGTATATCCTAGCTGAAGACTAGTAGCACATTATCTGTTTATTAGTGGTATTCCCTGGAAGGGCACGTTGAGACCCCATCCCTTTCCTTTTTCTTCTTGTGCTGTCCAGGCACCATGAGTACCCAAAAGTTATAAAGCAAACTGATCAGGAACTGAACCTTTCAAAAAGGAAAACAAATTTGTACCTTTCTTCACCCATTTTTTTTTTAATCACAGCTATTTTATGATAGTAAAGAAAAACTAAATATCACAGTGTTTAGGTAAGATGATACTCATTTTTTAAATTTCAAAAGGGAATAACTATATGAGCCAGAGGGGTCAAGTTGAAGACACTAGGAGAACACAGCCCACAGACATCAATTAAGGGGCTCACAGAGACTGAAGAGGCAATCATGGAGCCTGCATGGGCCTGCACTAGGCCCTCTTCATATATGTCATGGTTGTTAGATTGGTATTTTCATGGGACTCCTGACAGAGGGAGTGGAGGTGTCTCTGACTCTTTTGTCTGCTCTTAGGACCCTTTTGCTCCTATTAGGTTGCCTTGCCCAGCCTTGATGTGAAGGTTTGTGCCTCATCATGTTGTGTTTTGTTAGGCCATATTCAGTTGATATCTCTGGGAGGCCTGCTTTTCTCTGAGGAGTGGGTAGTAGATCTGAAGGAGTGGGGAGGTGCAAATCATAAAAAAATTCTGTTTCATTTTCCACATAATTTTCTTGGTTGATGGAAGAAACAGAAAAGATTTAATGTGATAGTAGGCTGGGAACACAGGAGAACTACATCTGTAGTGAGTGATGTTTGACTCCAGTAAACTCTATTTAAAATCCTCCCACACTTTGCAAAATATGTCTTAATTAGGATTACTACTGCTATGATCAAATACCATGACAAAAAGCAAATTGACAAAGATGGGGTTTATTTGGCTTACACTTCCACATCTTGGTCTATCACTGAAAGAATTTAGAACAAGAACTCAAACAGGGAAGGAACCTAGAGATAGGAGCTGAAATAGAGGCCATGGAGGAGTACTGCTTACTGGCTTGCTCCCAATGGCTTGCTCATTCTGCTTTTTTATAGAACCCAGGACCATTAGCCAAGAGTAGCACCACCCCCAATAGGCTTAGTCATCCCCCATCAAACACTAATTAAGAAAATGTCCTACAGGCTTGTCTACAGCTTGATCTTATAGAAGCATTTGCTCAATTGAGGATCCCTCCTTTCTGATGACTCTAACTTATGTCAAGTTGACATAAAACTAGCGAGCGTGTTGTCTATTCTCTATATCTGAAAACCAACCTAAAATGCCAGATTTAGTTGTTAAAAATTGAATGGTCTATGGTACATCAGTAGAATACATGATATATTACGTATATTAATGGTGAATACTGGACATAGATGATGTAGTTTGTAGACATAGCCCAGCTCATTCAAATCAAGACATAATATGAGAAATTTAAAAAAAATTTATAGGAGGAAAAAATCGTGTAGGGTACATAGTAGAGTGCATTAGAAGAATTTACTGAATCTGAATTCAGTAACATTAGTAGAACTTATCCTTATTAGAATCTCAGAATGTACTATAAATGCATACTATATTCATATCACATTACATATTCATTTACATGTGAGGAAACTAAGGCACTTTGATGGTTAACATTGACTGCCACCTGGGAGACAAACTTCTGGAATTGTATGTTAGCAATTATTTAGGGTGGGAAGAGCCAATCAGAATATAGAAAGTACTGAACCATGGACTGGTGTCCTAGACTGAATAAAAGAGAGAAACCTAGCATTTATCAGTCTGGACACACTGACAAGCTGCCTCCTCCTCCTCCTGCCACCCTGGAACAATAAACCAGAATACCCACCCACCCCTTTCTTAAGCTGCTATTGCCAGACATTTTGTCACAAACTATTATTGACACAGTCATTAAGTATTGCAAAGTTGAAGTCAAATACTCTGTCCAACTATTTTCTATAGCATCATGCTTTCCATTTCAAGTTTGTGTTCCTGGATAGTTAGGCCTAGAAAAACTCAAAAGAAGACTATAGGAAGATATGGATTTGCAGTAAACACAGAATCACAATCACTCTAGCTAGGACCATTCCAAGTTTATTCTGTCCAAAATGGAATCAAGGTCAGATGTTGACAAGTTAATTAGAAATGCAGGTCTGTATCTAAAAATTAGGTCCTGTTTGAACAAAGACAAGTAATTGCTGAAGGCTTTTCCAGAGTTTACATGGACAAAAGAAATGGATGTAGTGATAGTGTCATCGACCTGCCTGTGTCAGCAGTCTCCATGGAAACAGAGAACATTGCTTGGTAAAAAACTTGATGAGCAGTGCTCATGTGCTCCTATAGTGGAATATGTTGCTGAGGGAAGTGGGGGGGTATCTTAGCTAGCCTTATTTCCTTTCTTTATCCAATTTCAATGTAACATTTTATACTTCTTTTAATATCAAATTTTCTGTAAAAATGAATGATAAAGCTTTGAGAAGTTGTATCTCAGACTAAGGCTCTTTGGTATATTTTCAGAAAACTTTGAGATTCACTTTAAATTTAGATGGGGACCAAGGCAAGCTGGTTCTATTGTCACCGCTGCCTATACTATGTGAGCAAATGCCTGTGTTTTTGCCAACTTCAAGGTTTTTTGGGTTTTTTTTTTGTTTTTGTTTTTTTTACTTTTGTGCAAGTTAGTATTGTAATATCACCTTCATAAAGTTTAGGTGATAAATTTTAACTAATGTATTACAACATGCCAATTTTGCTATTTTGGGAAGAAAGCAAACAGACACATTTTATTATGTTACTCCTGATTGAGTATATTTTAAAACTCATGCTTATCTCTGGATTCTGTTTGTGAGCAAATCACATTTTCTTTATCATCTTTCAGACTGCCTTCATAAATCATATACACATTTGATAAGAAGAAAGAACACAGCCTTAGAAAAATCTAACATCTTAGGCAACTATTTATAACTTGACAACTTATAAGAACAAATGTCTCCATTACATAAATAATTAAATTGCATTTCATTTACTTACACATCATTATTTCTGTAAGTTTGTCACAGAAAGAATGGTGCACAATTTATCTTCTTAGCTTGCATGAGGGTAAATGTGAATACCATGCATCCCATCAAACATGCCACTAAGGTGATACTAATCCTATTTTATAAAGATGTACCATAATTTTAGCCAAAGACCATGGAGCCACAGAAAGAGCTTATGAGGAAATAAGACTGACTTCTCTTAGTGCTTCCTGGTGATTGTCTGGCTGGCTCAACTTGAGCTGCCACTGTGTTTGAATGAAAAGCTGGACTGCCCTTTGGTCTTCCTCAGCACCTATCCTCTCATCAGTGGGAGAGTAAGAGCCGCATAAATAGCTCCTTTCGTCAGCTTCTATGGGCTACAAGAGCCCTCTAGGGCCTAAGGGTAATAGACCTGGGGTCCAATCCTAACCTCCCTTGTTTGCTCTTGTGCAAACCATTATATGGTACTCCGAAAATCATTTTTAAAGTAGGAGGGTAGTTGTGTCTAATCATCTGCAGATTCACTTGTGAATAATTTAAAATTCCAATTATAGAAGATAAAATCAACATCAGTTATAAAGTAAGAAGATTGGGCCACGCAATGCAAGTGTTTGGCATCTGGACGTAGGAGCCTGGATCTCTCCAAACTGCTTCTCCTGTGGAAGAGTGCCCTGATCTCTAACTTAATTGTCCAAATTAAATTAGACAGTAATCACATTTTACAGAACTCTATGGAGCGAGAAAAGCCTCTATGTGAAATTAAAAGACAGAAGTAAATCAAAGCCATCATTTTTGGCAAAAACTTGATAGCCAGACACAAAGGTAGAAGAGAGGAATGACTTGTGATCTCTGGCTAGGTTTTGATCTCTCACACTCTGAGTCTACTTTGCCTTTCTGATTGCTAGTGCTTTTGACCCAGTTACCATAAACCTACTGCCAGCACTTGACAGTCACTTCACAGAACCCTAAACATGAAAAGCAGCTCCTGGAAATGGGACAGTTACTACATGTTCTCCCTTCAAAGCCCACAGTCTGCTTCTAGAATTTTCAAAAGCCGAGACACATCCACACATACCAGTTCTTCAGGTTGGTGTGGCTAGTGGCTAGTGCTCCAGTTTTCCTGTCTCCTTTCTAGACCTCACTTTTTTACCTTCCAGGATCCATGTAAGCTCTTACTCATGTCATAGAGATCTACTCTTGTACTTCTCTAAATTTTGTTTTGCTGAGTTTTTGTGTGATAGGGTCTCGTTATGTAACCCTGCCTGGCTTGGTACTCAGCATGTAGCCCAGGCTAACCATGAACTTGTAAAAAACCTCTTGCATCAGCCTCCTGAGTGCTGCGGCTACAAGTATGTGCTCCACACTTGACTCTGGTGCTGTAACTTATATATGTATCTCTGACCCCCTGAATGAACCCAAACTGATGTATGCTAGAGCCCATAGGGTCCTTTTATCAGTAATATGTGATCAATCTACAGTTTATTTCACAGAACCAATTTGTAAATTAAATGAAAATAATGTTTTTCATTTAGTTTTTACACATTATTATGAAGCATTTGCTATTAAAGGACCCACTTTACAGGCAGGGAATATGTCTAAGATTATGGTCTTATTGATTCACGAAATATGATGTGATCATAATTAAATCCCAACATATCTCTTTTGAATATAAGCCACACACAATCACAAACCTATAGATGTTTCTCTGAACATCTCTGAGTATTTGGAAAGTATGGGTTTACATTAAGCACTTTCTTAAAAAGGTTGCATAGTTTTAAATGATTTTATAATGGAGTCAATTAATACACATTTCATAAAAATCAATGTATGACACCTTATTATTTTAATAGTCATTATGTGGATGCTTTTATGGTAATTAATTTATATTCAGTAAAACTGAAAATTCATTTTCTTTCTCTTGATAGCCACATCTCAAATGTTAAGGAGCACTGATGGCTGGTTAGCTACTGCTCTGGCCAGCCCAGTGGTGTTTGTCTAGCCTAGCACAGTAATACCTGGTACCAACTTCTATCTCAGACACCATGACCAAGATGACTTATAAAAGGAAGAGTTGATTAGGGTTTATAGTCTTGGAGAATGATGAGCCCATGATCAACATGGCAGGGAGAATGACTGCAGGTAGGGGAAGCAGGATGTGGGAGAAGTAACTAGGAGCTACAACCTGATCGATAAGCATGAGGCAGAGAGAGAGGGACAGCTAACTAGGGACAGTGGGTTTTTGTAACCTTAAAGTCCACCCCCATTGACACATGTCCTCCAACAAGGATATCCTCCTAATGTTTTACACACAGTTTCACCAACAGGAGACCAAGCATTCAGATAAATATGCCAATGGGGGCAATTCTCATGCAAACCACCACAAGGGTTGATTTAGAGGATAATGAATGTTTTATGAAAATCTAAAACTCCATTGCTGTATCACTATTTGGGGACCTGAGCCCCTTCCTTTCCATTCCTAGTCCTTCCAACATTGCTCCACCCACAACACAAAACCCCCACCAGGCAGAGCATCCGACTCATTGAACAGCTTAGTAGGACTCTGTTTTCTGCCTTTCTAAAAAAGCCATGGTTTTCTGTACAATGCGGGCTTAAGCAGGGTTGAAAAAGCAGACCCAGTTCACCTATGGAGCCACATAAATATTTAAGCCTGTGTTATAGTCTGTAAACTTTATTATCAGCTTTGGTTTCAGAGCAGATGAAGTCTATATATCATCAAGTCCTACACCTTCTGGCTGTTGTTTTAGAAACCATATACACCCAGCAGTGTGGATTAACATCTCCCCAGTGTCCCTTTCTCCCTTCCAGGAGAAATATTGATCAAACCTGGAGCAAATCTTTCCTATTCTGACTTAAGTGCATAGAAGTAAAACCCAGAATTTACCAACAGCACAATAGACTACAAACAGGGCACCAATCACTGCCTTCAGGGAATGCCCTAATGAGTTTATCATCCGTTCAGGCCAGAAAGCATCTGAATGGCAAAAACAAACCTTACAGCTACAACACACGTTTTTTGTTTGCTTGTTCTTTTTTTTTTTTTTTTTCCAGTTTAAGAAGCAGCCTAATATTATCTCCAAATAGGCAGTAATTTGAGGGATAAGTAGTGGCTCCAGAATTCTGGCAAATGCTCCTGGCAAACTAAAGGCAAACAAGAACACTCCAGATTCACCAGCTCACACAGAAGACCTGGGGTAGAAATCAATACCAGCAGTTTTGCCTGAAAGTTCTTAGATATTGTTCCTAGGTAGCCATTTTAGGCGATGAGGTGGGGGTCTAACATGATTTCTAGCAAACTATTTCTTTTGACAAGAACAATTTTCAACTAAGTTCAAAATATTTTTAATCTTCTACCAGTGAGTACATCACTGAAAAAAGCAAAGCCAAACCAAACCAAGACAAAAACAAAAACGAATCAGTTCTCACCTCAAAGGGAATACTAGTTTATTCTGAAGCTAACATGTATGACTATAGCATGGAAACACAGATTAGGTTACCCCAAATACCACATGTTTTTGAAGTATTGTAACAGAAAAAAGAGCATGGTAAATCAAGGGACATTCAACATATTTGTCGAAACATCAGGTAGGCAGATTTTAGCAATGTGAGGAAATCTTAGCTGTAGGTCTCAAATACTATTTGGTGATATTCTTAGTCTCAAAATTGGTGGAAGCTAAGGGTCTGTTAATAGATTTCAAAAGGACTTACACAAGAGTGTTATGTTAAACACAGAAGTAGCAATTAAGGGCTATTTATGGGGCTAAGATATCCAAAGGTGGGTTAGATCATAACCTGAAACACTCCAACCCTCCACAAACTGAAATTTTAAGTGATCAATGAGCTTTGTAGAATGTTTCTGCAGGTATCCCCAGCAAAATTTAGGTAAGAAGTATATTTTTTTTAATAGATAACCATTATTGTATTGTAATCATTTGCTTCTCTCCCTGGTTTGGAGCTTTAACTTTTCATAGGCACGTATGGGGAGCAAAGGAAGTCCTGAGAGAATGTGTATTGTTGGCATGAGCAAGGTTATGATAAGAACTCCCAAACCTCAGACTTACGGGAGCAGTGAAGCCTTTTGCTGGGCCTCATACAGATTTTAAAATGCATGCAAAAAGTAGCAACCATGGTTTCCTCTTCCTAGATGTTTAAAGCCTAAAACTGTGCCTCTACAGAGACGTCCTCCCAAGAATAGCTGAAACTGCCATGAAATGCTGTGTTTCTGGGTTGCTGGTGTGTGTTTTTACCAGAGCGTGCATGGCCCACCCAAATCCAGCTTTTCTGTAAATGTGTCTGTGTGCCTTCTTTTCTTCATTCTTTAGTCACTCTTGTCATGAAAACACCTGAGCCATGATGCAGAGTGCAACAGGTATGTGTTTATGGTCTGTAGCATAGTGTAAGAGTGTGTGTGTGTGTGTGTGTGTGTGTGTGTGTGTGTGTGTGTGTGTGTGTGTGTGTGTGTATTGAAGGGTCCAGGACTACAGGAATATAAAACTGTAAGCCTAGAGAGATGAGAGCTGACAGTCATCAGCTCTGTCAGTGACTAAAGGTTAACTTTTAACAATGGCTTTTTTAACCTTGCAGCCAGCTCTTCTGTCAGCAGCCAAGGGTTAACTATAACCAAAATGCAATGTAACTCTAAGCTTAACCTCAAGATTGTAAAAATTCTTTTGTCCGATGCCTGATGCGTACTTCTTACTATAAAGAGAGGCTCAAAACCTACCTCCAGCCCTGCTTGCCACAGTCTCAGAAGCCTGAACTCTGGCTGTGGTACCAGTCAGCTGGTAAGCTCCTTTTTGCCCCATGGTGTCTGAAATAAAGTTTGCTTCTGGTTCATAGACTTTGGTGGTCTGCTCCCCATTATTTGCATGCCCCTGGGACCCCACATATATGAGTGCATATGTATGTGCACATAGAGGCCAGAAGTTGACCTCAAATGCTGTCTGTACTTTCTTACATTTATATAATAAGGAAGAGTCTCTCACTTGAACCCAGGACTCACTGATTCAACCTGCTTCAGACATTCTTCTCTGTGTTCTGAAATCAACAGCCATGCACAGCCAACATTTATGTAGGTGCTGAGACTTGAAACTTTGTTCCTCCTGGTTGCAAGGCAGAATGATTTACACCTTGAGGAATCTGCACCCAACTCTGGTCCTTCTGATTGCAAGGCAGAGTGTTTTACTCCTTGAGGAATCTGCACCCTACTTGTTGATTTCTTCTCTTATTGACATCTTCTCCATTTTATGCTAACAGCTTTATTATCTCCTTCCATTAGGTAATTCTGGGTTGCTTCTTTCTTTACGCTTTGAAGTGTAAAGTTGAGTTATTGATTCTGGTTCTTCTTTCTTAATCACTATAAACTTTCTTAATCACTGTAAATCTCTCTGTTACTACTACTTTTGCTGTAACTAAAAGTTCTGGTATGTTGTAATTTTTTTTTAAATTTTCTTGAAATTGTTCTCAGTGTTCCTTGCACTGTGTCCTTGACTTACTTGCAAGTGTGTTGTTGAATTTTCATATGTCTGACAATTTGTCAGTTGGCCTTTAGTTGGTTTTCCTCACAGAGGCTATTGCTTCTGCCCTTAGTTTGCATGCCAGACGTGGAAGGTAAGTCCTGAATGCTAAAGACACACAATGTGCTTCAGAAACAGGACTATTAAGATGTGAGCTATTAAAACCAAACCAAACAACAAGCCAGGTTGCAATGATGCATGTCTTTAATTCCAGCACTCAGGAGGCAGAGCCAGGCAGAACTCTGAGTATGAGGCCAGCATGGTCTACAGAGCAAGATCCAGGACAGGTACCAAAGCTACACAGAAACCCTGCCCCCCAAAAAACAAAAACAAAACAAAAGAAAAAAAAATCTGTGAGCTATTTTTCACCTGAGCGCCTTCTTCCTGAGAACTAAATTTTTATAGTCATGGAAGGTGCTATGCAAGCTGCCAAAGGAGGAAAGCAACTATCATCCTCCCCAGCTGTGGAGCATGTGAAACACTGCAAAGACCACAAGCATGACAAGATATCTTTAAGGGTACAATAGTGGAACTCACACCTTGGCAGTAACCAACAACTCTCTAATTTGTCTTAAAGCCTGATCAACCAAAAGTAAATCATGCTTAGTACTGGAAACACAGTCAACTACCTGGGGCTTTTGAAGTCATAAATCTTAGAAGCATACCTACTACCACCATTTTCTAAATCAGCATAATTTCTATGTGCATTCTAGCTACTTATCATTGTATCCTCAGTAAGTGTAGTTCCAAAACCTTATTTAAGAAGCTATTCTTAACAATAGACAGATACTAGTATAGAAAAGTACAACTTATAAAAATACAGAGAGCAGCTTATCATGGATGCACATCCACAATAAGTCTTTCTTTCTGTCTGTCTTTCTTTTCTTTTTGGTTTTTTGAGACAAGGTTTCTCTGTGTAGTTTTGTTGTGCCTATCCTGGATCTCTCTCTTTAGACCAGGCTGGCCTTGAACTCAAGGGATCTGCGTGTCTCTGCCTCCTGGGTGCTGGGATTAAAGGCATGAACCACCACCTACAACACAATACTATTTAAATTCATTACAAATGCCCTGCTGATAGCTCGGGCTAACTAGCTCTAGCAAATTAAATTAACCCATATTTCTTATCTACACTCTAACATGTGGCAGTACCTTTTTTCACCACAGCATATTCATCTTGCTTCTCTCTGTATCTCCTGGCAAGTCTCTCCTCCTCTACCCCATGGTCATCTTCTGTCTGCAAGCCCTGCCTAGCCTTTTCCTGCCTAGCTATTGGCCAGTGAGCTCTTTATTAACCAATGAGAGCAATACATAGTCACAATGTACAAATGTTCCACAGTGAGAGAGGCCTGCTCAATCATGTGGTAGCCAGAGTGCATGGGAAAATGGATAGCTTTAGAGGATAATAGGTGGCCAGTGCTCCATCTGTCATGTGCTTCCCACTTTACTCCAAATGTTCTTCCACCTCAACTCTGACATTTCAGGTGTGAAACACAGAGTCAGCAATTTGCCTTTGTTAATATGTAAAATGGATGCCAGAATATTGTACAGAATAAAATGTGAAGCAAAAGCCAGGCAGCAACATGAAAGTGAACTAGAGAATTTAATCAAGAGAAAGACAGAGGCATGCAGCTTTCTGACAGGAGTAGCCCAGCCCCCAAACTCAAGATTGGTGTTTGTTTTGATGTAGGAGGATAAAAACTAATGAAAAGATAGTAAAGGGACCTTTATTAATACTATAGAAATCACTTAGACAACTGTATAGACTCTGTATGTGTAGGCACACATTTGTGTGTATATTAAGCTAATATTTGGTGTCTTCCTCAATCACTGCCCATCTTATTCTTTGAGACAAGGCTTTGGCTGAATCAAGACTTACTGCTTAAGCTAGATCAGTTGGTCAATGAACTCCAGGACCTTTCCTGTTGCTGTCCTACCAACATTGGAGCTCACAGGCTTACAGAGCTATGTCTGGGTTTTCTATGGAAGCTGGAAATAAAACTCAGTCCCTCAAACACTGTAGCAACTGAGTCATCTCCCAGCCCCTGTCATATGGATTTTTAACAGGAAACTTCTCTCTCATTTTGTAAATGAATATTTTTACAAAATTCAGAAGGAAGGACAAAACATTTCACCATAGATCAAAGTAGATCCAGTAAATAATTTTATTGCCTCTTTCAACTTCCCTGTAAGGTATTAAGTATTAAGATTATACTGACCCATTCCATATTGGATATTTTCTAATCATCAACCTGTGTTTCTTAAAGCAGTATAATTCAGTATTTGAGTGCACATAATCTAAAAGAAAGACAAATAGTGATGTCAAGGCTTCAAGGAGTGACCCTTTAATGGTGACATTTCTGTAGTATCGGATATGATTTTCCTGAGAAAAGAACTCATTGGGAAGGAGAAGGATTGTCCAAGACCACTTGAAGCCTGACCTTTTAGCACTATGCTATGATTTGGATTATTTTCCCAAGAAGAGGCCAGTGAGATGGTTCAAAGGGCAAATGTGTTTGCCCCTAAGCAAGATAAGCTGAGTTCAATACTTGACACCTACATGGTGAAAGATGAGAACTCCACAGATTGTTCTCTGACCTCCACACAAATGCCATGGTGCATAGAAATGTTCATGCAAGGATGCACACATATACATACACACACACACACACACACACACACACACACACACACACACATACCCCTACATACACATTCAAATAAAAAATAAAATATTATCTAAAAGGCTACACAAAGTCAGACATACCCATTTGTGGGCCCTTAAGTCTCGTTGTTGCAGTACTAAAGAGACCACAAGGAACCTGTCTATATAAATAAATTTTAAGCACACATCTAGTATCATCAGAGCCAACTTTGATGTTCAAATTATATCCTATATTGTATACTTTCATTTTTTTAAAAAAAGTCCTATAGAAATTAGAATGATTATTTGGTTTACATATAACTTTACCATGTGTTAGAGAAGAAAGAAAATTTGTGTCTTATTAAGAAAGGTGTACTTCCTTATTTTCATATAAGGAATTAAGTCTTGGCTAATACTGGATATTGTAGAATATTCTCAACATTCTTCTGAGTTGACTAAAATTTTGATTTCATAACTGTTAATGTTGAGAATGCAGCTTTTCACAGAGGTCTAATATAAAACTCACAGAGCCTTTTTGTTTGTTTAAAGAAACTTAAGTCTCTACCTCAGGCATTTGTTTTGGTTTATTTATTTATGTGTATAAGTGTATATGTACAATGTTCATGTAGTACCTGTGGAGGTCAAGAGACTGTGTCAGCTCCCCTAGGCCCTGAGTTACAGGCAGTTTGGAGTAACCATGTGGGTTCTGGGAACTGAATCTGGATCCTCTTCAAGAACAAGTGGTTTTATCAGCTGACTCAGGCCAAAACTACAAAATTTTAAAACAAACATTATAACATAATACAAACTAAAGACACACTAAGAAACTCACATGCTAAAGAATGACTGCAAGAGTGTACTGTCTTCGCTTTCACAGTTAAATTTTGTTTCTGTAAGAGCACAAAACTGTACAGTAAGAGAAATCTCAACAGTTTATATCTTGCAATAGTCCCACATCTGATATCCCAGTAGTACTCACTATTGCATGCTGTGATTTAGTAACAGTGCAAAGTGGCATGTTATATGCTCAGATCCAAGGATGCAGCCAAATCACACGATGTGCTTTTGTATAATATTTAAAGGTCCAGCCTCAAATTTATACAAATCCAGAGGCACAGGAAAGACACTACCATTGGGAATGAATCCAGTTGCTTGGAGCTCTTCAATTCAATTCATTTATTCATCAGTCACCATTATTCAAGCACCAGTTCAACTCTCTCAGATCTCTTAATTTCCTTAGTTCTCTTCATTCTTTTTCTCTCAATTCTCACTTCCCTCAAATTTTCAGTCCTCCCTTCTCTTCCCAGGGCTGGTCTATATCCTATCCCAAACAATGACACAATACAGCACAAGATTATAGGGGTCCCCCTAGAGGCTTCCTGGCCATTTTATTTGCAACCCAAAAGGGGAGAGATAAGAGTGGAATCAGTCAGTAGTTGGGATAAATCAGAAAAGGAATTTATGCACTAGAAATATATCCTTATTGTGGTTAGGTGAGGGCATTATAAGTCTATCTGAAATGTGTTCAACTATAAACTTACAGGTGATAGGGTAGGAAAAGTCTGTAGGCCACTAAAAGTTAAAACTGTCACTTTTTTCCTCTGCCACCAGTTTCCTGACAGGGCGGGAAAGAGTACTGATAGCTAGTCAATCTGCATCACAGCTTGAAACACCTGTTGAGGGGAAAGTCCCTTTGATCTAAGAGGTTCTCTGGGGGTGGTAAGAGGTGAGAGAGAGAGAGAGAGAGAGAGAGAGAGAGAGAGAGAGAGAGAGAGAGAAGGCCTTGATTTGCCCAAGAAACAAAGCTTGTTCCTCTAGTTGGTAGGTATTTGGCTCCTGAGAATTGTAATCTCAGAAAGGACATTTTTATCTTAGTTTGGGGACTGCTGGTGGGTGGGGGGTTTCAGGCATCTAACAGATGGCCTGGTAGTTATTTGTTCCTTGCTTATGTTTTAAGGCTTTGTTTGGGGTTGACTCTATCTTAGGAAGTAGCTCAAGGAGGGTATTTACAAATGGCAGATACCCAAAACAAATGCTAAAGACAGGGCCTGGAACTCAAAGGCAGAAGGTTCTGTTTGTGTGACTATCCTAGTACTTTGAAATGGAGATTTACATACATACACATTTTAGGAGAATTATGAGCACAAGAAATTCCCACTCCTCCACTGTTGGTGGGAAGGGAAACTTGTACTATTGTTGATAGGAAGTCCCAACATGTCCACACAGTTGGGCTTGCCCTAGTTATTTCTGGTTCAAAATAGCCATTTCTGGGTCAAAACATCTCACATGGCCAGGATTCTGTGGCTTTGCATGGTTGTGTAAAGCGAGCGCAGCCATGTAACCTACACGCATGCGTGGAGGAGTAGCCGCATGCATTCACATGTGCGGCCCACTCTCTTCTTCTCTTCCTTTTCTTTTGACCATGTGTGTGTTTCCCACAGGCCTGTCACGTCTCTTCTATCCTATATTAATAAACAGCTCTTCTGTGGATTTGTCATGTTCGGTATGTGTTCCTTGCAGGCTAAGAGCACCCGCCAAATAACTAACATTCTGGTGCCATGAGGGAACCGGTGTGGAGACCCGGAGAATGGGGACTCTGCTCCACACACACCGGGGACTCTGCTCTGTATGCGACAGACCACCACCGTCCATTCTCCTGGTCACACAAATCCACTCACAACACCACTCCTCTGATTGGTGAGTTTTCCCCTTTTCGGCTAGTGTAAATGGTTTCCTGAATCCGTGAGAATGACCGTTGAGCATGTGATGCCGCGTCTCACTGGTTATTCTTGAAAGAGGGGAGGAGAACCCTCTGCCACAGTCTTCACTGGCTATGATCGGCCCCTATCGCAGGCCTAAATTTCCAGCCATCTCCCACGTCTGCAGCTTGAGATATTTCTTACAAGTAGGACCACCACCATCGGATGCGTCCTGGGTTGAGCGGTTAGACGTTAAGGATTCCTAGGGAATTCTTTGCTTCACACAGCCCCCGCCTCCCTGCTTCTCAGCTGCCAAGTGGACAAAGCAGCTTGTGCTCGGTCTCAGGGATGCCTGGAGGTCTTGGCTCCGGATCATGTTTGTTTTTTATTTTTCTGCCTCTCTGCTGCAGACATGGGAAATAAGGCTTCCAACCCAATCAGTCCTTCCTCTCCCTTAGGCTGTCTTCTTGAAGCTTTACTTAAAGATTCCTAAGCTTATCTGTCTCTATACTGAGAGATGGCCCAGGTATGCTTTAGAAAATAACAAAAAAATCCCAATATTTTGCTGGAGTTATCTAATTTTGGCCAGCGAACAGGCAAATGGAAAGAGTTGCTCTGTATCATTGCTTTCTTCTTTCTCAGTGTTAAACTGTCTCTTCTGGATTCCTTCTCTCCTATTTATACACTCCTAGATATGCCTAAACCGGAAGATTCTCTGACTCCAGAATCTCTGACTCTAGATGCTGCTAATAAACCTCCACCTATCCAACATCCGGCTCCCACCCCTCCTCCTAGGGCGTCTGTTCCTTCAGCTCCTCTTCCGCATTCTTCTTTCTCGGCAGCAGCCGTTTCCAAAGGCCCTACTCTGGCTTCAACTTTCATTCTCTCTTCCCTCCACACAGTCTCTTTGTCTCTGTCTCCCTCTCTCTCTCTCAATAAAGCTAGAAAGGTAACCATGGCTTGTGATTCTTCCTCCAACCAGCACGTACCTCCAACTGGCCGCCGGAGGTGGTGGACAGCCATGAGAAGCACAGCTTTCCACCACTGATACTGCCACCATTTTTCACAGTGAGTCTGCTGTTCTAATGGTTGAAATCTGAGCTCTATATTTGCGATGGACACCCTGGGGGTTGTCCTTCGGCTGTGCTGGCAATGGCAGGCACATTTTTTTGCTTCCAACAAGAAGGAGCAAAAATGTCATCTGTGGTCTACCAGGTGGACCAAGGGCAGCAGAGTCGCAGCTCTTCCTATTCCTTGATGAAAGGGGGCGGGACTTGAGCTGCTGAGTTGAAGTCTGATCCTGGTTGGTTTTGTTTTTGTTTTTGTTTTTGTTTTTGTTTTTTTCATTTTTAATTTTCCACTCAGCTACAGCCATGGGACAAAGGAGCTGATACTACCCACTTACATTGGCAGATGGGGCAGGTACTGGTAAATCTGGCTGCTTAACAGCTTTGAAGTACAGGTAAACCTGACTGCATAACAGTGTGGCAGGTACTTCAGCCAGCGAATAAGAAAATAAGAGTTGCTTTATCTCCAAGCTTTCTGCTAAAGCTCTAAACCCTTTCTTTCCTTTCCCACTTCTGTGTCGGCCACATGTAACCTTTTCTGTCTGACTTCCGTGCTGGCGGTGGGCGGGCTCAAATGCATGGGCTTGGGCAGTTTCTAACACTCGCCCTAACTCACCTTAACTCCACCCACTCATTCTCAAACTGCCTTGAGAACCACAGACGGGTCTAAAAGCAGCTGAGATCTAAACAATTAAGTTTAAAATAATCAGGATGGCTCCTAAGCCAAAGGGGAAAAAAAAAAATCAGATTATAGTCGCAGGCAAGTCTTCCAAAAGGATCGGTTTACAGTCTGCCTACTGGCAGAGCTTACAAAAGCTGTCCTTAAGCCACCAATTGTCAGGAAAAAAATTCAGGACACAGAGTAAAATCCATCTCTTGTTCCCGGCTAAAAGTTAAGTATCTGGAGAGCAAGGCTCCTGACACCATGGGCAAAAGAGTCATCTATGGCTTTTAAGGTGTGCCAGGGAAGAGAAAAAAGCCCAAAAACAAAATTGCCAAGTGCTGGCACTCGCTGACTCCCCAAAGCTGTTGGGTCCCTGTTTTAAGTGAAAAAGGCCACAGGCTAGTGAATGCCCTGCCAGGCCATCAACAGCCTTGTTAAAGGTGCTGCCTAGAAAGACAACCAGTCAGTTGACCGCCCCCAGGCACCAAGACACATGGGTACATCAAGCTAAGACCCCCAGCAAACCTAGGCTTGTCTACAGACACAGCAGGGAACCCAGAACTCAGCAGGGAAGCCATCAGTTTCTTTCCTTCTGGACACCAGAGCCATTGACTCAGTCCTGGGAGTTTTAGGATGTCACTTCTCCTTTCTATTGTCGGGAACAGAGGACAGCCTTACTTACCTCACCAGATTTAATTTTACTTTCAGAGTTGCTTAATGAGAAAGATTTCCAACTAAAATAAGAGCTCATTGTCTCACCTTAAAGTTATCGCCTGTGTTTCTCATGTGCATACAGACAGGGCCATGATCTTTGCCTTGTCCCTAATTTAAAAAAAAAAAGTTCTCATGCATTCTCAAGCTCCAGACGACACCAGGATCCACTGCCTTGTCACCAATTCCAGAGGAATAAGGTATCACCCCTTCCTTTCCCAACTAGGGCCACATAGGGCCAGAGTCAAAAGAACCATCAAAATATCTAGGAGGTAAGGATATAACAATCTATCACTGTTTAATACTCAGCAACTGATCACCTGTGTTTCCTAAATGCTAAACTAACAAAACAAACAGGTGTCTTAAATAAACTACCTCAAATAAGGCTTGTCTCAGGTAAAAATCAAGCAGAGTACTAAAACATCATAGCCACCTTTTTAACATGTCTCCATCTGGACAGGCCAGATCTACCTCAGATAAGTGTCAACTCCAAAAATAAAATAATAATGAGTCTTTTCTCTAAGCTTTTATGTCACCAGTATCTTGTCAGACAGAAGGTTCCCAGCCACACCATGAAGGACGGACAGCTGCAGGACAAGGCATGACAGAACTTCATCCCAGGACCAGCCACACCATGAAGGATGGACACAGCTGCAGGACTTCATCCCAAGACTTCAGGAGCCAGCTTCCCCATTTTCCCCCAAGAACCAATGGATGCCCACCATTCAGCCTGAAGCAGTCTTTGAGAGAAACAGTGCCCCACACCCATTCATCCACATTTTTTTTTTCTTTTTTTAGAGAAAAACAAGTCAGGAATGATAGGAAGTCACAACATGACCACACAGTTGAGCTCGCCTGGTGGACCGCCTAGTTATTTCTGCATCAAAATAGCCATTTCCAGGTCAAAACATCTCGCGTGACTAGGACTCTGTGGCTTTGCATGGTTGCATAAAGCGCGCATGGCCATGTAATCTATGTGCATGCGTGGAGTAGCCACATGCATTCCTGTACGAATACACGGCCCACTCTTTAAAAAGCTGGCACCATTCTTGCACAGGTCTCTCTTCTCCTCTCTTCCTGTCCTCTTGACCATGTGTGTGTTTCCCACAGGCCTGTCATGCCTTCTATCCTCTTTTAATAAAAACTTTTCTGTGGTCTTGTTGTGTTCGGGACGTTTTCTCGAAGGGTAAGAGCACCAAAATAACTAACAATTGTGGAAATCAGTAAGGCGGTTTCTCAGAAAATTGGGAATCAATCTACCTCAAGACACAGCCATACCACTCTTGGGCATATACCCAAGGAATGCTCAATCATACCACAAAGATACATGCTCATCTATGTTCATAGTAGCACTATTTGTAATAGCCAGAACCTGGAAATAACCTAGATGCCCGTCAAATGAAAATGGATTAAAAATATGTGGTACATCTACACAATGGAGTACTACTCAGCAGAGAAAAAACAATGACAGCATGAAATTTGCAGGCAAATGGAAGGAACTATAAAGTATCATCCTGAGTGAGGTAACCCAAACCCAGAAGGAGAAACATGGTATGTACTTACTAATATGAATTCACAACATGCCCCCACGGTTGGGCAGGCCAGCAGACCTAGACACTTCCGCCTAGTTATTTCCGGTTCAAAAATAGCGATTTCCAGGTCAAAACATCTCGCGTGAGCAGGACCCCCTTGGCTTTGCATGCTTGCATAAAGCACGCAGCCAGTGTGGAGTAGCCATGTGAGTGCATGTATGCAGGTGCAGCCCACCCTTTATAAGCTGGCGCCATGTTCCCTGGCATCACTTTCTCTCTTGATCACATGTGTTTTCCACAGGCCTATTCACATCTGCCTCTTTTTTTCCTATCTTAATAAAGCGCTTGTTAGTAGATTTGTCATGTTTCGGGACATTTCCTCGCAGGGTAAGTGCTGCCAAATAACTAAGACTCACTCATACGTGGATATTAGATATAAAGCAAAGAACATTCAGACTTCAACCCACAGAACCAGAGAAGCTATATAGCAAAGGGGGACCCTAGGATGACTGTGGCTTATAATAAGTTTTGGTTTTACTCAATTACTGGGCAAGCCTCAATGAAACATTTCACTATTAGGATAAGAATTTATACTGTATCAATTAATTAAAAAAAAAGAAATTCATAGCAAGGCACAACTGAATATTAAGCCGTAAAACACCAATAGACCTTGTTGATTGTCTTCCCACTTGACTGAACCACTCAAGGTATAGCTTATAATATACAGCTGGCTTATAATATTCCTGTGGCTTGCCACAATGTAACATGGGAGAGTGCTACTAGAAAATCAGGTCCATTATGTATTTAATTTTTATTTTTTGTCTATGTCATATCAACTACTGTCAATCTTTTCATTCAGTTATGGAACCCCATATGGTGTTGCAACTCATATAAGAAGCTGGTCTCTAGAGTAAACCAATGTGTTCCCGCTCTCTTTTCCTCTCTCTCCTCACTCCCCATCTTCTCTTTGTGTTGTGGGAATTAGTGTTTTTTTTTCTTTGTGGAACTTTTTTATTATGATAAACCCAGCAAAACTTTGTGCATACACATATAATCAAAACTGCCCTCCTGAAATAAACATGCAAATTTATTCAAAAATGAAATTAAGATTTTATATTCTTTCCAAGCTACTCATACAGTTATATTTGGTAATGGTAATTCTAATTCTTAACATTACCTGAAAATAGTTGACCTTCTTTACAAAAGCAACCTACAGAACTACAGCAAAGTTGTACCAAACTCTTTCTTTTAGAATTCTCCTACTTTGCAAAATTATCACATATAAGAATAAAATTGAAATTCAAAGATTTAATACATAACTTACACACAGTGAAATTCACAAAGTTGCAAGTATATATTTTATGTTTTGCACTACTGTAATCACAAGTGTATAAAGGTGTCATATTAGGTATTTTGCAACTAATAACATGTATGATGATGTTCAAAGATTGAATGATGCTAAAGAAAACCAGTTTATAAAATATCTGATAAAAATATTTATCTCTATTAACATTACAACAGGAAAGTACATGTTACTGAATGATGATATCATAGGGCAATTTTAGACAATGCACAGAGACCCCTCTTCTTCTTCATCTTGTTGAAAATCTTGGTTTTCAGCTTCTTTTTCAGCCTCCACCTTGTTTTCATCATTTCCTTCCCCTGCAACCTCTTTTTCTTCTCTTTCTTTCTCCTTGCTCTCTTCCTCACTCTGGCCTTCCTTCTCATCTTCCTTAGTTTCTTCTTCTTCTTCTTCTTCTTCTTCTTCTTCTTCTTCTTCTTCTTCTTCTTCTTCTTCTCCTCCTCCTCCTTCTCCTCCTCCTCCTTCTTCAATTTTCCACCTTCCTCTTCTTCTTCCTCCTCCTGTTCTTTGACTTCTTCCTCCTCTTCCTTGTTCCCATTCCCTTCCTCTTTGTCATCTTCTTCCTTATCGTCTCCTTTCTCTTGAGCATCTTTGTCCTTTGCAGCCTCATTTTCTGCTGCATCAGTTTTCTCTTCCAGGACTTCTTCCCTTTCTCCATCTTTCACCTCCTCACCATCATCTTTGTCCTCTTTTCCAGTTTCATCTTTCTGAATATTTTGGACATTTTCCTCTAGCTCCTCCTCCTCCTTTCCTTCTGCTGCCTCTGCTTCTTTCCTTTCTCCTCCATCTTCTTCAGTGTCTTCATTCATCTGTTCCTTTACTTCCTCAGCTTCTGTTTTAGGAATGGGTGCCTCAATCATTTTAGTGTCTCCATTTTCGGCATTTTCCATGTTGTACTCTTCTTTAACATCTTCTGGCTTGGGTTCAGGAATTGCTATGTTACCTGCATCTTTGTTTTCTTCCACAACAATATTTGTGGTCTTCACTTTCCTCAGAGTCGATGCTCTTTTAGGTTTCAACTCTGGTGGTGTAAAGGCCACAGGCAGAGCAGACAGTTGGAATGATCTTCTCTTTGGCTCCTGACTGGCATCACCTGCAGCCTTTCTTTTGGGCATTGTTGCAGCTCTCCACAGGAGATCCTTAGGCAGGAGGGAAAAATGCTGAGAGGAGTCTCCGTCTGACCACTCCACAAGCAACTCTAGTTTTTGTTTTGATAGAATTACTACTTTACTAACATATTGGCATCCATGCTGGTTGTGAGAAGCGCTATCAATAATATGTCAAGCACTGCTTAAACATAACGAAGCTGCATTCAAGTTAATCACATCTTTTCAATTGATCTTTTGTCCATCCTGTTGGATGCACTGCCCATAAGGTGACTCCTCAGAAAGACAGACTGCTTTCTCACCAGGAGCACCAAGGAACTCCAATTGTGAGGACCAAGGAATACCTCTTCCTCTTATATCCCACAGAACTTCCAAACCTAAAGAAAGTACTATTTTTCTTTATAACTTGGTCTTTGAATTCATCCAGTTGGAACAAAAATTGGAGGAAAGGGGAAAAATGACAAAGAAATCTATTTTCTTCTTCATTGTCAGTGTCATTGTGAGCCAGTTTGGTTCCTGGGCTTTCTTGGTTATTCTGGATGAAACTCAGCCTTTCAGCTCACCATGAGAGATTCAATAGCCAGCAAATCAAAGAACTCCTGAGAGAGGCCATTTGAGGGTGCATGGTGAAGCAATACATTTTGCATAGCCCCCTTCTGAAGGGGTAAGGAACATGAGCTCACTGTGAAGCAACAATTTATAAGGTCTTTTCAAACAGCACCTGCCACAGAATTCATGCACTGCCCCCTCTATCCCAGGACTTTCTGTGGGGAGTCAGAAAGATTTTTGATCAGCTTGTTTCATTTTGTACCACAAACCATATTACAAAGTAGGAGAAAAAGAGAAGTATTTACCTCACAAGCCCTATGGTTACCTTCAACCATTTAAATTTTGTTCATAATTGGTATATCCAGAAGCCATATTCCTGCTCTCTGCAGCATATCCCTTGCATCACATCAGGGGACAAAGGGACAGTAAAAAAAAAAAAAAAAAAGCAAATATCACAGGTCCCCTTGTGAAAGCTCTGGAGGCTGTGCCCCCAGGTCTCCAAATTCAGGCTCACCTGTATGTTCTGGAATATTCTGGGAAAGCTTTAGGCTGCCTCCTATCAGACTTGGTGAGCAGGAAAAGTTATTAGCAAAACCACAGAACTGTGCTGTAGGCAGTTGTGAGGGCAGACAACTGCTGAGCTCTGAGCTTCCTCAAAGTGACCTGTCAGTTGTCCTCCTCCTGACTGACATCCACAAGCCTGATTTGCCTCTCTGTCTAACTAAAGGGTCATTTGTGCTCCTCAATAAATTTAATTTTTAGCAACTGTAAGATGTGCCCAAACAAAAGTTATAAATTAGTTGAGAGATAGTTGTAGTTGGAGTTTTCCTGCCTGGCCCAGTCAGGACAAATCTCTCTTACCCGCCAGTCCCATAGTCGCTCAGACTCAACCAAGAAAGCACACAGAAACTTAAATTGTTTACAAACTGAATGGCCGTGGCAGGCTTCTTGTTATCTACTTTTTCTATCTTAAATTAACCCATTTCTGTTAGTCTATACTTTGCCACATGGCTTGTGGCTTACCAGTGTCTTTTCATGTTGCTTTTCATGGCGGCGGCTGGCAGTGTCTCTCCCCAGCCTTCTACTTCCCAGAATTCTCTTCTCTCTTGTCCCACCTATACTTCCTGCCTGGCCACTGGCCAATCAAAACTTTATTTACACAGAGCGATATCCACAGCACTTCCCCTTTTCTTTTTTTTTTTAAGGAAGGTTTTAACTTTTACATAGTACAATTACATATAACAAAACAATTATCAAGCAAGAATTATAGTTAAAATATTAAAGAAGATATCCTATCTATCTTATATAAAGTTTTATATCTAACTTATCTTGTATCATAACTGAGGAAATTATAACTATCTAGTCTTCAACCACATCAAAGACCTCAGAAGGATATAATATTACCTGAGAACCAGGAGAAGGATGTAAGTATTTTTCAGGAGCCTTGCAAGAGTAGACAGAAACAGCTGGCAGCCTGGACAGTCACCTAATGTTCCTTTGTAAAGTTGGGGCATTTGTCTTCAGCCCACAGGGCTAGAGTCACTCGGTCAATTCACTCAGTGTCCTGTAGAATGTCTGGCAGTTTCCTCTGCGAAGCAGGAACCTGAAGGACCATTTTGTCAAGCCAAGTTCAGTGGTCACCTTTCTATGGGTCCTGCATGTCCAGTTGATCAAGCAGTCCAGGCAAGAACAGTTTCTTGCCCAAATGGCTATTTATGTCAAGGTGAAGATAAGATATGAAGTGTCTTCAATGCCCATCCTCCTCTCTGAAGTAAATTGGTGCTGTCAGGAGCAGACATGTCTCACTGTCCAGAAAGTCTAAATTTTAAAAGTATTTTAAATGCCATATTCTGTAGGTCTTTGAAGTATTTGAAGATTACCTATCTATCTGAAATATGTCTATGTATATCTAGAAGACTTAACTAACATGGCTACGAGTATGATTATCATAGATGACTAATTATTAATCTATTTTTAATTATCCATTTCAATTTAAAATGAGCTATACAAACATAATACCTTAAACACGATTAGAAATATACACACAGTGTAACAAAATTAACTTTAAGTTTGTATCAATAGACTAAAATCTATAGCAATGTAAAACATTTTAAACAAATTGTTGCTCTTTAGAAGTAAGTTCCTTCCTTAATCTACCCTTTCATCCTATTATATCTATATCATATCCCCTTTTATTCTTTAGAAAGAGATCGCATTTATAATCAACCTGCTTTAAAGAAAAATATTGGTTTTTCTCTGTCCCACACCAGAGGGCTCTTCTGATTTGGGACACAAGAATCTCTTAACCTTTTCTTTTAGCAATAGGTCTGGGTTTAGAGAAGGAGTGAGCCAATTCCATCTCCAAAGCCAGCTTGATAATTTTGGGAATGTGGGCATAGTTTGTCTTACTACTTCCTGCTGGAGGGGGGCGCTGTATCTTATGGGGATACAAAGAAAATTTTAGGATTATAGAGTAGTCCATTAGGGTGAACCTCTGAGCCAGTTGCCTTGAAACCATTCTGGATGTCGAATCATCTGGGCCATTGTGTCATTGGAGACCTTTCAGGTGGTCTTGGCTGATGCAACCTGATGTATCTTAATCTGGAACAAATCCACAGCCTCTGGTTTTCTGTGGAAACAAAAGCAGAGACTCTTTTCCAAAGCAACATATCCTTATATCCAAATTTTGAAGTCAAGGTACCTTTAAAATTTATATATTTTTTTAACTCAACAGCTTTTACAATCAAATCTTTTTTTGCAATTAAAAATCCCAAAGACAACATAAACCAAATTCTCTGTGTAATATCCATCTTTGTAAGACTGAAACACCACTGTGGCTGCTGGCTCCGCCCACCTCAGCTTCCCAACATGGCGGTGGTACAGTTTACCACCAGCTCTGGGTCTGGAGCCATGTGTACCATCAACTATCAGAAGCAGTTCTATCAAAGTAGTGCATAGCCCAGAAACTTTTTTTTTTTTTTTTTAACTAGCAAAGGCTAAATCCACCACACAGCAGAGTAAAGTGCTGCTTGATTCCTCATTCCCGCCACACTGCAGGTCAGACGAACCCGCCAGGAACCCGCCATAGTAGCTCAAACTGGCAGGCTGCCGCTAACTTCAGAGAGACAACTAGGAAGCTGTTTTTAGCTCCATCTTAGAATCTTTTGTTCAGGTTTTAGGTGGAAAGTCTTGCCAACACGTTGGATGCCATTTGTAGTTGGAGTTTTCCTGCCTGGCCCAGTCAGGACAAATCTCTCTTACCCGCCAGTCCCATAGTCGCTCAGACTCAACCAAGAAAGCACACAGAAACTTAAATTGTTTACAAACTGAATGGCCGTGGCAGGCTTCTTGTTATCTACCTTTTCTATCTTAAATTAACCCATTTCTGTTAGTCTATAGTTTGCCACATGGCTTGTGGCTTACCAGTGTCTTTACATGTTGCTTTTCATGGTGGCGGCTGGTGGTGTCTCTCTCCAGTCTTCTACTTCCCAGAATTCTCTTCTCTCTTGTCCCGCCTATACTTCCTCCCTGGCCACTGGCCAATCAGAACTTTATTTACACAGAGCGATATCCACAGCAGATAGTAAAAAAAAAAAAAAGGGCAATCATGGGATTGAAGAGATGGCTCAGTGTACTTGCTACCCTTCCAGAGAACTGGAATTCAGTTCCCAGGATAGGATCCAACACCATCTGGTGGCCTGTGCAGGCACTTGTAGCTATGTGGCAAACAGGCACACATAAATGAGAATAAATAATTTTTAAAACATATTTGTTTCTTTAGGTACATTTTTTGTTGTTGTGAGGTAGCCACCAGAGAAAACCACCCAGACATGGGTTCAAACCAATAGCAAACCTCATTAGCTGCCCCATGACTACACTGAGTGTTCAGGACCCAAGTGCAGTCCTGAGCCTTTCTTGGGTTGAGGTTTTAAGCATGAAACCACATACTGTGTTGATACACCTCATTTAGTAAGAATGGTTGGCCAGAAATGGTATTACAGCCAAAAAAAAATCAAGGTTAATACTTTTAGGAACTCTCCCAGAACTATGGACTTTGATGGATTAGGTTTGTTCTAGTTTTAGTTGGTGTTGCTGCCTATGTGCTGGGTTCCAAGGCCTGAATGGTACTTTCATCATGGAGTCAGTTGTACTAAGATCTGAGAGCCTGCTAAGCTCTGGCAGCTGTTACAGTTAGGGTGTGATGTGTGTGTGTGGTCTTTTGAAAATGTGGAGTATAATATTGAATGTTCTGATTTTGGTCATAAATTTTCATAATTTCCCTCTGGCTTTCCTAAATTGAGTCCCCATTGCAAATTAACATATCATTGGGTGTTGATACATCAAATAATGAGATAGGTACCTAATAAGTTCCAGTTGCAATCTCGTGGTGAAACAGACAAATTTAAGATCATTTAAGGATTTAATAGTATTAGGATCAGGCTACTTCTGGACATAAGTTACTTTACATTTTATAAGGCTAGGACATGACCTGTCCCCATAGACACCATTACCTTTCTAGCTCCAACAACAAAGCCAGTGATAAATTATTCATAAAACTATGAAAGGTACCACCTTAAAAATTTGTCATAGCAGATGGGGAACTTGTCAGCCACAAATATCCTACAGTCAAAATAGGAAAAGCAGACCTGAGAAGATATCAGCCATGAAGCTTTAACCAGCAATGAGAAAGTCCAGGTTTCTTTAGTGGATGGAGCTGAATAAAGAAAGACACTTAAGTTTCTGACATGATGAATCCATTATACTTAGTCTAGTTGAATCTCTAGATAACTGCCTTCATTAGCCTATTTTTCATGACTGATGGAATATCCAAGGTTGAGTCTTTATAAAGAAAGAAAACTTACTTACCTTGTTGTCTTAAGTACTGAAAATATAAAAAAGCATGATTACAGTTTCCCTGACTGTCACATGAAAGAAAGGTGTGTATCAAAATTAAAAGTTTGAATGGAGAGTTGGAAAGGCAGGGACCAGTGAAAACTGATCTTGTTCTTAGTGTCCAAATTGTTCTCACAATAACTAACTCCAGGGTCCATGACAGATACCTTAATCTATTCCAAGGATAACAGCTGCAGTATCCCATAAGGAAGAACTATGTCTCAAAGATCTCACTACCCCTTAATATTGCCATGTAGGGCTCAAGTTTTTGGCACACAAACCCTTGTGAAGAGAAACAACGTCCAAACCACTGGACACCACATCAGCTATTATCAACTGTCCCTGAATAGAGAGGGTAACACTCAAAACCTGCCATCTAGGGTCTGGTAGAATTGGGAGACCCTAGAAGACACTGGTTGATACATGTTAGCTTGGGGGTTAGTTTGTTGTGCAACAGTAAATAGTGGGGACAATGTATTTATCTGGTTTAAACAGGATCCCATGTATGTCTTTGACTTATTTTACCTAATTTTTCCTATGCTTGCCCCCTACCCTGGACTATGGACCTCTTCAGGGTTTTGAATTGTTTAGACTCTTAAATAGCTAATGAAGTAAACAAATGAGCAAGGAGCATTTGGTTGTCAGGTAGTTCCCTTAACTTTGTAAGAAAAAAAAATAGAAATATCATTTTTAAATGATTTTTTATCTGATTCTATAAGGAATTTGGGGGTTGTTGTCGTTTATCTCCTAATCTCTTGCCCATGCTTCTACTCACATCAAAGGTGATCAGAAGACAGAATGGCATAATTTCAGTAGTACAAGGAATCCAAAGGAGAGTACTTCTCAAAGGAATAAGGCTTTCCCCAAGATGGAGAGCTGCCCTCTAAATTGTTAGTAGCAGCTACCCACAGGAAAAGTGTGAGAATTAGCTGGAAGTGGAGGTCTCAGTAGTGTGTGTGTGTGTGTGTGTGTGTGTGTGTGTGTGTGTGTGTGTGTTAAATAACGTTGTTAAGTTTATACTCCATATACTTCTAAAATGTTTAAGTTGTTTAATACATAAAAATAGTTGACAATAGGAGAAAAGTAATCAAAGTTATTATGCACACAGGAGTATTACATGAAATAAAATGAATACCTCAAATTCCAGGGCACTCTAGAGTTGTATCTATATACCCTCTTAATAATGAACAGGGGTAGGATGATTAGCATTTGAGGGGAGAAGGAATATGCTTCAACCATGGAATTCTAGAGGACTATGTAGCTTCTTAATAAAATGAGTGGAAACCAGTAAGCCTTTTCGGTAGGGATAAATAAATTACTTGAAAGACAGATGGGCTAAAAGAAGGACATGTGGCTCTGATGTCACCACCAGTCCCCTCTCCTTCAATTCAGCTTTATTTTTCTTGTTGGTAAGATCCCAAGGAGTGGGGATGCAGATATAGTACAGTGGTCGACTATTTGCCTAGCATGATTAGGGTCCTGTGCTTGATCTTTCCAGGATGACAAAGCATTTAGACAGACATGGAAAGAGCAAGGAACACTTCTTCCTCATTTAGCTTGCCCAGGTAAATTCATTTTTAATTAATAAGCATACTAAAGCAAAGAAATATTTAGGCATAACATTTGTGTCAGTAGGATGTTAAACCTATTGGTCAGCTTCAGTATTAGGCATAGTTTAAAATAGTAGTTTTTTCCAAAGCCCTTGTTGAGGCTCTCCACCTCTTCAAGCTCTATTCCTTATCATCTTGAATAGCCACAAAAATAACAACTTAAAATTAGCAAGCAAATCAAGAAGTGATTTGGGCAAAGGGCAGTTCCTGATAGGCAGCAAGTGCTCAGTTTTTCTTTTTGTTTGTTTGTTTTTTTAAGAGGGAAGTAAATAAAAGTGGATCGAACCTATGGTGTATAATAGAAGTCAGTTACCATAGCCACCTCTCTCATGAAGAGGGAAGGTTTTTATTTAATTTCATTTGTTCCTTACATTCCAGTATTTCCTTATTTTCCAACATTAACTGCCACACATTTGAATTACTGCAACATATGCTATATTGCCTCTTTGTCTCATCTATTCCTTGTTATCAATTCTTGTTCTGCTTTGCCTAAGGCCAGCCTTGTCTCATTCCTATTTACTCTGGATAAGGATAGCATGGCTCTTCATTAGCTGCCTAGAAATTTTCATGTCTTTTATCTGTAGTTGACAATCCTTAGGAGTAGATCCCTAGCTAATGGTAAATCAGAAAAGCATCCCACCCCAAAAGCTATCCCAAAAAGTACTAGCTACACAATAACCTATTCCCAATACCCTTGAGGCTCATGCTCAGTGCACCCATCCTGTCTGCAAATGACATGTAGGGAAGGTCTTTCTACTCCCCAAGCCAAGTAGTCAGCAATTTTCAAGTGTTCTAGGGTTCCCTGTCTAGCAATGACTGATGTCAGGATCCATTAGTTTTCACTGAATAGAACTCTGTGTTTAGATTTAATAGTAGCCTGTTCTATGTACAAATTCTCCCTGTCCCCCCTCCTAGGTCACTATATGGCTATTTTGGTGCCATTAATAGAAAACAAAATCAGACTCAAGGTCAGAAATCACAAGATCATCTCATCAGATAAAAATAAAAGCTTTAAAAAAATAATCCAATTTTCCTTCTTGATAAAAGCTTTGAAAAAAACGTGGAGCAGAAATAAAATATCTCAGGGTTATAAAAGCTATTCATGACAATCTGATAGCTCACATTATGCTGAATGGGGGAAAAACTCAAAAGAACCACACTGAAATAAAAAATAAGACAAGAGTACCCATTTTCTCCATCTTTATTTAATATGGAACTGGAAGTCCTGGTTAAATCAGTAATCCAAGGGAAGTAAATAAAAGAGATGCAAAAAGGAAAGAAATAAGTCAATGTATCTTTACCTTGAAGTTGGTATGATTCTATATACATGAGGCCCTAGTGACTCAATCATAAAATTCTTAGAAGTGATAATAAACTCTTTCAGCACAATGACACTCACAATTATTTCAAAAACACCTTTGGAATAAATCTAACTGAGAAAGTGAAAGGCCACTACAGAGAAAACTTGAAAACACACAATAAAAAAGTTGAAGAAGATACTAGAAGATGGAAATATCCCCGTGCCCATGGATTTGAAGAACCAGTGTTGTGAACATGATCATCCTACCAGAAGCAATACATAGATTGACTACAATTCTGATCAAAATTCTAATAACATTCTTCAAATAAATAGACACATTAATCTTAAGACTCATCTATAATCACAAAAGATCTTGGATAGACAAATAAATCCTACCCCCCCACACACACACACACACACACACACACACACACACACACACACACAATACAGGAGGTGTCACGTCTGATTTCAAGTTATGGTACAGTACCATGGTAAAACACCAAAAACAAAACAGCATGGCACTGGTAAAAAAGCAGAGCAGGAGAGGAGAGGGAGAAATCTCAATAGAAAGCACCACAACTACAGTCATCTCATTTAGACAAAGATGCCAAAATCACACACTGAGGAAAGGACAGATAATTTTTAGACAACCGGATGTCCACATAAATGAATGAACCTAGATTATTGTACCTCATCCTGCATTTAAAAAAAAAATGCTTTAAATGGGTCAAACACCTCAACATAAGACCTGAAATTCTGAAATCAATTGGAAGAAAATATATGAAAAAATATTTCAAGATATAAGCCTATGTAAAGAATTTAAGAACTTGACCATAGTTACTGAAAACTGAGACCAACATTGACAAATGTGACCTCCTCACAAAATTAAGTCTTCTGTGGAGCAAAATAAAGAGCCAGTTAAGCTAAGAGGTGGCCTACAGAACAGAAGTCCTTGACAGCTATACATCCAAAAAAGGTTTAACACTTAGACTATGCAAAGAACTCAAAAAATCTAAATAAGTAAAAACCCAAGTAAAAGAATAGGGTAATGTACTGAACAGAGAGTTATTAAAAGAAGAAATCCAAATGGCTGTAAACACTTTTAAAGATGTTAGAAATCCTTATCTATAAGAGAAATGCAAATTAAAACTACCTTGAGATTTTTACCTCACCCCAGTCAAAATGACTATTATTAAAAAAAAAAAAAAGACTGTAAATGACAACACAGATATGGGGAAATGAGAAATACTTATTCACTGTTTATAGGAGCATAAACTAGTACAGCCACTATGGAAACCAATGTGAAGACTATAACACTCATGGACTTGTACTCCAAGAGTCTATGTCCTATGATAGAAATACTTGCACATGCAATATGTGTTTACTGCTTTTCAATCCACAACAGCAAGACAGTTGAATTACACTAGGTGTCCATCAAGAGACAATTAGAACAATGTGTTCTGTATATAAAATATAACTTTTGTTAGCTATATGGAAAAATGAAATTATGACATTTACCAGAAAATGAATAGAACTGGAAAATGTTACATGAAGTGAAGTGTATATTCATGGTGATGTGAGTCTTTGTAGAGGCCACAAAACTAGCAATGGGCCCCTGGAATAGCCTTAAATTAGAAGGCTGGGGAGGCTAGTAAAATATATGTGATATGAGGGGGAATACTTCAGATGGCAAAGGATAGCAGTAATGAGAGCCCAAGAGATGGGGAGAGGATGTATGTGGGTGTCAAACAAAACTGAGCACATAAAAAAAAAAATACCATAAGAAAACTAGCTGGTTCATATACTAATAAATCAATAAAACAAAGAAAAATCATGTTTTATAAAATAAGTAATTTGTATAGATTTTGTAAAGCTAATGAATGACCTTGGTCATTCTATTTCCAAGAGAGTGCTGCATATGTCAAGTTGCTACAGGATTAGATGATGACAGTCTTTGTAAGGGAAAGAGCAATTTCACACACTCAAATTAGACTATAAAGAAATTAATTTTCTCTTGTGGTTTTAAGAGTGATAAGGATAATATATGCATTCATAGAATTAGATGCTTTTAAGGTTTATGCATATAAGCATCACTTCTGCCTTATTCAAAAAACACTGAATATAAGAAAGCCAGACAGCCTGCAAAAGCTCCCATGCACATTAGCCATTGTCTCAGATTTGAGTTTCGTACATCTGGTACAATATGGTACATCATATGTCAAAGCATATGAATGCTACTGAAGCCAAGGACAGATAACATATGCTTAGAAGTAAAATATTTGTGAGTCTTGTTGCTTATCAAAAATTAATGAGGACAACTGTGTGTGTTTAGCCTATTTTGAGTTTATAAACAGATCAGCAGGGTTAACTGTGAAAACTGCTTTTATGAAGCAGTCAAATCAGGTTTTGTCAAGCTATGACACTTTCCATAGCTTGGCTCTGTTCAACACTTACACACACACACGCACACAGAGAGAGAGAGAGAGAAAGAGAGAGAGAGAGAGAGAGAGAGAGAGAGAGAGAGAGAGAGGGAGAGGGAGAGGGAGAGGGAGAGAGAGAGATTTAAATTGCAGGGATAGTCAGAGGCCTAATTAATAGATCCCGTAGGTCAAAGTTCCTCCCCCAACACTGTTTATGAAATTATTCATTACAATTTCATTTCTGGAGTGAGGAGTCAAATCATTGGACAGAGTACTCACTACACAAGCATAAGGACCTGAGTTTGGATCTGGAGAAACCAAATAAAAGTGGGTGCAGTAGCACAGCCCTTGAGCCCAAGCACTGGGAAAGCAGAGGCATCCTAGGTCCTCATTGGGTAGTCAACCTAGGCAAGACAGAGAAGTTAAGGCTCAGAAAGAGACCCTGTCTCAGAAAAATCAGATTGAGAAGTGATTGAGAAGGACATCATTATCGTCCTATAATGGTCTCTGATTTCTACATGAGATTGCATGGGAAAGTACATGTAAACACACACACACACACACACACACACACACACACACGAGAGAGAGAGAGAGAGAGAGAGAGAGAGAGAGAGAGAGAGAGAGAGAGAGAGATTAGGGGGAATTAATCTTCTGAAAATATTCATATTTCCACTGAGGGTGTCCATGTGTATAAAATTAAAAACAGAAGCCATTAAAATGCTTTGTGGAGATTTTTTTTTACTCATGACTTCTTTATTTACAAAGTTCTCTTACCTATAGGGTTCAATATAACTTTAAAGTGATCCCATGACAAATGTTTTCAAACTTCTTTTGTGGAGAATGGAACTCAGGTGCTGTCAGTCACTCTCCCAGTTTTCTTTGACAAATTCAGATGTTGAGCCCTTATCTGTTACCTCCATCTCCAGTCCAGTTTACTCTGTGCCTATGTAGCCTCATGAAAGAGTGATGTCATATTAAAAGACAGCTGGTGTTTGATTTGGAAGGATTGGGGAACCAGGAGAGTTGTGTTCAATACCACTAATATGAAGCCTGCTATTTATGAAGCTTCAGAAAATCTTTGAGTTAAGGACATTTGGTTGCATCCTCAATATTTGCCTCTACTTGCCATGTGGGCATTGTAAGGAATTTTCCAATTTCTCTCTTTTCAAAGATGTTATTTCCTTTGGAAGACAAACTGTCCAGGAACTGGTGAGTTGAAGCTAAATCTATAGTGTATTCACAGTTCATAAACTCTGTGACTCCCCTCACAGATCTATTGTAGTCATTGTACCAGTTGCATGATATCAAACACCCCCCCCCATCACATGGATGCTGCCTATATCAATCATTTTTTATCACAACTAATGTCAAATGTCAACAGAAACAACTTAAGGGAGGAAAAATATCCGTTAGCTCAGATTCAAAGATTCCACCCATCATAGAGGAAAGATGAGAAGAGATGAGTTGATCATATATAGCACCTAGGAGTCAGAGAGAGATTGACAATCCTGTTGATTTTGCATTACCACTTTTCTTGCATCTCAACACCCAGCTCACAGGATGCTGCTGCCTACATTCAGGATGGGTTGACCCACTTAGTTTAATCCATACTGGTAATATCCTAAAAGACATGTACAGAAATGCACTTTATTAATCTAATTATTTTTAATATAACCAAGTTACAATCAAGGTTAACTACTTGTCTTAGTTTGGGTTTCTATTGCTGTGAGAAAATACCATGGCAATAGGCAGCTTGGGGAGGAAAGGGTTAATTTGGCTTATACTTCCACATCATGGTCTATTATCATAGAAAGTCATAGCAGGATCCTGGAGACAGGAGTTGAAACAGAGAACACAGAGGGATGTTGCTTACTGACTTGCTCCTAATGGCTTGTTCAGCCTACTTTGTGAAGAACCACAGGACCACCTGCCCAGGTATGGCACTGGCCACAGTAAACTAGACCTTCCCACATCAGTTATTAATCAAACTAATACCCCCACATACTTGCCTACAAACCAATCCTATGGAAGCATTTTCTCGGTTAAGTTTCTTTCTTAAATATGTCTAGGTTTATGTCAGACTGACAAAAACCAAGTGACATACTGCAGGGCATTTACCCACCAACCCCACAACTTCCTAGAGTTTTCTTGATTGTGAGCAGCAGAAAATATTAGATAGAAGGATTTAGATTGTGGAGATAAACAGATAGAAAATACAGGATAGCCTCTAGAGGGCCTGGAACCTATTCCAATGAACCCTGACTGTCTCTGCCCCAAAGTATTTATAGAGATATCAAGAGGTACAGCAAAAGACCTCCACCCCCAGCACAGCCAAGTGCAAACCATCTCAGACACCTGCACTCAGGCTTGTGGTCCTAATCATTCTCTCTATGCAGGCTCATGGTCCTAATCATCCTCTCTATGCAGATCTGCTGAATAAAGCCACAAGGAACCTGAAAATGGGCTCCCACAGGACCCCCTTCTTAATATATAAAAAATAACTCATTATTAAGAGTCCACAACAATCTCCATAGCTGTTACACCTCCCAGTATGGGAGAGGAGGATGATAAAGATGGCATTTCTTTTTTGGATTAGTCCAAGGTGACTACAGGAGTCTTTAGCTGCATTTTAGCTGCATCAAACCCTTTCTAAACCAAAAACTTAATGCAATTGCAAACTTAAATAATCCCTTAGCTGTAGTTAGAGTTTTCCTGTCTGGCCCAGTCAGGACAAATCTCTCTTACCCGCCAGTCCCACAGTCGCTCAGACCCAACCAAGAAAACACACAGAGACTTACATTGTTTAGAAACTGTATGGCCGTGGCAGGCTGCTTGTTATCTATTTCTTCTCTTTTAAATTAACCCATTTCTGTTAGTCTATACTTTGCCACATGGCTTGTGGCTTACCAGTGTCTTTACATGTTGCTTTTCATGGTGGCGGCTGGCGGTGTCTCTCTCCAACCTTCTACTTCCCAGAATTCTCTTCTCTCTTGTCCCACCTATACTTCCTGCCTGGCCACTGGCCAATCAGAACTTTATTTACAAAGAGCGATATCCACAGCACTTAGCTTCATCATTACCATTAACAGGTTAACATAAATATTGCTGTACATAGTCACAGTTCTCCCAATCTTACAACTCAAAGCAAACTCTTAACAGATCCATTTGAATGAACATATATAGTGCAATGTATAGTTAACAATTTTCTCAATCTTACAACTTTAACTCTTAGTAGAATCATTTGAATTTTCTTGCTAACAGAACATAGAAAAACCTCCATGTATTCACATCAAACTTAAATATTTCCTTAACTCCACAAAACCAGGGTGCATTAATATCAATAGGTTAAACATAATTTCTGCAAACATATATTCAACCTTAATTCACTCATAACTCCTCCTTTTCTTTATAATTTTTTAAAACCAAATCTGGAACCTGGTTAGAAAAAAAACAAACTTATACAATTCCTACAAACCCATATTGACTCAATCTACCCATTAACACTTTGAAAACTTTTAGCAAAACATCCAAAAGCAGTTTCTTAATAAAACTCTTTACACTTTAAAAGTAGTCTCTTAGTATACTCCATTTGCATTTCTTACTAACAAAACATGATATTAATCCACTATTGGTGAAATTATTAAGGCCACTCCACATAATTAAAAGGGAGGTTTATTTTGTGGGGTAACTTACAAATGAAGGGATAGGTAGGTTGTAAGGTCTGGCAAAGGTATGGCGCAGTCTGGCAGTGTTCTCTGAAGACCTCTGCTTGGTCTACCTCCAGCGTCCAGGGTCCAGGAACCAAAAAGAGCCCACACATCTGGATCCCAGGTCTTCAGCATCCTCTCTCAGCCCCGCCTTGTAGGCGTGACCATTACCGAAGCCTCAGTGGATGTTGGAACTTCCAGATCAAAGCTGGAATGGATGGCTACCCACTACAATCCACTCAAACAACAATCTTTTTTTAAGTTAAATAGACTAAGGGATATTAACTTTACCTTTTCTTTATAATCTTTAGGCAAAATCTCAAGCCTAGTTGGAAAACCCAAACTTTTCTGTTTAAACAGTTCCATTTGTAACATAAAACCAGTTCCATAAGTGATTCCATTTTTACATAAACAATTCCATAATACAATTAATGAATCACCAGTTAATAAAGCATATATGTATACACAAAATTGCATCTTGACTCTGGGTAGAAGCAATAAATTTCTTCATTTAAACAGTTCCATTTTTAACACAAATAACTCCAGAAAACAGTTCCCAGTTCATTATGATAAGTAAATTCAAGATTATCCCATTGCAATGAAATCACTATTGTTCGTTTCATTTCTTAAGTCCCAAAATTCAAATAATAAATTCTGGTATGAGCCTTCCAAATACAAAGAAATCCAAAACAAAAACTTTTTATAGTTTTATCTCATTATTTTAAGTTTAGAAAGTTCAAAAAAAAAAAAAATTCTGGTATCGGGCTTTCATTTCCAAATATAAAGAGATGTTTTACAACGAAAACTTTTTGCAGTTAACAATTTAGTTCAAACAAGCATCTTTGTAACTTTTGTTCTCATGGACAGAGATCTTTTTAATTACAGTAGTATTCTAAACCACACCGTTTTTGATGTTAGCTCAGGTTTTTCCGTGTTACATTGATTTTCCATGGATCTCAGCTGCAGGTGCCTTGGGCTGGTTCTGGCATCTGCCATTCTTAGCTTCTTAGCAGCTTCCGGAGCTTTTGAAACCATTCAGGCTGCCTGCTTTGCAGTCTACCAGGACACTACCTTCTGTGTCTCAGGTTCTTTCACCATATACATTAAGCATAGATTCACAATCAACATTTATAATTTTTCACAAACTCACATATAACATGTGCTTAAGCATAAACTCACATATAACATATTAACATCTACTTATTTATACTCCTTAAGGAAACTATAGAAGTACTTTAGAAAATATATTTCTTATTACTTCTTATATTAATTCCATCTTCTTATTTCTTATTTAAACTTACATTTACAACTAGATCTTTACTTCTTACAAGCTTATTACTACATGTCTTAAGACTACCTTAGATACTTCTTTCAAGCTTATATTCTTAAAGGAACTCTATAGATCTATTTTACAAACATATAGGGCTACCATTAGCATATATCTAACTTAGCAAACACGTAAAGATTTTTTAACAGAGATCTAACAAGACAGAATAGATGATTCTATGAACTCCTATCTTATTTTCATCTTTTCCTAATTCTTTTTTTTTTTTTTTTTGGTTTTTTGAGACAGGGTTTCTCTGTGTAGCTTTGTGCCTTTCCTGGAACTCACTTTGGAGACCAGGCTGGCCTCGAACTCACAGAGATCTACCTGCCTCTGCCTCCTGAGTGCTAGGATTAAAGGCATGCGCCACCACCGCCTGGCTCATCTTTTTCTACTTCTTACTCTTAATTATTATCACTATCTCTATTAGAAATATTCTCTTAAAAAAGCAAAAAAAAAAAGAAAGAAATATTCTCTTAACTAGACAGGAAATATTTCTAAAGTTTAAAGTTTATAGTCTGCTTTGCTAAACAACACTGGGATTTAGTGAGTGTTGTTGTTATAGAGTTGTGGTACTTGTTGCTAGGGAACTGTAACATTATCTGGATGAAGCCACACCCCAAAGCTGCTGAGTTCTCTCAGAGGTTCTGGGTCCTGGAACTGGCAGAGATGTACTGTCAGCGGTAAACGGTTTTTAACTAGAGTCTGTCCCTTCACCCAAATTCATAATAGCTCCCCTAAGTGCTTCAAATCAAACAAATGTTTCTATTACAGCAGTACTTTTGGTTTGTTCTACCAAAAAACTTCACTTCACGCTGTGAAATTACCATATTTAGCTGCTGTAAAGCTCTTCACAAAAATACTGCACAGCTATTAAGTGATATAAAGTATTTTCTAAAGGAGCTAGTAAAGCCGAAAGTGGCACAGCTCCCGGCTCTATTTCCTCAATGTTTGCATTAACCAGTGACAAAACCTCAGAAACACTAATCAAGCCACTTTCATTCTGGTTCCCTTATAGGAATGTTGTTGGAGCTGACCTTTCTTAGTTCCACACTCCTTACCAGACATTCTGGTAACCACCGAGCTTTATTCTCCTCTTGTGAAAAAACACAAACATGTCCTCGACCCCATATTAACACAGGATCAGGATCCTTTTATAATCCTGAGCAGGAATCTTTCCATGTCACTTGAGCAAAAGTCGCTTGGATGCCACAGTGTCAAAAATCTATCTGTAGCAGACTGCTCACAGACATCCATATTCAAAAGTTCAGAACAAAAAGAGCATGATTTAATGCATTATGTGGTGATTGAGGGTAAATTTCTTCCTTTTTTATTTTTATTTTTTGAAGTTGTATTTTAAGACTGCTATGAGACCTTTCTACAATACTTTGTCCTTGAGGAATAACTGTTTTATGTATGATTTCCCATTGGGTACAAAATGGTTGAAATGTCTTGCTACTATATTCAGAACTATTATCAGTTTTAATAATTTTGGGTATACCCATATACGAAAAACACTTCAAGTAGTGCAAATTATATGTTTTGTAGCTTCCCCAGATGGTGCACAAGCCATTAGAAATCCTGAATAAGTGTCAATGGTTACATGTACATATTTGAATTTGCCAAATTCTGCAATATGAGTAACATCCATTTACCATAGAAGAATAGGAAGAAGACCTCGAGGGTTTACCCCTAAGTGAGGGACAGGAAAATATTTTGGACATATCCCATATTGTTTAATTATTTGATGAGCTGCTTCTTTAGTAAGATTGAATTGTTTTCTTAAGCTTTGGATGTTTTGATGAAGAGCATGTGACTGTTGAGCCATTTCCACTTGGGATAATGCTACTATCTTTGTTAACATATCAGCCATTGCATTCCCCTCAGCTAAAGAACCAGGAAGATTGGAGTAAGCTCTAATATAGTCCACAAAACATGCAGCTTTCTTTTGTGGAACAGCATCTTGAATTTGTTGAAACATTTTGACTTGATTGTTGTTAGTTTCAGTATTTTCACCAAAACTGTTCATATTCAAAGGCATCAAGAAGATAGATCTTCCTTCATGAAACATATCCTTCATTAGCTTACTCTGAGAAAAAGCACTTTCAGGATTTAGTATTTCCACTTCATTAGGTTTAACTCCTGATATTATTAGCAGCTGTAATATTTAGCATTGATTTCTTATAAGGAATTTTCAGGTGAAGCAATTTTTTTTAAATGGCTAGATTTTCTGAAGTTTGTTCCCATCTGTAAAGCAGTCATTTCTTTTTGAATGCCCGTTTCCTTGTCTCCTTATTAGATTTGCAAAGTAGTTACTCATTGCAGGCAGTTTGTTCAAAAGGCAAATAACTTTTTTAATTTCAACATAAGTTTCTTCATATCTAAGACAACATTCAGTGTATTAACTGCTTTCCCTTGTTTTAAAGATTTTAAAGTGGTTTATTTGCTCTTATAGGTAGCTTTTTGTCTGATCTGAGTTCTCAAGAGGTAAGATTAAGGATTTTTTGTTGTTGTTGTTTTGTTTTATTTTTCATTTTTTCTTTTTTCTTTTTTCTTTTTTTTTTACAGCAGAGTAAGACCTTTTAATAGAATCAAAAGCTCATACCTTTAATCTTCAGCACTCTGGTGGCAGAGCCAGGCGGATTTTTGTGAGTTCGAGGCCAGCCTGGTCTACAAAGCAAGATCCAGGACAGGCACCAAAAATACACAGAGAAACCCTGTCTTGAAAAAAAAAAAAAAAGATTAAGCTTTTTACCATTGCTTTGAGAAGAAACTTCATTCTGAGCTGAAAAGTTTTTGGACAGTTTTGCCATCTTTAGCTGAAAAACTCCATTTCCCAGGATGCATTTCTCTTCATAGGCTCACTGTTAAGAGCTAGCTTATGACTCCATTTCCAATAGTTCTTTTTGGGTCTGGGAGTCAACCCTTCAGTTCTCTTTTACCAGACTTGCTTTGGAAGTTTTTGCTTTTGCAACAAGAGATTTGAACCAAGAGTTTTAAGTTTTCAATTATGGAACACAGAGAGATTTCTTTTCTCTCCTCAGCTGGCTTTAACAGGTGTCTCTCCTTCATTTGACACCGGCCTGGGATCAGAACTGCACCTGGCTTGTTAGCACCCACTGAGGTTTCTGATAGCAACTTTCCTCGGAGCTTGTGTTTGCCTTAGCCAGTCAGTGAAAAACAAAAACACTTTCAGTGAAAACCAAAAACACTTACAACAGAGCTTTTCAATAGCTTCTTCAGAGACATTTTCTCCCACTGAGAGATCTTTATCATGTTTTGCTTGTTTCCCCTCCTCCCCCCAGGCCGAGCTTCAGGTATCTATCTGTGGCTCTGTACCTCTGCTAGCTGCCTTTGGAGATAGGGGCTTTTCCCCTTCAAATCTACCTCAAACTCTAGCAGCTTTCTCAAGTCTTGCATTTTCTGGGGAGGAATCTGTCCCTTCTCCATTTCTTCAGAGAGTCTCTTTCTCTCTGACAGTTTTGGTCTCAGTTTATCCCCCCCTCTGCCCAAGAAACAGTTTGACACTAAAGTGGTGGCTTTTCCTGCTACTGAAGGTAGGGGCCTTTTGTCTGTTTCTGTTTTCGGGGTCTGTGTGATTTGCGTACTGCGTACGGACTGAAAATCTAGCAAGGGAGAGTTTTTGCAATTTCTAAATTCCCATTAGGACAGGTGTTTTGCCTAATCAGGCCTTCACTTGGCCCAGTCCCCCAGTGGGTTGTGTTTGTTTGTCTGGGTGCTCAAGGACAGAGCTTATGCCAGAGGCAATCACCCCTTAGGGCTACACTCCCTCATCTCACCAGGAGGCAGTTGAAACAAAGCTTTTCTCAAAGAGATTCTATCTCTGACAGAAAAGAAAGCTTTACTCCTGGATAGTTCTGTTCTGCCCTGGCTGGGCTCTATCCCCAGACAGCGTTCTGACTCAGCAGCATAACTGCTTCAGACACAGTTCAGCTTCACTGCTTTCCCGGGAAGATCCTTTCTCTGGTAGGAAAGCTTTTCTCAGATTTCTTTTTGCAGCTGTGGACCTGTCAACCCAGGACTTGTAGGAAAGTGGACAATTGTGCCGTTCCCACTAGCTTTAGCTTTGTGTGTTCATTAGCAATCTTCCCCTGGGTCCTGCACCTTCCTGCCTCAGCTCTGTGCTCCAGGAAGTTTACAACTGCAGGAACCCGGAAATGCACTCCAATTCTGAGACTGGCCACTTGCCTCTGTGTCTTTGGTCAGAATCGAGGATACAATGCTAACAGAGTTTGCTTTGCTTCAGGGGATCTTTGCTTTCGGAAGATTAGGAACACCTTTTCACAGCTCACTCCGAAAATGCTTGATGCCTCAGCTCAACTGTCCCATCAGTTACAGTTGAGCTGAGGCATCAAGCATTATCAGTGACAGTTGAGCTGAGGCATCAAGCATTTTCGGAGTGAGCTGTGAAAAACTGATGAGCTCTTTTGCTTTTCTTGGGTAAAGTTTCCTGCCTTTTTGGGCTCTCCATAGCTCTTGAACCTTACTTTCCCAAGCATTTCCTTCAGGGTACTCTGACCCACTGTCTTTTACTAGCTTGAAGAGAGAACTTAGAAGAGGTTTTTAGGAACTTGTCCCTGCCTCCTGCATCGCAGGGAGGATTTTTAAAGTTTGAAAGAGAACTTAGAGAGGTTTTGCTGTTTTAAAGAGGTTTGTTGTTTTCCCTTAGAACTAATCATAGGTGATTTCCATACTAATATCTTCAGGTGATTCTAATTTTTGTCCTTGAGAAAGTTAAAGGCTTTAGTTTTCCCTTCTGAGAAAGTTAAAGGCTTTACTTTTTATGTTTTTAAGAGAAATATTAAACTTTTTAGAGAGATTTTCCCCAAAATTTCCAAGAAAAGCTTTTTAGTTTAAGAGAAAGATTTTTTTCCCTCAAAAGAGAGAGACCATCTTTTCCCAAAACCTCTGAACTTTAAACTTTTTGGCTTTTTACACCATTATTTTTGCCTCAGGGAGAAATCACTTTCTCCTGCCACTTGGACTAAGCATTTCAGCTGTTCCTAGGACTAAAGCTTCCAGAGGAAACTTTTTTCCTGGTGGATAAGCTCAAAGAAGAGCCTTTTTACTACCCATAAAGCTCAAAGACAGATTTCCCCCCAGTTTGCGTTCATAGTCCCCAAAGTTAGAAAACTGAAGTATTTCTCACTAGTTGCTTTTAGTTATCTTAATTTTTTTCTACACGATCTTACATTTCTAAGTTTTTCCTACATTATGTTACTACACTATAACTTATACTTATTTTTCACAGATAGAAATTGAGAAAAGGGATAGAAGATAGAAAATTTTGACAGAAGAGAATTTTTCACTGCAGCATCAGTCATGCTTCCGGTCTGTTTTCCTTTTCTCTCAAGGATAAAACCCCTGCCCCTCTCTCTCTCTCTCTCTCTACACACACACACACACACACACACACACACACACACACACACACACATATAAAACACTGGCATGCCACTTTCCACTGGCAGGGCTGATTCACACTTTCGCCAAAAATTCTGTAATAAAATTATTATTTTCCTTTATCTTTAGTCCATATTATTTTGACTTTAGTCCCCCCTTTTTTTGTCTTCAGTCTCTTTTTCTTTCTTTAGTCCCTGTTCATGGCACCACTCTGCAGGGTGTTTACCCACCAACCCCACAACTTCCCAGATTTTTCTTGAGTACGAGCAGCAGGAAATATAAGACAGAAGGATTTAGGTTGTGGAGATAAACAGATAGAAAATACAGGATAGCCTCCAGAGGGCCTGGAACCTATATCAATGGGCCCTGTCTTTGCCCTAGAGTCCCCAAGCACAGCCAAGTGCAGACCATCTCAGACATGTGCACTCAGGCCTGTGGTCCTAATCATCCTCACTATGCAGACCTGCTGAATAAAGCCACGAGGAACCTGAAAATGGGTGCCCACAACATACATCACATTTTCTTGATTTAGCTCTCTGCAAGAACTCCTTAGAATCTTCTCTAACTGTGCTGGGACCTTATTTTCCTCTGCCTCAGTTCTACTGATGAGAGTTACTTTCTTAGCACCAAATGCCAAACCTATCATATCAGCTTCCAAACCTCAAATGTTCTCAAGAGTTTTCTGTGAGTAGAACATTTCTAATTCTGTGATCATGACTAAGTGGCATTTATTTCCATCTGTAATCACTTGTGGTACAAGAAGAATTGATGTACATTTTGTATAGTTTAGGTCATACCTTTTCAACAAGGTACTAAGGAGGCTGTGACACAGAAAAGGGACTGAAGCATTAAGGGTGATTTTGATCATTGTATTGATCAGCACCGTACAAACCAAACTAAACTTAAAATATACTAGTAACAAACAAATGTCAAACTCCAATGTGATGTCCCCAGGAAAAATCTGGAATATTAAAAATAATGTCCCCAGGGAGCATCCTTACTGTTCCACCTTGTGAGGACAAAGCAGGTAGAGAGCTAACTACCCACTAGGAAGCAAGCCCTCACCAGACACTTCTGCTGTACTTTGATATTGAACTTCCAATTGTCTAGAAATCTGAGGGATATACTGCTATTTTTGTTTTGTATTTTTGTTTCTGTTTATAGTAGTTTGTTACAATGAATTAAGATACTATATTAAATAAAAGCCAAAATGTGCAGATTAATTAATTAAGACACTTTATCGGATTACATCTATGAATATGTAGTAATTTATTTATCAGCTTATAAAATATTAATATAACATGTTATATATATTATATGCATGCTATACATTATATACTTATTAATATATCTATGATATTTTCATTTTAGCCTACAACCAACATAAAGCATACAGAAATGTTTGTATTATTAATACCATGTCTTTGGAATTGACTATACATTTTCTCAGTTCAGATTAACCACAATTCATGTACTCAGTAAACTACAGGTAACCATTGGCTACCATGCTTGACACCCAAAACCAGAACTCTGTAGTCTTCTGTTTCTTTTCTCTCACAAATGATCTAATCTAGAGGGTGTCTCCACTTACTTTGTGGACTTGCTTGCAGTTCAATCTACTTAACTCTAAACACTATCACTTTTACCCCACTTATGCATTGAAATATCTTTGCCAAAATCCCCAGGAACTTGCTCATTATCAGCAGAGCTCTGAGGACCACATCATTTATCAAAATAAAAGATTTAAAATAATATTGAAACTATTGTCATGTTATCTCAGAAGGAAGAAATCAAAAGACATGTGTTATCTATGAAAAATTCCCAGAATAGAATACTACAGAGTCTTAAAAACTTTGCTTAACAGTCTGCAGGATTTGTATTATTGGAGGAGCCAAAAGAGCCAGCAAGTGAGTACAGAAGTAACCCTAGGAACTCATGACATGGGGCAGAAAAGAACTAGGGGGAAATTGCGCCATTGCTTAGAAGGACACCTGTGGCTGGCACTGCTGAAGGAACCAGTCACTAATAAAATGATGCTTGAGAATCTATGAAGTCAGAGGAATTATTAAGAAGATTAAACAATGTTTATTCTCTGCCCCATTGTTAACCCATTTCTATTCTTCTTCTCCATGGATGTGCTGGCTAGTTTTATGTCAACTTGACACAGTTTGAGTTGTTTCAGAAAAGAAAACCTCAGTTGAGAAAATGCCTCCACCATATTGGTCTGTGGATAAGCCTGTAGTGTATTCTCTTCATTAGTTATTAGTGTAAGAAGGCTTAGCTCACTGTGAGTGGTGCCACTCCCAGGCACCTAAGGTGCTATAAGAAAACAGGTTAAGTAGGTCATGAGGTGCAAACCAGTAAGATGCATCCCTTCATAGTCTCTGCATCAGTTCTGGTGCCCAGGTTCCTATTTCAGTTCCTGCAATGACTTCCCTTGATGATGAAATATGAAAGATAACAAAAATCCAATCCTTTCCTCCCAAAGTTGCTTTTGGACCTGGGGTTTCATAGCAATAGAAACCCTCACTGAGACAATGGGTGCTTTCATACAACTGGCATGTCATCAATAGGTATGTTTTGTTTTCAATTATTTTCATTGGGGTGATTGTTCTGAAATCTCAAAATCTTCTATCTTCCTTAGACTTTAGATGTCAAACTGAAAATTGAAGACTTTCATTTCATTCTACCATGTGCATATAAAATTCAGGATGTCAGAAACAGAAACCATCTTCCTTCTCCTCAGTTTTCCATCCTCCCTCAGTAAATGATGTCTGAATCCAGGGAGAAACTCAATCATTTTTCTTTCATTCACATGTCTAATCAACAAGTCATCTACTCTCCACTAACTAATGACTTCTCAAAATTGTACCCTTTTCCAGAAGCTGCTGTTGATTTCTTACTTCAAGGCATTTTCACCCTTGGAGGAACAATTAGGCTATGACATTAGTCTCCTAATTGTTCTCATTGTGGTCAATGTCTTTTCTTCCATGCATTTTGAGTGATTACCTTAATACCCAGACTCAAACACATCATTTTTTCTGCCTCCAGCCCCTACAAATCTCTCTAAGATTCCTCTCTGATTACCAACCTCATTTCATCCATTCCCTAACCTCCTTGGGGGTCAATATTCCATCAAACTGAACTTCCTGCTTTTCTTTTCTTGCCATTGGTGCACACAAGCCATATATTTTACTTGAGAGGCAACACTCCCCTCATTTCTCCTGATGCACCTGTATGCAGTCTGATTTTATGAAAATATTCTTGTTCTTACTTCAAGACACCTTAACTCCTTGTCCTTATATCCCAACCTATCATCAATAGAAAGCATTTTCCATCTTCAGAATCTCTCTTTCCATCCTATTTTTTCCTGGAGGAAAGGGGTTCATTTTATCTTGCAGCATATTTGGCACATAAAACATACTTAATAAATCATTAAAAATACCTAGATGAATAAATGTTAGAGTGGATCTCTGCCTGGTGGAGGCATGGACAGTTTCCCTAGTGTGTTTAAGTGCCTTTGCCTTTTTCACTTGGATGCATTGCTTCAATGAAGACTATTCATTGGCTTTTGCACCTTTCTATTCTTTTGAATGTGACACATGAGTTGTAAAAAGGCATACTCATTTCAAGTTATTTTCTCAGTATTATTTTTCTCAAAAGTCAAAGAAATAGTATAGAAGACCCTCTACTGTGGGAATATTTGTGAATTTCTCAGTAGCTGTATCTCCTTATATGTTGTTTGTCAGTTCATTAAAGTGACAAATGGCTGGAAGGAGATAACATTCGGGTATGCAGAGCTAACACTGCCTAGGAAGTTACTAGTGATCAAAATCTTAGTGAAATAAATAATAATGGGTTGCATAATCAAAGGACATCTGTTTTCCAAAACATAATACTTGTAATAAGTTTTGTTCCAAGCCCACTTTCTGAAGAGAGGGAAACCAGAGATGCAGGTTGAGGTATTTAGGTGGCATTGTAGCTGCTCCTTGAAATCATAGGATCATAGGACTTGTGCAATCACCCTGAAAAGCAATAACTCTGCAAATGTACAGGGACTCAATAAACCAGTAAAGCTTCATAGCACAGACACTTTAACCAAACAATTAAATTAATGAGGAAAAAAGGGTCTGTGAGAGAATTCAAAGTCTAATATTTACTTCATTTTAAACTTGCTTTGGAGTCCTGATCAGTAACAAAGTCCTTGAGACTTCTCTATTCCCATGAGTAATTAAGTGTGAAATTTCAAAGAAGACTGGATACTTATTCAACCCATCTCCAACCCTTGACTTTATATTGTCAGTGTATACCTCAGGGCCCAGACAAGGCTTATTCTCCCCTATCTATACATATTTTATGATGCCCTTGTGTCTTAGTTAGGGTGTCTATTGCTGTGAATATACACCATCACCACAGCAACTCTTATAAAGGAAAAACATTTCATTGAGATGGCTTACATTTTCAGAGGTTAAGTCCATTATCATCATGGTGCAACATGGTGGTATGGAGGCAGATATGATGCTGAAGAAATAGTTGAATGTCCTACATCTGGACTTGCAGGCAACAGGAAGTGGTATGAGATGCTGGGTGTGGCTTGAACATATATGAGACCACACAGCCTGCCTCCACAGTGACACATTTCCTACAAAAAGCCCATTCCTTCTCCAACATAACCATGACTCCCAATAGTACCAGTCACTTTGCAGGCCATTTTCTTTCAAACCACCATACCCTGGCATTCAAACACAACTTTTCTTAGGTAAAATGAATGCAATAAATATTCTTATATAGTAGGAATATATGAAGATGGTGCTGGTAGTCATGTCACACTCTTGGCTTTCGGTGGTGGCTGAGGTAGCTGTAGCCTTGGCCAGGCAGGGTCTTGATCTTTCCCAAGAATGAGCACACAAGTGCCTCTCCTCTTACCCAGTGAGGCAGGACCAAAAGAGGACTACAACAAAGAGAAGAGACCATTGCTAGTACCCAGAAGTCACCATGACTGGAATCATCAAGAAACACATTCTAGACACTGGAAAGACCTGAGACACACCCTTACCTGCCAGAAAGCCCAAAGACACCAAGGGCTCTGCCCCTGACTAGGTGTGGTGGGAAGTGAGTAAGTAGATATAGAGTGGTGAGAGAAAGAAGGGAGCAATTGGTGGTGGAGAAACAGAAGGGGTTATTTGTGTGCTATAAAGTGAGGCAAGAGATGCAAAGGCAGTTGTTGCACTTGCTCCTTGGGAGCTGTACTGGCTCATCAATAGAGCCAGTAACAAACATAAGTGCCACTGGGCTTTTGCCTTCTTCCTTGGAGAAAACCAAACACTCCATGAGTCACTGTGACTCCCAGAGCCACATCCTAGCCCAGGAAGAACAACAGTACCTGCAGAATGGAGACCCACAACTGACTGAACATCCTCTGCTGTCTTTAGTTCTCATCATTGGCCTAGCTGATAACCTCTCTTGTTGTTTGTGGGGGCAGTTCAGCCATGAGACTAGACAACTATGTTGAATTAGTTTTACCATACTGTGTATAACTTTGGCCAGAGATTTATTTCTTTGCAAACTTTGGGTTTGGCAAACACTGGAAGATACCCAGAAACCTACCCAACATGTGGCCCACCCACAGCACAAGCCACTATGATGTGTAAATATGGGGTGGGGTGATGGGAGAAAGAGAAGCAGAAGAGCTTAATCACTATAAAGAGAGGTGATTCTAGAGACTCATGGGTGGAGAGGAACAGCCTGATATGAGTAGCCTGCAAAGCCATGGTGAAATCCCTACCCACTGAGGGCCATGGCTGAGCCTGTGGCAATGCAGCAGTAGGGTCTGTAGCAATGTCCAAAGCCCATGTTACCACCTCAGCCAGTATGAATGCCCCTGGTCTAAACTGCTGCCTTGAACCACATTGATATCCAAGGGCTGCAGAGTTGTCTCTTCCCCTTATTGGTTGCAGCACTTAGGAAGGCGGCCCTGCATCTCACCCAGGCAGCACAGTAGAGCTGACCCTGGTGGTGATAGTGTGGGTGAGCTGGCGCCTAGGACATGAGAGCAGAACTGGTCCAAACCCTTGCTGCCTGTGGCATTGGATAGGCTAGCCAGGGCAGTGCTGGAGAGCTCACCCTGGTGGTGAGGATTCTGGAGAGCTGGTAGTAACTCAGCTACTACCAAGGATCAGATCCAGGGTTATGAGTTGTTCCACCCCAACATCCACCCCATCTGTGAACTGCTGGAGTATGTTAAGGGGCCAATCCTTCACATCCAAATCTGCAGGCTTTCCAGGACACAGGGCAGCAACAGGAAATCCAAGAGGTGTCCCAGTGAGAATAGAGTATTGATAGTGTAGTGGAAGCCAGAGGCCTCAAACCAGACCAATGACTCATTACAATGAATATTTGCATGTAAAGATGTATGGAGTAAAGAGAATACTGTGTGACTCACTGTGGTACACTACAGCTTCCACTATGAAATGTGTATGTGCTTTGTTTTTAATTTAATTTAATTTTATTGGAGGGGGGAGGAAGGACAGAGGGCAGATGTGAAGGGACAGGGAGATGAGTGAGATTGTAGTACATGATGTAAATTTCACAAAGAGTCAATAAAAAGTTTTTAAAAAAGAATTTATTATGAATTTAACAATGGCTAAATATTGTAATATTTGGTTCAGTGTTTCAACAAATATAATTATACATACAAAAACTGACTGTAACATGAATTTCTGCTGATATGCACATCTCTTTATAAAACTGAAGTGAAAGGGTAAACTAAAAATAGTGAAATAGCCCAACTGGGAGAACACCTTGTCTCCCTAGGCATACCTAGAACTCCAAATCACAATGACATGTCATAATTCTTGGTAGGCTTTATGATAATTGCCTACTAAGGAAAACACACAAACACACACACACACACACACACACACACACACACACACACACCTCAAAAGCAGGCAACTGCTTGCAAAAATGTGTGTAACAATGAAAAAAAGGTAACCTAAGATAATAAATTTTGCAGGTGAGTGCACTGCATGTCAGACAGTGCCCAATGGAAAGGTTTTAGTACATTCTGGTTCTTCCTACTTATGCCTACCTTTCCCTGTCAAGACATGATATTTCACATGGTGCACTATCAGATGCTAAACAGTTGGCTGGATAGTCAGGAAGCTACAGTGAAATCAGATTACACATGCTTATTAGCATTCCCATTTATGGCCTTCCAAAACACTCACCCCTTGTAATCTCTACACATCCCTCCATCTGCACACAGGTTGCCAAAGCTGAGAATGTCTTCCATGTCACATATTCAGCATGAAATTTGTTGACAGAAGAAGTTGGCTGTTTGGTATGGTCTGAATGTTGTGTTCACCTATTAAAATTCTCAATAACTATGAGAATTAGATCAGTTTCCTTATAAACAGGCAAAAGGTAACTTATTTGTTCATTCCATATGTGGCACCATCTACAAACCAGAAAAAAAAGCTCTCACCAGACACCACATGCATTAGCACCTCAAACATGGTCTTCTGAGCCTGTAGAACTATGAAAAATATATGTGTACTGTTCTGAACCTATTCAGTGCCTGGTACTGTAGTGGGCAGCCATACCAGCATTGGCCTGGAAGTTCAACCCTCACTGAGGCTTCGGTAATGGTCACACCCACAAGGCAGAGCTGAGGGAGGAAGCTGAAGACCCAGGATGGAGAGGAGAGGTCTCTCTTGGTTCTGGGACCCTGGACGCTGGAAGTAGACAGAGTAGAGTTCTCCAGAGAACACCGCCAGACTGCGCCATACCTTTCCCAGACCCTGCAACCTATCCCTTCATTTGTAAGTTACCCCACAAAATAAACCTCCCTTTTAACTACATGGAGTGGCCTTAATAATTTCACCAATATCTGGCGCTCACGTGGGGTAAATACCAAAGGCCTGGGTGGCTCCCTCCCTCAGCCTCCTCCCTGGCTGGCGGGTACCTAAACCTGCCTGCAAAGTTCCATTTAACCAGGGGACACCTACACAGTTCCATTCCCGAAAAAGGGAGCAGCTAGTCCTGTGAGTGAGGCGTTCCCGCTCCTCCCTGAGTGCCCGCCATCTTGGCTCCTGCCTTCAGCTGCCACCAGCCAAGGTCGCCAGCAGGCCCTGCTTTGGAGCTATACCAATGCCTCCTGCTGGCTGAAAAGTGCTACTGCACCACCAGCACCACCACCGCCCGGCCACCCAGGCCTTTGGAATTTGCCCCATGTGAGCACCAGATATTGGTGAAATTATTAAGGCCACTCCACATAGGTAAAAGGGAGGTTTATTCTGTGGGGGTAACTTACAAATGAAGGGATAGGTTGTAGGGTCTGGCAAAGGTATGGTGCAGTCCAGCGGTGTTCTCTGGAAAACTCTGCTCTGTCTACCTCCAGCGTCCAGGGTCCCAGAACCAAGAGAGACCTCTCCTCTCCATCCTGGGTCTTCAGCTTCCTCCCTCAGCCCTGCCTTATGGGCGTGACCATTATCGAAGCCTGAATGGTGGTTGGAACATCCAGGCCAATGCTGAGATGGCTACCCACTACATGGTACATTGTTATGTTATGTAGTTCTAGTAACAGGAAAGGATGGCACAGCATTGTGCACTGTAGCCAGGAGTTCCTGACAGTCAGGCAGCTCTAGACTCTCCTAAGAAAGTGAACACATCTTAACAAGCACAATGGATGGGGCTAGTGCTTTAGAAGCTCCCATCAGTCTTTTCCACCCTGCTGATACATGGTACTCCAATCATATGCAGGCTTGATATTCTTACATGACACATTCAAATAATGAAAGATAGAATATTCAAAGCACTCTTACATTGTCTGGGAGACCTTGATAATTACTAAAGGTAACAGCTAATTTAGTATAGAAATTTTGGGCAACTCCAACTGATGACAAGCAGTGAGGTTTATTGTTGTTAAATGGCATAAAGTTTCCAGATCTCAAGCACACTTTATTTTCTGATTAAAAACAAATCAATCCTGACTTGCATATATTTCTTTATATTTTTGATTGAAAATAAATGCTTTTTATACAATATATTCTGGCTTCTGTTTCCTACACCCCAACTCCTCCAAGAGTCTCCCCTCTTCACCTTCCATCTTTTTCTCATCTTCGGTCTCCCCTAGAATATAAATAGGCATCTAAATAATAGTAATAAAATAAAAGATGATGAAACAAACAAATCGGAGTAGGAAAAAAGGAATTAATAGAAAGATAGAAAAGCACAAGAAATACATATGCAAAGGCACATGCTTTTTACCACACAAGAATCCCATAAAAATACAAAACTGAAAGCCACAATGTACATACAAATAACCTATAAAGAAAACAGATAAAATACAATAAAAATAAAGAAAAATTAAAAATTAATTGAGTAAATAATTAAATGCCCTAAGCACAATGAGACAAAAATATGTCCAAAGACTCTATTGAGTTCTTTTTTGTTGTTGTTGTTGGTCATCAACTGCTGGCCATTGAGTCTGTCCTTAAGGGTGTTTGTATCCCCAGTGAAACTCTGTTGTAGAAAACTAATTTTTTCAGTCTCAAGGCCCTAGGCCCTGAGGCACAACCTGTGCCATCCTATCCCCACCCATTCCAGCCCCAGCAGGCAAGATATCTGAGGGCAGGCCTGCCTACCCTGCCACCACTCACCCTGTAACTACAAGCCCCACTCTGTCTCACCCATTCTCCAACACCTCAGCTGTTCCCTGAGACAGACTCTGGAGCTTCAGTTGGACCAAGAAGGGAGTGACCATTCTTACAGCTATTCTCCCCAGCCTCTAGGCCTAAGGCCTAGAGGCACAAACTTTGCTCCCCTCCCCCCAGCCACACTCATTGCATCCCCAGTTGCAGGCCAGCAGGCAAGACTCCTGCAGGCAGGCCTGCCCATTACCTCCCCCATCAGACACTGTAATATACATACCCCACTTTGTCGCCAAAACTTACCCATCCCCAAGATCCCAGCAACTCCCTGACACATAGGCACTGATTGCTCCAATTGGAAGAAGAGATAGGTAGATGCCAATGCAAGAGTATATTCAACAGCATAAAGAGCAATATGGCACCAGCAGAACCTAGTGTTTTTACAACAGCAGGAACTGAACATCCCAACATAGAAAAATCAGAAGAAAACAACCTTAAAAATGACTTTATGAAGATGACAGAGGCCTTTAAAGATGAAATGAAAAATTCCTTTAAAATTTGAGAAAAAGATAAACAAAAAAATTAGAAGAAATCAATAAATGTCCTAAAGTCAAGAAAATCAAAAAAAGAAAAAGAGAAGAAATCAAATAGGTGAAGGAAACAGAAACACTGTAAGACTTGAAAATTAAAATCAAGGGAGTAAAGAAGACACAAATTTAGGGAATGCTGGAAATGGAAAATCTGAGTAAACAAACAGAAACTATAGATGCAAGCATAACCAACAGAATGCAAGAGATGGAAGAGAGAATCTCTGGTATTGAAGATACAATAGAAGAAATAGATTCATTGGTCAAACACACACACACACACACACACACACACACACACACACACACACACAATAAAGCCAACAGTCACAACACTAAATATCAATGAAATCTTGAACACCATGAAAAGATCTATCCTAGGAATAATAGAGGTAGAAGAATATAAGCTCAAAGGAACAGACAATATATTCAACAAAATCATAGAGGAAAACTTTCCCAATCTAAAGAAGAAAATGCCTATGAATATATAAGAAGCTTACAAAATACCAAATAGACTGGATCCAAAAAAGTCCCCTTGTCACATAATAAAAACCACTAAACATACAGAATAAAGAAAGAATATTAAGAGCTGCAAAGGAAAAAGACAAGTAACATATAAAGGCAGAACTATCAGAATGTTGAAACAGTTTTTTGCATATTACAATATATAGCATACTACAGGTATACCACACAATCCTACAGAGTAAGCAGTTATAGAAAGATCTAATCAAAACTCTAAAAGATATGATTAATAAACAGAAAGGGGTAATAGGGACCCCCAGAGATCGATTGTATAATGCTTTATTAAATTTAAATTTTATAAATGCTAATGAGAAAGTAACGACAGCTGCAGAGAGACACTGGATAACAGAAAGAAAAAAAAAAAAAACTACTGAATTAAATCAGCCTATATACTTTAAATGTGATGACCACCGAATGGAAACCAGTATATGTGTTATTTTGGGGAAGATATTTGGCTTTTGTTTCCAAAGGAGAAAAAAAGCAATGGATATCATCAAAATTGATAAACATTAGGTTTGAACAAGCAAGACCTCTTGATTAGAAGAGATGACAGTTCATCAATTAGTGTGACCATTCAATCTAAACTAACTTTTAAGACTAACAAATGCTTTCTATGTGATGATATAACTTGCCAAAAGGGAAGCTTCCTAAAGTGAGGGTTGGGGCAGGGTTTTGTTTTTGTCTTTCAAGGAGAATGAAGACAACCAGCTAAGGAATCTGAAGACCACAGGACAAATGGTACATCTGAAGAAAAAGGATGCATCATCCAGAGCCCCAAGAAAAGGAGTAAATTGGCCTATTGGTAGATCATGTTTCCCACAGGTTAAAATTTCATATATCTTTCTAAATGTCTATTTCTGTTGTTCTCTACAGACACATAATATAAATGGTCTTTTTGTAGTCCCTGTTCAATTAAAAACTAAAGGTGGGTTTTGAATTGGAGTGTGTCTCTTTCCTTCTTTAAATCCTAGTATGCTTGTTCAAAGAAAAATCCATAATGTCTGTCTTATGTCAGAAGAGCCACCTGATATAGGACAGAAGAAAAACCAAAATTAAGGGACTATTCCATTGCTAATATTTTCATAACCCTTTGCTTTTATTTTGACTCTTTAAACTTTTTCAAAAGTTATGAAAAGTTATGAATTATCAAAATTTATGACATATATATATGTATAAAACTTTTTGTCATGGTATGAATGGTCATATATAGTGCTAAAAGGGCTTCATCTAGCTTCTTATACATAATTTCATGTTTGAGTCTATCAGGTAACAAGGAATTAAGTTTTTGTACTCTGGATCTCTATAACAAATTATGGTCCTTTAACCTCTTTGAGTTCTGCTGCACATGACATTTTAAATGTTTGTTTTCTGTAGTAAACCATGACCATGCGTGAGTGACCTTTGAAGTCTCCAAACAGGGGATAGGGCTCCACAATAATGATTTCACTTGGACTATGGTAATGCCTCTAAGCTGACAAACACCACCCAGATATCAGCTTTGGGCTATAAACTGCTCAGGACAATTTCAAGGTAGCTGACTGAAATGATACAGTCTCACAGACTACTCTAGTCAGGAGTTGAGACAAGCCCTGCACAACAAATGATATAGCTAGCTTTTCCAGGACTTGACAATTATTCCAATTTTTTCAGTGTCCTCTAAAGATGCTGTCTTCCCCATCAAGCAGGTAGTAATTTTAAGAACATGCCACCCACATTCCCTAAAAGTAGGATTGGTGGTTTTTGGTATTTAGTGGGTTATGAATATTTGTCATCATTTAGTGGGGTTACAAGTTGTTACTGGTAATGGTCAGGAAAAACACTAAACAAAGGAGATTAGATTCAGGGATCTTGTTCTGAAAAGAAAAGGGAGAATATAAAAATAGGATAAAAGGGTAGATTATTGAATTTACTTTTAAACCAAAAAAGCAACTACTAGTTTTAAATATCTTACATTGATATGAATTTTTATATATCGACACAAATTTAAGTTTTTTTTTTTTTTTTGGTTAGAACATACTATATATTAATTTCTGTTCTTGTTCAAGGTATTGAACCTTTATAGCCCATTTTACAACGTAATCTAAATTCCTAGTCTTTGAAAGTTATTATTATAAAGTATTTACAATAATAAAGAAATGCAGGATAGTAGCTAGTCACCTATTGTAATCAAACTTATAGTCATGTTAGGTATGTTTTCAAGATCATATAGAGGTCATTTTAAGGCAAATAGGTAATATTTCAGATAAATATGTAAGTAGTCTTCAAATACTTGAGAGATCTACAGAATGTGGCATTTAAGATGTTTTAATAATATAAGGTTTTTGTTTGTTTGTTTGTTTGTTTGTTTGTTTGTTTGTTTTTAATGATGAGACGTGTCTGCTCCTGGCACACTAATCTACTTCAGAGAAGATGATAGACAAAGAAGAAACTCCATACAAAGTTTATTTTCTTTGTGGCAAAAGTTAGCCACTGGGCAAAGAACTGCCCTTGCCTCAACTGCGGACAGTATGTTGTCCAAATTGGACAAGGACAGAAAAGAAAGTGACTGCTGACTGAACTTTGCCAAGACAAGGCTGAACAATCCTTCAAAAATCCTCCTTCACAGAAAAGTTTATCAGATATTCTAGGCCTGTAGGCCTAATATGGATGCCCCAATGTTCCAGAAGAACCTTGGATGACTTTCTAGGCAGCCAGCTGTTTCTGTCATATCTTATTTTTGGAAGTTGTTTGCTCTATACTTCCTGTTTATTCAGGTAATATTATAGCCTTCTCAGGTCTCTGATGGAGTTGAAGACTAGATAGTTATAGTTTTCCTTGTTACAGGACTCAGAAAGGAAACTTACTAAAGAGATATAAAGTGTAAGGTTGAGAGATGTAAGATAGTTTTGGGTTGGTAATGCAAGTTAGGATAGAAAGTAAATAGGTACAATATAGTGATATTTTATTCGTATTGAAATGTGACTATTTGTATGTTAATAAAGTTGCCTTGAGGTCAGAGCAAGCCAGAGCAGAAGCTGAGCAGTAGTGGTGCATGCAGATTTGGTGCGACCAAGCAAATGGAGAGTGATCTGTCGTGAAAGGAGCAGAGTTCCCAGATAGTGTAGTGAAGAGTTTCTGTCCCTGGTTCCCAGGTTTCTAGGCGCAGAGTGCCCAGAAGCACCCGTTCCCTCATGGCACCAATGTTAGTTATTTTTGGTGCTCTTTAGGTAGATCTCTGTGTGTTCAAGGACACAGCCAGCATGGCAGACACATGCCTTTAATCTCAATACCAACCATAGAAGACCTGGAGGTCTGTACAAACAGACAGTGACGAGGAAGTCATGTGGCTGGGTTTACAACCAATGAGAAAATAGAACAGAAAATCTATAAAAATGATAAGACACACAGAGGTAGCTCTCTTGCAGAGAGGAAGAACAGCAGAAGCAGTGAAGGGTAAGGTTTTCTGCTCTTACTCTAACCTCATGGTTTTTAACTCTGCAATTGGTTCTGTGTTTCTTATTTAACAAGGCGGTTACATCTACAGTACAACACTTTGGACTCACCAAGGCAAGATACATAATGGATTATTTTCTCAGAATTTGTCAAATGATAATGGATTATACATTATTAATGTAATTATTACCTGTATATATTTATATATAGTTATTATACTTATTGTATATAGTTTTTTTCTATGTTTGTTAAAATCTTTGCCTTTTTTTATAGACAAAAAAAAGGGAAAATGTGTGATATTTTGTGTTCTGACAAATAAATCTTGCCTGGAGATCAGAGGGTAGAGCTAGCCACTAGTTAACTATAGAGTTCCTGAGGTCTATACAGACAGGAGACAGGAAGTGAAAAGAAAAGGTAGGGTGAAAAAAGGATCTCCCCACTCCTGGTCTGAGGATTCAGAGTGATAAGAAGTCTCTGGTTGCTTCTCCTCTGCTTTTCTGATCTTTCATCTTTTACCCCAATATCTGATTCCTGATTTTTATTGATAAGACTAATTAGGCCATGCTTCAAGTTCTGTTCAAGTTTTTCCTTTGAGAGCACGCAGAGTAGCTTCCAGTACTATGAACACTAATCCAAGAGGGGTGAAGGCAGTAGATAGGTACATGATAGACTTTTCTATATTCAAGGAACTGTATAGAAGATGCCTTCAGCAACAGGGCTTCATGATTGGTTAGTTTGCAGAGTGCAACCAATAGCATTGGCAGTGAGTGGGATATGTAAGAGTGCCCATGGAGCCCTGTGACAAGAAAATCAATTCTAAGTAACCCATTCCAGGCAACTGGAAACTTCATTGGTGATAAACAATGTCTAGTTGAAGCTGCACATCTCCTTGTTATGTGATGATTTCATTTAGATACTTTCATGTATTTTTAAGAAGCTTCTACTCTACTAGGTTTTCATATAACATCTAAAAAAAAAAAAGCCCTTAATTTTAGCTGTCCATCTCTGTATCTGCTCCCTCACCACCCACTTAACTCCCAATCCCTTTCCAGTCCACACAAATCCATCTATAACTATTCTATATCCCCTTGCTAGGAAGAATGAGCCCCCCACCTAATCACTTACTCTATACCTAACTTCTGTGGCTATACAGATGTGTATACAAGATGTGATTTGCTTATCAGTGGCTTAACAGATAAGTCCACATGTAAGCAAATAATCCTATATTTGACTTTCAGAGTTTGGGTTACCCCATTAAAGATAATGTTTTCTAGCTCTATCTATTTATCTGCAAACTTCATGATTTCAATTTTTTAACCTCATCCATTGTTGTATATTTAGACTGTGTCCAATTTCTGACTATTATGAATACAGTAATAATGCAGATGGTTGAGCATTTGTCTCTGTAATAGGATGAAGTGTCCTTTGGGTATATGCCCAAGAGTGCTATAGCTGGATCTTGAGGAAGATATATTTTCAGGTTCCTGAAGAATTTTCACAGCCTTTTCTATAGTAGCTGTACAAGTTTGCATTCTCACCAGCAGTGGATGAGTGTTCCCCTTACATACTCTCCAGAATGAACTGTTTTTCTGATCTTGACCATTCTGACTGATAGAAAATGAAATTTCAAAGTAGTTTTGATTTATATTTCTCTGATGACTAAGGCTGTTGAACTTTTCTTTAAGTATTTCATAGCCATTTCAGTTTCCTCTTTTCAGAATTCTCTGTTTATATCTATAATACATTTCAAGTTGGGTTATTTGTCTTCTTGACATCCAGTTTTGTGTGTTCTTTATATATTTTAGATAATAGCCTTATATTGGATTTGTAATTGATTAAAAACAAATTCCCATTTTGTAGCATACTCTTTTGTCTGAACAGTGGTATTCTTTGTAACCCAGAACCTTTTCACTTTTATGAGCTACCATTTATTAATTGTTGTTCTGAGTGTCTGTGCTATAAATGTCCTGTTTAGAAATTCCTTTCCTGTCCAAATGAATTCAAGATTTTTCTCTATTTTTTCTCCTATCAGGTTCAGCATATCTGGCTTTATGTTGTGGTCTTTGATGCATTTGTAGTTGACTTTCATTTAGAATAATGAGTATGGATCTCATTTGCATTGTTCTACATGCAGCAATCCAATACATAGATTATTTTCTTGGTAATTTTTGGTTATTTTCCAGATATTATATCCTCGTTACTGTCTCCTCCCTCTACTCCTCTCAGTTCTTCCACACCTACCCTTCCATTTGGATCCACTCACTTCCTGTCCCTCTTTAGAAAACAAAAACTCAGGGATAAAAAAAAAATAAACTTTTCATATGTTTTATTGTTCAACATATAAATATGCAATTATAGAGAATAACATAACTGTCTGTATTGTAGAGTGGAATAAATATCTTTTTGGAATATAAAAGTATGTCATGTATAATATTTGGTCACAGTGCTATAACAATTAGATACATTTCTATGTATTTTCAAAAGCCATCCTAGGTGACTGATTTCTGAAAGCTCACAACATAAAACACACCTCACCTCCAATGTGAATAGGTTAGTTAACTAGAAGTCAACTTAGTGATAAAAAAAATCAAATTCCCATGTTTCTAGAGTCTGTGATATCTTTAGATGCAGATGAAAATATCAGGATTACTTACCTGGAACTTCTGAAAGCTCAGAAGCTTAGAGCAGAGCCATTGAAGAAAGACACTCAGTCCTTTTTTCCCTTTCCTAAGTGGCCTTAAACAATATATTTTAAGTTGTTTTACTTAATTATGAGATCAATGAATAAAAATTATCAAATTTATGGTCATTTTAACAAAAGTTTATTAAATATCAGTTATGTTCCTTCATTGTTGTGTTAGTCAACTTTCTATTACTATAACAAAACACCTAAAATAATCAACTTATTAAGAGAAAACATTGTTTTGGAAGTTTCACTCCATGGTAACTTGGCCTTGTTACCTTTGTTTTTGTGATTATACAGCATATTATAACATAGGGTAAAGAGTTAAAGAGCATTTCCGTTGTGGCTGGGATGTAAATGAGAGGGAGAAAGGGATACTACCCATTTTGAGATCATGTCCCCAATAAACTAAAATCCTAAACTAGTCTCCAGTTTTCAGAGTATCTACCACCTGCCAAGGGCACCAAGCTGAAGATCAGTAATATCTGAGACTCTGGAAACATCCCAGAACCAAAATGTACCAATCATATGTAGCAGTATTTATAAGAATGTTTCTCAGTTTACCAATTAAAATACATTTTAAATAGTTATAGAACAACATGAGACAATTTTAAACAATGAAAGAGGAAAGTACACTGAGCCAAGAGGTACATTAAGAATCTTGATGAGGACTAGAGGCACTGGAACTTGTTTATTAAGAGAATAGGGATGGGTGCTTGAACAGTGGGTTAGTGTAAAGGACAGAGTAATGCAAAGAATAGTCACTACTCTGTAGTGGACTTGGGCCTCTGGCCTTAAAGAAATTCGATAGAGAGTATCCTCAGTAACTCATCTCTTTGATGTAGAGTTTGAAGAATTATGTGGACCAGGGCACAGTAGGATGAGAATTAGTTCTATTCATTTATTTAAGTTTATTTTATAATTTATTCAATATTGGTTCCTATCCCATACAATATATTCCAACCACAGTTTCCCCTCCTTCCTAGCTACCCACACCAGTCCTCCCTCCCACATCCACTCCCTCTCCATTTACTCTTCAGAAAAGAACAAGTCTCCAAGAGAGCACAGCCAGAGAAGACAGAAGAGGATAAAATAAGACAAGGTGAGAGCCCTCATATCAAGGCTGGACAAGGAAACCCCAATGGAGGAAGAGTATCAAGAGCAAGCAAAAGAGTCAAACATACAGCAACTTCCACTATTGGGAGTCTCACAGAAACACTGAACTAACACCCGTAGCATATATTGTTTCCATTTCAGTAAGGGTTATATGCCTATGCAAATTGTTTATCTCATATTGATTTAACTTTATATGTGGCACCTATTGAGAAAATTATCTGCTTATTTTGGATTTTCCAATTTGATGTAGTACAGGATTTTAAAGTATGTTCTTATGATTCTCTGGATTTCCTCTGAGTCTGTTGTTATGTTCCCCCTTTCATTTCTAATACTCTCAGTTTGTCTTCTAGGTAGTTTGTATAAAAGTTTTTCTATCTTGTTTATTTTCTCAAAAAATCAACTCTTTGTTTCAATCATTCTTTGTATCATTCTCTTTTATTGATTTCAACCTTCAATTTGATAATTTTGTGTCTTGGATGTGCTTATTTCTTTTTGTTCTAGACCTTACAGGTGTGCTATCAAGTTGCTAATATGAGATCTTCCCAATGTTTTTGTGTAGGCACTTAGTGTTGTGAACTTTCCTCTCAGCACATCTTCAATTGTGTCCCATAAGTTTGGGTATGTTGTGTATTCACTCACTTTCATTGAATTCTAGAAAGACTTCAGTTTCTTTATTTCTGATTGACCCCATTATTCACTGAATAGAAAGATGTTCTGTGAGTTTATAAGATTTCTGTGCTCTTCTGTTGCTGTCAATGTCCAGTATTAACCCATGGTTGTCTGATAGGATGCAGGGTTTGCTTTGTGTCCAAGTATGTGATCAACTTTGGAGAAAGTTCCATGAGATGCAAAGAAAATGGTATGTTCTTTTTTGTTTGGGCAAAGTGTTTTATAAATACTTGTTGGGTCCATTGGTTTATATCTCTGTTAGCTCCAACATTTCTGAATATGTCTGAATGACCTGTCTATTGGTGAGTCTGGGGTATTGAAGTCTGCTGTAAATGGATTTTTCTTTGTGCTGCCAGCTCACAAATAACAACATGGAGACTTATTGTTTATTGTAAATGTTTGGCCTTAGCTTTGGCTTGTCCCACTAGCTCTTATAACGTAAATTAAAATCAACCCATCTATTTTAAACTACATTTTGTTGTGTGGTTCATCAATTTATGTCTCAGTAGTGCTCATGCTGCTTGCTCCATGTCTGGTTGGCAATTATGCCTTTCTTCTTTCCAGAATCCTCTTTGTCCCCAGAAATCCCACCTAACCTAATTTCTTCCTGCTTAGCTATTGACGATTTGGCTCTTTATTAAATCAATCAGAAGGCATATTGGCAAAGACACATCTTCACAGTATAAAAAAATATTCTGCAACAGTCTGCCATTATCAGTGTGGAGTCAATATGTGATTTAGGCTGCAGAGTATTTCTTTTACAAAGGTGGGTTCCCTTGTGTTTGTGGCGTAGAATTGAAATGTCCTCTTGATTGAATTTTACTTTGATGAGTATTAAGTGTTGCTTCCCCATCTCTTTTGATTAGGTTGGTTTGAGGCCTATTTAATTATATATGAAAATGGTAACACCAGCTTGCTTATGTCCATTTGCTCTGACTATCTTTTTTCTTTGCCCTTTACCCCTAGGTAATGTCTATCCTTGATGTTAAGGTGTGTTTCTTGTATCCAGCTGGATACAAGTTTTCCTATTCATTCTGTTAATCTGTCTTTTTTATTAGTGAATTTTGAGTCCATTGGTATTAAGATTATTGTTAATTCATGTTATTTTGTTGTTGTAAATGGTGGTGGTGATGATGGTGGTGTATGTGTGTGTGCATGTTTTTTGTGGTTGTTTTATTTTTGCCAATGTGAAATTATTTATTTCCTGTATTTTTATGTATATAGCTACCTTATTGATTTGGATATTTTTATTTCTAGTACCTTCTGTAGGACTGGATTTTTAGATAGATATTGTTCACATTTGACTTTAGCATTAAATATCTTATTTTCTACATCCATGCTGATTGAAAGGTGTAGTTAGAGTTTTCCTGCCTGGCCCATAGTCAGGACAAATCTCTCTTACGCGCCAGTCCCACAGTCGCTCAGACCCAACCAAGAAAGCACACAGAGACTTATATTGCTTACAAACTGTATGGCCGTGGCAGGCTGCTTGTTATCTACCTTTTCTATCTTAAATTAACCCATTTCTGTTAGTCTATACTTTGCCACATGGCTTGTGGCTTACCAGTGTCTTTACATGTTGCTTTTCATGGCGGCGGCTGGCGGTGTCTCTCCCCAGCCTTCTACTTCCCAGCATTCTCTTCTCTCTTGTCCTGCCTATACTTCCTGCCTGGCCACTGGCCAATCAGAACTTTATTTACACAGAACGATATCCACAGCAGAAAGGTTGTTGCATATAGTAATCTGGGATGGCATCTGTGGTCTCTTAGGATATGCAGCACATCTTCCAGGCACTTTTGGCTTTTTTAATTCCCTTTGAGAAGTCAGGTATAATTCTAATAAGCTGTCTTTATATATTACTTGACATTTTTCCTCTATAGATTTTAATATTCTTTCTTTTCTCTGTATGTATAGTGTTTTTATTTTCATGTGGAAGGGGACTTTCTTTTCTGGTGCAATCTATTTAGTGTTCTGTATGCTTCTTGTACATTTATAGACAGACATTTCCTTCTTTTGGTTAGGGGAAAAATTATTAACTTGTTGAAAACACTTTCTGGGCCTTTGAGATGAAGTTCTTCTCCTACCTTTATTCCTATTATTCTTAAATTTGGTCTTTCCATGGTTTCCTAGATTTCCTGAAATTGTTTTTTGTTTGTTTGTTTGTTTGTTTGTTTTGTTTTGTTGGGGTTTCTTGGTGTGGGGGGGGTTCAAGACAGGGTTTCTCTGTGTAGCATTGCTCCTTTCCTGGAACTCATTCTGTATCCCAGGCTGGCCTCAAACTCACTGAGATCCACCTGCCTCTGCCTCCTGAGTGCTGGGATTAAAGGCCTGTGCCACCACTGCCTGGCTCCTGGATGTTTTTTGTCAGGAATATTTTACATGTCACTTTTTTTTTTTTTTTTTTTACTAACTTATCCATTTCCTCTATCCTATCTTCAGTGCCAGAGATTCTGTCACCCAATGTTTAAAGACATTGCTGGCTGGTAAGAAGTAGCAACCTCCCCATGATCTAGCAGCTTATTTCAGTAGATCAGCAAAATGGAGCTTCCCTCCCTCCATCAAAGCTTCCTGCTCTTTATCTGCCCTTATCTGGAGAATGTCCTTGGTGCAGAGAGCTGACCTTATCTAAAAGCTGTCTCTATGCTAGTTGCCTGATTCATCTCTAGCTTGACTCTTGGCATAGACCCTGCTCAGAAGATGTGTGCTAGAGGCTCTGCCATAGGACCTACTGCCATACATTAAGCATTGTGATTGGAACATGCCACATAATGCAAATTAGAGTTTCCCCAATTCTAGATATTCCTTATACTCTGGAATAAAATCAATATGGTTCAACAAAATCTGCCTCCTGGAGGGCTGTCTTCATTCATGCTCATGGGCCACCAAAGCTTTCTGTCATCACATCTGCCTCTATCCCCTCTCAGCCTGGTGGCCAACAGGCCCAGAGGAAAAGATGGCTTCCACATTCTATCTCTTGGATTCTATTGGTGAAGATGGCATCTGTAGTTCCTCTGAGCATTCCTAAGTTTTTCATTTCCAGGATTCCCTCAGTTTGTTTTTTTTTTTCTTTCATTTCTTGTATTTCCATTTACAGGTCTTGAACAGTTTTATTATTAAAATTGTTTGTTTTAATAATTATTATTATTATCATATTATTAAATTGTTTGTTTGTGTTTTCCTGGATTTCTTTGGGGTATTTATTAATTCCTCTTTAATATCATCTTCATATAGTTGGTATTAAGTTCATCTCCTTATGTTTCAGCTATAATGAAATATGCAATACTTACTGTAGTAGGATAGCTGGGCTCTGGTGGCCACATTTTACACTGACTGTTGTTGATTGTGTTCTTATACTAGTATCCAGACATCTGAGTTTTGGGTGATTATAGTTCTAATTGCTCATTGCTGTGTTTGTCTTGGTTGTGTGGGAGTACTGTTCCTTGGCTTCTGTTTCCTCTCTGGATTTTCAGAGCATGTTGGCTGAGTATTGTCTATTTTACTGGCTTTCCTTGCTCTTGTGTTCATAAGAGAATGCTTGCTGGTATTAGAATCTGGGGAAAGTTGAGGTCAAGGAGAAATGGTGCAGGGGATCCAGAGCACGCGCACTGGGGGAGGGTAAGCTGTGCTTGGTGCTCTGTTGCAGTCCTAGATGAAATCCTGACAACTGGATCTGGAGAAATGAGAGTGAAAAAGGTCAGCAGGCTTCCTATCTGATCTGGCAGGGATTGTCCGTGGTTAAGCAGGGGATGTCTGACAGTTTCAAGAATGAGCTCTTAAGTAGCTGAAAAACAGAACTTATTTGAGAGATCAGTATTTCCAGAATTCATTTCAGCAATCACCCACTCACTATCATATTTCTCTGAGTCTAAAGAAACCAGCTTGTCTTAAAAGTCCTCAAAGACTCTTCTTGTGGTAGACATGTGGAAATGCATCCAAAGTTGCCCAGTTCCTGGTCTTGGGATTTCTCTGATGCCCTTTGTCTTTCCTGTTCCACTTCTACTTTCACCTTACAGAAGATTTTTCTCCAATGTAGGCTCCAGCAGACTGTGGTAACATTTGGTGTTATTCTGCTGCTTTCCTGAGAATCCATTTTTCTATTTTAATCCCTGTTACTAACTCAAAGTCATTTTCTATCTAAGCAGTATGGGAAATCGTTTCTGAACTAGAACTACCTGGAAGCCTCTCAGACACTAAATTATCCACTGGATGAAAAGCTACTATTTTCTTTTCCATTCAGTGCATGGCTATCAGATGCCTTACCTGAGCCTTCTAAAAAAGCACAAGCAAGCATCAATGTTTCAATGACTTCTTCTGCTCTCTGGGTGTCTGTTTATCACATGGCAACATAGTCAAGACTTAATTAAATTCATAGGACATGACAATGTCAAGATAGACATATCTAGGAAAAAACTAGAGGGTTGATGGGCACAGTCCTTAAGGGATCAAACCCAGAGCTGCTGGGACAGGACATAAAGCTCCTTGCTTGACCTGAGTCCATATCTGTGACTCGTACCAAAGAAAATTCTGCTTTCTTTTATATGTGATTCATGTCCCATATGTAGAATGTGAACACATATGTCAAGCACCTTGAGGGGACTCTATCCATAAGGCAACATGTAAACATTACATTCCTGAAAATTAGGGGCTTCTAAAATTGAATGTAGCTGTCAAGTTTTCAGGGCAGGGTCCTCTCTATGTGGTAAAAATAGTATATAATTTCCTGCTAGAGAAAAACCAGGCAAGGAAGAAGATGAGGAAAGAAAAGGAATACTGCTATATCCTTTTCGATTTTCACTGTGATGAGTGAAATATTAAAATGCTTTCAACTGCCTGACAAACAGTGAAATATTCCAGCTCAGCTCAGTGAGAATTAATTTTATAGTAGTTTGCTAATTTTGCTTTCCCCAACTCCCCCCTGCAGAAAATGTTTGTGTCTTAGTCATCAACTGTGAAAATGAGCATGTAGCCTGCTGCTCTGAAATGGGGCTGTGGCCATCTTCTGCTCTGGAAAACAACCAAAGACTAATTACTATGTGTCACTTCCTATCAAGTTTTGACAATGTGGAAATTTTAGGACAGCAGAAGGAGAAGCCTGCTGATGGAGAATTGGGTAGCTGAGATGATTTCTGAGGCTTAGAGGATAGGAAATGGAATCCAGTATTATTTTTTAATCACCTGTTTCCCAAATCTACTATATCATTGTTATAAAAAATAGGCTATGTCCTTTTCCAATGAGAAACATAAAGCTCATGGATTTTGAGGGGATAGAAAATCAGAAGAAACTGGGAGGAGTAGAGAGAGAGGAAATTGTAATTAAGATTTATTGTATGAGCAAATAATCTGTTTTTAATAAAAGGGGAAAAAGGAAAAAATACAGCTAAAATCAGCCTATTAATTATATTGATTGGGAGAAAATTTTAAATGTGTGTTCATGACCTCATATCTTGACTTCATGAATAAGAATTTCTTAAAGTGGGTATTCAAAATCACTTTTGAAAGTGTCTCTCATTTATCATGATCTCCCACTGAAGCTCCATTGAAAGAGGACAGAGTTTATGGACAGACACTTGAGCCATCCTTTTGACCTCTCTTTTCACTTACAAAATTAATTGCCTAACAGATATGCAAAAGGTCCAGATTGAAACTGACCTCTAGAGAAAAGACAAAATAATTCCACCCTATGTCTGAATAAGTCCATAGACTAGGTTCTCTTTAAAAAAAAAATGGGAGATCCTGAAGATAGAATGCCTACTTTATTCCTCTCAGTGTACCCTGAATAGAAAATTATCTCTAAAACCCAGAATGGATACAAGGAAGCCAACTTGGAGACCATCCACCTCTCCCTAGGAAAGGAAGGTTAACTTATCTCACAGTTAAATATGTAATATGGTCTTGAACTTGATGGTAATTGCTTGATAGCTGGGCAGATATCAACAAGCTTAGAGATCAGTGAGAATGGGCCCTTCGCCAACATGCAGGAGCTTTTAATACTAATTTAAGGTTTTTCTAAGGTAGCTTATGAGGTGACCAAAGGCATTAATGGGGAGGAAATTAGATTTCTGTTTCTCCTTTGTTTGACAAACTATACATAAACTGATTTTCTTTACCAATTGCTGTTTCCTTATTCCATTGGAGATACATAGAAACCAAAGAGGTGGATTTTTGGCCACAAGTGACAAGTACCACAAGAACCACCCAATGTTTATATCTATAATTTATGATGATGATTTTTTTTGACCAGAGGGAATATTTATTCAAGGATAGAGACTTGGAAGAAAATAACACTGCTCTGTAGCTAACCACACACCTGAGAGTTTCCAGAACATATAAGAATTTTAGTTTGTATCTATTTAATGGTCCATGATGTGTTTAAGAAATTAATATTTTTCTATAAAATTCTGCTTAAACTCCATAACATCTGATTTCAAATGTCTTTACATTGATGATTAAGTCATCTTTACCGAACATGTAACATAGACCCTCACAAGATATTTTATTTGTCCAGTATTTAAATATTTTATTCATCTTCAATAAACAATGATTAATTGACATGGAGAAAAATATTGAACACACATTTGTATGGATGTGCAGATTTATGATGGAAAGAGGCATGTTCTAAGTATGCCCTTTTTGTCTATTTTAATTGGAAAATTATTTCCAGCACCTATGAGAGCATAATCTTCTAGGAGTGGAAGAAGAAAAAAAGAGGTATGTTTTGAACAGTTTCTCTGCTCTGTGTCAGAGCACCCTGCATGATATTTAAGAAAACACCTTAGCCATACATAATATTTAAGGACATGCTTCTACATACTATGCTCTTTCTAGTTTAAGAGATGACTGAATCAAAACAGAACATTTATTTCTTGCCATTTACCAAGGTGAAAGTAATTTGGGCCATTGTGCTTATAAAACTTCAGTGTACTTATCCAAGTATAAAGATAATATTTTGAGTGATTTCTCTTCACTTAGCCATGAACCTTCATCATAGCATCTCACCCTCATTAACCATTTAACTCATGATTCAGAAACATAGGAAACCATGGTTACTATTAGTGATGGGAAATTACTTTGTAACTAGGCTTTTCATACCCAAAACCCAAGTTGTAAGACTCTCATGGTCACAAGGTGAGTTAAGGTTCTACTGTTTATTGTAGTGGGTAGCCATTCCAGCCTTGGCCTGGAAGTTCCAACCTCCATTGAAGCTTCGGTAATGGTCACGCCCACAAGGCAGGGCTGAGGGAGGACACTGAAGTCCCAGGATCGAGAGGGGAGGCTTCTCTTGGTTCCAGGACCCTGGATGCTGGAGGTAGACTGAGGAGAGTTCCCCAGAGAACATTGCAGTACTGTGCCATACCTTTCCCAGACTCTGCAACCTACCTATCCCTTCATTTGTAAGTTACCCCACAAAATAAACCTCCCTTTTAACTATGTGGAGTGGCCTTAATAATTTCACCAACATCTGGCACCCAACATTTGTGGTATGAATTCAAGAAAAAACCACTTGCCTGTGGCTTTGTGAGCCCCAGCTCAGGCCCGAGCTACTCTTGGCCAGTTGTGGTTGCACACTGGTTGGATTTGCTGACAGAGACAGAGACAGAGTCAGAGGCAGGAGGATTCCAAGTTTGAGGCCAGCCTGGGAAGCTTGCTAAGGAGAAACTTCGGCTGGGACCCAGCCAGAAACAGTGGCAGTGGGACCATGGAGGAAGTAACTGCTGCTCTGAGTTGCAGGCTCCTTCTCATCATGTTGGTGACTGCTGTGATACTGCTACCTGGGATGAAGAGTTTACTGTTGCTTGTTCAGAGAAGAATTGCCAGAACCATTGTTTTACAAGAAATCATTGACAAAGGTCAGTTTGGAAACATTTGGCAAGACAAATGGTGGGGAGAAATTGCTGTGAAGATATTCTTCTTTAGGTAAGAACATTCATGGTTCCAAGAGACACATTTATCAGACTGTGATTACTCCAAACCAGAGGAGGCACACACACACACACACAAATCTGAAGGGAACCATGAGCACTCCTAACAGTGACTTTGAAGTCTTCAAAAGGATGGCGCGATGCCACAAAGATGATTCTACAAGGACTATGGTAAAGACCTTAAGCTGATTAACACCATGGAAAGATCGACTTTGGACTACACACTACTCAGAACAATTTTGAGATGTCTAGCTGAGATGATCCAGCCTGACAGACTACTTGAACAAGGACTTGAAACAAGCCCTGCATTTTCTCATTATGCAGTGGCTGAACAAATGATACAGGACTTGACAATTAACCCAAAAATAGAGTTTTTGTTTAAAAAAGAAAAAGGAGAATATAGATATGAGGTAGATAACTGAATCTACCATGAGGAAAAAAAGATAAAGAAATAATAGGATAAATGGGTAGATCATTGAAGCTACACTAAAAAGAAAAAGGGAAAAATATAAAAATGACAAAAGGTAGATTAGTGAGGCTATTATCAAAAGAAAAAAGAGAGAATATAGATATGATGAGATAAAAAGGTCATTTATTGGATCTACATTTTAAAAGGAACTACTTGTTTTACCTAGGAGAAGTAACAAAATTTTTTTTTGTCTGAGTTTATCAAATGTTACTGGACTGGACATTCTTATATATAATGGAGTTTTTCGCCTAAATCTGTCAAATGCTAATGGACTAGACATCATTAATGTAATCTTGACAATGTATATTGTATATACTTATTGGATATGACTTTTTCTTGTATTAGTTATAATCTTTTTTAAGTTTTAGACAAAAAAGAGGAAATGTAGTATTGTGTTCCCAGCAATATTGTGCACCCTAATAAATTTATTTGGGGTCAGAGAACAGATAGCCACTAGAACAGAGCCAAAAATGGTGGCTAGAAAATGGGTCAGAGCAAGCCATAGCAGAAGTTGGGCGGTGGTGGTGCATGCCTTTAATCCCAGCACTTGGGAGGCAGAGCTAGCAGGATGTCTGAGTTCAAGGTCACTTTAGAAACAGCTCAGCATGATGGCACACCCTTTAATCCAAGAAATCCAGCCTTTAATCCCAGGGAGTGATAGCAGAAAGCAGAAAGGTATATAAGGCCTGAGGACCAGGAACTAAGTTAAGAATTTGGCTGGTTAAGCATTTAGGTTTTGGAGCAACACAGTTCAGCTGAGAGCCATTGGGATGAGTACACAGAAGTTTGCAGTCTGAGGAAACAAGATCAGCTGAGGAACTGGTAAGGTAAGGAAACTGTGGCTTCTTCTGTGTCTCTGATCTTCCAGCATTCACCCCAATACCCGGCTTGGGTTTGATTTTATTAATAAGACATTTTAAGATTGCTACTACTATTTATCACATCTCCTAAAATATGCTAAGACACAAAGATTGAAGAAGATAGTTTAATTCAAGTTTGAGCTTGAAAAAAAGCTAGATAAAGACTTCCATCTCAAAGAAAAATATATACCCATTTCCCTCAAAGGGCAAAAATGGAAAATTGCTGTCCTTGGCAGTATTATTTGCCTCAGACATATTCCTTGCATCTGTAACCAGCAAATCTGGATGACAGAGACAGAGTTACCCTATAGCAAAGAGACAATGGCTCAAGTGGACACCACAGGCTAGCAATCAAAAATTCACTGGCAAGTATAAATTACCTTTTTAGAATGATTGATTGAGTGAGGTCCCAGAGACTTCCAACCATTACAGGAATTTGTCATTGCTATTGATTAGCCTCCAGAGCTTGATGGTAAGACTCCAGTGCCAAAGACATCATATACTTGAATCACAGAACATGGAAAAATCAAGCTGGTATTTAACTGGAATACCACACTGGCTAGTTTTTATATGATGGAATATGGTATGCAAATTACTGAAGAAGAAAAGTAATCATCAATCAACTGTGAACCATGTGAGCTACAAAAGTGAGTCACCTTTCAAGGCATGTCCACTAGTGCAATAGTACAAAACATCATAGGGGCAAACAACTACATTCTGGATTTAAAGCCAGCTGCAGAAGATGATAATCATACCCAGCACCAATATTGTGCTAATAGTATAACCAACTAGGTCATAAGCCCTCAAGGAGAATCTACTACTAATATTCTGCTAAAGAGACAGAACATTAAACCAACTCCTCATGACTTACTGTTATATTCATAAAGGATACACATCTTTCAACCCTCAATTGAAAAACTTTTTATAGTTTTTATAGTATATGGCAATTACAAGACCCACAAATATAGGTAATAAGATACTTCAGAATGCTTAAGCATAAAAGAACATCTATGTCACTACTCCTCTTCCCAAGGGTCAGGGACTATTGTCAAAGAGGGTACAAAGAAATTATAAGAGCCTAAAATAGTGTATTACTACAAAAAAACAGCATGTCCTAGACAGAGCAGAACAACTGTGCATATGAATTACCAGTGTTTATTAAAAATGCACATGACCTGTGCAAACTTAAGTCAGACAAACTCCTAACACATATTAGGTAAGTGGATATAAAAACCCCACCTCTGGCTAAGAAGCTATTAGGAGCAATGAACAGGTCCTAGAAAAAGAATGAGAACTCTTTATGAGTATTGCCCATGGTAGGTTGTCTATGTTCTAGTAGAAGGCCATATACCAAGAAAATATAGTCAACATATACTGAACTTCATGGGTATGAAACAAAGATTGGTGGATGGAGAAGGAGAAGTAGATTAGGGAGGAATTGGGGGAAGTGGTTAATATGATCAAAACACATGCAAAATCTTCAAAAAATCAATTTAAAAACAACAGGAAAATAATAACAAAACCTACCAAACCAACCATACACAAAATTCACTCAGAAAGCAACACCAGATTGTGGAGGTCTGGGTGGGAAAATGGGGGATGAGAGTGATCCATATGCATTGTGAACATGTTCATAATTTATTAAAAACAGTTTTAAATGAAAACAAAACCTCAGCCTTGGGCTCAACCTCACATGTGTCTGATAACACACTAATTTTGCTAGTAAAATATTGATAAGTACATATTTTGCTTTTCTGTTGCTGTGATAAAATAACACGACCAAACTAAGATTTAATTTGGCTTATGGTTCTAGGGAGATCATCACAGGAAGGCGGCATAACAGCCAGTGGTAAGCACTGCAGCAGAAGCAGGAAAATTAATAGATCATGTCCTAACTACAAGCAAATAACAGCAAAACAAAAACAAAAACAAAAACAAAACAAAACAAAAAAAACCCCTGAAAGAATGGTGAGGCTTTATATTCGAAAAGGCCACCCACTTCCTCCAGTAAGGCCACATATCCTAAACCTACCTAAATAGTGCTACCAACTGGGACCAATATAAATACATACCTGAGTATGTAGGGGTCATTTCTTATTCAAAACACTACATTCCACCACTCCCTTGACATCTTTGACTCCTGATCATATCATAATGAAAAATGCATTTAGAAAAACTTTATTTAGTTCTATAGCCCATTTCTTAATTGGACTGTTGGGCATTTTGATGTCTAATTTCTTGAGTTCTTTATATATTCTGGATATCAGCCCTCTGTCAGATATGGGGTTGGTGAAGACCTTTTCCCATTCTGTAGGCTGTCACTTTGTCTTGTTGACCGTGTCCTTTGCTCTACAAAAGCTTCTCAGTTTCAACAGGTCCCATTGATTGATAGTTTCTCTCAGTGTCTGTGCTATTAGTGTTATATTTAGAAAGTGATCTCCAGTGCCAATGCATTCAAGAGTACTTCCTACTTTCTCTTCTATCAGGTTCAGAGTAATTGGATTTATGTTGAGGTCTTTGATCCACTTGGACTTAAGTTTTGTGCACGGTGACAGATATGGATCTATTTGCAGCCTTCTACACATTGACATCCAGTTATGCCTGCACCATTTGTTGAAGATGCTTTCTTTTTTCCATTGTACATTTTTGGCTTCTTTGTCAAAAATTATATGTTCATAGGTGTGCAGGTTAATGCCAGGGTCTTCAGTTCAATTCCATTGGTCCACATGTTGGTTTTTATGCCAGTACCAAGCTGTTTTTATTATGGTAGCTCTATAGTAGAACTTGAGGTTGGGGATTGCAATGCCTCCAGAGGTTGTTTTATTGTACAGGATTCTTTTGGCTATCCTGGGGTTTTTGTTTTTCCATATGAAGTTGAGTATTATTCTTTCCAGATCTGTGAAGAATTGTCTTGGTAATTTGATGGGGATTGCATTGAATCTGTAGATTGCTTTTGCTAAGATCACCATTTTTACTATGTTAATCCTGCCTATCCATGAGCATGGGAGATCTTTCTGTTTTCTGACATCTTCCTCAATTTCTTTTTTCATGGACTTAAAGTTCTTGTCATATAGGTCCTTCACATGCTTAGTTAGAGTAACCCCAAGGTATTTTATATCATTTGTGGCTATTGTAAAAGGTGATGTATCCCTGATTTCCTTTTCAGCCTGTTTGCCTATTGTATATAGGAGGGCTACTGATATTTTTTAGTTGATCTTGTTTCCTGCTATGTTGCTGAAGGTTTTTATTAGCTGTATCAGTTCCGTGGTTGAATTTTTGGGGTCACTCATGTATACTATCATGTCATCTGCAAATAGGGAAAGCTTGACTTCTTCCTGTCCAATTTGTATCCCCTTAATCTCCTTATGTTGTCTTATAGCTCTGGCTAGAACTTCAAGTACTATATTGAATAAGTATGGGGAGAGGGGACAGCCTTGCCTTGTTCCTGATTTTAGTGGTATTGCTTTGAGTTTCTCTCTCCATTTAATTTGATGTTGGCTCTTGGCTTGCTGTAGATTGCCTTTATTATGTTTAGGTATGTTCCCTGTATTCCTGATGGCTCCAAGACCTTTATCATGAAGGGGTGTTGGATTTTGTCAAATGCCTTTTCTGTGTCTAGTGAGATGATCATGTGTTTTTTTTTTTTTTTCTTTGTGTTTGTTTATATAGAACTAAACAGAGAATTCTCAACAGAGGAAGTTCAAATGGCTGAAAGACATTTAAGGAATTGCTCAACATCCCTAATTATCCAGGAAATGCAAATCAAAACGACTGTGAGATACCACCTTACACCTGTCAGAGTGGCTAAGATCAAAAACACAGAAGACAGCTTATGCTGGAGAGGATGTGGAGCAAGGGGAACTCTCCTCCACTGCTGGTGGTTATGCAAGCTTGTAAAGCCACTTTGGAAATCAATATGGCGCTTCCTTAGAAAATTAGGAATCAATCTCCCCCAAGACCCAGTGCAGTTAAAGTTTTCCTGCCTGGCCCACAGTCAGGACAAATCTCTCTTACTCACCAGTCCCACAGTCACTCAGACCCAACCAAGAAAGCACACAGAAACTTATATTGCTTACAAACTCTATGGCCATGGCAGGCTTATTATTATCTACTTCTTCTATCTTAAATTAACCCATTTCTGTTAGTATATACTTTGCCACATGGCTTGTGGCTTACTGGTGTCTTTACATGTTGCTTCTCATGGCAGCAGCTGGCAGTATCCCTCTCCTCAGCCTTCCTGTTCCCAGAATTCTCTTCTCTCTTGTCCCTCCTATACTTCCTGCCTGGCCACTGGCCAAACAGCATTTTATTTATACAGAGCAATATCCACAGCAACCCAGCTGTAGCACTCTTGGGCATATACCCAAGAAATGTTCAATCATACCACAAGGGCATTTGCTCAGCTATGTTCATATCAGAATTGTTTGTAATAGCCAGAACCTGGAAACAACTTAGATGCCCTTCAACTGAAGAATGGATAAAGAAAATGTGTTACATATACACAATGGAGTACTACTCAACAGAGAAAAACAATGACATCATGAGGTTTGCAGGCAAATGGATGGATCTAGAAAAAATCATCCTGAGTGAGGTAACCCAGACTCAGAAGGAAAAACATGGTATGTACTCACTCATAGGAGGATACTAGATGTAAAACAAAGATGACTAGACTGCTACACAACTCCAGGGAGGCTACCTAGAAAACGGGACCCTAGGAAAGACACAGGTATCACCCAATGTCAGAGAAATAGATGAGATCTACATGAACAACCTGGATGACAGTGGGAGTAATGAAGGGCAAGGTTTGAGGGAAAGAGTGCTTAGGGGAGCAGGAGATCCCAGCTGGATCAAGAACAGAAAGGGAGAACAAGGAATAACAGACCATGATAAATGAAGACCACATGAGAACAGGAATAGGCAGAGTGCTGGAGAGGTCTCCAGAAATCCACAATGATATATCCTCTGTAGACTGCTGGCAATGGTTGAGAGAAAGCCTGATCTGACCTAGTCTGGTGATCAGATGGCCAAACACCCTAACAGTCGTGCTGGAACTCTCATCCAATAACTGATGGAAGTGGATGCTGAGATCCTTAGCCATGCCCCAGGTGGAGCTCCTGGTGTCCAATTGTCAAGAAAGAGGAGGGACTGTAAGAGTGTGTATTGTTGAGACCAAGATTGGGAAAATCACAGGGACAAATAGCCAAACAAATGGAAGCACATGAATTATGAACCAAAGGCTGTGGAGCCCCCAGCTGGATCAGGCCCTCTGGATAAGTGAGAAATGAATAGCTTGAACTGTTTGGGAGGCATCCAGGCTGTGGGGCAGGGACCTGTCCTTAGTGCATGAGCTGGCTGTTTGGAACCTGGGGCTTATGCAGGGACACTTTGTTCAGCCTGGCAGGGGGGGGACTGGACCTGACTGTACTGAATCCACCAGGTTTAAATGAATCCCCAGGGGAGTTTTGGCCCTGGAGGAGATTGGAATGGAGGGGAAGGAATGGGGGGAGCGGGGAGGAGAGGGGAACCCACGGCTGATGTGTAAAATTAAAACACAAATATAATAATAATAATGAAAAAAAAAAGAAAAAGTTTAAAAGTTCCCACTTTTTAAGTGTCTCAACAGTGTTTAACCTCCAAAGTTCAAAGTCCCTTCTGAGAATATATGCAATCTCTTGACTATAGCCCCTTGGAAAATGAAAAAAAGCAAATTATATACTTTGAGAATAATGAGGGGTCAGGGGTGGGAGTGGAAAGGACAGGGGAACCCATGGCTGATGTGTAAAATTAAAACACAAATATAATAAATAACAAAGGAGGAAAAAATCACAAAAAAGAGAATAAGGAAAGAATGCAAGGGTGAAGAGATGATTCATCTATTAAAGGCTAAACACACAATCAGAACATCAAGAAGAGAAGTGTAGAGAGAGAATACTTTACTAAAGAAGACCTGAAACCCAGCAAAGTAACCACAAAATAATTTAGCTCCATGTCCAGTGTCAAAGGGCTGAGATGGCTCTTCCCTTCCAGGTTTTCTGTTTGCACCACACTTCTTTCTTGTTTCCACTCTCTGTGTACAATCCTTGTTAAATGTCCTCCAACTCTGGCATCTCTCCAACCTTGGCCACTACATGCCAGGCTTCCCCATCACAGATTTATGGTCTCTCAGGGCCTGCTGACCTCTAAGGGCCCTTCACACAAGGATTCCCATTAGAAACTCTGCCTTGCTTCAGTAGTTTTCTGAAACCACTAAATAAGAATCCACAACCATCCATTCTTGACACCACATGGAACTCTTAAGTTCAGATGCCATCTTGAGATAAATCCTGGTCCCCTTTGATCATACTAGCAAGAGGTATTATTCAGTCCCTTTCTAGAAGTAATACTCCTTTTGCTCTCTTTCACATGCTGGACACTTAGTTTGGTGGAGTCTTGCCCTAAGGGCACTATCACCCTTTGTTCTGATGCAGAGTAGGTCTTTTGTTAAAGGCATTAATCTCCTTAACAGTTTCAGCTTCTTTTTAAATATGTGCCTTACTTGTAATATTAAGCTTTCTAATAATATTTTTACTTCAAAATGTACATTTTAAATTTCTTTCTGATCCATTTGTTGTTTTTCATTGTAGACCTATGTACATATAATCACTAATGTCACAGATTCAGCATTATATTGTTTTGAAATTTCTTTCATAAAAACATTAGTTCATTACTATTTAAATTAGCATCAGGAAAGTTCTTGGGACAAGGGCAAAACATAGCCAAATTATTGGGCAAAATATGAAAAAAAATGTCTTTGAGCCCCATTGCTGTTAAAGTCTAAAGTTAAAGAATTTCCCTCTGAAACCTCTTGAGCTAATCTTATACAATCAACTTTGTTCTCAGCACCTCTGTCTCCAGGTTTCTCCTCTAACAGCCTGCTGAGGCCCATTCAGAACATTCAACTATTTTTCTTCTCCAAATTTCCAAAATCTTCTACATTCCACAAACAAAACAAAAAACCCAAAATACATGGTCAGGTTCTTCATAGAAACACTTTACTACTCCATCAAAGACCTGTTGAGGTGCTTGCTGAGAGACTGGGAGACATACAGAATAGATGATATTAGACAGAGATAACTGTAAATACCAGCTAAAACAATATGACTTCCTCAGAAATGAGAAGTGTGATTGGCATGACCATTTCTGGCCTTTTATGTAAGAACATGTCCATGTGTTAGGTGTTATAAATCTCTATTATCGTGCTTAAGGTATGAAACACTAAAAGACTATTGTTCCAGGGACTTTGCCACTTATAATAAAATATAAAGTGTATTTTCAGTTGTACACGGGAATGTTATATCATGTTAGACAAAATTATTCCCTGATTATTGTTTTCATTTGGAAATTAAATATAGCTTAAGATGTGATTTTGTGCCAAGTTGACAAGACATAAATTTATGATGGCTAAGCCTGGTTTTCAACCTGACTGCATCTAGAATCAAGTAGACATCAAACTGCTGGGCATTCCTATGGAGATTCTTCTTGATTGAGATTATATGGAGCAGGAAGACAAATCATAATCTGCTTGGTAACTTCTGATGGCAACCCAGATAAAATATATGTCAGAAGAAAACCTTGCTGTTCCCCTGCTTTCTCATACTCTGGCTGGCAATTTTGCCTACCCTGATGCTGTGGCATTTTTTTTTTTTTTTTTTTTTTTTTTTTTTTTTTTTTTTTACTGATATTAGTACCAATTTCTTTGGGATTTCAACATAAACTAAAGACATCCAGCTTCCTGGACTCAACAACTTCTGGATCCTCCACCTCTCCAGTCTGAGACAGCTATTGGAATACTAATAGCTCATCTGTATGCCCCAATACCAAATCCCTTTATGTATACACTCCTTCTATCAGTTCTGGTCTTCTACAGAGCCCCCACTAATAAACAGACAGTAAGAAAAGAAACCCAATTGCCCCATTTGGAATTTGACATAGTAAGTGAAAGAAGACAGGGGACAGAAAAAAAAACCCACTAAAATTGTCCTTCTCAAATGTAAAATTATATTAAAGTTAACAGAAGATAAGGCAAATTAGCTGCTGTAGATATCATGCTTTCCTTGTAGGTCACCAAGGAAGTCAAACATTGATGTTTTGACTCATTTTTACATTATAAAAATGAGTTACAGTCTCATTTTTAGTCTTTCTTTAATGTTAATCTGCTTGGTTACATGATTATTAGTCCTGTGTAGAGACATATGCTTTTTTTTAACTGCCCAGGAGGTTATAAAGTAACTATTCAACACACAGTAGAAATGCCACTGCCTGCTCCCATTGAAGTTAAAGCAAATGGGCCTGTCTCAATCACCAGATCAAGACAACATGCCTAAGGAAGTTGTCCATTCCAGAGACTTTAGAAACAGTTCCTAGACTTCTTTAAAGTATAGGGCTGTAAAATAGTCTCTGGCCATTGGCACTTTTGTCTTTAAAAGTATTTTTCTGCACCGTGGCACCTGTCGCCCTCCTGATCATTGATGGCCTTCTTCCACTGAGACTGGCTCCTGAGACCGTTCCTCACTCTCACTTTCACTCCTTGAGGGTTTCCCACATTTCTTTCCAAGGACTTCCTCTGTCATTTACACTACTGATAGATGGCTTACCTCTACATGTCTAATCTGAAGTCTTTCAATGGGAGTTATAAGAACTAGAAAGCAGAAGGGAAACAGAGTGAAATCCCATTAATGTTAGCAAGGGATCCTTGGGTGCCAACAGCATTTACATTATGAAGTAGATGGAGAATTTTCTGGCTGGGCACAATATGAAGATTAAGCATGACCACCTCACAAGTACTAGCAGAAAAAGACCATTATTCTCCATTCATGTAGAGAATAACTAAGTCTGTATGTTCTAATAAAGCTGTCGACTTAAAAGAGTCAAAAGAGCATAATTGAAATGCACTGACAATAAGTTGCATTTCCTTTTGCCTGATGAGCATCAATAATATACTGAATATGGAGAGGATAGATCAACATGTGATCTCTGTAGTATAGACAAATGAATACTCTAATAGTGATGCTATGAAGGCTGGAGCTAGGTGAGGAATATAGAAAAGAAATGGGCTTATAAGTTCAGAAAGATAATTCACTAAAAGATAAAATAGAAGAAAAAGAAGATTCTGTAAAAATTGACTAAGTATGTCCACAGCATCACTGAGATAGTTCTGGCTAGTCCCACCATAACACAAGTGAAGCATTCAGACATTCTTTATATTTAAATTTTAAAAGTTCCACTATGGTATGTATTCACTTATATGTGGATATTAGCCATTAAGTCAGTCAAAACCAAGCTACAATCCATAGACCCAGAGAAGTTAAGTATAGAGGAAGGTACTAGGAGGGACACATGGATCTCCCTGGAAGGGAAATAGAATAGATGTTATGGGCAGACTGTTGGCAGGTAGAACTCAATTGGAATGATCAGGTGGGGGAGGGGAGGGAATGCAGGAGAGGCAGCCAAAATTAAGGGACATTTGAGAGATGATATGGAAATCTAGTGCAGCAGAAACTTCCTAAAATATATGCAAGTGATCCTAATGAGGTCTCCTAATAATGTGTGAGATGGAATCCCAATTAGCCATCTCTTGTCATCAAAAAAAGCTTTCAGTGACAGGGTTATATCCAATTATGTTGTTGGCCAAATACATACCATGGAAATCTCAAAACAGCTCTGACTGTTGTCAAGACAATAGGTTGCTCTCTACAAACTGACAAGGCCCCAGTGCTAAAGACGACACCCAAACCCTTACAACACATTGAACATGGAGAGGTCGGGCTGGTACCTACATAGAACCTTCAGCTCTGTGTTCTGGTATTTTTGGTACATGACAGTACTCTATGGACTACCAAAAGAGAAATGTATACAGCAACACAGCTGTAACCCCCCTGATCTACAATGCTGTACTTCCTGAAAAATTATACTAAAACAATAGAGGCACAAAGCTTGTGTGAGTAACTAACCAATTTCTAATCTGACTTAAGACCCACTTCATGAGATAGACCATACCTGATACTGCTTGAGTGACTACGAACCAGAGAGCAGATAGCCCAGAGAATTAAGGTTAAATATATATAAATGAAATGATTCCTAATGATATTCTACTATACTCAAAAATCAATGCCTTATTCAACTATCATCAGAGAAGTTTCTTCCTGCCATAAATGGGAACAAGTACAGAGACCCACCACCAGACATTACACAGAGAGCATGAGACCTGCTACACTCAGCTCTAAGTGGATGTCTCCAACAAATCCCTCCCCTCAGAGTGCAGGAAATGCTATGGAAAAGGCAGTGGAAAGAGTGTAAGAGCTAGAAGGGATGGAGGATGCCAGGAGAATAAGGTTCTCTTAATCAACTGAACAAAGCTCATATGACCTTATAGAGGCTGAAGTAGCAAGCACAGGGCCTTCACAGGTCTGCACAGATCCTCTGTGTATATATTATGACGTTTTAATTTTTTTAATGGGACTCCTGAGTGTGTGAATAAGTGGGCCTCCAATTCCTATGCCTTCTTTTGGGCTCTTTTCCTTCTGTTGGTTTGCCTCATTCAACTTCAATGTGATGTTATCTCTTACAAGCCTGTTCTTGTCTAATGAAAAACAGACAAGAGGAAAATGAGACATCCAAAGTGTTTGGATCCGGATGGCAGGAGAGCTGGGAAATAACTGGGGGAAATAAGGGGAGAGGAATCTTTAATCATGATACAGTGTGAGAAAAGAATCTATTCTTGATAAAGTTTTGGGGGGAGGAATAAGCATATGTCAAAAATGTGTCAGTGTTAACGACTGTGGTCAAGTAATAAAATATTGAGGTGGTGCACACCTTTAATCCCAGCACTTGAGAGGCAGAGCCAGGCAGATCTCTACGAGTTTGAAGCCAGCCTGGTCTACAGAGGAAGATCCAGGACAGGCACCAAAACACAGAGGAACTCTATCTTGACCGCCCCCCCAAAAAAAAAAAATTACAAACATGATTTTTCTACTGTGTCAGGGACATACAAAGCAAAACAGGGTGGACAATCAACCAATGTAGTTATGGTATGAATTAAAAAATCCTATTGGGAATGAAGTTCAGGAATAATACACCAAGATGTAATGTCAAGATCTTGAACTCATTAAGAAGGTCCCCATCTGATAGCATAAGATGTGCCAAAGCAACAGATGAACAATTCACAGCAGAGAAATGCAAGAAAAACACAATCATATAAACATTCAACTAATTAAGGGAAGTACCACAGACATGATTTAAAAGATAAAATCATCAAATATAAACACAAATACAAATAAAAGCTAAAAGAAATAAAATATATTAGACTGTTGTCAGATTTCTCAGAAGGAACTATAAATGCCAGTGGGGGTATGGGCTGATACATTACAGGTTCTGAAAGAAAATAACAACTAACCAAGAATATTATACTCACCAAGATTATTTTTCATGTCAAAGGTAATTCAAAGACCTAGCATGATAAGGATAAATTAACATGATTCATGACCACTAGACCGGAATCACAAGTTGCTTAAGGGATTCCTGCAGTTCTGGAAGAGAAAGAATTTAATAAATATTACTATTAAGAACATATAAATATGCAACCATTTCAATAGGAGACAGTTTCACAGCAGATTTCCTGGTATTCTGACTCTTACAATCATTCCACATACTCTACTGCTTTTAACTTGGGAGGGAGGAAATATTAAAGGGTCTCATCTTAGTAAAAAGAAATACAGGTAACTAATGGCTTCTGGAAGAAAGAAAGTTAGCTACTTGCAGGAATAACCTTCCTTACTGATTGTTCAACACAGAGTGATCAACCTTGAAACCATATAAAATAAGCAATAAAAATGGACTCAGCATGTTGTAGTTGTACATCTCTACACACACACACACATATACATATGTATGCATACAATAATAAAAGTAATACAAAAGAGGCTATCTACTTGACAGAAAGAGAGTTCAAGAGAGTTGTTTGGAGGGATTAGAGGTAGAAAAGGAAGGGGGGAAACGATGTAATTATATTTCAAATAAAAACATGTTTATATTTATATATGAACTAAACATATATTATAGCTATTTTTAGGTAGATAGTTAATAATATGATTCCTTATGACTTTTTCCAGATATCTTTTCTGTTATTTTACTTTCCTATAAATATACATATATAATTAGAATGAAATTTTCCCATTAGGGCTGACAATAATCTCTTTAAGAGAAAAAAACTCCCAAACCAGCCATGAGATACATGCTCTTTTGAATTGTCTGTCAGAGTTATACAAGAGACTCCTAAAATATTACAGGCTATAGCTATTGCCTTTGTCTATTCCCCAGAGGCAGAAGGTGACTCCCTATTGTTGAATTTACCAAGGGCCTCCTGTGTCGGGATAGACCCAAAAGCCTCCTCCCTGAGGACTAGCTTTTATGGTATCAGAAGGTCCTATGCAAACCACCAAAGGAAAGAAACAACTAACAGTCCTACCCAGCTCAGACATCTATGAACCACAGTAAGGATCACCATGGCAGGATCAACCTAAGGGTTCAGAATTGGCATAAAAACCTTGGTGATAACCAAGAGCTTTCTAATTGGCTTTAAGAATGCTCAACAAGAGTGAAAGCATGCCTGATACTGGAAACCTATCCAACTATCCAGGGCTAAGGATGTCATTAATCTTGGACAAGAACCTATAATTGTTACTTTAATAAACCAGTATAATCCCTAACTATATCCTAATATTTGTTCTTATGCCTACAGATAAGAATGGTCCTCATTCCTCATCAATAAAACTTCCCCTAGTAACATACCAGGATTATTGCAGAAAGCCAAAATTAATCAAAATGAAGTTGCAGAGCTAATTCCTGCTGGATACATCTATAATACAGCTCCTGAACTTAAGGCTTAAGGACCATTGCAGAAGAACAGACAGAGATATTCTAAGAATGAGAGAAACAGGGAGTTGCTGTGAGATTGTGTTTCCTAGGAATGTCCAAAGCATCACCCATTTAAGTTTTATGAACATGAGCTGAAAAGGGAAAACAATAATAAACATGCTAATGTGGAGTCCTCTATCATACAAAAATGAACTATAGACAAAGAAAGAATTCCCAGAGCAGGAGAAGTAGTTCTTTTCATAAAGAGCACACCAACTGGTTATCTAATACAAAATGGTCATTCCTGAAAACATACACACATGTAACAATATACAAACTGAGAAGTTTGTACTTATATAGGTAACAGATATGTAAGTAACAATAATGAGTGAAAAAAATAGGCCATGACTTAGCAAGAAAGTAGGAGGGACACATGGAAAAGTTTGTAGAGAGGAAAGGGAAAGAGGAAATTATGTAATTACATTATAATATCAAAAGAAGGAATAATTAAAAAGCATACTTTTAAGAAGAAAATGTGACTAAACCACACTATACAGACAGAATTGCCAATGAGTCATGAGAAAGAAATATTACTCATATGGCAAACCATTAAATGTGCCAGATAATTAAGAGAAATACAATACAGTCAAAACTTTTTGAAGAAAATGAGAATGAATTATAATAAATTTACATGTTCCAATGCTGAAACAGTACTTATTTTTATGTAAACAACAATAGACATAAAAAAAGATTTAAGCCCCAATGTAACAGTGGGTAATACTAACACCAAGAATAATTGAAGAATGAGAAAATCATCCCAAATTTCCATGAAAGCACAAAAAAACACTTGAAACTCAATGAAACCTAAGCAAAAGACAATTCTGAAGGCATAATATTGAAGCCATTGAAAGGGCCACTGTAAGGGAAACAAAGCCCCCCCCCCCACTAGCTCTGCTAATTGCAGATTCAGTGGAAAATACTGCACTCTGCCCCCATGCCCCATACCAGAAAAGTTAGCCCATCATGCTGTGCTGACAGGATGCTTGCAGGATGACCCCTGCGGTTGTGTTTGCAAGATAAATTGCTTGAGAAGAATGCTTGCCAAATAACCCCTTGCTAGATAAGCTTGGAATTCGTTTACCTACCTAGACTCTGAGAAAGACCATGGAGACATCTGGCGTCCAGGTGTCTGCACTCTGGGTGACTCCACTCCCCTGCCCTGGTAGAACTGCCTCATAAAAGGCCTGTGAGCCTCAAACTTGGGGTCACCAGCTACTCCTCGCGCTGGTGTCCCATGAGCTCGTGTTAAAATAAAGCTTCATTTGTGACCCGATATTGGAGTGGAGCTCTCTGTTTTGAACGCCAACCCTAACACCATTATAACAAAAGAAAAATGATATTGGAATTTATATAGACATGAACCAGTCAGTGGAACACAGATGGACTCCTAATCAATGTGTCTTCAACCAACTGATTCTCAGTAGGAAATGCTAAAAATGTATGTTATATAAAAGATAGCTTGAATGACTGTTTATGGGAAATCTAGATGTCTACATGCAAAAGACTGAATCTAGAACCTGATCTCATCCTATAGAAAAAAATGGAAAAGGGACTTTAAGATCTAAAACTTAATTTGAAACTTGTAGAACAACTCTCTAATTCCCATCTCTATCACAGATTGTCATCCAGTGTGTCACCTAAGTCTGCTGAGTTCTCTGAACTCCTGGAAGCCTGTGTAGTCTTAAATCATCAGGTTATACCTCGTTTTATATCACAGACCCCAATAACAGTCTAATGTGTCCCCATAATCTGAACATGGCTACCACAGTGTGGGAGTCCAGCTGCCACCTTTTGGAGGGTTCTGAGGAGGAGAGAGGGATAAGAAAATATTAGATAGAAAGAGAGACCTAGCTGATAAGAAGAAAGACAGAAACACAGGATAGCTTCAGGATGGCCTGAATCAATACCAAATGTTCTTGAAGTTTTATTTAAAAGGCTTTTTATAACTTGCCAAGGAAAGAGGCCAAAGACCTCTGCCTTGCTAGATCAAAGCACAATATACAGCCAAGTGAAGACCCTACCAAACACCTGGTAAACATGCCCGAGATCAAATCATCGCCTTAAGTACCCTTGCTGGGTAAAGCAGGCTCAGATTCTCTGACCCTAAGTATGTTCTCACTAGGAAACCTTTGTGGGATAGCACAAGTACCCCTTCTAAATAATTTAAATCTCAAATGAGGGTACAGAGTTTAACTCCATGGAGTTCTGAATCAGCTTTCTATCAAGAGCTTGCAAGTAGCTAGAACAACCACAGGAATACTTCTACTCCCTGTGGCTGCCAAACCTCTCAGTAAAGGAATAGAGCATGACCAAGATGGAATATCTTTTTTGAATGGGTCTATGATGACTACAGCAGTCTTAGTTGCAATAAGCCCTTTTTAAAATCAATAAACTCCTGATGCAACTGCATCAAATAAATCAGTAAACTCCTGATGTGATGACATCAAAACTAAAGACTCTCTTAGCATCATTATTAACATTAACAGATTAAAGTTACAATTGTAGCATGAATATTACTATACATACAATTCTCACAAACTTAAATCCAAAAGAAAACTCTCAATAGAACTATTTACACTATGCAAACTTTTAGCAAACATGCAAAAGCAATTTCTTAATAGAACTTTTTGCTAAAAAAACATAAGGTACATAAACACAAGTTAACATTAATCCATTTAAAGGACAAGAAAATAGTTTTTTTTTTCTAATTAAAGACACTGAAGAATATTAACTTCCCCTTTTCTTTATAATTTTTAAGCTGCATCTTGAGCCTGGATAGAAAAAGTAAATTTCGCCATTTCTATAAGAAAATAGCTCCATTTTTCTCACAAATAGTTTGTGAGTTTCCACAGTTAATAAATTATATATGCATACATCAAACAATTCATAAATCATCACAGTTAATGAAGTCTATATGTTTAAGTAAAGTCAAAATTGTCCCACTGCAATTGAATCACTCCTGTCCATCCCATTTCTTATGTCTGAAAGGTTAAAAAAGACAGTTCTAGTACCAGTCTTAACATTCCTCTGAGTGCTTGAATTCAGGGCCTGTTTCATCAGCTACCCTGAAATCTTTGTATAGCTGTTAAGAGTCATAATGACTCTGAAGCAAACAGTTCCAAATATGAGGAGTCCTATAACCAAGAATTTTTTCCAGTTCCCTTGCATGAAGCCCAGTTCAAACAAAACATGTCTGGAGCCTCATTCTCAGCTACAGAGGCACTTTCAGTTAGTTTCCCCTAAGGAAAAACTGCTCAAGGGCAAAAGTTGCTAGCTGGCTGGGGAAGATCTCTTTGTACAGCCAGCATGAACCACCAGCAAACAAACTGTGCAGCTTTTGCTGCTGGCTCCATTTAGCTTCCACAGTCCTGGTCTGTCTGTGCCTCCCACAACTGCTGGTCCACCAAGGACCCCTGTGTCCTGAGGCTAGAGGGCTTTCAATTACCTCACACCACATGGGGTCAAGGTTCCTCCCACCTTTAAGAGTCATGGCTTTTCATTCAGCAACTCTGGCTCCAGGAGGAAACCCAGTCATATCATGTTGCACCTGCTCCACTGTGGGTCCTCTGCTTCTGGCTGCGCTGCTTGCACAGCCCAATGCCACCAGCCACATGGCTCCACTTCACTCTCCTGCTGGAAGCCCAGGCTGGCCTGAATTCCAGCGTGTTTCACCCAGGCACTCTGTCAGTCAGCAGTTTCCCCTGGGTCCCCTCCACCACCGTTCCACCCTGGGGTGGGGGGGATGCTGCCTCACCCTGCTCTCTGCCTGCACTCTGCTGGTTCTCTCCCAGGACATCCCTTGCTCATCAGCTCTGGGCAGCAGGTACTCTGGCTCTGGGTACTCTGGCCCTAGGGTCCAAAGTCTCTGCTGCTGCTGCTCTCTAAGCCACTGCCTGCCATTTGCCTTTCTCACTGTGCTGGTGTCTCTGCTTGGCTTGACCAGGTTTGCTTGAACCCTCAAGTCATGTCTCTCTGGCTGGCTGACTGCATTCTCTTGCTTAAGCCTTCCCGGCAGAAAGCATGCAAAGCCCTGCTGCTTGTACTGGCCTGCTCAGCATCTGCTGTTGCTGGCAGCTTCTGGAGCTTTTGAAGCCACTTTGAGTGTTAAATTTGCATGCAGCAGCTGCTAGGTCCTAGCTGCTGCTTTCTGCATCCCAGGTCCTTTCCTTGCTTGCGGGGAGGGGGTAACTATTCTTACCCTAATTATTTTATTAAGGATTTTTAAATTCATTTTAAATACTAATCACAGATCCCCCTTTCCTCCTTCATCCCACCCCTCTCACCTTCTCCCCAAACCACTCCCCATTCCATCTTACAACAAGGCAAGGTCTCCCATGGGGGGACACCTTGCACAGCTATGTGACTTTCTTATTAAACCTTAACTGTATCCCCAGACCTAAAGCTTATATTCTTCAAATTTAACCAAAACTTTTTTTTACAACTTGAGAGAGAGAGAGAGAGAGAGAGAGAGAGAGAGAGAGAGAGAGAGAGAGAAGCATAGAGAGAGACAGATAGAAATACTTGCTGGAACCTAACTTAAACTATCCTGCTTTATATTTACAATTTTATTCTCAAAGAATGGAATACCATCGTCTCAACTTAACTCATTACTGGGCATGCCCCCTGCACCATGGTGCCCCCTCTGGCTTACCCTTTGTACCTAAGTCCCACATTCTGCTGCCATATGTGGGAGCCCAGTTTCTACCTATTTTTTAGAATTCTTAAGAGGAGGAGAGAGGAATAAGAAAATATTAGATAGAGAGAGAGAGACCTAGCCAAAAAGAAGAAAGACAGAAACACAGTATAGTTTCAGGAGGGCCTGGATCAGTAACCAATGACCAATTTGTTTATTCAAAAGGCTTTTTATAACATGCCAAGGAGAGAGGCAAAAGACTTCCCTCTTGCTAGATCAAAGTACACTATACAGCCAAGTGCAGACCTTTCCAAATACCTGGTAAACACACCTGTGACTAAATCATCTCCTTATGCAGCTCTGCTGGGTAAAACAAGCTCAGATTCTCTGTCTCTGAGTAAATTCTCACTAGGAAACCTCTGTGGGCTCTCATACCATAGATTCAAACTCTAGGCCTGTCAAATTTTTGTGCATCTGTGTATCACACCAATCTTATGTCTCCAAAACTTTAGCTCTCCTGAGCCATAACTATCCATCAGGATTATACCAGGTCATCCATCATATGTGCCAGTCAAGTCTGCTAAGATCTGTAGATCCTAGCTGGCTGGAGCAGTCTCCAATCTTCAGGCCTTGACATTGTGGTAATTTATCTAGATGCTCACAAATTGCTCCATGTATAAGTGTGCACCACATGTGAGACCAAAACTACAAAATGCAAAAGAATGAACTGGAGAAAATTCTCGGCAGTTAAGAGTACTGGCTGTTTTTGTTCTTCTGAAGGCTTCCCAGTTGAGAAATGAAGCCTCCCAACTGTCTGTAACTCCAGTAGTAGGTTTCCAACATTTTCATTTGGTCTCACATGTGGTGCACACACATACATGCAAGCAAAGTACTTATGAATATAAAATTTAACAAAATATATTTTAAAGAAAGAAAGCAAATTCATAAGCACTGTTACAAGTGGAACAGGTCAAACACAAGATAGAACATTGGGTCTTGAAGGTAAAGTAAATAAAGTCAAGGAATTGGACCATTCAAGCAAAGAATATGAAGTAGGACATGAAAAGAACATGAAGGATCTTTGAAGCAAGAGTAGAACAAATGTTTCAATTGCAGGCATAGAAGAGAGAGAAGAATCCCACATAAATGGCATAGATCCATCCTTCAACAAAATCATAGAAGAAAACTTCTTCAAACAAGGAATATGTACACCCATACAGATACAAAAAGTATACCAAATAGACAAGGGCAAAAGAACAACTCCATTTAGCATATCAGAGCTAAAATATTACATAAATGGAACAAAGAGATGAACTTGAAAGCTGCAAGAAAAAACACTACAACTCACATACAAAAGAAAACCTAGCAGAATAATGGCTGTTTTTTCTGTGAAAAATGTAAAGAGCAGAAAAGACAAGAGAAATAGACATCAAGTTTAAAAAGACCACAGGTATCTTTGGACTTTTTAATTGAGCAAAACTATTTGCTACAGGTGAAACAGAAAGAAAAATTTTACATGATCCAAAGAGGCCAAAAGGGATCCATGTGCATCAAACAAGCCCTACAGAGAACACAGGAAACAATACTTGAGACTGAAGAAATGAATAACACAGCCAGGAGAAAAGAGAAGGAAAGCAAGTGCAGCTATGATTTACTGAAACACTAAAGAAGACCAAGAATGCAAGCAGCCAAATAACAAAAGGTCTGAAATTGGCAAACATCTTTCAATAATAACTCTAAATATTAATGGCTTCAACTCACCAATCAAAATACACAGTTCCTTACATGGAATAAGAAACAACTTTTATCTTTCTGTTCTTTATTGGAAACTCAACTTACTTTCAACTATAAATACCACCCTAAAGTGAAAAAAATGAGAAAGTATTATAAATAAAGGAGACAAGGAGTGAAGCAGGAATAACTGTCCTAATATTTGATAAACTATAATTAGACTAAAACTAAACAGAAGAAACAGAGGACAATTCATTCTGACCAAGGAATCAACTAATCAAAAAGACATTATAATCCTAAATGTATATTCACCACAACATCTGATGTACCTGACTTCATAGAAACTCCTACTAGACTTAAAGACACAGATTAACTCCAACACATTGATAGTAAGTGATTTCAATTTCCCACTTTTTCCAGTAGATGGGACAAATTGAAAAAGAATAAACACAGAAATGTGAAAATTAAATGACATTGTACATCAAATAGTCCTAACAGATATCTATAGGAAACTCCACCCAAACACCAACGAATACACATTCTACTTAACAATTCATACTGGAAGATAAAACAAATATAAGTCCCTTTGTTCTGTTGCATGAATCCTAAATGGTCTTATAATAAAAACCCAGAGCCAGATATTGGGGTGAATTCTGAAAGATCAGAGAGATAAAAGAACAAACCATAGCCACTTCTTATTGGTCAACCTCATGAGTCTGCCTTTGAGTCATCAGCCAAAATGGCCTCTAGTTTCTGTCTCCTCATTCCTTGTATACCTTTCTCTGCCCAGTCATTTGACTTCTTATCTTAACTTTCTTAATGCTGGGATTCTTGGTGTGTGTGCTTCCCAAATACTGGAGTTGAAGGTGTGTGCCACCACTGCCTGGCTCTGTTTCTCTCCTAGACTGGATCATTCTCATATAACCCAGTATGGCCTTGAACTCATAGAGATCCAGACAGATCTCTGCCTCCCAAGTGCTAGAATTAAAGATGTGTGCCACCATTGCCTGACTTCTGTGTTTAATCTAGTGGCTGGCTCTGTCTTCTGATCTTCAGAAAAATTTTATTAGAGTATAAAAAAATATCATCACATAGCCCAAATAACAAAAATAAAGAAATAGGTAGTCTAATTTAATAAAATCACAGATGAACAGAGAACTATTACATCAGACACCAAAGAAATTCAGACTGTCATGGAAATATATTAAAAAAAAAAAAACCTTCAAAAACCTGTACTTCATTTTGTTAGAAAATCTAAAAGAAATGGATAAATTTTTAGATTCATCCAAACAACCAAATTTACACAAAGAAGATAGTAACAACTTAAACAGAGTCACACCAAAACAGGAGATGAAACATTCATAGAAGAATTCCTAAAATATGACCAGGCCCAGATGGATATATGGGAGAATTCTACCAGCATTTTAAAGATCCTAATCAATACTTCTACACTAATTTCATAATATACACATATACACATATGTATGTGTGTGTGTGTGTGTGTGTGTGTGTGTGTGTGTGTATGTGTGTGTGTGTGTGTGTGTATCCATAAATGTTTGATCACACAGTAAGAGAACTCCCAAATTCCTACAAGGTTGGTGTTACTTTAATACAAGAACTAGGGAAATATATAAGAAAAGGGAAACCTATGCCTGATGGATTGTACAAAAACCAAGGTGATTGACCCAAACAAGAAAATCAGTAAGTCATGTTCCTTCATGGTCTTTGCTTCAGTTGCTGTCTCCAGGTTCCTGAATCTGCTTCCTTCAGTGATGGACTGTGATTGCCATGTGAACATCTCCTTTCCTCACCAGGCTGCTTTCAGGTGTGGTTTTATCACAGCAACAGAAAACAAACTAAGTCATTCACTAAAGGCCTACAGGAACCACAAGTTAGAAATTCACAGAATATCATCAATCAGTCTGGAAGTAATTGTCTTCAAATGATAGCTTGTTGGCTAGGCAAGTCATATGATTTATTAGAGTTTAGAGACAGGGAGGAGAGAGAATCAGTACAGGTGTGTGTCAAGGTTGGGTGGTTTTGTTGGTTGTTTTTGCTCTTTCGGGAGGCCTGCCACCAACCTCCCAAATAAATTATACATGGAGGCTTATTCTTAATTATAAATGCCCAGCCTTAGCTTGGCTTGTTTCTTGCCAGCTTTTCTAAACTTTAAAGTATCCCACCTACCTTTTTGCCTCCAAGCCTTTTCCTTGTCTTACTTTTTTTATATCTTACTTTCATTCTTACTTTATGGCTGGCTGTGTAGCTAGGTGGCTGGCCCCTAGCACCCTTTTCTATTTGTCCTCTTGCTCTTTCTTCTCTTTTTTCCTTCTATTTATTTTTTTCTGACTGCTAGCCCCATATCTCCTTTCTTCTGCTTCACTCTTGACCATTCAGCTCTTTATTAGACCATCAAACGCTTTAGACAGGCAAAGAAAACAGCTTCACAGAGTTAAACAAATGCAACACAAAAGAATGCAAAACATCTTTTCATCATTGAAACAAAGGTTCCATAGCATAACAAATGTAACACACCTTAAAATAATATTCTACAACAGGGTGGGAGATGTCAGAATAAGTTTCAGTTCTGCAAGACAAAGCAGCATATCTACTTTTAAAAGTTTCCATGAGAATAGGAGGTCTTGCACTATTAGGAAGCATGCTTAATTAATGTAAGTCATATTCTTAGACAAAGGCATAAGAACAGGGAATGTAACTTAGGATATGTGACAGGTCAACCAATTTGGGTAGGGGAGTAGGGCTTGGATAATGTGTGACACAAAGTCATGTAAGATGTCAATGATAAGGCTGACAGTAATCTCTGGGTGTATGTGGATGTATGTAGAGTAAGTGCTTTTTGTTAGTCTTACAATTCTGTCTGCTGAGGCCTGGTTACCGGGAGGGCTTGAGTTCTCAAGCATAAGTTTATAAACAAATGAGAAGCTGTGGATATTGTATAGGAACTAGATGTGTCTTCAGTGAGCTTAGTTAATAGCTTTGCTTTTCACCTTCTATTTATTGGAAGAGAAGTTTTCTTTACATAAGAAAAGAAGAGGGCTGGTAAGATGGTTTAGCAGTTAAGAGCACTGGCTACTCTTCCAGAGGACCTGGGTTCAATTCACAGCATCCTGATTATGCCATCTGTAACTATAGTTTCAGGGATATAATGCCTTTTCTGGCCTCCACCAACATTAGGCGTGCATATGGTGTATAGATATACATGCAGACAAAGCACCCATGCACATCCAATAAATTTTAATTTTTTTTTAAAAGAAGAAAATAGTTCTTCCACTGACATTCTTATCAGAGCATTCCTCCTCTCAGAACCATGGATTTCCATTGTCTACAGTCAAGAGGATTGGTGTGAATTATCATACTTCATACTACATTACAAATATTTCCCAATCTTCCTTCTTCTTCTTCTTCTTCTTCTTCTTCTTCTTCTTCTTCTTCTTCTTCTTCTTCTTCTTCTTCTTCTTCTTCTCCTCCTCCTCCTCCTCCTCCTCCTCCTCCTCCTCCTCCTCCTCCTTCTTTTTGTTTTGTTTTTGTTTTTCGAGACAGGGTTTCTCTGTGCAGTTTTGGTGCCTGTCCTGGATCTTCCTCTGTAGACCAGGCTGGCCTCAAACTCACAGAGATCTGCCTGGCTCTGCCTCCCGAGTACTGGGACTAAAGGTGTGCACCACCTCAATATTTTATTACTTGACCACAGTAGTTAACACTGATACATTTTTATTATGTTATGCTTATTCCTCCCCACAAAACCACTGCCCAGCTTCTTTTGTTCCTCTTAAACATTGGTCATATTATTGTGTAGTCATTTCACAGCCCTTCCCTTTTGTTTTCTCCCCATGTATGTCATTGTTAACTCCTGAGACAAATGTCAGAAATTTTATAATATGGGTACCCCTGTTGAAGAACCTGTGCTGTAAGAATGAACTTGACACCCTGTGTACCATAGCTACACTTTTTGCCAAGAGATCCAGACATGTACATGTAATCAAATAGGACATTCATATATTTTAAACAAACATGTGTCAAGTACCATTAAGCAGAATTTTAGGAATAGCATGTTTAGTATCTAATCCATTAAATATCCTTTTTAATGAAACATCATTAATATTAGATATTAACTGTACTATAAAATGTACATGTCAGCAGCAAAGAGATGTCAGAGAGGGCTGCAAGAAGAAAAAGTTCTGATCCTATGTTATCTAAAGATTTACTATTTTTTTTCTGGAAAATGTAGGAATTATTTTAAACCAGAGTTGTATTTCTGAACAAATAAGCAAGTTTAACTCTAAAACACTGGATAACTTCTTGTACTTCTTCAATTGGGATTATTATGAAACCCTCATGCATGATTGGAGAGATGGCTCAATATTTAAGAATGTGTATTGCTCATGGACACCCGAATTCCATTTCCAGAGCCATAGTGTAACTCCAACTCAAGGGGATATGATGCCTTTTTCTGGACACCCTAGACACCTGTACTCATGTGAACACACACACACACACACACACACACACACACATACACACACACACACAAAGATGTATATACATAAATAAAAACAAATCTTTAAAAATAAATCAATATGTAATCAAATGCTATATAAATGTTCAAATCAAAATTGTGTTGAGGCTTTAGCTTAATACAATAAATATATTACAAAGTTCTATATGTTCTCTTTCATTTTAATCTTATAGGTTTCATAACAAGAGAAGTATAAGGTATGCTTTAATTCTAACATATATTTCTATTAGACACTTTCAGAATGTCCTAGAATAAAACTTGCTTTGAAGTTAGAAAGAAAAACAGAACAACATAACCATTCTATCACGTTGTTGTGATTAATGTGACCAAGAAATTTCAAAATCAATCCTCTAGCCCCCATCATAAAAACAGTTCATTCAATTGGGGCTGACTTGCTACAGCAACGCTTCTTATTGACAGTTCATTTTTCCAGACTCAGTTTCCGAGAGGAGGGTAAACTAGGAGGCCTTTTAATGAGTTTTCAGAATTATCTGAAGTGGGGATAATTATCTGAGGTTAAACAACTGTTACACTGATTAGCCATCATCTTCTTAGATGCAGGCTTAATTAATTCTTCAGATGCTCACATCTTGGTTGTTCTGTAGAGAGACATGTATTTCTGACCTTGCTCCAAACCTGTCTTCCACATTACATAAGAATTGTGCCCACTTAGGGAATGCCATTACCTCATGTGAGGTGGTTAAGTATATGCAGCTTTTTGAAAGTTTTTAAAAAAATATAGTTTGAAGTAAACTCAGCACTAGTGATCTGAAGAGATGTATTTTTTATTGCCTATAGCTGATCACACTCAACATTTTTCATTAACTTTGTGAAAGCATAATTTATTTGCTTGAAACATTCTAGTAGTTTTTTAAAATTTATTTCACAAGCATAATTTTGAAATTTTAGTATTTTTTAAAATAGCTTGACTATTGTCTTATATTCTACAAAGTAGACCTAAATTACAAAAATTTCTTTATTCAAAATGAAATTTTATTTTATATAGTTTTTATAGATACATAACTCAAGGTATCTGGGCATTAAGAGAAAACTCTCAGCCAGGTGGTGGTGGCGCACACCTTTAGTCCCAGAACTCAGGAGGCAGAGCCAGGTGGATCTCTGTGAGTTCCAGGTGAGTCTGGTCTACAGAGTGAGTGCCAGGAAAGGCACAAAGCTACACAGAGAAACACTGTCTCAAAAAATCAGAAAAAAAAAAAAGAGAAAACTGCCAACTTAAAATATATTGAAAGAAAATTACTTGTGTTTTTTATGTTTGAATTCTTTAAAGAGAAAAATAAAAATAATCATAATACAGAGAAATTATAATTTAAGAGCTAAAATATTTAGACTCATTTGAATATTTATCACTTCTAAGCTTATCAGCTTAAGACTACTTTAATACCTTGCCATATGTATATGTCATATGAATACAATAGGGCTGTGTATATATGTGTGTCATTTACTCTGTGTTGTAGGTTCATTTTGTTTCTGTGACAAATAGCGTAACCAAAAGCAACTTTCAGGCAAAAGTAATCTATAACTCTCCAATGCAATCTGCCTTTGCAGAAGTCAGGGCAGGAATCAGCAGCAACTTGAAGAAGAAACTATGGAGAAATGCTGTTAGCTGATTCACTTGCAGTCTTTTGCTAGCTAGATTTCTTATCCAGCCCAAGACCACTCTCCCGGGGAATGAGGCAGCCCACAATGAGCTGGAAGCCCTCACATCAATTAATTATCAGGATCATTTCCCTCAGGCATGACCGCAGCATGGGATCTACAGTGATGGTTAAGCAGGTAAAAGGAATTGTGGATGGGAATTGAAGGAGTGTGCAGTGTGTGTGTGTGTGTGTGTGTGTGTGTGTGTGTGTGTGTGTGTGTGGCCGCCATTCTGCAGTCCTATGGCTAAGGTGTCTTTTGGTGTTTCTGACCTGACAAATGGTTTTGGCCTCCTCCTTTTCTTAGGTAAGATAGGATGGCTCCTATCAATTGGATTGGGTATTTCTCATATTCCCCTGCTCATAGTCTAAAAAAAATAGGATTGTGAATTTCTCTGAAAGTAGGCCTTAATAAATATGTGCGATATACTTCCAACTCTTCTTTGTCCCCAAACCTTACAAGAAGTAAGATGGCATTTTTCCTTTGATCTTCACCATGATAACTGGCAAGAGCAGCCAGAGAGAAAACCCATAGAAGTGAGGGACCCCTGAGGATGTGTCCCCTGCAGTTTTATTTTGGACTTGTGCACACAAAGCCTTCTGCTGTTTAGTGAATTGGTTCTTCCTCATGTGGTGGTTGCTATGTGGACCTTCTTTTCTAGCAAGTTTATATCTACCTTTCTGTCTCCAAGTCCATGGGGAGTCATTGGCCTCATCACCTTTATTGTTTTCATAAAACGTTTTTCTAGTTACTTATGTCTATTCACTAATAACATCCTACTAATGTCTCTATTTTTGATGCATTATAGATTTCATGTTAATCTTAACAACTTTATACTTTACATAATAAAAAGTATCATCTACTACCATATTTTCAATAATTATGTTCACAATGTGAGCTTTCATTTTTTTTTCTGTAGGGAAACTAACAAAATTATGGATGCTATTAACTTCAAGGAAGTCAAATGTGTCTCTTTGTTTTTCATTTTTGTGTGGTACCTATACATAAAGTTTAAAAAGCAACAACAACCTCATTTTTCTCTATATATATACCTTCCATATTTTGTACTCATTTCAAGGATGAGGTTCCTTCTATCACTGTCTTATGTATATTATGAGAAAGAGAGAGAAGAAGAGAGAGAGGTTGAAAGACTTTAAAGACTTAGACTACATAAATGAAAATGCCATCAAATGCTAAGTGACTCAAGAAATTTCCTAATCTGGAAATTCCAGACATGGTCTGACTGTGTAATGTGGCTGTGTTGCTGAGTGGGGACTGAATTCCTTCGTCTTTGAAGACCTCAATGGTTGCTCCTGAGACTTCTTTGTCTGCTTGAGACCCACTCATTTTGCTAGAATAATATAGAGTTTACTTAGAGTCTGTTGAAATAAATAAATGCCAATCATATAAAAAAAAAAAACAAAACTATCCTTACACAAATACCTAAGTGGGTTTTTGAACCAACATGGCTTAGCTTCCAAGTCCAGCCAAGTTGACAAATAAAATTCACCAACACCACTGTATAATGTAGCTTGTTTGTAAAACTACTGAACTTTGTCTCACTATTCAAAACCAGTTCTTTATACCCTTAAACATTGCTCCATAACATATAAACTAACATCCAGTAAATCATTTACAGTCACTGCTCTATTATCCTTTCTGCCAAATAATTACCTTTTAAAATACAATAGGAAAGAGAACAACCATATATTTAGGATAGTCTATGAATAGAAAATATATGTTATCTAAATTATATAGTCGGCAGCATGAATTCAAAATTCTGTTCTTTTCACTAAATTGTACTACATAACAGTTCAAAATTCTTCTTATTTGACTTTACAGAAACAGATTTTTGCTTTCATTAACTGAAATTTACCAAAACATTTATATCTGTGGTGCTATATATTACACAGGAACTGGATAAAACAAAATTACATGTGAAAGAACAGACCCCATAAATAGCATTGTATGGGTGCTAAAAGCACACTGCATCTCTGAGGACTAATCATGGCCTGCAAGAGAGCAGTGGGGTGCTGTAGGATGTTCTGTATGTCAAACGTGTTGCTCTGATTGGTTAAAATAAAGTGCTGATTGGCCAGTAGCCAGGCAGGAAGGATAGGGTAGGTGGGCAAGGAGGAAGAGAATTGTGGGAAGTGGAAGGCTGGGTAGAGAGACACTGCCAGCCACTGCCATGACAAATGGAGTTGGGGATTTAGCTCATTGGTAGAGCGCTTGCCTCGCAAGTGCAAGGCCCTGGGTTTGGTCCTCAGCTCTGGCAAAAAAAAAAAAAAAAAAAAAAAAGAAGAAGACGTAAGGTACTGGTAAGCCACAACCCATGTGGAAACTTATAGACTAACAGAAATAGGTTAATTTAAGATAAAAGAAGTAGATAACAAGAAGCCTGCCATGTCCATACAGTTTGTAAACAATGTAAGTCTCTGTGTGCTTACTTGGTTGGGTCTGAGCGACTGTGGGCCAGGCAGGAACCTCTACCTACAGTGGGAACTGTAGTAGTAGACACAGACAGCAGTCAAAGGACTGAGGAACTATAGATCTAAGACATTATGAAAATGTGCATTCCTTTTGAGAGAGGATAGTTTCAAATGCAAATCCCATATAGATTGTCCAAGATTGATTCAACAAAGGACACAGATGAGACATATTTTCAAGAAGCAATCTAAGCATATGGCAGAAAGGACAATGAAAGAATAGGGCCTTCTGTGTCATCAGTAAGCCTACTTTTCATTCCCCACACCCCAGAAAACTTCAAGTAGAAAGCGTCATGGGGAGATTTCTCTAAATTCACAATAATAAAATAAAACTGGCATAGGATCAAGAGAGGATGCTTTTTAAGGATTTATTAATTTATGCAGTGTGTGTGTGTGTGTGTGTGTGTGTGTGTGTGTGTGTGTGTGTGCATGCATCTGTGTGCATAGTCCATTTTTGTATGGGACCTTGAAGGCCAAAAAAAGGCTATTGGAGCCTCAGAGCGAGAGTTACCAGTAGATTATAGGAGGAGTCATGTCTCCAGCTCACAGAGATGCTTCTTAAGAGTAGAAAACATTAGTATGCTAGCACAAATCAAGGTTGTTTGCCACAAAGTAAGTCACTATCAGTCAGCTGAAAGAAACAGATATCACAGGCAGATGCAGATCTAAAAACTAATTTGGAAAAACCTGTTTAAATTATAGATTATTTAAAACAGAAGCAAGCTTCCATAACATCAAAACAAAGTCCTTCAAAAGCAACAAAACGAATAGAAAGTAGCACCTACCAAAAATGGAGAGCCCTAGCCATAACGTCACCAAGCACAAGCTCTGTGTAAAACAAAGAGCACCCACCAGAACAAGGTCACAATGGACAGGATCCTCTTAGAATTCAGTATGTCTGTGAAAAAGAAAAGCTAGCTGCAACTAACATTATAGAGAAGTTACAAATTTCCTTAATAAATTGAGAGTTCATGAAAATCTAGAAAAAGTCAATAAAACTCTGGGAAATTGATTAAAATTAAAGACATAATTAATATCTGATAAAACTGATTATCAAGTACTGCTATGGTTTTAGTTCACTTTTGTTTATTGGGGCATTTAGTTTTATTTTTGAGAAAAAGAGATGATAAAGTTGGGTGGCAGGGAGTTAGGGGAGGATCTGGGAGGAGTGGGGGGAGGGAGATGGATATGGTCAAACTATGTTTCATGGAGAAATTTTTAATTAAAATAAGTAAATCAAACAAAAAATAGTGAAATTTCTCAAATAGTGACCAAGAAAGAAAGACAAAGGAAGGGAGGGAGGGGAGGGAAAGAAAGAAACAAAGAAGCAGACTGCTCTCTAAGGTTCCCCTGTGAATCATGGCTTCAGGGATAATCTCTTCTGTGGTTCCCTCCCTCTTAACTTGCTGGATCTTGTGACTGGAATATCAGAAACTTCGAAGCAAGCTTGCATAGTGGAGCTTGCGGCCTGGAATTCTGGAGCTGCTCTGTGGAAGCTCCCAGTATGGCCACAGAGCTTGCCCATCTTCCCCCCCAGCCAAATGAGTAAACCACAAAATACCACTGCAATATCACACACCCAGACTTTATATTGGTGAGAAACAGATCATGATTATTTCAAATCAGCACATTTATTTGGGTAGAAGGGTAGTCGACAGGCAACAGAAGATGCATTGATATGCTGAGAGACCATTTCTACCAATGGAGTTGTTATAAATTCAAGTGTCACGGTTCACTTTGGTTGTGAGGCTTAGGTGAAAATAAGTACAGTTATATAGTACTGATGGGAGCACAAACTGACAAAACTCATTGTAAAAGGCAATTTGGAAATTTCTAGTTATATTTTAAAGGATTCTTTTTACTCAATGATCACATTTCTGGGGAATTAATCTGAAATATATTTACAAAGTATAAAATTATGTATGTGCAAGTTTATCTGTGCAGTATTTTTTGTAATAACATAAGATAAAAATAATTTCAATGTTTGTTATTAGGATTTTATTTAAACATACAACAGAATTATTACCTATAAAACAATAAAATTCTTTTTATGTATTTATGTGGAAAGAGCTGAACTACATTACTATGCAGTAAAAGCACTATGCTAAATGATGTGAATATGATAATGCATACTGTGTGTGAGAAGGAGAATGGAAGTTTATAGCACGTATGGAGGTGCACTTAAAAGCTTCAGATGAAGTAACTCCAGTTCCAGGAGATGTGATGTCCTCTTCAGATCTCCACAGGCACCTGAACTCAAGTGTCCATGCTGTCACTGACACATGCATATACATAATTAAAATTAAGTTTAAATTACTAATGAAACAATACTCATGTAACAGGACACACATAGATCATGAAGCCCACACAGAGAGGAAGTAGGTTATATAAGTTGATGCTGCTATTCAGATTAGTGCTGGTGGATATCATCGTGCATAAATGTTCTCTTGATAGCCTTAACACAAATTACTACAAATGAATCACTGTATATGAGCATTCTAAGGATGTTGGCACAGATAATGGTTTTGCAAAGTGATGTCAAATTTCCTTTGATTTGGGCCACTGATTGGTTCTTAATATCCAGTGAGAGTATATTCCTTCATGTTGATTCACCTATCTACAAAGAACATTAGAAATATCTTCACCAGGGGAGAGAGTCCTCAACTCAGAAATATGCCATCCACCTCCCTCACACATAAAACAAAGGAGAGGAAGCAGGGCTCTGGAGCAAGTGAAAACCTGTTTCATCCATGGGCTACAAAGCTAACTGTGGATTTGGCATAGCCATCCTACTGAAGACATTTCTCATGCTTGTTGCAGATAGGCAAGGACATTTAAGGAAGTTCTGGCAAATAGTGTTTGAAGGAAAATTCAAACCCCAGTCCAATCTCTGGACCTTCAACTACTACTCTACCTATCTGTGATATCAGAACATTTCAAAGACTGGGAAGAAAAGTCTGGTTTTCAGGAAATGAAAAGATTAGTGCATAAGATTATACAAAAAATGCTAAGGAGAGTTAATTGAGTGCTACCTTAAGTCTTTGTTATCTATAATTGTATGGAAAGTAATACAACCACAGCTGAAACCAAAAGCAAAGACGGTAAATTGGGAATACACATTTTTCAAATTCCCCTGAGCTGATTAAGGATGATTTTAATTGGATTCTTTTTTAAAGAGAAAACAAACAGAATTTGTACACTTCAGTATGAGAAGTAGTAAGTTTGTATCTATTCTATTAATCTTTGGAAAGTAATTTATTCCTGTAGTAAATTTCCCCTATCCTCCAAGTTTCCAGTGTTTCCCAGTGAGTGATCCAAATTTATCCGGATGCTAACTATTGCCAGTGCAGAACCCCGGCTTAACCTACAAAGATGAGAGGAAAACCATCTGGCATATTGAGTGCATCACTTGAAGATGATCCATTTTTAAAGAAATGGGTGTATTAGGGGAGGAGAAAAGGAGAACAAAGCTCACACAGCTGGATCCGGCCTAAAAGAAGAAACTTTTATTATGCTAGAAAGGTTACAGAATGTAGCTGAAAACATTTCAAACAATACTGAAGATAGCAGCAAACACCAGAAACAAATGTTTTTCCATGCATAAGCTCCCAGAAATGTCAACTGTACATCAGTTATCCAGAAATCACTTGTGGGCTGTGTTGTTCATTCATTTGTCAGACAACAAACTCATTAGCCCCCAGAAGGAAGCTGTCAACTAAATAAGGCAGGAAGTCTTGGCAGGCAGTCAGTGAAAGTTTGGCCAAGTCAATGCTAAACCAGTGAAAGAAATATAAAATGAAAAGCTGTCCTGAGAAGGTCCCAGGATTTGAAATTTGGCAGAGCGAGGCACCATGGACGGAAGTCTATATTTATTTTTGTATGCATGAAAATGATCTTTGGAAAATGGCCTAATTTAATGCAGCCTTATACACTTGAGTGTTTTTGCCCTTTCACACATACATCTTGAGTATACCAGGAGGATGTTTTCCCTTTGTACTCATGTATTTATGTTCCTTAGTAGTCAACACTCTATTTTCTCTCTAAAGACTCTCATCACATAAACACAGTTAGAGCAGATGATATTATATCCTATGTTGCAAAGTCTTACAAAAGTCAAGGGATATGATTTAAACAAGCAAAGCTAAATCTCAGTGTTAGGACACTAGAGACGCAACTTACTTCGTTGTGGGCTTAGTTAAGATGAACTAAGTTAAGCCTAACTAAGGCTACTAAGGTGCAAGCCAGATAAGCCCATCTTCAGTGTTTACACAGAAGGTTGAAAGCTGTCTGGCCGACAGGTTCCTCAGAGATGAGGACAATGAAATTAACGAAGGCTCCAATGCGAATGAATGTCTTTAAGACAGTGATACAGAAGTGCTTATCAGGCAGCTGTATTCAGTATTCCTTGTCTAATAGACAACAGCTGTTGAATAGGACCATCAGCAGATCAGGTGCTCTGTTGTCAAAAACTCACCTGTGTGACCCAGAAAGTGAGAATAACTTGTAGAGGCAGTACAGTTACTTAGAGAACTGATAATCTGGAATCTAATAGATCAATCTGCAGGAAGGAGATTGGGACAGTATCTCTGAATGTCTGAAGGAAAACTCAAAATACTGAATGGCTATTCATTTCTTCATTCACTTTTTCAAGGACCTAGAATTGCCCTCCATGTAATTGTTCCTTTAAATTGGCTTACCATATTCCTTGTCGCAAAACACACCTGACTGATAATTATTTCCCTAAACTTTTGTTTTTATCCAATACTTGTGATTCTTTGAGTTTGAGAATGTGAATCCCCCCCTTAAGTCTCAGGTATTTGGAGACTTGATTCCCATTTGCTGTGTGGGGAGGTGTAGTTGGAGAGCTTCTTTCCAGCCCCCACAAAGCCCTATTAGTCCAACAACCCACTTATAAAATAAACACACAGACATTCATATTATTTAAACTGCTTGGCTATTAGCTCAGGCCTACCATTGTCTAGCTCTTACTCTTATATTTAGCCCATTTCTATTAATCTATACTTTGCCATGTGGCTCGTGGCTTACCAGTACCTTATGTCTTTTTTCTCATGGCAGTGGCTGACAGCGTCTCCCCTCAGCCTTCACTTCCCTGCCTTCTCCTCTTCCTTGTCCCGCCTACCCTATGCTTCCTGCCTGGCTACTGGCCAATCAGCACTTTATGTATTTTAACCAATCAGAGCAACACATTTGACATACAGACCATCCCACAGCAGGGAGGATTAGATGATGTGTCCTTGCTGGAAGAGATGTGTCATTGGGGTCAGATTTTGAGGTTTCAAAGACTTGAGCTATGTCAGAGTTAGCATTTGTTGCTTCCAGTTTCCTGGTAGAAACATGAGCTTTTAGCTGCTCTTCCTGCTGCCATGCCTTGCGCTTGCTACCATGTTTTCCCAGCTGCCCCCATCTAATGACAATGGACTCTTCTCCCTGTGGAACCAGTAAGTCCAAAACAAGACCTTCTTCTTTAAGTCATCTTGGCCATGGTGCTTAATCAAAGTAGCAGAAAAGTAACTAATAAAAGGTTGTTTTCAATTAAGTGTCCAGGGAACTTCTCAGATGAGAGCTGTCAAGAACTTCCTGCAGATGGAAAAGACTCTTCTCTGTATTGTACAATACAGTTGCCAGGCCACATGTGACTAGGAAACACTTGAACCTTGGCTAACACAACTAAGAAAGAGAATTTTAATTTAACTTTAGCTTAATTGGGCATATGACTGATGAATATGATTTCAGTCAGTGTGGCATAGAAGCTAAGGAAACCTGATAGGAGAAAGGAAATAGCAATGTCAGTGGCCATTTATCTTCTTTGTAGACTAAAGTACCTTGTTCAAAGTCTTGAAAACATAAAAGGCTATGTTAGAGAAAAAGTCAAATGAAGATGAATCTTCAATATTTATAAAACAAGCTGTTTTTTTTTTTTTTTTTTTGCAAAATTTTCCCATATTTGAAGTTACTGGAATAAGAGGCCATGCAAAAAGTAGCACCTTAGAACTAAATATATATTTCAGATGTTTAAAATGTTTTATCCAATGTCTTTACTTTACAGACAAAAACTCTGTTGGTTTGTCCTTTCCATTGGTCACAGACTATATGTGGCTACCAAAAAGCCAGAAAGAAGATATGTTTTTCATTTAAAATGCCTGCTTCATTTTGCACAGATCTTACTGGAAATGCAGTGAGTTTTAAGTTGATTATATGTCAACATGCTAGTAAATTATACTTTCAAAATTAATTTCACTTATTTCTTTATTTTTTTTTTAAATATATTTCTTCTGGGTTGCATGTAATCCAGACTAGCCTCAGATTCAATACACAGCAGAAGATGGTGCTTAACTATGAATCCTCTTGCCTCTATCTCCTGAATACCAGCAATACTGAATCAAATTACCATACCGGTACTTGGTTCTTTCTGATGAACTCCTCTGTCTTGAAATCATTGTAGATTGAAATATTCTTAACGACCCTAACTTTCTATAAAGAATAGCTTAACGTCAAAAAGCATTTCTTTTCTAGGTTGTGTGACTGATTGGCAGCTCTGGCTTGCATAGTCAGGATATTGATTACATGTGACTGACTCTGGAAAGTCAATTCAAAGTGCACTTTCTCCTAAACTCATGTTGCTCTTGCACCATCATAAGTTAAAACAACTTAATTAGAGCCATCATTAATTAGAAACCCTATTTTCAATGGTAAGTTATCTAAGAAGAAATCCCATTTTCCCACATGTGGTGGCTGAGCAGAGTAAGGAACCCCTATCTTCCCCCTCCACTTTTCCAGAGCTTAGCTATAGCTATACTTAGCTGGAAGCGAGATTTAAAAAAAGATATAGGGAATGTTACTTTGGAAAGTCTACCAACCGTAGCTTATCACTCTGTTTTTAAGTTAAGATATGGTGTCTTGGTTCAGATACCATGACTTAATGTACAGTACAGAGTTTTTGAATAAATGTTCCTTCAGTTTCTGTATCCTGTATCCTGTTAGGGATATTTGTAGTAAGTTTAAATGGTACTTTTAGACAAATTAAATATGAAGCATGATCTTTGTTTTAAAGTTTCACCTCCTTCATTTGGAAGGTAACAGAGAGGTTCTTGTGCTGTCATAGTAGTAAAGACCCTCTTTTTCTTAGAGAAGTAAACTATCTTCCTCCAATTTTTAAATTTTGTTTTTATTGTATTATTTCTTGAAAGTAGGTTCTTCTCTCATGAATTGATTCCTTCTGTGGTTTCCCCTCCTCCACTCCTGCCAGCTCCTCCCCTCCTGTCTTCTCTTCAGGATCTGTTCCATCTCTGTCTCCTTTCAGAAAAGAGGAGGCCTCTAAGACACAACAACCGAATACAAAGACAAAACAAAACACAATACAAAGCAAAAGCCCTTATCCTTGATTCTTCCTTTCCAATTTGTATCCCCTAGATCTCCTTAAGTTGTCTTATTGCTCTAGCTAAAATTTCAAATATATATTGCTAAGATATATTGAGACTGGACAGCCTTGTCTTGTTTCTGATTTTAGTGGAATTGCTTTGAGTTTCTCTCCACTTAATTTGATGTTAGCTGTAGGCTTACTGTTAATTGTCTTTATTATGATTAAAAATGCCCCTTGTATCCCTAATCTCTCCAGGACTTTTTTTATTTTTTAAACAAAGGGGTGTTAGATTTTGTCAAAGGTTTTTTCAGCATCTAATAAGATGATTATGTGGTTTTTTTCTTTAAGTTTGTTTATATGATGGGTTACATTGACAGATTTTTATATGTAGAATTATCCCTTCATCTCCACAATGAAACATACTTGATTATGGTCAATAAGCTTATGGATGTTTTCTTAGAATCAACTTGCAAGTATTCTATTGGGTATTTTTTTCATCTATGTCTATAAGGGAAATTGTAATGTAATTCTCTTTCTTTGTTGAATCTTTATGTGGTTCAGGTATCATGGTAACTGTGGCCTCACAGTGAATTTGGAAGTGTTCCTTCTGTTTCTATTTCATGGAATAATTTGAGGAGTTTTGGAATGAACTCTTCTTTGAAAGTCTGGTAGAATTCTGTGCTAAAACTATCTGGCCCTGACCTTTTTCTGGTTGGGAAACTTTAATGGATGATTCTATTACATTAAGGGTTACAGGTCTATTTAAATTATTTTTCTGAACTTGATTTAATTTTGTTAAATGGTACCTATTGAAAAAAATTACCCATTTCTTTTGGATTTTCAAATTTGGTGTAGTATAGGTTTATGAAGTATTTTCTGGATTTTGTTGGTGTTTGTTTTTATGTCCCCATTTTCATTTCTGATTTTGTTAATTTAACTATTCTTTGTGAATCTTTTAGTTCATTTGGAGAAGGGTTTTTGTATCTCATTGATTTTTCTCAGAGAACCAACTCATTTTTTTCATTGATTTTTTTGTATTTTGATCTTTGTTTTCATTTTATTGATTTCAGACCTCAGTTGGGTTGTTTCATGCCATCTGCTCCTCTTGAGTGTGCTTACTTCTTTTTGTTCTAGAGCTCACAGGTGTGCTGTTAAATTGCTTTTATGAGATATCTCCATTTTTTTTTTTTTTTAATGTAGGCACTTAGTGCTAGGAACTTTCCTCTTAGCACTGCTTGCATTGCATTCCAAAAGTTTGGGTGTTTTGTGCATTCATTTTCATTGAGTACTAGGAAGTCTTTGTTTCTTTTTCTTCATTTTTGTCTTGACCCATTTTCATAGAGTAGTGAGTTTTTCAGTTTCCATGAGTTTGGAGGCTTTAATTGTTTCTGTTGCTGTTGAAATCCAGCTTTAATGTATGATGGTCAGAAAGGATGCACTGTGTTATTTCAATCTTCTTGTATCTCCTAATATATATATATATTATGTTTGGGTGAAATGTTCTATAAATATTTTTTGGTCCATTTGGTTTACAACTTCTGTTACCTCATACATTTCTGTTTCATTTCTGTGTGGAAGACCTGTTTATTATTGAGGATGGGGTGCTGAAATCAGCCACTATCAATGTGTGACAGTCAACAGGTAATTTAAACTGTAGTAGTGTTTCTTTTACAAAAGTGGATGCTCTTATGTTTGGGTCATAAAAATTAAGAATTGAAATGTCACCTTTGGGCTGCTCCCCACCGCGGGGTGCAGGGCAGAGGAAGCCAGTACTATGATCAAATACATGATAGAGAAGTGAAAAGATAGCAAAACAGAACGAGTATGTGCCCTATGAAAAGAGGCAGAACTGCAGACTTGATGCTTGATGGTGATAGTTGAGAAACAGGGCTGAAGTTGACAAGCTTCATTGCCCAGCAGGGTCAGCAGGGGAGTGTGCAGCAGCCTGGAGTTTCAGGATCATCTTGGCTCTGGGAAACAACAGAGGCCTGAGATGAGGAAAGGTTCCCTTCCTGGGTGGATCTCCTGGAAGGACCACTGCGGTCTGTGATGCCACTAGAAGTCTGTAGTGTCTGTAGTTAATGCTGCTGCCCCAGGTCTTGATGAAGCTTGAGATCCATGTGAATAGAAGTAGTCTGTGCTGTTGACTGATGACTTGATGATGTCCTCAGGCTTTGCTGCTAGGGGTTGGAGAGGTGGGAGCAATTGATAGGAGTGGCATGTGAGGTCTCCTGAGGTCATGATGAGTCCCAAGGTCTGTGGAGCCACTGAGGGCCGTAAGTGGTTCAGAGATCCAGATATCACCAGAGGATGTGCTGCACCGAAGGCCTCACAGATGTCTATGGTCTGGGCTGCTTCCTGAAGCCATGTTAATGCCTACCTGGTCCCAGTGGTAAGAACTTGGGAGAGTTAGCTCCACCCCTCACTGGCCAATGTCCCTCTGCTCTAGCAGTGGCAGGGGGTTTGGGGAGCCCCTATGCTGCTGCTGCATGCCCCTCTCTGAACAGCAGCAGGGTGGGAACCAAGCAGAAGCTCAGGCTGACCAACCCAACTACCAGCCAAAGCTCAGAACCATGGTTTTGAGTTGGCCCACCCCAACTTCTACTCCATCTATGTTCTGCTGGAAGACATGAAGGAGCCAGTCCTATGGCACCTAGCATAGCCACAGGATATACACGACTCTGGGAAACAGCAGGATGTTCCAGAGGAGTCTAGGCGAGGTTCCTGTATTAATGGTGTAGCAGAAGCCAGAGGCCTTGAACCAGACCAATGACTTATTGCAATGAACATTTGCAGGTAAAGCTGTTTGTGCAAAAGGGGATGCTGTGTGACACAGTGAAGCTTCCAACACAATTTCCACTAGCAAATATGTGAAGGAGAGGCAGAAAGACTGAGGAGTAGACTGGCACATGCAGGGTGGAACTGGAAATGTAACAACTGTGATGGATGTGAGAGAAGAAATATAGAATTATTTTCCTTTGGGGGTATGATTACAAGGGTGGGAATATACATGGAATGACTGGAAAATGAGTGGGATTGGGTTACACAATGTAAAATTCCCACAAAAAATCAATAAAATATATTATCTTAAAAAAAAAGAATTCAAATGCAATCTTGGTGGATTTTTCCTTTGAGTATGAAATGTTCTTCCCTATCCTTTTTGATTAGTTTTGGTTTGAAGTCTATTTTGTTAGATGTTTATAGGGCTATACCAGAGCTTGCTTCTTAGGTCCATTTTCTTGGAATATATTTTCAAACCTTTTAACCCGAAGAATGTCTATTTCTTATGTAGATGTGTGTTTCTTGGATGCAGCAAAAGATGGATCCTGTTTTGGCATCTGTTCTGTTAATCTTTTTTTTTTTGTTTTTTAAATTGTGGAATTGAGACCATTGATATTGAGAGGTATCAATGACCAATGATTGTTAATTCCTGTTATTTTCTTATTATTGGTGGTGATGATGGTAGTAGTGTGTGTGTGTGTGTGTATGTGTGTGTGTGTGTGTGTGTGTGTGTGTGTGTGTGTGTGTGTGTGTGTTTTCCTTCTTTTTGGATCTGTGGATGTGAGATTATTTATTTCCTGTGATTTAATAGGTATAGTTAATCTCTTTAGGTTGGATTTGTCCTACTAACACCTTTTATATTGCTGCATTTGTAGATAGATATTCTTTAAATTTAACTTCACTAAGGAATATTATATTTTCTACATCTAGGGTAACTAAATACTTTGCTGGGTATAGTTTTCTGGGCTGTCACTTGTGGTTTCTTAGAGTCTATAGCACATCTCTCCAGGCCCTTTAGGCTTTTAGAGTCTCCTTTGAGAAGTGGGATATAATTCTAATAAGTCTGCCCTGACATGCTACTTGGTTGTAGTGGGTAGCTCTTTCAGCTTTGACCTGGAAGTACCCTATTGAGATTCCTGGTAACTCTCACACCTATGAGGCAGGCCGAGACAGGAGCCCTTAAGACCTGATATCCAAATGTACTGGCTCTCTTGGTTCCTGGATCCTGTATGCTCGAGGTAGACTGAGCAGAGTTCTCCAGAGAACACCACTGGGTTTCATTTCACCTGTCCCTGTAACCTACCCCTTTACTGGTAAGTTACTCCACAAAATAAACCTCCCTTTTAACTACGTGGAGTTGCCTTAATATTCCCACCAATACTTGGTCTTTTTCCTTTGAAGTTTTTAATATTCTTTGTTTGTTCTTCATGCTTAGTGTCTTAATTATTATATGGTGAGGTGACTTTCTTTTCTGATCCAATCTATTTGGTGTTCTGTACACTTCTTGTATCTTTCTAGTCATCTCCTTCTTTAGTTTAAGGACATTTTCTTCTATGAATGACCTTGTTGAAAATATTGTCTGGGCCTTTGAGCTGAAATTTTTCCTCTATTCCTACTATTTTTAGGTTTTGTCCTTTCATAGTGTCCCAAATTTCCCAGATGTTTTGTGTTAAGAATTTTTTATATTTAACATTTTCTTTGACCGATGTAACCATTTCATCTGTAGTATCTTCAATGCCTGAGATTCTCTCTTCCATCTCTTGTATTCTGTTGGTGAAGCTTGCTTCTGTAGTTCTTCTTTGCATTCCTAAATTTTTTTTGTTGCCAAAATTCCCTCAGCTTGTGTTTTCATTATTGCTTCTATTTCCAGATTCCAGTTTTATTTATTTGCTTCAAATGATTGTTTTCTCTTGGCTTTCTTTAAGGGACTTATTTATTTCCTCTTTAAGGATTCCTATCATCTTCATATAGTTAGTTTTAATGTCTTTTTCTTAACCTTCATGTATATTGGAATATTTAGCATCTTCTGTGTTAGGATAGCTGGGCTCTATTGGAGATATATTGCTGTAGTTGGTATTGATTATTGTCTTACAGTGGTGTCTCAGCATCCAGGATTGAGATTTGTACCTATAGCTATTGCTTTCTAGGTTTGTCTTTGAGTGAGTATTTTCTTCCTTGGTGTCTGTTTCCTCTCCAGATTGTCAAAGGGTGTAATGGCTGTGTGTTGCCTGTATTGCTGGTCTACTGGGATGATGTGTTCATAGGGAATGCCTACTGGTGATGAATGAGGGTGTGCAGAGAAGTGTAGGGGAGGACTGTCAGGAGAAGAAGGTCTGTGGGATCCACAGGAGGTGTGAGCAGGGGAAGGAGACTGCATCTGATGTTCTGTTGAAGTGCTAGAGATGCGCCTGATGAGTTGGGTCTGCTGGGACAACAAAGTTATTTGTTGAATTTTAATGCATCAACTAAAAAAATCTAAAAGGATACTGAAGTTTTTAATTATCTTTGATTCGCCAGTGGATCTGGAGGGTAAGTGACCCATGAGTGCTTGCAGCTTGAGTATCAAGGTATAAAAAAAGAATCTACATTCTTGTGACTTCCCCTCTCATGAGAACAAGGTGTAGGTCTGAGTGTAACAGTACAAGGCAGTGCAGAGGGTCCTCCATCCTGTATATCTTGTATTCTTGCTGAGGCCATTTCAAGTTTAACCTATATAATCTGATTTTCTGGATGAAGAATCTCATGGAAAATTGCCCATCTCTATTCTAGAAGCCGGAGATTAGAATGGCCTCACTAACTTAGCTCTTATTAAATTGTTTGTGCAGAAGTCCTCTCCACCTAATTGCTTGTCTTAGCTTCTGATAAACTGCTTTCTTCAAATTGTTTATTTATGAGAAGTCCCCCTGCAGTTGTCCAGCAAGATGCCAAGGCATGGTTTCTGCCTTTTAAAACCTCACACTTGAGGCTACACCCAGATCCCTAAACACCATAATTCCAAACAACTGAAATAAAGTCTTACAATTTTCTATAAACTATGTCTGAGTAGTCATCTCTGATGAAGTCTCTATAACATTGGTTAGCTAGCTTCACTATCTCTTAACTATTTTGCTTAATTTCAAAGAGAATATGAAAATATTTCACATATTTCTGATCTTTAAGAAAAAACACATTTTTATAATTATGTAAATTTGCATAACTACTAATTAGTATAAATTAAGAAACCATAGTCTAGGAGAAAGCACTAGACAAATAAAAAATACATGTATTATTTTTTCTCCAAGTTCAGAATAAAATGAGATAGGTTCCAAAGAACCCGAGAGTCTGAGATATCTGAGGATTGATTTTACATATTGTCCTAGAGCATTGAAATTCATATGATAGCTTTAGTGTAAGCAATTCATACCAAATGTTCAGGTATGCACCTAGAGTGTAACTGATTTAAACCAACTATTCAGATACAGTGATCAGTATTAAGACTTCTTCCATTTTAACTCTGTATATTCACAATGGAGACTTTTGAAAGTCAGTTCTGTTTGGCATGATGAAGAGAAGGAGTCTTGTAATCCCAGTACTCTAGAAGCAAAGGTGGGGCTGTAAGTACAAGGCTAGGCTTAAACACCCAATGAAACCTATCTCAAACAACAAACAGAGCAAAGATCATCACTTTTTCTCACACATGGTAGAGGAACAACTCCTATCAACATCATGCTTGGCTTTCCCTGAGGCCTACCTCACAGCAACCTGTACAGTCACTCAGTCCCTGGATGCTATCTAGTTTCCTAGAGAAGGAGGCAAGCATATCTCAGAGAAATTAGAAGAATTCCATAATTGCTCCAATCAAAATGGAGTCATCCCCTACATAGGGCAGTAGCAGCCAAACAAATCTAAGGCTTCTGGTTACACACTCAATGACAAGCCCACAGAGACAGTGAGAAATGCTGGTCCCATCCTTTGGACATGCTTAACTTCACATTCTTCAGTCCAGCTCCAATGGTAATGGAGTGAGGAAGTGATTTATACATTTTAAGTTCTTCAGACAGGAATTTGAAACTTATATACAAATAATAACAGTATTTCATACAGAATAATAATTTTTAAATTTGATATGTACATTTTGGGACAAGTAGTTAATTTTATGTACTTATGGGGCCAAAGAGATGTGAAACTTACTGCCACCAAAACAAAATCATCTGAGCTGAGTTTCCAGCATGGCTCTCTTTCCAGAACTGCCATGGCTGTTTGATTTTATCCTCAGGCAACTGTGAAATAAATCTAGGTTTGAGAAGGCATTTGTCAATAAACTTCTGTTTCCTTCTGAATGCAACCATGCAGGTTTTAGCTATGAATGAAAGTTCTCATCCTGTGTATTTCCTAAATAAGGATATAAGAGGGCATATTTTTTCATTATCTTAAGTATGCATACATAAGTAGCATGCCAGATCTGGAAGGGCAGCAAATTTCCCCCATTTTTCTCTATCTCTATCTTTCTCTCTCTTTTTCTCCCTTTTCTTCCTGTGTGCAAAATCTACATGAACCTTTCTTGGGTATCTACAAATACCTTTTTTCCTAAGTTTATCTGTCTCTCTAAACTCCCATTCTTAAATGTCAAATGAAACATGTGTATATGGTATGTATTCATACATGTATGGGAGCTATAGGTTGACTTAAGATGTCTTTCTCAGTAACTCTCACAGGGGGCCTGCAAGCCCATGGAATTCTCCTGTATTGGCATTACAGGCATTAACCACCATGACTGGACTTCTTTTTTTTTTTTTTTTCCAGAGCTGAGTACCGAACCCAGGGCCTTGTGCTTGCTAGGCAAGCGCTCTGCCACTGAGCTAAATCCCCAACCCTCAGCTTGAAAATCTCTTTATATATCTATATCTGATGTTTTTAAATAAAAACAGTTTTACATAATCCTCTTGAAGTCTAATTTCTAACAGCTGTGGTCAAAGCTTATATTATCATTTTTATATCACCATTGCCACAGATTTGATCACAATTGTATTTGGTATGTGAGAAGTGCATTGACATTAGCAATGGCAAAATACTATGATTTGAATACCCTTTCAAAAACTCAAATTGAAAGCGAATTGCTATTGTAATAGTCTTAACAAACATTAAATGCCTTGAACCTTAATGTTCTGTGTCCTCCCAGACTGGACTTCTAAGATGAGTGCTGAGGATCACAGTCTTCAGCCTTTCATGGCAAGAACGGTACCGAAGGAGCCATCTCCCAACTTTAATGAATGGATAGAAAGAGTTATCTTGGGCTTTCTTTTCTTCATTCATCAAGAAGGAGAACACGCCTTTGTAACTGGCATGAGAAGCAAATAGAATAACAACACATGAGTTTTGAAGCCTGAAGTTTTGAGTTTGAGGTGGTTGTCATTTGCCTGGCATTGGCGCTGGGGGGAAAATTCCTATAACTGCTAAGCAATTTCTCTCCAACCCCCAGAATTGAGATTTTAGAACATATCTGATTTGGGGTGGTCTATCTAATTTCCTTCTGTAGCTGAAAACATACCTTGTATTCTACTTTTCCCAGTTACATTCAGTATTTTCTAGAAAACACAGCAATGCATTTAACATTCCAATGAATGCTAATTCATTGGAATCCTCACTTTCATGTCTAATAAACATGAAGTCTATAATACTAGTCAATTTTTCACATGTTCTGGAAACTCCAAGCATCAACAAAAGTTGATAGCAAGGAAAGACTGATACCAAAATCTCTTAGGATATTCATTACATTTGCCTGTCACACTTCTAAACCAGAATGTATGCAACAAGATAAATGATGACCTTGGTTCCCCAAAATCAAGTTGCACAGACTAGTAGAGTCAGTGACTCAGAGTCCACAGAAAGCATGGAGAAAGAGCTCATCTAGCCATAAGGTTCTCTACCACTTCCACTATAGAAAGCAGAATGCCTTCAAACAAGGTTGTCTCAATTGCGTTTGGACCTTTTAGCAGGAGGCACATAAGCTAAATGCCCTTCAATCAAACAGCGTCTCTGTGCAAGTGAACACACAAGAGCAGGAGTGAGGTTCTTTTAACAAATTACCAGCACAATAAATCTTAATATGGAAATTTAAAATGAGACTCACAATTGAAGGTCTGAGAGTAAACCTTTAGGCCCAGGCAGAGAGTTGTTAAAAAATAATTTACACATGAACAGAACATTGCTTACTGTCTAGCTACTGGGTACAAGTGTCATTTCAGAATCAGAGCTGGAATTTAAACATTTATTGTCCATTTTGTTATTTTCTCTGTTTGAATTATGCAGTACCTAGTTTAAATTTCACAAATCCTTTTCATCATTTGACACATAAAATATGTACATTTAAATAAAATATGTACATAACAAATCAGAAATGGCAAAATGTACCCTTGTGTTTTACGCTTTATCCCTTTCTTTATGCTATCAATGCATAAAGTCCTGAACTGCAGCCTGCCTGTCTTACAGCAGTGACTATATTTTCTAAGGAGAACTTGTTGTTCCTCTTTTTGGCTCTCAATGAAACAAGAGACCCCAAGAAATGGGAATTTACCCAAGAATCTCCTGTTGGTTGAAGTCTAAGTGCCTGGGGACATTTGGAGGAGGAATTAGTCTTCTAGAGAAAAGATTTACAGCTTGTCAGATGACCTGGCAGGAAAGATATGGAGCAGAGGCACTGAAGAGCAGGTCTCTGGATCTCTTGTCCCTCGTTCCAATATGGCCACATTGATTAAATCTGCTTTGATTGTTTTTTATTACAAATTTGTTTCTCTTAATTGTCTTATGGAGGATGTGTGGACAGATGAGGCTTGCTGGGGCACAGACTGTAACCCCAAGTTTGGTAACAGTATGCTACATCAAACAGTAAGATTTCCAGTTTACTTAACGAAAAGTGGTAAAAATTTGGAAGAAAAAAATCCATTGTTGTTTTAGTTAAGTTTTATTTTGTGTACAGTAAGCACACAAAATAATGTAACTTATTATACCATTTTCATCCACAATATACTGTCTAGAGCTGCAGAAACAGGTTATTCTTGCTCTGTCCATTAAGGAATTACAAAGCAAGAGAATTTTGAAAGTCAAGGAAAGCTAAAGTTTACTCAAAGAGGAAATTATATTAGAGTTTAGCAGAAGAACCCAGTGCAGAGAAGTCATAAATCTCAGCAGCTGCCCAGAAAAGGCAAATGGAGGACAGAAAAAAAAAAAGCTATGCCATTTGAGATACACAAATAGAGGTCTGCAACATAGAAGACATGCAGTCACATGGTAGGGAAAGAGTAGGTAAGTTCAAAATACCAGAGAGAGACAGAGAGAGAGAGAGAGAGAGAGAGAGAGAGAGAGAGAGAGAGAGACAGAAAAGAAGGAAGAGGAGAGGGAGGGAAGGAAGGAAGGAAGGAAGGAAGGAAGGAAGGAAGGAAGGAAGGAAGTTAGGAAGGAAGGAAGTTAGGAAGGAAGAAAGGAAGGAAGGAAGAAGGGAAGGAAGGAAAGTATACTTAGGCATGAGCCACCATTGGGGGTAGGGGTAACAAAAGATAAGCAAAAAGCCTTCCTTACATCTTTCTGAGTCAGGAGTCAGAAGGGGCAGACCCAGCCAACTCTCCTGGCAGCTCTGAGTGACAGTGTTAGCAAGCTGGAACTGTGCCAAGGAAAAGTACTTCATTTCATTAAATGGATAATTTTTCCACCCATCTCTTTATCATGGCTTGAGGTGAGTCTTCCGAGGGTTTTCCCACCTTCTTGGAGAGAGATCCCTTGGCCAGGTGATTAACAAGCCCAACAACATTAATTTGAAGTTTACATTTTGAGTAGCTTAGAATGTAAGGTTTCCACCCAGGCCAGAGATTTCATCTCTTCCCAAGCAACTCAATCCCCTGTAAAGGGCCTTTGTTTTGTTCACATGCACATCCATGTGCTCTGCTCACATCCACTCCTCATCACAAACTCCTATCCTCCCTCCTTCTGCCCCCTTCTTTGCCTGTATAATCCTCCCTTCTGCTTTAATGTCCTAAATCTAACATATGATAAGAAATACTTTACCTTTGTCTTTGTTTCCTTCATTATCCTTCCCTGTTTATCTTCCTGTTCCCATTAATACTCTTCCTCTAATCATACTGTTCCCAATCTACTCCCATGTCATAAAAGTATAGTGTATATTACATATTACATGTATGTAAATAAAATATGTGCATAAAATCTAGAGCAGTGGTTCTCAAACTCACAGTGCTGTGTCCCTTTGATACAGTTCTTCATGTTGCAGTGACTCCCAATCATAAAATTATTTTATTGCTACTTCATAACTGTGATTTTGCTACTGTTATGAATCATAATATAAATCAGATATGCAACTCCCTAAGGGGTCATGACCCATTACTGATCTCGATCTACATATGAAAATACAGTATCTGTCTTTCAAAGTGTGTCTTATTTTATTTCATATGATTGTCTCCATTTTCATCAATTTGTCTGAAAATTAGTTTTTTCTTCATTGAATACACAGATATGTTTATGTATATTATGTATATGAATATGTATATATGTATGTATATGAGACTTTAAATTAAAAGAGCAACAAAAAAATAGCAAGGCAACAATCAAGTGAATTTCCAGCCTACAGAGGGAAAATATATACATATATGTATAAATGAGATACATATGTATATATATATGTATGAAACATATATATATATATATATATATATATATATATATATATATATGCACATACATAAGACAGAGGATCAATGTCAGAACTCTTTGAAGAGTCTGTTCATCATGTCCCCCTTACATGAAACTTTAAACTGAGTAAGACAGAGAGTGAAATCAAAATGAACATGCTCTATGCGAACAAGTCAGTCACAAGTAATGCCTAATCACTTGAGCCCAGTTCTCTGCTTCCAGGACAAAGGTCCAGTCAGCACAATGAGCAAATAGAAGGGAGTGCCCCAGTTGTCCCCCTACAATAAAATACATGAGTAATTTAAACTGTTCTTGACACATAGCTTAAGACAGAGCTCTATGGGGACCCATGCTTCTCCAACAAATGTGGCCAAAGGAGAGACAAGAGAATTTCTATAAATAATTTGTATTCACTCACAAGTATTACTCATTTGGCACAATCAAATATAAGTCAGTTGGGGATATGAATGTCAGTTGCCAAGATTAAGTTTTTGTGCTGCAGTTGCATTATTTAAGAGCTCTTATTTCTTGTTTTGTTTTTTCATTGGTATTATTTTGAATCCTCTCTTCTGAGAATAGAACTTAGAATAATGTAAGCAACTTCATATAACAAGTTTTTGCTTTTATGTGTACTGCCGCTTTCCAAAGCCTCATACTAAGCTTTTGGAAGTAATATATATATATATATATATATATATATTGATAATTTTATACATATATAATGTATATTGATAATTATCACAGCTCGCTTCCCCTTCTCATTTTTCCCAAACTTCTCACCTCCCACATTCCATTCCCAACTTATATTCTCTTTATAAATACATATATGCACACATATATGTATCCCACTGAGTCCTATTAGTGTTGCCCATTAACCTAGAGTATGTTTCTATTGTGTGTAGGGGTAGGGGTGTCCACTGGCGCTTAGGCATCCTCGTGGTAGCCATACCCCGAGAAGAAATGCTGTTCCCTCTACCAGAGCCATCAATAGAAAAAGCAGCTCGGCTAGGAATGGGACCTCACAAGCCCCTCTCTCACCCAACTAGACCTTTGACCTCACTTGATTTCATTCACATGACCACAACTGTAGTGAGTTCCTGAGTGTGATGGTCTTATGTTCAGAAGGCAGCATGTCACAGTTCTCCTCTCCAGCCTTTAGATCTAACATTGCTTCCATTTCCTCTTCTCAGATGTTCCCAGAGCCTTATGCTGAAGAAACAGATTCAAAGAGATGTTCAGTTTAGGAATGGGCATGCACAGTCAATTCTTCTAAACACTTAGATCTGTTCTGAGTCTCAGTATTAACTACTGCCTATTGCAAGGGGCTTCTCTGACTAGGTTTGTGAGTAGCACAAATGTATGACTATAAACATAAATATTCAGAAAGCAGTTTGATAACACTTGGCAAAATAAAAATAGTAGGTCCCCCACTTAGGACCTATAACATCACCAGCCTTGGGCATTTGACGATCAGGAATGAATTTCCCTGGTGGAATGGCCACAAATCAAATAAGAACGTGGTTCATCACCACATTGCCTCCATGCTGCTAACATACCAGTGAGGTCAACTTTACTGGCAGGTTGGTTTTACAGTGTGCAGAGACAAGTCTTAGTGAAATCATTGATGGATGGCTCTTTTCACCCAACCGCTTACAAGTACTCTAAAAACTAGTCAGCAGGGATGGATTTTCCCTTTGGTTTGAGACTAATTTATCAACATCCTATAGCCAAAGTCTAGGATTTCTTCAGCCACAAGGTCTTATCATCTAGATTTGGTAAATAATCAAGGGCAATTGCTGTGGATATCGCTCTGTACAAATAAAATGCTGTTTGGCCAGTGGCTAGGCAGGAAGTATAGGCGGGACAAGAGAGAAGAGGATTCTGGGAAGTAGAAGGCTGGGGAGAGACTCCACCAGCCGCCGCCATGAGAAGCAACATGTAAAGACACTGGTAAGCCACAAGCCATGTGGCAAAGTATAGACTAACAGAAATGGGTTAATTTAAGATAGAAGAAGTAGATAACAAGAAGCCTGCCACGGCCATACAGTTTGTAAACAATGTAAGTTTCTGTGTGCTTTCTTGGTTGGGTCTGAGCGACTGTGGGTCTGGCGGGTAAGAGAGATTTGTCCTGACTGGGCCAGGCAGGAAAACTCTAACTACAGGCAATGGCAATAGCCTGTATTGTTCTCAGGAACTTCCTGACCAAATAATCATACAGAGATATTCCATGCTTAGCCATGAGATCTTAATCTTCAGGCGATGGTGGCGCACATCTTTAATCCCAGCACTAGGGAGGCAGAGCCAGGTGGATCTCTGTGAGTTCAAAGCCAGCCTAGTCTATGGAGCAAGATCCAGAACAGGCACCAAAACTATACAGAGAAACCCTGTCTCCAAAAACCCAATAATAATAATAATAATAATAATAATAATAATAATAATAAATTTTAAATTAAAAAAAAAACACAAAAAAAGCAATGAGATGTTAATTTAGTAGTTCATATCTTTTGGGAATGGCACTGTCAGTACATGCAGGAGTCCTCTATTCAAAGTCCCTTTTAAAGGGTATGTTTTTAATTAGCTTAAAAACTGGTGAGTTTCCAAATGCTTAGTTTGGGTCAACCCACCACCTATTTCTTCCTGTCTCCCAACCTCCATCCTCCATACTGTTTGTTGTGTATAAAGCAGACCATTACATTCTGTTAATGAGAGTGTAAACTAGTGTAGCCACTTTTAAATTAATCTGGAGGTTTCTAAACCACTAAAACTAGAACTACTGTGTGGCTCATCCACAGTTATGCTCCTTGTTGCACTATTCACAATAACTAGGAAATGGCATCTGTATTGGTGTCCATCCACTGATAAATAAATAGGTAAAATGCAGTGCATATACAATGAAGCACATATTTTGGGTAAGGTCAATGCTAAAAGGAAGAGTTCCTTTGCAGCAGTCTGGAGAAGCCTGGAAATGTGAAATTCTCAAAATGAGATAAAGACCTTATAAACAACCATAAAAACCCTTGTATTTTAGTCATAGATGACACAATAGTAAACTGTGCCAGAAAGACTCATTTAGTGTGTTAGATGATATGTACCCATTTACCATTTAAAAAATCTGTTACTAATTTGTTTCTAAAACATGGCAATATTACAGTGATTTAAGAAGAGAGAGAGCAGAGTCCAACTTAGATTCCAGACACGTTGAGTCATAGGAACAACTCATCCTGGCCTTGATTACTTCTAAGCAGACAACCACATGGGAAACAAGACCCTCATTCTGTGATAACAGATACAAGAGGCCAAGGAAAGCAGAACAGTATTTAACATAAGAGTCCATGGGAAAGGATGCCAACATAGGGAAAAAGCAAATATATTTAGTGTGGTGATTTGATTTGGTAGGCGATAGTGGTCATCTTTTTTTCATAGGCTGGTATTTTGAAGAGATACAGGCTTCCAGCATACTGTGTCCATACCAAGTCCCCATTCTATTGGTTCAGGATGTAAAGACAAGTGTAACAAATACCCTGAGGCTTGAGGCTGCTTCTTTTTCTAATCACATAGTCACACAGTTGACTATTTGCAACTTTACAATTCTCAGACTTCTGCGACAAGCAGGCACCAGTTGCTTGCACTGTTGAGGCAGAGATGCACTTGGTGCCTCCTGCTCATCTGTAACTATTAGATGAGCTCTCAACACACCTCATCTTGAAAATGATTTATTTCTTACAGTATTGGTTTTGCTTTGTTCTAGTATCAGAATCAATAATTGTTTAAGGATGAAATAATTACAAGTAATTTAGTTTTATGAAAAACTTTAAGATATGAGTTCCAAATCTGTAAGACAAAAATCACCATATTGGGTCAAGTCTACAAATATGCTATCTTTGCCCAACCAAACTCCTGGAAGATGCTAAGTCATTATTTGTGTTCTATGATTTTGTTTTAGGGATCACATTATAATAACACATTGATGCAATTTCTGGCTCATCTGTTTGTGGCTAAAGGGAAAATTACCCAAACTTTTGTGAACCTCAGTTCTCAGCTTCCATGGGCTAACTTTGAAAGTATTAAACTATAGTTTCACCCCGTCAGATACCATCACTAAAATAAAACACAAATTATTTTGTTTATTTAAGTCATCTTTAAGAATTCTCACCATAGAAGCCTTGACCTTTTGTGTCCATCAGGGAAAGGCAAAGAATTTTTCAGTGTTCTGGTTGGACTTTGAGACATCACTTAGCTAGGGGAGAGGCCTGGGATAATGGATGCCAGCAGATCTCTGGAACCCTTCTCCTGGATACATCACAGTGTCTCATCAAAGCCTAGGTGGACTCCACATGAGTCAGTGTTGAGTGTTTTCTGGGGATAATGCACAAAGTCATCCCTTTTGAATTGTGCTCACACACCTGGCTGCTGAACAAATCCTAGGCCTTGGAGATTTAAGCATGGGGAATTAATATTATTGGATTGAGTCTTCAAAGGATGGGGGAAGACCAAAAAGAGAACCAACAATTTAAAAGGACTTAAGCATTAGTCTACTCTTTCACGTTCCAGAATTGATGTGTGAAGACAGAACATTTCTATTTAGGATGAATCACTGCATTTTTGGTCATTCTTAGATATAAGATGAAGTATTAAAAAATAGCAGAAGTGAACTCTCTCTCTCTCTCTCTCTCTCTCTCTCTCTCTCTCTCTCTCTCTCTCTCTCTGATTTGTTTATTTTTCCATTTCATGTTTGTGAACATTTTGCCCACATGCATGTATATGCAGCACATGAATTTATGGTGCCCAAAGGAACCAGAAGATGGTATCGGATACCCTGAAATTGGAATTAAGGATGAATGTGAACCACCATACAGATGCTGGGAACTGAACACCAGTCCTTTGCAAGACCATCAAATGTTCTTAATCTCTACGCCATCTCTTCAGCTTCAGCCTCAGTTTTTCTCTCTTAATAGAAGAAGCTTTAGAAAGGGCGAATAGCTGCAGACCATTGGCTCTGTGCTCTCTGAATCTCTCCAAGCTCTATGGAAAAATAGTATTTCACCCCCCTTGCCTCTGAATTTCCACATTCCCAATTCCAATCCAGATACAGTAATTGATACTTAGGTAAAGAAACTGAGGCATGTTCTAACAACACCTTATCTCATAATACCTCCAGCCTAGACTGTCTACTTGGCAATTCACCATGTTCTGCTGGGTACTAGAAGAAGCCCTACTGTTGGTCTTTAAAGCTTTGAAATTAATTCATTTTCTTTTTATATATCATGTATTACTCATGCATGTAATTATTTCTTACATATTTAATCATTCTTTCCAATTTTTAGCAAAAACAAACTCTCTTCCAATATTTATTATTATTTGTCACTTACTATCCAGTCAGATTTTTTTTTTTTTGTAATAGTAATGGCAAAACTAGTTGACAGGCTTGTCTTCTAATTTGTGTTCCTCATCTTTCCTTTTCATCCAGAAGTTATAATTATATCATGACCGTGATAGTCAGACTGCTCTTTCATAGGTTATTATGGACCTGCTGACTCTGGTCCAGCCAGCTTGGTCTGAGGTAATGAATATTCTCTTTGTTTATTCCTGCTAGGATGTTTCTCTTTCCTTTGGAGTACATTATATCACTTTCATCCAGTTCCTTTCAGAATTATTACTTAAATGTTGTATATTTTGCCACTGCTGATCTCTATTTCTAGTCTGGAGTCTTCCCCTTTCTTCCTATATTTTTATTTTTAACCTCTGAGCAGTTGGGGGAATGTTATCAATTCCCTATTGAGTTCTCGACCTCTGTCGATGAATGTCTGTGTTTCATGCTTACTTTAAATTTATCCCAGGCAAAATATAATTCTTTGAATTCAATACAAATCTGCTGTTTTTTCTGTACTTACATTCACATTAGAGGAAACGTTCCACATATAGTTGTCTCATATACAGAGCTAAGAATCATGTGCAAATTCTACTTCTTTTCCCTCAGCCCCTGATAGATTTTGGATGCTTTTAAATTTGTCATGCTCGTACCCTAATTTTTTCTCTTTCTTTGGCTGCTAGCAAGAGTATTAGAAAAGCTTTTCACTGTTACTAACCTGGAACTTATCCAAGTTTTGCTCTCCATGCCCATAATCAGGACAGAGAGGCTGCAGTCTATAAGCACCATTCACACTGCAGATATTGTCTATATTTTCTTGATGGGTAAAATTCAAAATGTTCCACTTAATGACAGTTAAGTGCTTTGTTATAACATCAGTACAGTAAAACATTCCCCAATGTACGGGAGGTATGATTTAATAAATTGCTGTCTTTTTCTAATTGGCCAAAAGGTGTCATTTGTAGTACCTAGAGGTGACTGAAGTTATTGTACTAAAATATAGACCACATTTTGACATTTATTTGGTTAAACATGCTATTGCATTTTTTGTATGAAGCGCAACACTTTAGCAGGTTGTACAAAGCAGTAGACATTGGCTTAATTCTGTGTATCATACACCCCGTGTGTTAGTATTGCTATGACTGGGGGTTGGGGTGGGGTAATAGTTGATGCCATAGTTTATATCTCTCTGTCTCTTTTGTTCTTCCTTATTTTCTCATCAAAATATAAAACAAAATTCATCTCTTTGGTGCAATAGTCCAAAGTTGAATTGATTGACATCTTCACCTATGAATTTTATTTAACCTTACATTAAATATAATCCGCCATGCGTATTTACATTAGGTTACATTTGTCACCTATGTTAGATATTAGAAAATTATCAGAAATAAATGACCAACTGTTGACAGTTTCATATAGCTTAATGTGTCTTTTCACTTAAGGTTGAAGCTATTATGAACATACACTGTATATTATTTTCATTATATGTTTACATCTTTATATTTCTTCCAATTTCCTTTTGTTTTCTTGATAAAACTTATTTGGAATACCATAATTCATATGTTATTATTTTGAGCACTCTGGCAGCTAAATGAACACAGGAATTTGTTAGCGAGAAAACAATAGTCAGGTGCTCTAGACACCAGGTTCACTTCCATTGTGAGTGATAAGGACACTGCAGGTTTGTCTGTCAGTGATGCAAATATACCCTGTACTGAACTAGGGATGGTGACTGGAGAGGGATGTGTTGCAAAGGATTGAGAAACTTTGAATTACATGGGGCTGAGAGAGCTGAAGAACATGTAAGACAGGGCTGAGGGAATACATGTGATGAAGTTTGAGAGAGCTGGTGTGTGACAAAGGATTGAAGGGGGCTGTATGACATGGTACTGAAAGAACTTATGTGACATCATAGGGCTGAGAGTGTGTGACCATAGGACTGAAAGTGTGTGGGCAGATGGTTGAGAGTATGTGAACATAGGGCTAATAGTGTATGTGTGTGTGCATAGGGCTGAGTGTGTGTGTGTGTGTGTGTGTGTGTGTGTGCTTGTGTGCATAAGACTGAGAGTATGTGTATGCATAGGGGCTAGAGTATGTGAGTGTATGACTGAGGGTGTGTGAGCATAGAGCTGAGCAGGCTAAGACTAATAAAACATGGGACTGAGAGGGTATAGGTATAGGACTACTATAGTTTTAACATTTTTATTAACTTTTTTATTATTTTAAACAATCTAACTTTAAATATACTTTGATCATATTTTTTTCTCTCCCCTGGGTCCATTCATATCCTCTCCTTCTCCCAACCCACTCAACTTTAAGTTATCTCTCAAAAATCAAACACAAACCCAACACAACGACAAAACACCAGAACCAAGAAAAAAATCAAACACCACCCAAAAAGAAAAAAGACAAAACACCAAAGTAACCAAATAAAAGCACATCAATACACCGTGGAGTCCCTTATATATTGGTCAATAGATGCTGAAGACAAGGCTTTCCCTGGAATGATTGATATAACCAACGTCACTCTATTGAAGAACACTGATTTTCCCTCTCCAATAGGTGTAAAGGACATTTCTCAGTAGGTAAAATTTATTAGTTGTTAATCTTTAGTGACTAGGTTTTCATTGATTCATCTTTTAAAAATATAATAAAATAAAATATAATAAGCTAAAAATTATCACATCAAAGTTAGACAAGGAAAAAATGAAGAAGAAGAAGAAGAAGAAGAAGAAGAAGAAGAAGAAGAAGAAGAAGAAGAAGAAGAAGAAGAAGAAGAAAAGACCCCAAGAGTAGGCACAAGAATCAAAAATGCACTAATTCACACAGAAATCCCACAAAAACAATAGACAAAAAGTCATAACCTAAATGCAGAGGATCTGTGCCAATCTGTAAAGCACCTATGCATGCTGCTTCAGCTTCTGGGAGCTCATATGAGCTTGGCTCATGTCCATTCACAGGACCTTAGCTTCTTTGTGTACTGTCTGGCTCTTAACACTCTTTCTGCTAGCTCTTCTGCTGGATTCCCTGAGCTCTAGGAGAAAGGATTTGAGGGAGACATACCATTTAGGGCTGAGTGTTCCAATGCCTCTCATTCTCTGTCTCTGTCTGGGTCCCTGTATTTGTTTTGATTTGCTGCATGAAGAAGCTTCTCTAATTATGGCTGAATAAGGTACTATTCTGTGAGTATCACAGAATATCATTAGGATTCATTTTATTATTACATTTTATCCTTCCTTCCTTCCTCCCTTCCTTCCTTCCTCCCTCCGTCCCTCCCTCCCTCCCTTCCTCCCTCCCTCCCTCCCTCCCTTCGTTCCTTCGTTCGTTCGTTCCTTCCTTCCTTCCTTCCTTTAGACCAGTAGTATCTGTTTTTACCTTATGTCCCTGGACTGACTGTTCTCTGGTCTTGGTCACCCAAGCAGGCAGGTATCTGTTCCATCTCCTGGAGTGGCCTTAAGTCACAATTGACATGTGGGAAACAGCAACAACATTACTGAACTAAACCATTGGGAAGTGCTTAAGAACCTTGTCCAGGAGCCCAGGCACTCCATCACTGGCCACATTCCTGCTGAATATCTGGTCCTGGAAAGACTGCTTTTAAATCAAAAGCTGGGAAATTATACTTGGCAGTCACAGCACAGGAAGGACAAAATCTGTTCAGAATAGCAGCCTTCTCTTCCTTTGCATCCCTCTTCTTCATTTTTTATTTTTTAACTTTCTCTCACTACTTACTGGTATTGTTTATTTTTATTTTTTGTATATCTGGATAGCTTTAGAGAAAAAAGGATTCTTTTTTTTTTTTCACAATCTGTGAAAATAGGAGGTTCTGAAATAGTTTGCTGAATTAAATCCTACCCTGCATAGTTGAACTAAAAGGTATTGTTGCTGGTGTTTTCACAGGATATTTAAGTTTTGTGGAAATGTAGCATTATCAAAACAGTCATTTCCTGTCTTAGGACTGGGCCATGTCACAGCTGTGTTCAATTAAGCCGTTTTTAAAAAAAGAGAAAGGAAAGAAGACAATCTGTGTTTCCCTCTATGCTCTTTAATTCTGTGAAATAAATAAATAAATAAGAAATAAACTCAGCACTTTCTAATGAACGTTCTCAATGCTTTTGGAATTAAAGACGTGTTAAGTACCATTCATAAACAATAAAATAACCACCCTTTCCTAACGGAACAGAAGTAAGCAACCCCTTATTCATAACTATATCCCAGACTTGCTAAAAAAAAAAATTGAACACTGTAACTGCCAAATAAGTTATTTTAAATCCGACTATGAAAGGCTTTTTCATGTTGTGAACACAACAGGGACTTATGCATCATGTAGATAGAGTAGACTCTTCAATAAGGGAAGCATATGAAAAATTCATGTTTTAGAAATGACCTACATAAAAAAGTCTCTGAATCTCTTAGCCATAGTTTGGACTGTCTTCTTTTCTCTTACTGCATATACCTTGAAAGAAATAAACCTTTCTGAAACACATGGTATGACAATACCATTGCCTGTGTGATCACTAATGCGACGGTGATTAATATGTTGATTCTGAGAGTTGGGTGGGTATCAGAACTTCCTGCATGGTTTAAGTGCTGCTGTACAAGCTTTCTCCCTAAGCAAGAGTTTTAAGACCATTGGATATGAGCTAAAGAAACAATCAACTTCATATCTGAACCACATCTTGGGCATTGATGTACAGAAGTGCACAGATAATCTTTGACACAGAACAAGATTTGAGTGCTTCAACATAACATAGAAGACTTTTCACAGTTGGACTTATATATATATATATGGTAAGTTCAGTGGGTACATTTTCAGTACTGATGTCTTTTAGCATAATGTCACAGCACTTACTATTCCTCATGTCTGAGAAAACAGTTCCATTTTTGTGAAGTAGTCATGAGATTCCTTTCTTTCTGACTTCATTCTATTTTTAGTCCCCTTTGCCTATTTTTTTCCTCCCTAGGTAGGTACCCTCTGAGGCTGCTTTTAGACTCTAGGCTCTCTCTTTCGGTCTGTCTGTCTCTCCATCTCTCTCTGTCTGTCTCCCTGTCTCTGTCTCTGTCTTTCTCTCTCTCTCAGTCTGTTTTCTCTGCCTCTCCCTCATCCCTTTGGATAACATAACATCCTTCCACTTGTATTAGTGATTATATGCATGGGCTCTGGGACCCAATCTCCTGAGTTCAGTCTTAGCTCTTCTTCTACATTTTGTTTATCTTCCTTTGTTTCCTCACATGCAAGATGGGAGTAAAAAGAACACTAGCACCTATATCAAAGGGGCATGTGAGAATTTATAGTTCATAGGCACAAAACATCAGCACATAGTAAGTTCTAAGGAAGCATTTAGTGTCCTTATCATTATCATCCTTGTGTTGGTGATTAGCTGCATCACTGTTCAACCCACAGTTCCACTTAAAGTTCTATAATGACTACTTGGTATTTCTACTAAAATTTCAAACTCCCAAGTGCATCAAATGGAGCTCCTGTTCTCACCTACAAGTGCCTTTCTCTTCTTCTTCCTAAGTCTTGAGCTTATCCAAAACAATAACCTAAGTGTTTCCAATGGAAGTTGCAGTAATACATCTGAAGATTTTCTCTTTCCCATTCCCCATGAAATCCATCACCAAGTCATGTTGATAGTCTCCCTGTGACTCAAGTTCTTCTCCAGAATGATGATTGTCACAGACCCATAATTGCCTCATCTTCGTATACTTTTTCATAAGTGTGATGTTCATGACTTTCATGTACAAGTTGAATTCCACTTTCTATACTCTGACCACAGAAAACATTCTAAACTATGAGTTGATGGCCTAAAGACCTCCAGTGGCTTCCTGATCACTGCATAATGAAGTCAGTGTCCTATTAGTTGGTTCCTTCAGCCTCAGTTTACAACATATCCATGTTTTCTTTGTATTCATCCAAGTATGAAATCCTCATTGTTCTTTAATGAAACTACTTATCTCCAAACTTGCTTGCAATACCCCATCTGTGGGATATTTCATTCTCCACTGACTTTCCTTAGTTGACAGGAAGCTTTTTCAGGTGGCTATCTTAACATTTACATTCAATTGTGTATTCTCTCTTGCTCCCCCATAATATCTGTTGTTGTCACATTATTTTGTAATTCGCTGCTGCAATTTTATTATTTCTAAGGTAATAAATTTTACTTTTATATATTTAAATAATTACTATATTGTTTGGCTCATGGCAAACATCTAATAAGTGAGTGATGTAGGAAAGAAGAATGGGAGGGAGGAAGTTAGGGAATAAGGAAGACATAAAAGCAAAATTGTCTTTTCATACATCAGGTGTTCCATTGTATTAGGTATTGATTATATCCACATCTATACTAACTACTATTTATCACAGCTTCTTCTAATTATTTTCCCAAACATGTGATATCTATAAAGTTCTGTTTATAATATAATGCAGATTACTGTCATTTGTTGATATAACAAATTTACAATTGTAATTCTATTTGGAATAATAGCAGGGATTCCAGAACCTTTAACTTTGGGCCACTTGAGTATTTACAACATCTCCAGCTCGTGGATAACCACAGAATTCTTTAATGTTAAACTCAGCATCTATGACAGATTTAGTTTTTCCTGATTTGGAGTTTTTGGCCCATTTACTATGTAAAATCTGGATCTTATTTACTCTCACACCAAGAGGACAAGTACCTTATTTTAGAAAGAAAATGAATCATAGTACATGAAATAATTACATGGAAAAATATTACTTAAGCTCCAAAGGAGAATCAATGCTTATGAAAAAATAACAGATAAACTGAATATATGTTACACATCAAGTTCAACTTTTTAATTGTGTAGATGCAGAGAACACCTTAGCCAGAGAGATTAGTAAATGGACACAAATCACTAACATACTTACAAGAAGATTTGGTTTATTTATTATGTCATGAGCACTTTCTGCACACTCATTGCTGAAGAGAATTTTCATGTATGCCTCAGGAGACTATCATTTCTTTACTAGACTAGTGATTAAGGAGGATTTGCAGACAAAAATCATCTGAGAAAGCATTGATGGAAATAGCACTGGGATCATTCTTCACACATTCAGTCTAGTTTTCAAGAATTTCTCAATCTTGAGATTAATATACCCATTCTTAGATCAGATAGATGTGAAACATGTAATTCAGTGCGTCAAAGAGCAGATCACAATAGAAATATGGCCATGAAAAAATAAAGTAACAACAACTAAGAGGCAATAATAGTTTGGAAGAATTTAAAGATTTGCTATGTGTAGCACGAATCTTAAAAGGTCTTATCAATAAAAACAAACTTGGGAGCCAGGTATTGGGGTGAATGCTAAAAGACCAGAGAAACAGAGCAAGCCAGCCAGCCTCACTTTGCCAATGCCTTAGCTGTTCTTGTTTCCTCAGACTGAATGCCTCTGAGTCCTCATGCAAATGGATCTCAGGTGAACTGCTGCTCAAAAGCCTAAAAGCTTAACCAGCTCTAGTTCCTGGTCCTCACACCTTATATACCTTTCTGTGTCCTTCCATCACTTCTTGGGATTAAAGGCATGTGTCAACATGTCAGGCTGTTCCCAGTGCGGCTTTGAACTCACAGAGATCCAGATGGATCTCTGCTTCCAGAATGCTAGGATTAAAAGTGTGTGTGCCACCATTTTCTGGCCCCTGTGTCTGTCTAGAGGCTGTTCTGTCCTCTGACCCCAGATAAGTTTATTAAGGTGCACAATATATTGGGGGACACAGTGTATCACCACAGCCATGAAAAATAAAGTATTCAGTCTTACCTAGTCCTTGTAATGTTGTCTTTTTTATAGTTGTAAGGGATACAACGGGGAAATGACTTTTATTGACTAAATAAAATAAGCTCTTATTACTGCTATACTTATCTTACATGACTCTCATAAATATACTTGATAATGTAGGTCTATAATTTGTGAGTGAATGTTTGTGTGTGTGTGTGTGTGTGTGTGTGTGTGTGGTCATGCTTGTGCCTGTGTTGAGTGCGTGAGTGTGTGCATGTGGGTATTTTTGAGTGTGTGCACATTTGTTTGTGTTCCCACACATGTTCACATATGTGTGGGCATACCTGTGCTCATATCCACGTGTGTGTGTGTGTGTGTGTGTGTGTGTGTGTGTGTGTGTGTGTGTGTGTATGTGTGTTCATATGCATGTTGAGGTCAGAGTTTGATGTGTTCTTCAATCATAAACTGAAATAGAGTCTCTCACTTAAAACCAGAGCTCACTACTCCTGGCTCATCTAGCTGGCCCCATGTTCCCATCAGGATCCTGTCTCTATCTCTATCTCCTGAGTGCTGAGATCAAAGGAGAGCTGCTATGCTCACCTGGGGAAGCTTTATATCCTAATTGAGTGTAAAGAGCTTTATATATTGAGTCATCTTTCCAGCTCAGCTCAGAATATTTTATTTAAATATTAAATAAAATTAGAATGTATTAAGCTTTCCACATGTACAATTGTATCTCAAGAACTGGCCTGGAATTTCAAGTTTTTATTTGACCTACTACATTCACTATATTACAACCATATTTATTACTCAGTGTGTGTGTGTGTGTGTGTGTGTGTGTGTGTGTGTGTGTGCTGTCATATGTATTTTTTTAATTATAAAATGCCTTCTACAAATTTCTTCATTGCCTTTATTTTTGCTTGTTTTTTCTGATTTTTTTAAAATTTTCCACTTTTTATTCAATATATACTTTTTGTCTAATACAATATTGTCGTGATATATTGTGTCCCCCAATATATTGTGCACCCTAATAAAACTTACCTGAGGATCAGAGGAAAAAGCCAGACACAATATTAAACATAGAGTTATGGCAATGGTAGCACAAATCTTTAATCCTAGCATTTGGGAGGCAGAAATTCATCTGGATCTCTGTGAGTTCAAGGCCACACTAGGAAAAGAGGCAGGCACAGTGGCACATGCCTTTAATCCCAGCACTAACCATAGAGGTCTGGACTAGAAGTGATGTAGCTGGGAAGAGAGAGGAAGTGAGATGGCAAGGACAGAAAGGCATATAGGTGTGGGTATATAGGAAGTAGATCTCTCTGGAAGCTGAGGAGTTGGTGAGGTGAGGTTGACTGTGGCTTGTCCTATTCCTCTGATCTTTGGCTCCAGGTTTTTTATTAATAAAACCATTCAGCAATTTGACTTACACAATATAATCTGAATACAGTTTAACTTCCCCTATAATCCTCCCAGTTCTTCCCCAATGTCTTCTCCCATCTGGATCCACTCCTTTTCTCATTTCTCATTAGAAAAGAATAGGCTTCTAAAAGATAACAACAAAACACAACAAAAATATAATGAGATAAAATGAAAACAATTGTATGGAAATTGGATAAGCCAAGCCAATAGAAAAATAAAAGAGAGCCAAGAGTAGGCACAAGAATGAGAAATCTACTTGTTTACACATTCAGGAGTCCTGTAAACATACCAAATGGAAAGCTGTAGTATATATGCAGAGGACCTGGTCCAGACCTGTGCAGGCCCAGTGATTGCTGGTTCAGTTGCTCTGAGTTCAGATGAGCTTTGCTCAGCTGACATAAGGGTCATGTTCTCCTCAGGTCCTCCATCCCTCTTGGCTCCTATACTCCTTTAGCCTCCTCTTCCATGTGGTCCCCTGAACTCTAAGGGATGGGATTTGATAGAGACATCCCATTTAGAGCTATGTTCTCCATGGTTTCTCTCTGTGAGTAATATCTGGCAGTGTTTCTGAAATTTGTTAACCATCTGCTGCAAGAAGAGGTTTGAGCATAGCAGAATGTTGATAGGAATTACTTTATTGTTTTTCTCTTTCTCTCTATTTTTTAGACCAGTAGTGTTTTGTTTTACCCTAGGTGTCTGGGATATTTTGTGTCTTGTTCTCGATCATACTAGCAGTGTCAGGTATGGATTCTATCTCATAGAGTGTGCCTTAAATTAAGTTAGACACCAGTTGCTTACTCCCAGAAAGTTTATATCAACATTGCTCTAGCATATTTTGCAGGCAGGATAAATTGTAAATCAAAGGTTTCATGGTTGAGTTGGTATTTACTTTTCTCATTTGGTAGCCTGTAGAAAACCTTTCCATATCATAGACAACAGAATACAGGGATGAAGGTTCTGTATAGGCACCACCTTGACCTCTCCTTGTTCAATGAATTGTATGGGTGCTGTCTTCACTAACTAGGCTTTGCTGTCATTTTGTGGAGAGCAACCTATTGCCTTGGCAACTGACTAGGTTATTCAAAGAATCCTATGGGACCTGTTCACTTAACAACTCAATTGGATGAAACTCAGTCTGGGCACTAGAAGCTTCATTAGGTGGCAAGAGATGGCCAGTAGGGGTTCTGGCTCCCTCCTTATTTGGAGTATTCATCAGGATCACCTTAATATAACATAGGAAGTTTCTACTGCACTGTTTCCATACTGCCCCTTAAAATGCCCTTCATTTCTAGCTGTCTCTTTCCTTATTCCCTCACTCAATTCCAACTACCCTCCCCTTTCACAACTGATCCTTCTGTTCTCATGCCTCCCCATCCCTTCTACTCCAGTCCACTCATAAAATCCATTCTAATTCCCCTTTCCAGGGAGATCCATGAGTCCTCACTAGTCCCTTTCTCTATGCCTACCCTCTCTAAGACTATAGATTGTAGCTTGATTATCACTAATTTGATGGCTAATACCTAGATATAAGTGAATATATACCACATTTATCTTCCTGGGTCTAGGTTACCTAGCTCAGGATGATTTTTTTTCTAGTTCCATCCAATTAACTCCAAATTCATGATTATAGCATTTTTAAAGTTTGAATAATATTCTATTGTGTAAATCTACCACATTTTCTTTAACCATCTATTGAAGAATGTCTAGGATTTCTCTCATTTCTGACTGTTATGAATAGCGCATCAGTGAATATGGTTTCAGCCAGTATCTTTGTGGTAGAATGAAGCATTCTGTTCTTTGGGTATATGCCCAAGAGCTGGCTCTTGAAGTAGATCAATTCCCATCTTTTTGAGAAACTGCCAGACTGATTTCCACATTGGTTGTACAAGTCTTCATTCCAACCAGCACTGGAAAAGTGTTCTTTTTGCAAAAGATCCTCACCAGCATGAGGTTTTGCTTATATTATTGATCTTAGATATTCTGACTGGTGTAAGATAAAATGTTAGAATAGTTTTGATTTCCATTTTCCTGATGGCTAAGGACATTGAACATATTTTAAGTCTTTCACAGAGATTTGGGTTTTCTTTATTGAGAATTCTCTGTATAGATCTATACCCACATTTACAAATTGAATTATTTTTTGATATTAAGTTCTTGAGTATTTTAAATATACTTTTATATTATCCCTCTATTGGATGTGAAGCTGGTAAAGATCCTTTTCCTATTTCATGTGCTGTAGCTTTGTCCAAATGATGGTGCCCTTTGCCTTACTGAAGTTTTCTTTTTAATTTCAAGAGGTCCCATTTGTTAATTGTTCTTAGTGCCCATGCTATCAGTATTCTGTTCAGAAAGTCTTCTCCTGTATCAGTATGCTCTCCACTTTCTCTTCTATCAGTTTTAGCATATCTGGTTTTATGTTGAGGTCTTTGATCCATTTGTAGTTGAGTTTTGTGCAGGGTAGTAGGTATGGATCTATTTGCATTCTTCTACATTAAGCTATCTAGTTTGAACAGTGGCATTTGCTAAAGATTCTGTCACTTTCGGGGCATCTTTACAAAACATCAGATTTTCTATGTTTGTCTATGTTTGTCTGGGTCTGCAGTTGGCTTCCATTGATCAACATGTCCATTCTTCTGCCAGCCATGCTGTTTTTAATTACTGTAGTTCTGTAATACAATTATTATTCAGCATTGTACCATGTGTATCATGCGTGTGTGTGTGTGTGTGTGTGTGTGTGTGTGTGTGTGTGTGTGTGTGTCCATGTGATGCTGAGAATTCTTTTGAGATCTATGAAGAATTGTATTGGAATATTTATTTACTTCTTTACTTATTGTTTTTAATACTGTCCTGACCACAGCTTATATTAAACTCCACTCCTCTCAGTCTCCTCACACACATTTCTCCCAGTTTCCCCCTGCACCTCCCCTTCTCCCAGATATACTCCTCCTCCATTTCCCTTCAGAAAATAGCAAGCAGCACCCATAACTCTCACCCCCACTCCAGGGATATCCACTGAACACAGCATAACAAAATACAGTAAGACTAGGGGCAAACCCTAGAATCAAGGCTGGATGAGGCAACCAGTAGGAGGAAATGGGTCTCAAGAGAAGACAAAAGTGTCAGAGACACCCCACTCCCCCTATTAGGAGTTCCACAAAACCCTAGACTAATAACCATAACATATATACAGAGGACCTAGCACAGAGCCATACAGACTGTGTGATTGTTGCTTCAATCTCTTTGAGTCCCTATGAGCCCTACTTAGTTGATGTCTGTGGGCCTTGTTCATTTGGTGTCCTTGACTGTTCTGACCCCTACAAGTCTCCCAACCTACTTCCTTGGGGTTCCCTGAACTTCAAGAAAAGAGACCTGATGGAGATCTCCAATTTGAACTCTCTCTCTCTCTTTCTCAAGTTTGGCTGCGGGTCTCTGCATCTGCTCCTATCAGCTGCCAGTGATAAGTCTCTCTGATGAAGGTAGGGCTAGGCACTCATCTATGAGAATATAGGAATATCATTAGAAATCATTTTGTTGATTTTTTTTTAATTCATAAGTCTCTGGGCTACCCAGTTCATAGTCTTCCAGGTAGTGTCAGACATGGGTTCCCTGTCATTACATGAGCCTCAATTAACATTGTGTGCCCACTCCCACAAGTTCTGCAACTTCATTGCCCTAAAACATCCTTCAGGTAGATAATAGATTAAAGGTTTGGTAACTGGGTTGGTATACCAGTCCTACCACTGGAAGCCTTGCCTCCATATAGAGGATGGCCAACTCAGGCTCCAAATCTTCTATTATTAGGTGTCCTCACAAGGGTCACCTCCTGGGAGTTTCTACATTATCAGGTTTCCATACAGTCCGCCCCATGCCCTCCAATTCTAGTCATCTCTCTCCATACTTTCTTCATCCATTCCTCTCCCCTACACCTGATCCCTCCTGTTCCCATTCCCATCTTTCTCCAGTCCACTCACAAAATCTATTCAATCAGGATCTCATTGAATCTTCAGATAGATTTTGCCATTTTAATTATGATCCTTCTTATTCATGAGCATGGGAGATCAAAGTTTTGTTGTGGTTGTTGCTGTTTCATTTTTGTTGTTGTTGTTGTTTGTTTGTTTGTTTTTTAGTTTTTTGAGACAGGTGTTCCCTGTGTAGTTTTGATTTCTGTACTAGATCAAACTTTGTAGAGCAGGCTGGCCCTGAACTCACAGAGATCCATCTGGCTCTACCTCCTGAATGCTGGGATTAAAGTCATAAACTACCACCACCCGGTGGTTTTAATGTTTCACTTGCTTGGTTAGAGTTACCTCACGATATTTCATATTATTTGAAGCTATTGTGAAAGGTGTTTTACCCTGACTTTTTCAAACTTATTTTAATTATGAAATTCATTTCCTACTACATCTTTTATAATTGAAATTTTGGTGGGCTTAGTATTCTGGACGGGCCTCTGTGGTCTCTTAGAGTTTGTACACCATTTGTCCAGGCTATTGTTTCTTCCCGAGTCTTCATTGAATAGTCAAGTGTTGTTCTTTAAGGTCTATATTCATATATTACTTGTACTTTTCCCCTTCTAGCTTTTAATAGTCTTTTTTGTTCTGTATGTTTAGTGCTCTGACTATTAGGTGCCAAGGTGATGTTCTTGATAGTTGTCTCCTTCTTTAGTGGGGGAAATTTTCTTCTATGATTTTTGTTAAAAATAATTTCTGTTTTTGACCTGGGCTTCTTTTTCTTCCTCTATTCATATTATTCTTAGATTTGATCTTATCATAGTGCCCCAGATTTTCTAAATGTTTTCTACAAGTTTTTTTTTTTTAATTTAACATTTTCTATTACCAAGGTATCCATTTTCTCTATCATGTTTTCAGTGCCTCAGATTCTCTATTTCATCTGTTGTATTCAATTGGTGAGTCATATATATATATACATACATACATATACATATACATATATATATTTGGTTTTTCAAGACAGGGTTTCTCTGTGTAGCTTTGCACCTCTCCTGGAACTCACTCTGTGGCCCTGGGATTAAAGGTGTGTGCCACCACCGCCTGGCTGAGTGTTATCTTTTATATTCCTGTTCAAGGTCATAATACTTTGTATCCAGATTTCCTTGTTTAATGTTTTCTCTGTCAATTCTATTTCCACTTTCATTATCTTAAACTCTTTTCCTCACTGCATTCTACTCTTTGTTTGTGTTTTCATAGATTTCATTAATGAATGTATTTATTCATCTTATTTATGGATTTTTAACATTCATAATAGCTATTTTTGAAGTACATATTTTGTGCTTCATTTATATTACATTTCTCAGGGCCTACTGTGATAAGGTTGCTGAGCTATTGTGAAGACATAATGTCCTGGGTATTACTGGTTGTGCTTTTTTGTGGATACATAGGCATTTGGGTTTAAGATTATTGTAATTCTAGGTGATAGTATCTGATTTTGTCTTTGTTAGATGAGTGCTTTGTTTGTTGGTTTTGGTTGTCCTCAATGGTTCTTGGGAAAGTGTGTTAGCTGTGTTTTACCTGGGAGAGAATTCTTCTGGTATCCTTCTAGGTTTGGCCACTGGGGATCCTGGGTTTCTAGGTTGTACGTTGACACTTAAATGGAGATATGCTAGGAGGGGCCCATGAGAATTCACAGGAGAGAGGAACTCAAGGTTTTCTACCAGCATCTGCTTAGCTGTCTAGAAATGGGTTCAGAGAGTGAGGAGAAGACAAAAATGCAGTCTGCTAAAGAGCTGGGAATGAGACTGTGGGAACTGTATTTGGAAGTTAGGAGAAGGAACGAAGATCTGAAGCTTGCCTACATGCTTTGCTGGCCTACTTGCTTTCCAGGCAGCCTTGGACGTTGGGTTCTCAGGAATTCTTGCTGGAGTTGGAAACTACTATAAATTCAAGAGTGGGAAAAGGAAGTTTGGAGCACAAGATTCATTTGATCTACTGGAGATGGGGTCAGGGAGGGAGGTAGGCTACATAAGAGTGTTTGCTATAGAGTTGGGGATGAGATTGGGAGATTGGACTGTAGGAGGGAAAGGTAAAGATGCTCAGTTAGTTTAGCTGCTTACCTGACTAGAGTAACAGGCAGGCACCTTCCCAGTGAATGCCAACTGGTTTGGGGGCTGGAATAATGCAATGAGTGTGAGGAAGAAAGGTTGGAGGAGAAAGTCTGTCTAAATGCACAAATTTATGTTCACATAAAATGTTGATTAATAATTAGTGTTACTCTTCAATTTATAGTTAAATAATCTATGTGTATCTGCATAAATTGAATAATTTTAATGATAAAAATAGTTACTCAAAAAACACCAGGATGTATGCAAACTGCTAAATGAAAGAAGACACCCTGATAAAAATCTATCTCATATGGCTCCACTGCATGCCAGGCCGGAAGAGACAGAGCTACAAAGTCTGTCAGGAGGTAAGTGATTTTTAACAGGATGGAACATAGGTGAAGAGTTACAAATATGGAGCATAAGGAATATTTTGTACAGGAAAATGAAATTGCATAATATTATAATAACAGACGCCTTTCACTAGACCTTTGTTGAAAACCTGCACAATCATATTGTACAACCAATAAACCTCACCATATAAAAACTTCAGAGAAAAATTTGTTACAGTTCTGAAGTTGCAGGAAGGCCTACAGACTGTGACAAGAGAATCCAGATGAATTATGAATGCATGAAATAATCTTGCTGAAGAATTTGAGTGAAATGGTGCCGACTTAACTTCACATGTGATTGAACACTGTGGGGTTAAAGGCATAGAGTGCTCAAAACACACTCTCTTCTCACTAGTATAACTGTTACAGTTGGATGTGGATTGATGATACTGATGGATTCTGGTACTGAACTTAGGCAAGAGGCTTCTCCCTCTAGGAGTGGAAGGAAACAGATCAGCAAGTGTAGGAGTTAGAATAAGCTATAAAAGAGCAATGAAGTAGAACTGAAAACATCCACGTAGATTCATGCTGAGCTTGGAGCAGACATGGCTTGCACACAGAAATATTTGTAGATGTGCTCATGTACACAGCTTAGCATAGAGACAGCATAGCTCATTGCATTAAATAAAATGTCATAAAAGTAACAATCTCTCAATGCACACCTAATCCACACAATAATTTCTGAAATGAACCAGAGCTGTTCTTTCTAAAAAGACCTAATTATAAGACAGGAATGGGAAGTATCAAATATATTTTAACTTGGGGAACAAGAAAATAAGTTCCAAACTAAAGGCAACTGTGATGGGAAAATAAATCAGAAGGATACATGGACCAGCTTCTGGTTTTAGGGTTTTGAAATCCCCCACTAGCCATATTTGAAAGAATGTGGTAGCAATATAATAGAACAAAAAAACTGGATTAGTGAATAAATATATATAGTTCTTTAATGATGAAAACAAATGCTTGAATGAATAAAAATGGAAATAATTTATCCATTTTTGCACACAGAAATCCACATAATTCTGTAGATACCCTGCCTCACAGAGGAGGTACATGTGCCCAGTTCCCTGTGTGGATGAAAAGAGACTTGTTTCTATGAGTGAAGTGTGGGAAGACAGGAAATGATCTGTCTCCCACCAGAAAACTGACAAACATGGCATCATCCAGGCAGTCCAAGTAAGCAGCAACAGTGATGAATTATGTTAACTATGAACATCTTTGATACATTGCAAGGAAAACCATGCCTCCGTCTTTTCCAGATCTCATAGCTATTCTCCTCTCATAAGAAAGGCTCAGGCAATCACCAATGAGAAAGGCATCCTGACCTGTCAGATACTCCTCAAATTGCCAAGGGCAAATCTGAGAAACTGTATCAACCAGAGAAGCCTGTGAAGAGGTGGCAAAAAGAGGAGATGTGCCATCCTGAAGGAGATCCTGGCACGTTGGATAAAATTGAAACATCCCCATAAACCCAGGGCATGAATTAGTGGGTTCATTTACTGCAACAAGTAACTAGTAACATTGAAAATTAGAAGAATATGGCAAATTCACTGGCACCTTCTTAACTCATCCATAAATTTAAAAATCCCAAGTCAGAAACTTTATTTAAAGCAGCAAAAATCTCAAAACATCTCATGGTCATTGAGGAAAAATCTCCACAAAGCATTTGTTTTTAATGACAGGATTGGATTATCGCACTAAAAGACAGTAAATTCCTGGACCACAAATTTTTTTTTAATGTATGTGTAATAATATAAACAGAATGTTATTACCAAAACATGAAAGAATAATAGTTGCTATAGCTGTGAATGTTGTTAGGTCATAAAAATAATGGAGGTAAATTTAAGAAGAGTGGAGTATTTGTATAATCCAAAAAGTCCACTCAGAACTAAATGAAACTAAAGTAAGATAGAAGAGAAAAACAATAGCTTCATAGTGGAAAACACTAGCAGTGTAATGGTTAGCATACTGAACACTAAGACGTTTTGACTTTGAAGTGAATGCAGAAAAGCACACCGCTTTCTCACATTTCTCTCCATAATGCATAACCACAGTATAGTCAGGAAAAAGACTCTAGACACAGTAAGGATGCTCTGTAGACTGATATTTTAGACTTTTTCAAAATTTAAGGGTCATGAAAGGCAGGGACTGGCAAACACTGATTGAAGGAAATCAAGGGGTCATGAGAATTGTTTGTTGTCGATTCTACCGTAAAAATGGAAAGACTAATAGTGAAAAGAAGTGGTGAACCCTGAGAGAGACGCAGTTTCATTAAAAATGACGTAGCGCCTGTGTCTGCTGGTGAGTTATGATTATTGTGCTATGGTTACAAGATAGGAACATTAGCAAACCTTGGCCAGGAGACACAGGAACACGCTGCTATTTTTACAATTCTTCTGCAGTTCTAAAATTATTTCAGAATAAAAAGTTAAGTAAATACAGAGCAAAACAAACCTCTGTCCCAAAATTCTGTCCCCAGTAATGTTTTGCCTATTTATTTTCAGAGAGCTATTTGAAGTGTGTGGTTTTGTTTTTTTTCCAGATGAGGGATTCTTGGTTAGGAACCACTGAGCTCCTAATTAAAAGATTAAATTGTATTTGGTCTGAAAGATGTAATGACTCCTTCAAAGGATGTCACGTCCCTCTTCTTAAAAATGTATGGTTCCTGTTTGTTTGTTCAATGTGTTCTAAAACACCTTCAGTCTTTTGAAGAAGGTCCAGCTTGGGTCAGATGAATTTATTTAACTGTGACTCAAAGCCAGGTGCATATTAATGCCAAGGGAAGAAATAACTCACCCGGCTAGTTCAGACTTCAGGCACATTTCTTTAGCTCAATAACTTACTACATTCAATCTGTACAAATGCAAGGTACATCTGCAACCAAATCTCTAAAACCAACTATGGTTGCAGCATTTTATGAATTAGTTCATTCCAATATTTATCTTACTCACAAAGTCCTTCCATGTACATGATCTTATTTAGCTTTAGGAATAACTAATGACTAAAGGAAGCTATAGTAGAAGAAATACAGTCTGTTGATATAGTGTAAAGATGGGATCTGGATCCATGTCTTATAAACCAGTTAATTTAGAAAACAAAAAGAAAGAATCCATTTTGAATAATATGCTTCCCAGAATCTACTTCCATTTTAAGGGAATGAAGTAAATTGTGAGCATGGAATTAAGATGAGGCTGTCTCCCATTATGGAATGTTGAAATGTGCTCATTTTCCCTTGAGAACACCACAAGGTCTTTGTTCACTTTTGGAGTGACATAACTTACTGTTATTTTAATCTTATATAACTTCATTATTCTGTTAATCCATTTACTTTTTCAAATTAAGAAATTATTCATACTTTTTTCTAAATACTGAGGATAAAGACCTGGAAAGAAGCCATAAATTAATAGGAGTGATAGATATATAATAGATAGATGATAGATAGATTAGATAGATAGATGATAGATAGATAGATAGATAGATAGATAGATAGATAGATAGATAGACAGATAGAGATCATAATACTGGTTGAAAATGTTTTATTTTTGTGGCCTATTGAGAATGATGAGAAGTGGTAGCTGGGGTGATAACTCATGGGAGAGGGCTGGATGACCATGGAAAACAGCTGGAGATGCCTCCAGGAGAAATTACTGGAGATTGCTATTGCAGACCATAGGGTTTCTCTGCTGTTGTTACTGGGTCTGAATTCTTGGGGACTGTTTTTTTTTTTTTTTTTCCTTATACATTGTTGACAGTAACTGATGTTTGACAACTGATGAATAAAGAACAAACTCTAGTTGAACCCTTCCAAAAAATTTTAATGTAAATAGTAAATGCCTGATTCCTACAATGCCCTTTATTGGGTCATGTTGTTCCATAACATTTTCTCATTAGTCACTTAAGAGTGACTCTGAAGACTGACCTATGGAGATCTTTCACCAAACCCATGAGGAAAATATTGTGATGGTATGCCTTAATCCACCATTTAAAAAATCCTTTTTCAAAAACTATATATAGAGGAAAAACCTATGAAAAACAATATTTTCATCAATCATATTTGAAAAATATTTACAGAATTTGTTTTAGCTAATGTCTGTCTAATAAAGACATGTTTATTATCTTTAAGCTATCATACTAGTCAGTGTGATTAATTACTCTCTAGATCCTTAGAGTGTAAAGCTTTGACTTCAAACCTGAGGCATCTAAGTTGAATGTTTTTATTTCCAGTTTTATCAGATCAAAACATGTGAGATTAACAATATTTGACATCTTTGACTTACACATTTCTATTCCATGTTGAAATTTTTGAGAGATAATAATTCAATGATAATTTTTTAAAGAATCAGAAGAATAATAAAAAGATATACAGTATTTTTATGAGGAGAGAAATATTACTTTTGGCTAAGGACTGGGTTCAGCAAATTTTCCAAACCTGTGGGCACTTGTCCTAAAATTTGACATTTGATGCTGATGAAGGAGCATTGAAGTATGAAGAAACAGAGTAAGATTAGTGACCAGTGCAGAGAGAAATAGAAAACATTTAGACACTAGCCAATTACCATGGAAGAATGGAGTGAATGCATTAGACAGTTCTTACCTTGAAATCCACCAGGTTTTGAGCATGCCTAGAAACTCAGAACACATATAGATTCACCCAGCAAGGCGAAGCTGGGAATTTACCCTGAGGATGTTACTGTGGTGATCAGCCATTGAGACACAGGGAGCAATGGAACATGTTTAATTAAGAATCATAGATATTTAAAATTAACTCAAGAATTATTTGGGACCAATTGAGGTATGAAAGGACAAATGGCAGAGTAAAATTCAGATATCACTTTTATAGTGAGAACCTTTAAAAAGAGAGCAGTGGTTTTTCTTTTCTGTTTTTCTTTTTTAATCTTACCAGTCTGTAACAATCCTGCAGATTGTTAATATTAATAATTATTCACTATTAAATAATAATTCACTATTAAATTTTGAGTATGTGGTTTATTATAAAATGTGTTTTTTAAATTAATAAATGTGATTAGGAATATTTTCTGAAAGACTAAAGGTAATTGCTATATAGAGGTATATTACAAATTTGTCAGTCAATATAATGTATGTAAGTAGAAATGAGAGAAAGAGAGGAATAGATCACATGTGTGCATATATATTCACACAAAAATTATTAAAATTGGAGAATATACAGCTAGAAGAAAAGAACTAAGCCAAATATAGAAAAGTTTCCATGAACAAATATACAACTGAAGTGAAAAACAAAATAGTATACCAACAAAGGGACACAGTAGAATGGGTTATGAAGGGACAGACACAAAAGGAGGCACTCTATAGGGACACTGTAGGAGGAGGCATTACAGACAGAGACACAGTAGAAGGTGGGATTACACAGGGACACAGTAGGAGGAGGCATTACAGACAGACAGACACAGCAGAAGGTGGGATTACACAGGGACACTGTAGGAGGAGGCATTACAGACAGACAGAGACACAGCAGAAGGTGGGATTATACAGGGACACAGTAGGAGGAGGCATTATAGACAGACAGAGACACAGTAGAAGGTGGGATAACACAGGGACACTGTAGGAGGAGACATTGCATACATCACAGAAGAAGGTGGTCTTATATAGGAACACAATCTGAGTAATAGGTAGCCCTATGACTTACAAATGAATTCCATGATCAAACCACACAAGTTATGAGATGATCATGAGGAGATATTTGACTCCATCTAATAGCCACTGTAGTTACTAAGAAGTGACAGAAAATGGCATGGGTTGGGGTGTATGCACTTTCTGATGAACTAATGTAGAGTTCAATGGCAGCCAGAGCAACCAATTTGAGGGGTAAGACATACCTATAGAAAACATTAAAAGCTCTTGATTCATAATGATCACAACATAAGAGCTGCAATTTCTACAGAAAATGGAGGACTTATACTATAAAGCATAGGCATAGGTAAGGACTAGACCCAGTTTACTCAGGAAATAAGGCCAATAATTGACATCTGGAACATTATGAACTTAAAATACTTGTGCATATATAACAAACGAAACATCTAACCAAATGAAGGGACAGTCTACAGAATGAGAAAAAAACAAAGAACAACAACAATAAAAAATGTTGTTGGCTATGCCTGACAGAAGACTATCTTCAAAAAACAAGGAACTTAAAACAGCAAACATCTTAACAAATACCCCAAACAGAAAATAGGGTATGTGGAGAGTATTTCCAAGCAAGCCTGACAGACTAAGTTTTATCACTGGAAATCAAATGGCAAAAGAGAATCAATTCTGAAAGGTTGTCTTCTTAAAGTCACACACATATTTTGGCATGCACAACTCATCAACCCCACATACATGCAAAAAATGGATAAATGTAAAAATATTTCAAAATGGGCATTGGAGTTTAAGAGAGAGTTCTCAAAAGAAGAAACACAAATAGCTAATATACACTTTTTTGATAGTTTTGAATACCCTTAGCAATCAGGGAAATGCAAATCAAAGCTACATTGAGATTTTATCTCACCTCAGTAAGAAAACAAATGACAAAAAATGCTGAGGAGAATCTGGGGAAAAGGAACCTTAGACTTCGGTAAGATGTGTAAACTGGTACAGTCACTGTGGAAACCAATACAAATAATTCTCCAAAAACCAAAAGTAGATATATGTCCAGACTATACCATGCCTGGGAAGATATCCCAAGGACTATACTGCAAAGGAGATACTTTCATATCTATATTAATCCCTATTCTGGCAAAACACCTAGGAAATGTATCAACCTAACTTCCATCAACTTGAATAGATAGTGGAAACATGATGAATATATACAAGGGAGTTCTTCTATTCAGCACTTAAAAAAATAAAATTTTCAGGAAACAGATGCAAATGGAAAAATTAGATTGAGTGAGATAACCAGGACCAGACAGGCAAATACCATAAATTCTTGCACATAGAATGCTGTTAGACTCCAATTTCACATAGTTGTGTTAAAGCTGCAGTGAGTGTCAGAGGGAAAATGCTGTAAGAAGAGTGCCAGGAGAGGTAAGGCAAGAGGAAAAAAAGAAAAAGCCTGTGTAGTAGGGATAGTGAAACACAAAGAAGTTGAAAGTAGAAAGCAGATGTTAGTGGAATAAATGTCCAAAGCAGGATAGGCTAGGGAAATAGAACAATGTGAGTGTGGTTATGGTGATATTTTATTTGTGCCAAAAAAGTGATTTTATTTGTATGTTAATGAATAAACTTACCTGGGGGTCAGAGCTAATAGCAAGCCATAGCAGAAGTCTGGCAGTGATAGCACACTCCCTTAATCCTGATCACATGACATGTAGATCTCTGTGTGTTCAAGGACATTACCAGCATGGAGACACATGCCTTTAATCTTAATACCAACGATAGAAGACCTAGAGGTCTGTATAGACAGGCAGTGATGAGGTGATCATGTGGTTGGGTTTACAACCAATGAGAGGGCAGAACAGAAATTCAATAAAAAGACTGATACACAGGAAGTAGGTCTCTTTCTGAGGGGAAGGATCCAGCAGCAGTGAGGGGTAAGAAGGCAGTCTTGGTCTCAGCTCTTAGCTACTGCTCTGACCTCCTGGGCTTTTAACTCTGCGGTTGGCTCTGTGTTTCTTATTTAATAAGACTGTTACATCTACATGTGGAGAAAGCCAACCAAAACTAATAGGATAAGCAAAAATACATAAAATTATACTACCTTATATGCTAATTAGTGATCTGATTTCTTTCAAAAGGAGCTTGAACAGAAGTACTCTGAATAGGTGCTTAAATCATAGGTTTTCTACAGAAAATATCAGTGGTAGTTTCCTATGAGTTTCTGGACAGCTAACTCCAGAAGATTCCTCCAGATAAAATACCCTATTGCCAGTGTTCTTAGTTGCCCACCAAAACTAGACAAAACATGTTGCAGAAGAGTCCACACTCTGGATACAGGAAACAGAGGCATCAAGTAGGAACCAAGCTGGAGTCTCCCCACTGCCTGCTGGCTTATAGTGTAGGCTGCTGAGACAAAATGCCATGGATAACTATTCCTACCAAGACAAAAGCTAGCATGCTTTTGTATGGATATGGGGAAAGCACTTCCTTAAGAAAATGCAAATTAATACAGTCGTTATGTGTGCTGGTTAGTTTTATATCAACTTGACATAAGCTAATGTCATCAGAGAGGAGGGAGCCTAAATTGAGAAAATGTCTCCATATGATCTGGTTGTAGGGCATTTTCTTAATTAGTGATTGATAGGAATGGTCCCAACCCATTGTGAGTGGTGCTATCCTTAGGCCAAAGGTCCTGGGTTCTATAAGAAATCAGGTTGGGCGATCCACGGTGGCCTCTACATTAGCTCCTGTATCCAAGTTCCTTCCCTGCTTACATTCTTACCCTGATTTCTTTTGATGATGAACTGGTATATGCAACTGTGAATGAAATAAACCCTTTCCTCTCCAAGTTGCTTTGGTCATTGTGTTTCATCACAACAATAGTAACTCTAAGACAGTATAAAAAAGCTTCATGACAGTTTTCCTTTCATCCTTCCTTCCTTTCTTCCTTCCTTCCTTTCTTCCTTCCTTCCTTTCTTTCTTTCTTCCTTTCTTTTTCTTCTTTTTTTCCTTTTTCTTCCTGTCTTATTTCTTCCTTCCTCTCTGTCTGTCTTCCTTTCTTTTTTTTCCTTTCATTCATGATTTTGGAAGATGACACATAACATCAAGGCACAGTCTGGTGGAGTCTTGCTAAGTAAACAGCATAGCTGAAGAACAGCAATCCTAAGACTGGGTGATGGTGGAGAATTTAGTTTTATCTGCAAAGTACAACAAGAAATTCTACAGAGAAAAACAGAAAGAGAAGTGCAGAGTGCACCTCAGGAAGATTAGCCCTTTTTGAGAACAAGCTTGAAAGTAGATAATTGGAACTACAGACCAAGACAGAGAGCCTCAGAAAGTATGCCCTGTCATTAAAATGCAATTAACATTTTAAAGAGGAGAAAGGAGGGATGGAGGAAAAGAGGGTAAGGGAGAGAGGTGAGAGACAGAAGAAAAGCCACCTGCAGCAGTTATACTGGCAGAGAGAAGGGAGGCACTGGAGAAGTCCATCTTTGAAGAAAAATACACCCTTCCCCCAAAAAACTGTGTAGTGTAGGAACTCAGAACAAGATCCACAAGATGGTGCTTTGAAACCTAGACTGCAAAATACCTCCAGAAAACAAAGAAAAAAAACTTGTATGCATACTATGCAGCAAGTTGAATAAATGGTTTGTGCCATAGTATAGAAACCATCAACATAGGCTCTAAATTCATTCCCTGATATAAGGAAAGACTGCCCAGGAACATGATTAGTACTCACAATCTGATCAATAAAAGACATTCCCAAGGAATGACCAGCATAGGAGTGTGAATGGTATCTATGAAAGAAATAAGAACATCCAGAAGGAAGTCTGAAGCCAGCTTCCAGGCCAGAAAAAAAAAAAAAACAAAACAGTTAGACACTGTACTTCACCTATAATTCTTTCCTTCCCTTCTTTAATATCTAATGTGAATTTAATGAGTTGTCATTCTCTCTCTCTCTCCTCCCCACCTCTCTCCCTCTTCCTCTTCATCTCCCCTCCTCTCTTATGTATGTATGTATGAAGTATGTATGTATGATGTATGTATGTATGTATGTATGTATTTACTTATTTATTTATTTATTTTCCTTGTGACAGTCTTTTTTGAGGAATGATAGGCTCTCTGGAGTTTGTTAAGGGCTTGTTTCCCCTTTTTAGACTCTCCAATAGTGTGGGTTATGTTAGGTTTTAAGTGACTGCATTATTTTGTTCTTTTTCTGTTCATTCTACCTTTTCACTTGATTATTCTCCCATGTTTTATTCTTCCCTTCCATGACTTTTTGTCACACTAATATGAATGTCCAGAATAATTCTATCATTTCCTTTCCATATCTTAGCATTTAGCATCCTAAAACACACAATCTGTCTCCTTTATAAAACTTGGAATTGAAGAGTGACTGACACTTAACTTTTTGTAGTTGTATTGTATTTTCAATGTGGGCCTATACTTTAGTCTTAATGTGCTTCCCTGCATAGTATTTGTCCTGGATATAGTTTATGTCAACTTGATACAAGTTAAAATTACTTGAAAAGAGCGATCCTCATTTAAGAAAATGACCCCACTAGATTGGCCTGTGGACAAGCCTGTGGTGCATTTTATTGAATGATGACTGATGTTGGAAGGCCCACCTCATTGTGGACATTGTTGTCCCTGATCTGGTGTTCCTGAGTGCTATAAAAAAGCAAACTGATATTTTCTAGTTCCATCCACTTTCCTGCAAACTTCATGATGTCATTCTTTTTCTCTGCTGAGGAGTACTCCATTGTGTATATGTACCACATTTTCTTTATCCATTCTTCAGTTGAAGGGCATCTAGGTTATTTCCAGGTTCTGGCCATTACAAATAATGCTGCTATGAACATAGTTTACCATGTGTCCTTGTGGTATGTTCGAGCATTCTTTGGGTATATGCCTAAGAGTGGTATAGCTGGGTCTTGAGGGAGATTGATTCCCAATTTTCTGAGAAAGCACCATACTGATTTTCAAAGTGGCTGTACCAGTATGCATTCCCACCAACAGTGTAGGAGTGTTTCCCTTGCTCCACATCCTCTCCAACATAAGCTGTCTTCACTGTTTTTGATCTTAGCCATTCTGATAGGTATAAGATGGTATCTCAGAGTCATTTTGATTAGTATTTTCCTGATGACTAAGGATGTTGAGCTATTTCTTAAATGTCTTTCAGGCATTTGAGCTTCTTCTGTTGAGAATTCTCTGTTTAGGTCTATAGCCCATTTTTATTTGTACTGTTAGGTATTTTGATGTCTAGTTTCTTGAGTTCTTTATACATTTTGGATATCAGCCCTCTGTCAGATGTGGGGGTTGGTGAATATCTTTTCCCATTCTGTAGGCTGTAGGCTGTTGTTTTGTGTTATTGACTGTGTCCTTTGCCCTCCAAAAGCTTCTCAATTTCAAGAGGTCCCATTTATTAATTGTTGCTATCAGTGTCTGTGCTACTGGTATTATATTTAGGAAATGATCTCTGGTGCCAATGCATTCAAGACTGCTTCCTCTTTTCTCTTCTATCAGGTTTAGAGTAACTGAATTTATGTTGAGATCTTTGATCCACTTGGACTTAAGTTTCATGAACAGTGACAGATATGGACCTATTTGCAGTCTTCTACATGATGACATCCAGTTATGCCAGCACCATTTGTTGAAGATTCTTTCTTTTTTCCATTGTACAATTTTTGGCTTCTTTGTCAAAAATTAGATGTTCATACATGTGCAGATTAATGTCAGGTTCTTCAGTTTGGTTCCATTGGTCTACATGTTGGTTTTTATGCCAGTACCAAGCTGTTTTTACTACTGTAGCTCTATAGTAGAGCTTGAAGTCAGGGATCATGATGCCCCCATAGGTTGTTTTCTTGTACTGGATTCTTTTGGCTATCCTGGGATTGTTTGGCTAGAAAAGTATCATCCTGAGTGAGGTAACCCAGACCCAGAAAGACAAACATGGTATGTACTCTTTCATAAGTGGATACTAGATGTAAAGCAAAGGATAACCAGACTGTAACTCACAGCTCCAGGGAGGCTAGCTAGTAAAGAAGACCTTAGGAAAGACACAGAGATCACCCAGTCCCAGTGATGGAGAAATGGATGAAATCTACATGAGCAAACTGGGAGTGAAAGGGGGAAATGGAGGGCAAGGGTCTGGGGAAAGGGAGCTTAGGGGAGCAGGAGGTCCTAGGTGGATCAGGAACAGAGTGGGAGAAAAGGGAAAGATATACCATGATAAATGAAGACACCATGGGAACAGGAAGAATCAGAATGCTAGAGAGGTCCCCAGGAATCCACAAAGGTGACTACACTGTAGACTACTGGCAATGGTCAAGAGGGTGCCTGAACTGACCTACTCTGGCAATTGAATGGCCAAACCTCTAACTCTCATGATAGAAGCCTTATCCAGTGACTGATGGAAGTACATGCAGAGAGATCCATGACCAAGCCCCAGGCAAAGCTCCAAGAGTCTAATTGAAGAGAGAGGGGAGGTATCATATGAGCAAGAGATATTGAGACCATGATGGGAAAATGTACACAGACAACTAGCCTAACTTGTGGAAACACATGAACTGTGAACCAATACCTGAGAAATCCCCATGGAACTAGACTAGGCCCTCTGGATAAGTGAGACAGTTGTTTAGCTTGAACTGTTTAGGGGCCCCCAGGAAGTGAGATCAGGATCTGTCCTTAGTGCATGAGCCAGATTTTTAGAACCCAATGTCTATGCTGGGACACTTCTCAGCCTTGGTGCAGGGAGGAGGGGATTGGACCTGCCTCAACTGAATATACCAGGCTCTATTGACTCCCAAGAGGAGTTCTTTCCTTGGAGGAGGTAGGACTGGGGGGTTGGTTGGGGGGGGGGGGGTCTGGGGAGTGGGAGGAGGGAGGACAGGGTAGTCTGTGGTTGATATGTAAAATGAATAGAAAATCTCTCAATAAAAAGAAAAGGAAAAAAAAAAAGCAAACTGAGCAAGCCATGGGGTCAAAACATAGCAGAATGCCTCCATGCCTCTGTATCAGTTCTCACCTCTGAGATTCTGCCCTTAGTTCCTGCCCTGGCCTTCCTCAGTGATGGACTTAGAAGGTTTAAGGTGAAATGAATCCTTTCCTACTGAGTTGCTTTTGGCCATGGTGAGATATCACAATAGAAACCCCAAGTATAAAGTGCCCATGGGAGATAAGTCTAATGTCCAGAATATGTTTCATAAAGGTCTAGGTATTTAGCTATACTACCAATTCAACAGAGAGAAATGACACTTCAATCCTACTGCAACATAGCCCCTCTTTAACAATGCAACCACTCTTACAGAATGAATATGGATGATTAAAAGAAACTGAAATACTGGAAATAAAAGTTTAATAAGTTAAAAATGAAGCAACAACAAACTCCTCTCACCAAAGTATCATCTATACAATGGAATAAGTGGAAGAAAAACATCAAGACTTGAGAACAAAGTAGATGAATTAGAATATTATAACAACAATAAAGATAAACCACTAAGAAAAAAGTCAAAACATAATGAGATTCATGAGATATCATTAACACATTCTACAAATCATAGGCATAAATGGAGAAAAAATTCATGTTAAAGGCATAGAAAATACATTCAACAAAACAACAAAAGGAAAAATTCAAATCTAAGGAAAGAGGTGGCCATCCAGGTCTTCTTGTAAGAAGGATTTAGAATGTTAAACATACAAGGCTAATGAATTGCCTCCCCATATCATATTATTTTTTTAAAAAAAAGTATGAAAAAAGCTGAGAGAAGTACCAGTCACATATAAAGGGAAATGAATCAGAATACAATCAGATATTTCTACAGAAACTTCAAAAGCTAGAAGATATAAAGAGGAGCTCTTAAACACAATAACCACTCAGATTACAATGCCTAGAAAAGCTATCCTTCATAATTGAAAGATAAAAAAATCATAGTAAAAATTGAAAGAAATTAATGACCACTATCCAATATTACAGAACAACTTGTAGAAATTCTACACAGAGAAGAAAAATGTAAGCATATACATGAAACTACAGGAAGAATAAACTTCTCTAGAATAGTAAATAAACTAATGAGAATTGAACAGGAACTTCCCCTGACAAAAGTAACATGAGGGTTGCAATGAATGTGTACCTTTTATTGGTTCTAAATGTTAACAATCCTATTTTCTTAATCAGTAGACAGACTAGAAGATTGCATTGAAAACCAGAATCCTTTATCTATTCATGTGAGAAACATACATCTCACTGTCAAAGATACATAGGCTAAAGGCTAAAGTAATTATTATATGGCTATATTGATATACAAAATACAAACTATATATTATACTATTTATAATATACAATTTGGAGTTTATTTTGAAAGGACTGAAAGCAAGGTTGACCTTATACTTGTGATATTTCTGCATTAGCCTCTGGACTGCTGAGATTATAGGAAAGGGCCACCACATTTGATACATGATTCTTAATACAGGACTAGGTATTAGGTTCATTAATTGCTCTGACAAGGAGTTTCTTCCATGATGACAGGAAATGACTGAACTAAATTTGTCATGGGGGCCTCCTAGAGGCCCCTTATGGCATTTCCTGATAGTAAATGCAAGGGATTACCTTGCCTGTCCCTTGTTGATCTACATTTGTTAGTCCAGTGTCTGCCTTTGCCACACCTTCTGCAAAATCCATAAGGGAGGGGCATTCTATTGGGACCATTCCTTGAAAACACATTGTTTTTTTGTCTTGATTATAGACCCTTTTTAGATGACCTTGTTTACTGCAATTGAAACACCTAACATTATTATTTTTCTTCAAACCTCTGGAGATCACCTCTCCTATCCAAGCATCATCATGGTTATAATATTCAAAATTTATTGTATCTCAGATCAATTCCTCCAAGGGTGCTCATTTTGCCTTTAACAGCCTAATTACCCCTTTGCATTGTGCATTAGCATTTTCAAAAGCCAGAGATTCAATTATTATCTGTCTAGCTTCTGAATTGGTATCATTCTATTTACTGCTGAAACAGCCTTTGTAAGCAATCAGTGAAGGTTCCTTTTGGGTCCTATATAACTTTTGTAAATGACTCAATTTTTTTTCCTACTTATTCAGTTCTGTCCCAAACATTCAAGGCTACCATTTAGCATAAAGCTAGGGTCATCATATAGAGATTGCCCTTCTGTATTAGCATAATCTCCTTCTACAAGAAGTGTATCTTGGGAGATTTCCACACCTCTACCCTACTTCATTGTTCAGTAGTCTTAGTCTCATCTTTCCACTAGGTCCTCCAATGTAATTGGGGACCAGCTTCTAAAACAGACTTGAGGGATGATTCTATTACAAGTTGACCACAAGTTTAACATCTGCTTCACAAATGGGTAATGGATTCCTTGAATCTCCTCAAATCTAAAATTTTCACAGTCCAGTCAGCTCTTACATAGCCTTGAGCATTTGGCAGTTCATGTAAGGTTACTGGATAGATTAAGGTTTGCTATTTGAAAGCTTTATGCTATGTCTCTGTAACTGTATAATGCAATGCTGAGATTGATTCACCTTTAAATTCTTTTGTCTGGGTCTGAATATCTCTACAATCTGCTTTAACAAGTTTTTCTAATACCTTTATATTAACACTCATATTAGCCAACTTTTTAAATGATCACATAATATTTATAATTTACATTACATCTATCCCATCAGCATTAGTTATCCTCTCATTTAATTGTTCCATTTTCAGAAGGTTAATTGTATTATCAAACAGGGACCAAACACTCTCTATTGCAAATATATTTCCCCTTTTTCTAATGTGGGGGAAAACTTTCTTTTAAAAAATTCTTCCGATTAGGAAATCTTAACTGACTCACCAATCTGCTGATAATGATGACTCAGATGATGGTGTGGCAGCAGCCTGAGGAAGGGACACAAGAAAAGTGAGAACTCACCAGGATCGTAAAAAAAAAAAAAAAAAAAACCAAACCAAACAAAAAAACAACAACAAAAAAAACTTTCTGTTTTGGGGAATGTAGAAAAGCAGCTAATTTGGGGTGTTGGATCTTGATCCTGGGGAGTCTGCTGCAGCGAGGCTGCAAAAGAAACAGCCTGAGACACAGGCAAGTAGATTTTTCATGAATTTGTGCCACACAAGTTGGATACCAGATGTAACATAAATCTTTAAAGGTCTTATAATAAACAACCTAGAGTTAGACAATAGGGTGAAGGCTGAAAGATTAGAGAAGCAGAACAGCCAGCTACTATTTCTTAGCTCTATGAAACCCTCAGTCTAAAGAGAGTGAGTTCATGTTTCCTCATATCTTACATATCTTTCACTGCTCTAACATATCACTTCCTAGTATTAAATAAGTGTGCCACCACTGCCTGGTTCTGTTTCTCTCATGTAGCCCAGTATGGTCTTGAACTCACAGAGATCCAAATGGATCTCGGCCTCCCAAGTGATAGTATTAAAGGTGTATGGCACCACTTCCTGACCTCTATGTCTAATTTAGTGGCTGTCTCTGTCCTTTGATCCTCAGACAAGCTTTATTAGGGTGCACAAAATATCACCACCATAAATAATACTTTTCAGTTAATCTCTCTGGGTCACTGTAATATAATACAATAGACTAAATATCTTAATTAAAAATTATTTAAGAATATTTAATATTCTTAAATAAGAATATAAGAAATAATTATAAGAAGGAAATAAAAAATTCATTTGTTACTCATCTGAGTTATGGAAAATTCACTATTAAGGTGCTGTCTAACTAAGTTATACAAGAAAGAAGGAAAGAGAGATGGAAAGAGAGTGAGAGACAGAGAGACACAAGACAGAGGAACAGAGAGTGAAAGCCACAGAAAGAAAGAGGGAGCCCTGTGGTATTACCTCCTCTTACAAGAGCCCTAGTTACTCTATAAAAGGGCTCCAGCTTATATTTTTACCTAGCCTTCACAAGTTTCCTGAAGGTCTTTTCTCCAAACACCATAGCAGAGGAGTTGAGCTATGGCATCAAAGTCTCTCTCTGTCTCTCTTACTTTCTCTGTCTCTTGTTCTCTCATCTCTGTCTTTTTCTCTCTGTCTCTGCCTCTCTCTCCCAAAAGGAGATAATAGCTCAGTTTAAAGCAGCTGACCATTTCTGTGCAAATTTAAATGGAAATTTATTTTCTCATTTCATTTCTACACAGGAGAAGAATTGCTAGGCTATGTGACACTATGTTTACCATTAGAGGAACTATCCAAACTGCCAGAAAAGACTCAATATCTGTGAATCGATTATTGAGGACAATTCTGGGATGATTTTAGAAAAGGACAAATATAGAGAAAAAACTAATACAGAAAAAAATATTTTATTTTTTAAATATATTAGAAAATATTTTATTTTACATATGTGTTCTATCTGCATATATGTACATGCACTACATGTATTTCTGATGGGAAAGCTTTTCTTATCCCTTGTAACTAGAGTTACAGCTGGTTATAACCTACTTTGTGGGTTCTAGGAATCAATCTGGTCCTCTTCAGGAGCAACAAGTTCTTTTAACCTCTGAGCCAACTCTTTAGCCCTAATAATTACTCTTTTAGGACTATTTAATTGTTTATGAAAAGTGTTAGTAGAAATGTCTGAGACATTGATGAGGAACAGTTGCTGGAAACATAAAGAAAGGCTCTATTGAGTCCTCATGACTAGAGTTATGAGAGAGGCAGAATTAAGAATCTCCTAGTTAACATAGTGGTAGAAAATTCTCTAAGCAAGTGTCATGGCATGGCTGTGTGCTGCAATATAAGTAGTGATAAAGTAGATTAAAGATGGATTCTCAAATGGAAGAAGAACCAAGGGGGCTGGGGAGATGGTTCAGCAACTGAAAGTACATACTGATTGCTCTTGAAAAGGACTTGGGTTTCATTCCTAGGAGCCATGTCAGGCAGCTCACAAACACCTGTAACTCCAGTCCCTAAGGACCAAAAGTTTCTTGTTCTTTGATCTCTGCAGACACTTGCTCTCAAGTGCACATAGTCCTCCATTTGTGTATAATAATTAAATGTCTTTTGTTTTAAAGGAATGAAGCTAGAGAGATGCTTCAGTGGTCCCAAGTTATTGTATTATCCACATGGGTGCTCATAACCATGTTTAACTTCAGTTCCAGATGATCTGAAACCTGCTCCTTTCCTGTGTGGGTACCTGGCATGCACATAATCCATAGACACATATGGAGGCAATATACTCATATCCATAAAATAAAAATAAATCTTGTTAAAAATTAATTTTAAAAAGGGAAGCAGAAATGTTGCATTTCATATTTAGTACTTAAACATATTTTTTAATGTCCATACTGAAATATTATGGAATCATAGTGATTTCTGCCCAAAAGCAAAAGCAAACAAAATCTCAATCATAGATATAAGCATTGGGTGTGAAACCCATCACTGATGAATCATTTCTTTTTGTCCTGTCATGATTCTCATGTGCTTGTACACACTTGGCAGGGATTCTACATAGGGAAGAAAGAACAACTCTATTCCTGACTTCCAGGTCAGTATTACACAATGAAGTTCCTTTTCCCTCCACTCTATTTATTTGTTTGTTTGTTTATTTATTTTTATTTACTTACTTACTTATCATACATCCTTACCGAAGTTTCCCCTCCCTCCTCTCTTGTAGATGAAATTCTAAACAGTTTTATTAAATAAGAAACACAAAGCCAAATAGAGAGTTAAAAGCCCAAGAGATCAGAGCAAAAGCCACTACTACCTTATCTGACAACCTAAATACTGTGGCTTCCCCTAGAAAGAGAGCATTTTTCCTCTGTGACCTGTCTTTTTATTGCCTTTCTGTTCTGTCTTCTCATTGGCTCTAAACCCAACCACATGGCTGCCTTGTCACTACCTGACTATACAGACTTCCAGGTTTCTATGGTTGGTACTGGGATTAAAAGTTCAGGTCACCTAGATTTGGCTATGTCCTCGACCACACAGAGACTCTGCTTGCCATGTGATCAGATTAAGGGCGAGTGCTACCACTGCCAGACTTCTGCTTAATGGCTATGACCTCTGATCTCCAGGCAACTTTATTTATTAGCAGACAAATAAAATCACATTTCAGCACAAATAAAATATCACCATATTTCCCCCTTTACTCTCATTAAAAAGAAAAAAAGGAGAAACTATATAAAATAAGTACAAAAACTATATACACTATATACAAGCAATAAATACCTAAACAATGTCTAGTCCATTTGCATTTGACAAATTCAGAGAAAATATTCCATTATCCTATTTTGATAAGTCTAAAATGTACCTGATTCACTTTCTATCCTAACTTACATTATTAACAGAGAACTATCTTATAATGTCTTTCAAATTTATACACTTACACCTCTTTATTGAGGTTTTTTTTTCTGAAATTCTTAAGGAAAACTATAGCTATAACTATCTAATCTTTAACTTTAATTATAATTGTCTAATCTTCAACTGTAACTACAACTATAACCATAACTATCTAATCGTCAACAGCCTCAGATACCCAAGAAGGAAATAATATTAGCTAATAAAGCAGGAACTGCATGCAAGCGGCTTCCAAAAAGTAATTGTGAGTTGACAGAAACAGCCAGCTGCCTGGACAGTCACCCGAGGTTTTGCCACAAAGTTGGGGCATCATCTTCAGCCTATAGGCTTAGTGTATCCAACAGACTCCTTTGTGAAATAGGATGTACAAAAGGCCTACAGTTTGACCTCACATTTGATGAGAGTAATCCATGTACCACAAACATCTGAATTCCACTAATGTCCTGTCATGATTCAGGATTTTAAATTCTGGAAATTGTTCATGTTTTTGGAATGCAGATTGTCCATTTTTCTTGGCTTCTGGGTGGCTTCATTGTTTTTATTAAATGCCAGTCTACCATTGAGAAGTTAGACTCTGTCAGCTTAGTTACTCTTTCAAGAATAACTGTCTCAGCTGCTGTTCCACTGCACATTAGAAGCCATCAGTCCACTGCCAGTTCAGCTGCCTTCAAAGAAAGGGGCATGGTACCTTTTCCAGATTTCAAAGGCCACTTCAGGGATGGTGCGATATTGTTCTGTCCTCTGAAGATGTCTGTTGTTAAAGCCACAACCACAATTGTCTTGACAAGAATTGGTAGTCCTTTGTTTTATGTCCTGTCTGTCCATTTTGTCCTGATTGTCAGCAGATGATATGAGGATACCTTGTCCAGTGGCTAATTTTTGCCACAATGAATGTTAACTCTATGTGCAGTTTCTTCAATGCCCATATCTTCTCTGAAGTAGACTGGTACTGACAGGAGCTGACATGTCTTATAGTCATAAAATAGAAAAATTTTCTAAGTTATTAAAACATTTTAAATGCCATATTCTATAGATCTCTGAAGGGTTTGAAGATGACCTGTCTATCTAAAATATATCTGCCTGACCTTAAAGACATACCTAATATGACTACAAGTTCAATTTATAATGTCTAACTACTAACCTTCATTTCTTTATATCCTAATAGTTGGTAATAATAGCATTCAAGGATTAGCAAATTGCATTACATTGTTAAATAAACTGTATAAGTACAATATTGTGAACAAGATTAGAAATATATATATATATATAATTTTCTAACAATAACAATCTCAATATATATATATAATTTGTATACAATATACAAAAATCCAATTCAATGTAAAGTATTTAAAACTAGTAACTGTCTTTTGAAAGTAGATTTAATAATCTATCTTATTTATATTGTATCTATATCTTCTCTTTACTTTTCAGAATAGATTCAATAATCTACCCTCTATTCTATCATTTCTATATATCTTTTTTTAAAAACAAGAACCTTAAATCTAATCTCCTTTGCTTAGACCCTTTCCTAACCCTTAACAACAACTTGTAACCAACCCTTCCCCAAAATGAAAATTATTCCAGACCCCAAACCCATTAAAAGACCCAACTGCCTCACACTACTTCTTTGGGTATGTGGGCATCTTGTTCTTAAAATTGCTTCCTGCTGGACATGGGCGAAGGCATCTTTATTCTGAAAAGAAAATTTTTAGGTTAATTGTCTAATTCTAGGAAAGGCAGCTATATCCTTTGTTGTACAGTCTGTCCTTTTTTTGACTTTCTGCTCTGCCTTCTCATTGGTTATAAACCCAACCACATGACCTCCTCATTACTGCCTGTCTGTACAGACCTCCAGGTCTTCTGTGGTTGGTATTGAGATTAAAGGCATGTGTCTCCATGCTGGCTGTGTCCTTGAACACACAAAGATCCATCTAGCTCTGCCTCCCAAGTGCTGGGATTAAAGGCATGTACCACCACTGCCCAGCTTCTGCTATGACTTGCTATTAGCTCTGACCCCCCAGGCTATTTTATTTATTAGCATACAAATAAAATTACATTTCAGTACAAATAAAATATCACCATATTTCCCCTTTTCTATTTTAATGAAAAGAAAAAAGGAAAAAAGTTATAACTAATATAAGAAAAACTATATGCAAAAGTACAATAACTATATACCATATATACAAGCAATAAATACCTCAACAATGTCTAGTTCATTTGCATTTGACAAATTCAGAGAAAATAATTCCATCAATATTAACCTTCTTATATAGTTGTTCCATTTTCAGACTGCCTAAAATTTTATCAAACAAAGCCCAATTTTTTTCCAATGTACATATAAAACCAATTTTTTTTTTAATGTGGAAAAAATTTTTCTCTTTTAAATAGTTTTTTACTTTAAAATATCTGATATCTTAATTGACTTACCAAGTCTGAATAGAACAGTAGAAATCCGAAGGAGTTTCAAAACAGCTACCTAGCATCTGAATCCAGAGAGAGAAAAAGCAAGCAAGCAAGCAAGCAAGCAAGAAAGTGTAGCTATGTCCTGCCTAAAAGCTTAAATCCAGCCACATGTTCCCGCTTGAGCCGAGTCCAGCCTGGATTCCGGCTTCCTTAAGCTCTAACCACGTGCATGATAGGGCTGTAATAACATCAGCAGAGTAGACAATTTTAAGACTGAGGTAGTAATGAACTTTTTTTTCCTGTTTGAACAGAAAATGTATGTATTTTGGATTTTTCTGCTCTAAGCACATCATCCCTGTGGCTTGGTGGGAATGCTTTCTTGTGTTTATTTGAGGATTGCCGAAGTGGGCAGTTCTCTTCTTGGTGAGCAGACCTTCCATCTGTCTATAAGGAATACTGGCTGCCGACAGCCAGCTGGGAGTTGTGATTGAGATGCAGTATAGTCAGGTGTCTTAGTAGGTCTCATGGCATATGATGCTCAAGGTGTTTGCTACTAATAACACACCAAAAACCATTGCTCTGATGTTAGGGAGAGGCACCAATAGCAATCCTGGTACAGCGCTTACTGTATCCAAAACAAGTATGTGGCGCCTAATGGGAGTCACAACCCAATGAGGCAGATTCATTGATTACTCTGTTTTTGTGCGAGACCTAGCCGAAAAGAAATCAAATGCCTCACCTAAAGGTCATATTGTTAGTGAAGTGATGATGTTTGTCTTTAAGATTTATCCCTGTGTTGGATTGGAACGAAAGGCCAGATGAATGAAAGCACATGAATTGTGAACCAAAGGCTGTGGAGCCCCTAGCTGGATCAGACCCTCTGAATAAGTGAGACAATTGAATAGCTTGATCTGTTTGGGAGGCATCCAGGCAGTGGGACCTGGACCTGTCCTTAGTGCATGAGCTGGCTGTTTGGAACCTGGGGCTTACACAGGGACACTTTCTTCAGCCTGGAAGGAGGGGACTGGACCTGCCTGTACTGCATCCACCAGGTTTAAATGAATCCCCAGGGGTGCCTTGATCCTGCAGGACATGGGAATGGAGGGGAAGGGATGGGAGGAAGGTGTGGGGTGGGGCCAGGAGGGGGGAGGACAGGGGAACCCATGGCTGATGTGTAAAATTAAAACACAAATATAATAAAAAAAGGGGGGAGAAGAAGAAAAAAAAGATTTATCCCTGTGTTATGTTTGGTTTCCCAAGCAAGAACACCCCCACTGTCAGGTACTCTGTGTTTTCCATGCCTTTTTTCTTGTGTATTACTAGAGTACAGACCTAGGCTGCTGGCGGTGGCCATGTGGGCTGCTGGCGGTGGCCACATGGACACGCCTCCGAGTGGCCCACCCAATGCGAGAGATAACAAGTTGTGCTAGTGAAGCTGTGTAAATAATTCCTGAAGTCTCAGTGTAACATGGACATTAACAGTGATGACACATAAACACAAAAGCTGATCTGTAGATGATGTTTGTCAGCTTAGTGGTATTATTATTGTCCATGTGGAATTTTTGTTCTTGTGGGGCCTCATCTCCTTCCTGGAGAGTTCAAATTTGATGTTAGGCTTGATTGTAATTTTCTGCACAAAACTGATAGAGACATGTATAGGCAGCTAATTGAAGCCTGTGTGACCATTAGTATCGTAACAAAGTTTAAAATATATGTATATATTAATCTTGTAAGTTTTGATATAAAATTTATACTTTAAGAAAAGTTTAAAGAATCAGAATAGAATCAAAGAATTGAGATTAGTAGTAATAGAATAATCCTTTAATTTTTTTTTTTTTGTCTTTTCCTGTCTCATATCAGAAGATGGCTCTTTCTTCTGGCATGATACAGGGAGTTTGCATTTTCCTTTATTTATTTATTTATTTATTTATTTATTTATTTATTTATTATTTATCTATCTATTTATTTATTTATTGTTTTTAGAACTTGCTTTAAACATTTATTGCCATATATTTACTGTACAAAATAATGGGGTTAAATTTATCCCCTTTTCCCTCAACTTTTGCAAAGTACATTAATCTGTTCTTTTTTGCAAGTATGGAGGTTAGAAGACAACTTTTGGGCGTCATTTCTCTCTTTCCACCATGTGGTCACAGGGATCACATTTAGTCATTAAACTAGGCAGCAAGCATCTTTACCCAGTGAGACATTATGTCTGATTTTTAAAACTATATACACATGGTACTGGGGAGATGGCTAAGCAACATACCTGCAAAACTAGCATGAGAAGTCGGTGTTCAGATCCCAGGACTCATACAAAAAGTCCCGGTTCAGCAGTGCATGCTGGCAATCTGGCACCAGAGAGGAGACAGATTCCCTGGGGCTTAATGACCAACCACTATTACTTAACTGGAAAGTTCAGTGAGAGACCCTGCCTCAAAAAATAAAGAAAGAGTGTGATAGAAGATGATGCCTCATCATGACTTCTGGTCTCTTCGCACACCTATATATAGTCAGTCACACACACACACACACACACACACACACACACACACACACACACACAGAGCTCATGTATATATGCAAACACATACTAATGCAGATACTACGCACATACATACTACTTGGGTGGTAGGAGTAGAGAAACAGGAAATAATTTTATAATTAAAAAAAGCACCTCTCAAAGCAACTGAAGATGAATACTAATAAAGAAACCCAACCAATCTTTAATTTTAGGCAAAAGTATATGTGACAGTATTAATTTACAAAACTAAGTTTAGTCCTTTGCTGTAAACACTTTGACAGTTTTAGAAGTCCATCAATTTTCCCATTGCCTTCCAGAATATCCACAGTACACATGATCCTTCCACACTCTGCTGCTCAGATAGAACTTTAGGTGTCGATTTGTTCCGGATTCTTTTCCTTCTCCTCTTCTTTTCTGAAGCAGGCCATTTTGTGTCCTGTGCTTTCTTCTTTTTCTTCAAGCAGCTTAGAGGATTGGGGCCACCCACCTTCTTTCTCCTCCTCTTCTCAGGGTTCCTCACCAGGCCTTGCTCCTTCTTTAGATGCTTGATACTCTGTTTCTTGTGCACTGAAACCAGCAGGCCTGACCCCACTGCCTTCACAAAGGCCACTGTTCTGGGTGAAGGCTTGTCCAAGACTATAGTGTTCTGAATAATGAACATCAGGGGGATTCAGGGACTTTTCTTTACTTTCACAGATAAGTTCTGATCCTGTGTTGCCACAAAATAAGGATGAGAATTTCCCTCCTCCACCATGGACAGGAAACATTCTGATCCACACATGGCACACTTGAAATGACGACAATTTCGAACCTGGCATTTCTGTGCGATCAGTTTTGCTTCATATAATTCCCTTCCCAGTGTTTCTAACTCCTTTAACATACATCTCATGGTGCACAGCTGGGTCTCCCCTATAAGGTAGCTGGGCAGCTGGTCCTGCAGCTGGATGTGACCCTGCAGCATTGCCTGGCAGAAAGTGCCATCCAGAAGGATCTGGTAGGGCTCAAGGACTCCGAAATTGTTACAGAAGAAGCCAAGATGCTTCTTGGTGTGTTTCTGCCTGGCGATCTTCATGCTTGCTTAAGCCACTGGATGCAGGTCCCAGCGGCGCCAGCCTCCTGAATTTTCCTTTTAACAACATGATTGGGTTTAAAAAAAGAGAGCCATTCTCCAACTCCAAAGACAAATTTAAATTTTAATTTAACTGGGACCAAAAGAAGATCATTTGTGTTAAATGTTGTTAGAGAAGAGCAGAAACAAACATTCAGGAAGACTCATGAAATTTTATAAATGATATACCAATAGGCCAATTTACACTTTTTGGGAACATTTTTTTTTTCTAGATTTGCCTTTTTCTTCAGATGTCTCATTTGTCCACTATTCTTCAGATTCCTTAGCTTTCATTCTCCTAAAAGACAAAAACAAGAACCTTTCCCCAAGACTAACTTTGGAGAGGTTCCCTTTTGACAAGTTATATCTTGATTAAATGAAAAGGCAGGTATTAATGGTATAAGTTAGTTTAACTTGAATGGTTGGTCATGCTAGTTGATGAACTATTATCTTTTCTAATTAATAGGTCTCTCTTGTTCAAATCGAACCTTTATCAAATTTGATGGTATCTACAGTTTATCTTCTCCTGTGGAAACAAAAGCAAAACCTCATCTTCAACGTAACACATATCCTGGCTTCCATTCTGAGGTCAGTACATCCTTAAGGTATATAGGTTGATTTAATTCTGTAGTTTTTTCTATTATCCAATGTCTCTCTGCAGCTGTTGTTCCTTTCTTATTAGCATTGGGAAAATTTAAAGTTAATAGAGCATTATGCAGTCTATTTTGGGGGGTGGTGGTTGTTACACCTTTTTGTTTAGCATATCCTTTAGAGTTCTGTTTGATCTTTCTATAACAGCTTGTAGGATTATATGGTACTGTAAAGTGCTTTATATTGTAATAAGCAAAAAACTGTTTCATTTTAACAGAGACATGTAGTTAGAGTATTCCTTCCTGGCCCAGTCAGGACAAATCTCTCTTACCCGCCAGTCCCACAGTCGCTCAGACCCAACCAAGAAAGCACACAGAGACTTATATTGTTTAGAAACTGTATGGCTGTTGCAGGCTTCTTGTTAGCTACTTCTATCTTAAATTAACCCATTTTTGTTAGTCTATACATTGCCATACGGCTTGTGGCTTACCAGTGTCTTTTCATGTTGCTTCTCATGGCGGAGGCTGGCGGTGTCTCTCTCTAGCCTTCTACTTCCCAGAATGCTCTTCTCTCTTGTCCCACCTATACTTCCTGCCTGGCCACTGGCCAATCAGAACTTTATTTAAACAGAGCGATATCCACAAGAGAGACATATGCTGGAGCATTGTCAGTTTTAATTTGTGCAGGTATACCCAGGATGGCCATAACTTCTAGGAAATGCGTGATTACAGAATCAGCTTTTTCAGAACTCAAAGCAGTTGCCCATTCAGATCCTCAATAAGTACCAATGGTATGGTGTACATATTTCAGTTTTTCAAATTCTGCAAGGTGAAACACATCCATCTGCCAGATTTCATTCCTCTGAGTACCCTTTGGGTTACATCCTGCTGGTAATGGATTCTAATTCTAAAAGGAACAAGTAGGACATTTCATTGCAATTTCCTTGGCTTGTTGGCAGGTTATGGAAAAATATTTTTTAAACCTTTGTTATTGACGTGATGTTTTTAATGAAATTCAGAGGCCTCCAGCATATTTCCTGTCAATAGTTTATCAATCTCATCATTACCTTGTGCTAGAGGGCCTGGTAGACCAGTATGGGATAGCATGTGAGTTATATATAAAGGATGATTCCTATTCCTGATTGTATCTTGTAACTGAATAAATAGTGAAGTTAATTCTGACTCATCAGGGGTAAATTCTGCAGTCTCAATATGTAATACCACTCTTTCAGGATATTAAGAGTCAGTAACTATGTTGAGAGGTTTTGAAAAATACATTAATACCAACAGAATAGCATACACTTCCAATTTCTGAACTGAACTATAAGGACTTTGAACCACTCTACTTAAATTTTCTGATTTGTAACCTGCCTTTCCTTATTTGTTTGCATATGTATAAAATGTATAAGCTCCAGATATGGGTGTTTCCCATACAATTTGAGGCAAAATCCAATCAACTCTCTTTATAAGATCAATTCTATCACTTTTAGGATATTTGCTGTTAATCTCTCCCAAAAATTACTGCAAGCTCTTTGCCAAGGTTCACTTACTGCCCATAATTTTTCAGTGTCCTCCTTAGTTAAAAGTATGACAATTTCTGCTGGGTCTATTCCTGCTAATTGATTTTCCTTTCCAAATCAAGTCAGAGATTTTTTTCCACATAATTAAAAAAAAAAAATTTTGATGTTAATTTGGTAAAAAATATCCATTCCAATATAATATCTTCCATCTGCTTTAAAATTCCTATAGGAGAATACCTAGAGGGTAAAATAACCAAAATGCAATCCAGCTTTGGATCAATACAATCCACGTATTGTTCCTGTACTTTCTTTTCTACCAAGGCAAATTTTTTTCTCAGCTATAGGTGATAATTTTCTTGGATTATTTAAGTCCTTGTCAACTTCTAATGTTCTGAAGAAATTACTCAGTTCATCACTTTTTCCCCGACAATAGTTCATAGATGAGAAATGTCTTCAAATAATCTTTGAAAGTAGTCATTAAGAGTCCATAATTGATCTCTCCTAATTTACACCTTTTGGGGTCTAATTTTTATAAACCTGTTTTATACCCTAAATAATTAATAGAATCTCCTCTTTGTATCTTTTCAGGAGCAATTTGTAATCCCCAGCAAGGCAAAATTTTCTTTACTTCTTCAAACATTCTTTCTAAAGTATCTGCATTTAAGTCAGCATGTAAAATATCATCCATATAATGATAAATTTACATTTAGGAAATTTTTTACATATTACTTCCAATGGCTGTTGAACAAAATATTAGCACAGGGTTATACTATTCAACATCCCCTATGGGAGGACCCTCCATTGATATATCTTAACTGACTGAGAATTATTATAGGTAGGCAATGTGAAGACAAATCTTTCTCTGTCTTTTTCTTGTAAGGGTATTGAAAAGAAACAGTCTTAAATCAATAACTGTAAGAGGCCATCATTTAGGTAATAGAGTAGGCAAAGTATTTCCAGACTGTAGATAGCCCACTGGCCTAATTACTTCATTAATTGCTCTAAGGTCTGTTACCATTATCTATTTACCAGATTTCTTTTAAATAACAAACACAGGAGAATTCCAAGAGCTAGTTGATATTTCAGTATGCTAAGCATTTAATTGCTCTTGTACCAGCTCGTCTAAAGCCTTGAGTTTCTCTGTTGTTAAAGGCCATTGCTGAACCCATACAGACTTGTCTGTTAACCATTTTAAAGGTAGAGCTGTTGGTGTATTTGGAAGATCATCAATTGTTGTGCCCTGTTCTTGTAAAATCTGGATGGCTGGTGACCACTCATTAGAAAAATACCTTTTAATATTTCTCTCAGAAACATGTACTAGTTTATGATTTGTTTCTGAGGTTGGAGGACGTTAATCTGAGTATTCCATTGTTGTAAATTATCTCATCCCCATAAATTCATAGCTATGTTAGCCACATATGGATCTTAATTTTCCTCTCTGTCCTTCTGGACCTATACATTCAAGCCATCTTGCACCCTGTTTCACTTGAGATAATGTTCTAATCCCTAAGAGCTGAGTGTTTACCTCCTGAAGAGGCCAAGTTGAATGTCAAAATTCTGGTGCAATTATGGTCAGTCACATCAGCACCTGTGTCTACTAGACCGGACAACAAAACATCATTTATTCTTATTGTTAATTTTGGTCTTTGTTCATTTACAGAAGTTTGTCAAAATTTTGTTCTCTATGGTTTCTCCTGAATTTTCTGTTCTCTCTGTCTCAGCTGTTCCATCACTGTGAGCAGCCTGGTTTATTCCAATAGGCATTTTGTTATTTAATTGCTCTGAGTAGGGGTTTCTTCTACAATAGCAGGAAAGTTCTGTTTTTGCTGTGGGAGCCTGCCGGAGGCCCCTCTGGGAGTTTCCCAAGGACTGAGGCAAAGGATTACCTTGTCTGTCTCTTGTTGACCTACATTCATTTGTTCAATGATTACCATACCTTCTGCATGCACTGGAAGGAAGGGGCATTCTGTTGTCATTGTTCCTTGAAGAAACATTATTTCTAGGAATGCCTTGTTTACAGTCCCTTTTCAAATGACCTTGCTTTCCACATCCAAAATATCTGACATTCCTCAAACTTCTTGACATTGCTTCTCCTATCCACATATCATCATGGCCATGAGACTCAACATTAATCGTGTCTCTTATCTAATCCTCCAAAGGTGTGGATCTTGCCTTAATGGCCTGATTATTCTCTTTCATGCTGCATTCACATTCCCAAAAGGCAAAGATTTGATTATTATATGGCTAGCTTCTGAATTCAGGAACATTCTAGTTACTGCTGAAGACAGTCTTTGTAAGAAACCTGTAAAAGGATTCTTTTAGACCCTTTATAACTTTTGTGAATGACTCAATTTTCTTTCCTGCTTTCTCAATTCTGTCCCATGCATTCATGGCTGCCATTTGACACAAAATTAGGATTTAGTTATCATATAAACATTGTCTTTGTATTTCAGCATATTGGCCTTCTCTTAGAAGCTGATCCTGGGAGATTTCCACACCTCTCGCCCTCCACTGACTTTCTATGGTTTTAGTCTCATCTTTGAACCACATGTGCCCCTGTAGCTGTTCTCTGGGTTCCAGGACAGCAGTTACAAGTTCTTTCCAGTCTTGAGGGATAATCCTATTACAAGTTCACCAGGAGTTTAACATTTGCTTTACAAATGGGGAATGCATGCCATAAGATACTATTGCCTCCTTAAACCTTCTTTGCTATGGATATCACTCTGTATAAATAAAATGCTGTCTGGCCAGTGGCCAGGCAGGAAGTATAGATGGGATAAGAAAGAAGAGAATTCTGGGAGGTAGAAGACTGGGGCAGGAAGACACTGCTAGCTGCTGCCATGTGAAGCAACATGTAAAGACACCAGTGAGCCACAAGCCATGTGGCAAAGTATAGACTAACAGAAATGAGTTAATTTAAGATAGAAGTAGATAACAAGAAGCCTGCCAGGGCCACACAGTTTGTAAGCAATATAAGTTGCTATGTGTTTACTTGGTTGGTTCTGAGCGTCTATGGGCCTGACAGGTGACAGAGATTTGTCTTGACTGTGGGCCAGGCAGGAAAACTCTAACTACAAATGGCGCCCAACATGTTGGCAAGAGTTTCCACCTAAAACCCAAGAAAAAAGATTCTAAAATGGAGCTAAAAACAGCTTCCTAGTTGTCTCTCTCAAGTTAGCAGCAGCCTGCCGGTTTGAGCTACTATGGCCAGTTCCTGGCATGTGCGTCTGACCTGCAGTGTGATGGGAATGAGGAGTCTACAAGCGGCACTTTACTCTGCTGCATGGTGGATTTAGCCTTTGATAGTTAAAAAGAAAAAAGAAAAAGAAAAGGTTTCTGGGCTATGTGCTGCTTTGATAGAACTGCTTCTGATAGTTGAAGGTTCACATGTCTCCAGACCCAGAGCTGGTGGTAAACTGTACCACAGCCATGTTGGGAAGCTGAGGTGGGTGGAGCCAGCAGCCATAGTGGTGTTTCAGCCTTACAAAGATGGATATTACACAGAGTATCTGGTTTGTATTGTCTTTGAATTTTTTTAAAAAAGATTTATTTATTTATTATGTATACAGCATGTATGACTGCAGGCCAGAAGAGGGCACCAAATCTCATTATAGATGGTGTGAGCCACCATGTGGTTGCTGGGAGTTGAACTCAGGACCTCTGGAAGAGCAGTCAGTGCTCTTAACCTCTAAGCCATCTCTCCAGCCCCGTCTTTGGAATTTTTAACTACAAAAAATGATTTATCGTAAAAGCTGTTGAGCTAAACAAATATGTAAATTTTAAAGGTACCTTGACTTCAAAATTTGGATAAAAAGATATGTTGCTTTGGAAAAGAGTCTCTGCTTTTGTTTCCACAGAAAGCCAGAGGCTATGGATTTGTTCCAGATTAAGATACATCAGGTTTGATCAGCCAAGACCATCTGAAAGGTTTCCAATGATACAATGGCCCAGATGATCCAACATTCACAATAGTTTCAAGGCAACTGGCTCAGAGGTTTACCTTTACAGACTACTCCATAATCCTAAAATTTTCTTTGTGTTCCCATAAGATACAGCGCCCCACCTCCAGCAGGAAATAGTAAGAAAAACTATGGCTAATTTCCCAAAACTATCAAGCTGGCTTTGGAGATGGCTCACTCCTTCTCTAAACCCAGACATATTGCTAAAAAAAAAAAGGTTAAGAGATTCTTGTGTCCCAAATCAGAAGAGCTCTCTGATGTGGGACAGAGAAAAACCAATATTTTTATTTAAAACAGGTTGATTATAAATGTGATCTCTTTCTAAAGAAAAAAAAAAGAACATATGATATAGATATAATAGGATGAAAGGGTAGATTAATGAACTTACTTTTAAAGAGCAACAACTTGTTTAAAATGTCTTACATTGGTATATATTTTAGTGTACTGATACAAACTTAAAGTTAATTTTGTTATTCTGTACATATATTTCTACTCTCATTTGAGTTATTATGTTTATTCAACTCATTTAGATTGTAATGGATAATTAAGAAATACAGATCAATTAGTCTTCTATGATAGTTAAACTTACAGTCATGTTAAGTTTTCTAGGTATACATAGATATATTTCAGATAGACAAGTAATCTTCAAACACTTCAAAGGTCTACAGAATATGGCATTTAAAATATTTTTAAAATTTAGACTTTCTGGACAGTAAGACATATCTGCTCCTGGCAGCACTGATTCACTTCAGAGAGGAGGATGGACATTAAAGACACTTCATATAGAGTTTATCTTCACCTTGGCAAAAATAGCCATTTGGGCAAGAAACTGTTCTTCCATGGACTACTTGATCGACTAAACATGCAGGACCCATAGAAAGATGATCACTGAACTTTGCTTGACAAAATGGTCCTTCAGGTTCCTGCTTCGCAGAGGAAACTGCCAGACATTCTACAGGACACTGAAAAAAGTGACCAAGAGACTCTAGCCCTGTGGACTGAAGACAAATGCCCCAACTATACAAAGGAACATTAGGTGACTGTCCAGGCTGCTAGCTGTCTCTGTCTACCCTATAAAACTCCCGAAAGTTGCTTGCATCCTTCTCCCAGTTCTCAGGTAATATATCCTTCTGAGGTCTTTGATGTGGTTAAAGACTAGATAGTTCTAATTTCCTCAATTAGGATAAAAGATAAGTTAGACATAAAACCTTAGACTCACAAATATAAGATAAATAGGGTATCTTCTTTAATATTATATCTGTAATTCTTGCTTGATAATTGTTTTGTTATCTGAAATTTTACTATATAAAAGTTAAAAACTTGCTTTTTGAAAAAAAGAAAAAGGGAAGTGCTGTGGGATGTTCTGTATGTCAAATGTGTTGCTCTGATTGGTTAAAATAAATAAAGTGCTGATTGGCCAGAAGCCAGGCAGGAAGGATAGGGTAGGCAGGACAAGGAGGAGGAGAATTGTGGGAGGTGGAAGACTGGAGGAAGACACTGCCAACCACCGCCATGACAGAAAAGACATAAGGTACTGGTAAGCCACAAGCCACGTGGCAAAGTATAGGTTAATAGAAATGGGTTAATTTAAGATAGAAGAAGTAGATAACAAGAAGGCTGCCATGGCCATAAAGTTTGTAAACAATGTAAATTTCTGTGTGTTTACTTGTTTGGTCCTGAGCGTCCTGGCGGGTTAAAGAGATTTGTCCTGACTGTGGGCCAGGCAAGAAAACTCTAACTACACTTCTTAAATCTACCATTTCAACTGGAGTCCAGTTAGGTTGTACATTCACATAATCTGGAAGCTGCTGTACAGTTACCAGATAAATAAAGTTTGGTTGTTTGAAAACAAGCTTTCTTTCTGTAACCTTATAATCCAATACTGAAATAATTTCACCCTTAAATGCTTCTGTCTGAATCTGAATTTCTCTATAATTCATTTTAACAGGTTTTTCTAAAGCTTTCATCCTGGCTCTTAAATAGACTATCTTTTTAAATTGTAAAATAAGTATAAGTAGACCAATAATATGCATAATTGTTGTACATGCATCCCATCAACATTAATCCTCTTATGTAATTGTTCCATTTTCAGACTACCTAATGTTTTATCAAACAAAGACCAATTCTCTTCTATTGTACATTTTTTTAATGTGGAAAAACATATTCTCTTTTAAGTAGTTTTTCCTTTTAAAATATCTGATATCTTAAATGACTTACCAAGTCTGTGTAGAACAGTGGAAATCTGAGGGAATTTCAAAACAGCTACCTAGCATGATTGTAGTGGGGGGAGGAAGGAGAGAGAGAGAGAGAGAGAGAGAGAGAGAGAGAGCAAGAGAGAGAGAGAGACAGGAAGAGAGAGAGAAGGAAGGAAGGAAGGAAGGAAGGAAGGAAAGAAAATAATTAAAGAAAGAAAGAAAGAAAGAAAGAAAGAAAGAAAGAAAGAAAGAAAGAAAGAAAGAAAGAAAGAAAAATCAGAAACAGCCCTTGCTGCCACTGTTAGGAGTCTCACAAGAAGACCAAACTACAAAACTGTCTGTCACATACATGCAGAGTGCCTAGGTCAGTCCCATTCAGGCTTCCTGGTTGTCAGTTCAGTCTCTGGGAACTTATGAACCCAGGTTAACTGATTCTGTGAGTTTTCTTTTGATATCCTAGATAATTCTTCCTCCCTCTCCTCAGCATAATTTCCAAAGCTTGGCCTAATGTTTGACTGTGGGTCTCTGCATTTGTTTCTACCAGTTGCTGGATGAAGCCTCTCTGATGAATTTTGGGCTAGGCACCAATCTATGAGTGTAGCAGAATATTAGAAATCATTTCATTGACTTTATCCCTCCAGTTGTTTTTGTTTCTATCCCAGGTCTCTGGACCAACCATCTTTTGGGTCCTGGCACTCCAGGCAGTTTCAGGGTTGGACTCACTCTCTTAGCATGGGTTTCAGGCTGGAACAGTCATTGGTTGGCCACTCCCAAATCTCTGGGGCATCCTTATCCCAGCATATCCTACAAGTCACACAGACTGTAGGTCAAAAGTTATGTGGCTGGGTTGGTGTCCCAATCCCTCCACTAATAATCTTACCTGATCACAGGAGATGGCCCATTTAGACTACATATACCTTTTTGCTAGGAGTCTTAGCTGGGTTCTTCATTGTAGATTCCTGACCCAGAAATGACTCATTTTCCAGTTGGCTTTTTCAATACTCTCCTACTCCAACAAATGCCTATCTAATCTCTCCTGTTCTCATCCCCATCTGCCCCAGGCACCCACAAAATCCATTCTACTTCCCCTTCCCAAGGAAATCCTAAATGTCCCTCTTGAGCCTTCCTTGTTAACTAATTGCTCCAGATCTATGGATTGTAGCATGGTTATTTTACTCTACAGCTAATATCCTAATGTACTATAAGTGAGTACATACTATGTTTGTCTTTCTGGGTCTGGGTTACCTCATTCAGGATGATATTTTGCTTCATTTCGTCAATTTGCCTTCAAATCATGAGATGCTGTTGTTTTTAACAACTGAGTATATATACTGTTCCATTGTGTAAATGTACCACATTTTTTTTATCCATTCTTCAGTTGAGAGACATCTAGGTTATTTTCACATTCTAGCTATTACCAAAAAAAGAAGCTAATATGAATATAAGTGAGCAAGTGTCTTTGTAGTATGATTGAGCATCCTTTGGGTATATGCCCAAGTGTGGTATAGCTGGGTCTTGAGGTAGATCAGTTCCCAATTTCCAAAGTGACTGTATAATTTTGCACTTCTACAAGCAATGGAGGACTGTTGCCTTTGTTCCACTTCTAACCAGCATTAGACATCACTTGTGTTTTTTATCTTAACAATTCTGACATGTGTAAGGTGGAATCTCAGAGTAATTTTGAATTGTAATTTCCTGATGGCTCAAGTTGTTAAACAGTTCTTTGAGTGTTTCTCATACATTTTCAATTTTTTTTTTGAGAATTCTCTGTTTACATATGTACCCCATTTTGTGGTTGGATTATTTGGTTTGTTGATGTCAGTTTATTGAGTTTTAAATATATTTTGGAGATTAGCCCTGTGTCAGATGTGGGGTTGGTAAAGATCTTTGCCCATTCTGTAGATTGTTATTTTGTCTCATGTACTGTGTCACTTGCCATATAGAAGCTTCGTACTCTCAGAAGGCCCCATTTATTAATTTTTGCTCTTAGGGTCTGTGATACTGCTGTTATATTAGGAAGTGGTCTCTTGTGCCAATGTGTTCAAGGCTATTTCCTACTTTCTGTTCTAGCAGGCTTAATGTAACTGTTGAGGTCTTTGATCCACTTGGACTTGAGTTTTGTATATGGCAATAGATATGAATCTATTGACATTCTTGTACATGCTGACTTTTAGTTATGCCAGCATCATTTCTTGAAGATGCTGTTTTTACCATTGCATAATATTGGCTTCTTTGTCAGAAATCAGGTATCCATAGGTATGTGGATTTATGGCTGGATCTTTGACTTGATTCCATTGGTTGACCTGTCTGATTTTTGCTAATTCCATGCTGTTTTTAATCACTACAGCCCTGCAGTAAAGTTTGAAATCTGGGATGATAATACCTCTGGAAGTTGTTTTATAGTACAGGATTGTTTTAGCTACCCTGGCTTTTTTGCCATATGAAACTGAATATTATTCTTTCAAGGTCTACAAAGAATTGTGCTGGAATTACAAGTGGGGTGGCATTAATTTTGTACATTGCTTTTGATAGGATGGCTATTTTATTATGTTAATTCTACCAATAAATGAGCATGTGAGATCTTTCCATTTTCTGATATCTTCTCAAATTTCTTTCTTCAAAGACTTAAAGTTCTTGTCTTGTAGATCTTTTGCTTGCTTGGTTAGAGTTACCCCAAGATATTTTACATTATTTGTGGCTATTGTGAAGGGTGTTGTTTTCCTGATTTCTTTCTCAGTACATTTATCATTTGCATATAGGGAGGGGGCACTACTGATTTTTATTTTTTTTTTTTTTAGTTAATTTTATGTCCAGCCATTTCACTAAAGGTGTTTATCAGATGTAGGAGTTCCCCTGTAGAATTTTTGGAGTCACTTTTGTAAATTATCATATCATCTGAAAATAGTGATACTTTAATTTCTTCCTTTCCAATTTGTATCCACTTGATCTCCTTCAGTTGTCTTACTGCTCTAGCTAGAACTTGGAGTACTACAATGAATAGATATGGGAAGAGTGGACAGCCTTGTCTTGTTCCTGATATTAGTGGAATTATTTTAATTTCTCTCCATTTAATTTGATGTTGGCTATAGGCTTACTATATATTATCTTTATTATGTTTAGGAATGTACCTTGCATACCTGATATCTCCAAGATTTTCATCATAAAGAGCTATTGCATTTTGTCAAAGGCTTTTTCAGCTTCTAATGAGATGATCACATGTTATTGTTTTTTCTTTTAGTTCTTTATATGGTGGACTGCATTTTCAGATTTTCATATGTTGAACCATCATCAGTGTACCTCTGAAATGAATCCTACTTGATCATAGTGGATGATATTTTTATGTGTTTTTAGATTCCATTTTTTGAGTATTTTGTTGAATATTTTTGCATCTATATTTGTGAGGGAAATTGCTCTGTCATTCTGTTTCCTCTTGGAGTCTTTGTGTGGTTTGGGTATCAGGAAGACTGTGGCATGGTAAAATGGATTTGGTAATGTTCTCTCAGTTTCTATTTGGTGGGATAATTTGAGTAGTTTTCTTTTATAATAGTCTGGTAGAATTCTGAGCTGAAACCATCTGGCTCTGGAATTTTTTTTGGTTGGGAAACTTTTAATGACTGCTTCTATTTCCTTGAAGGATATAGATTTATTTAAATTGTTCATCTTATATTGATATCAATTTGGTAAGTAGTATCCTTTGGGAAAGTTGTCCATTTCATTTGGAATTGTCAATTTTGTGGAGTACAGGTTTTTGAAGTATGACCAAATGATTCTTTAGATTTCTTTGGTGTCTGTTACATATCCATTTTTGTTTCTGTTTTTGTTAATTTGGATATTCTCTCTGTGTCTTTTAATTAGTTTGGACAAGGGTTTATCTATCATGTTGATTTTCTTAAAAAAAATCAACTCATTGTTTCATTGATATTTTTTTGTTGGTATTGTTCTCTTTGTTTCTATTTTATTGATTTCAGCCCTGAGTTTGATTATTTCCTACCATCTACTCTTCTTGTGTATGTCTCTTCTTTTTGTTCTAGAGTTTTCAGTTGTGCAGTTAAGTCACTGGTATAAGAATTCTCTAATTTCTTTATGTAGGCACTTGGTACTATGAACTTTCCTCTTAGCACAGCTTTCATTGTGTCTCATAAATTTGGGTATGTTGTGCATTGGTATTCATTGCATTCTAGGGAGTCTTTAATTTCTTTCTTTATTTCTTCCTTGACCCAGTGGTAATTAAGTGGAGAGTTTTTTAGTTTCCATGAGTTTATAAGCTTTCTGTTGTTTCTGTTGTTGAAATTCAACTTTAATCCATGGTTGTCTGATAGGATTGAGTAAGTTATTTCAATTTTCTTGTATCTGTTGAGACATGCTTCATGACAAAGTATGTGGTTAATTTTGGAGAAGATTCTATGAGGTGATACGAAGAAAGTACATATACTTTAGGATGAAATATTCTTTAGATATCTATTTGGGTGAAATATTTTGTAGATATCTGTTAGGTCCATTAAGTCATTCATAATGTCTATTGTTAGTTCGATTATTTCTCTTTAATTTATGTTTGGATGATGTGTCCATTAATGAGAGTAGAGTGTGGAAGTCGCTGGCTATTAATGTGTGGCATTCCATGTGTGATTTAAACTTTAATAATGTATCTTTTACAAATGTGGATGTCCTTGCATTTGGGGCACAGATGTTTAAAATTGATACATCTTCTTGGTAGATTTTGTCTTTGATGAGTATGAAATAGCCTCTATTTTTTATTAATTTTAGTTTGAAATATTTTGTTAGATGTTAGGATAGCTACAACAGCTTGCTTCTTGGTTCTATTTGATTGTAAAATCTTTTCCAACCCTTTACTCTAGGGTAATATCTATATTTAATGTGGTATGTTTCTTTTATGCAGTAGGATGAATCCTGTTTCTTTATCCATTCAGTTAGCCTGTGTCTTTTTATTGGTGAATTGAAAACATTGATATTGAGAGACATTAATGACCACTGATTGTTTGTTCTTGTTATTATGTTGTTGTTCTTGGTGGTGGTGGCGGTGTTGGCAGCGTGTGTGTGTGTGTGTGTGTGTGTGTGTGTGTGTGTGTGTGTGTGTTTAGATGTGTGTTTCCCTTCTTTGACTTTTGCCAGTGTGAGATTATCTATTGCCTATGTACGTAGGTGTAGTTAACTTCATTAGCTGAGTTGGAGTTTTCCTTCAAGTACCTTCTGTAGGGCTGGATCTATGGATATACATTGTTTAAATTTGAGTTTGTCATAAAATAACTTGTTTTTTCCATCCATAGTGATTGAAAATTTTGCTAGATAAAATAGTCTAGGCTGGCATCTGTGGCTTCTTAGAGTCTGCAAGACATCTGTCCAGGCCCTTTTGTCTTTTAGAATCTCCATTGAAAATTTGGCTGTAGGGCTGGATAGATGGCTCAGAGGTTAAGAGCACTGACTGTTCTTCCAGAGGTCCTGAGTTCAATTCCCAGCAACCACATGGTGGCTCACAACCATCTGTAATGAGATATGGTACCCTCTTCTGTATACTAAATAAATAAATCTTTAAAAAAAAAAGAAAGAAAGAAAAGTTGGGTGTAATTCTTATTGGTCTGCTTTCACATGTTACTTGGTCTCTTCCCCTTGCCAGTTTTAATATTCTTTTTTTGTTCTGTATATTTAGTGTCTTGATTATTATATGACATGGGCACTTTCTTTTCTGATCCAATGTATTTCATGTGCTATAAGTTTGTATGTTTATAGACATGTCCTTTTTTTAAGTTAGGGAAATTTTCTTCTGTGATATTGTTAAATATATTTTCTAGGTTTTTGAGCAGGAATTCTTCCCCTTCTTCTATTCCTATTATTCTTAGGTTTGGTTTTTTCACAATGTTACAGATTTCCTGGATGTTTTGTGTTAGGAGTTTTTCAGCTCTAACACTTTCTTTGACTCATCAGTCATCTACATCTTCTGATTCTGAGATTCACTTTTCCATCTCTTGAATCCTGTTGTTGATGCTTGTACTTGTAATTCTTGTTTGCTTGCCCAGATTTTCCATTTTCTTAATTCCCTCAGTTTTTGTTTACTTTGTTGCTTCTATTTTGATTTTCATGTCTTACATAGTTTTCTAAATCTGTGTGTTTGTTTCTAGGCTTTCTTGACATTCATTAGGAGATTTGCTGATATCATCCAAATTTGTGGTTGTCTTTTCCTGGATTTCTTTAAAGGAGTTTTTATCCCCTCTTCAAGGACCTCTATCATCATCATCATCATCATCATCATCATCATCATCAATTCAGTTTTAAGGTTTGGTTGGTTCTTATGCTTCTGCTGTTTTGGAATATTCGGGGCTTGCTGTAGTGGACTCTGGGGTGATGGTTGTCTATGTTCTCACAGTTAGGTATAGGGATCTAGATTTGGAGTGATTATAGGTCCAAGTGCCAATTTCTAGATGTGTCTTTGTTGGGTAGGTTTTTTCTTCTTTAGTTTTTATTTCCTCTCTATTCTTCTGAATCCTGTGGCCTGTGGTTGAGAAGAGGGTCTCAATCCATTTGAGGGCCTAGATGGCCTGGATGGCCTCTATCTTGCAGGTAGTTGCTGCCCAAGTTTGGGGTTTATATTCTGGCTATGTATATATATGAACTTTGATCTGCCCAGGAGTCCTCTGGCGTTCAGATACCTGCCTGGCTTCTGGTGGAGTAGGAGACCTTTGCCTGGTTTTCAGGCAGTTAGCTTTGTCTCTGAGGTTCAGGTTGCTGCTCTAGCCTATAGAGAAGAGGAGGCTATGACCAGTGGTGTAGTCTAGAACACAGTGACAAAAAGAGAAGTGGCTTTGGGTTTATGTTAGGCAAGTTCAGGGGGGTTAGAAGGTGGCTTCTGATGGGGTAGAAAGCTTCAGGGAAGAATGGCCCCACACCTCTGGACATTCAAAGCCCCCTCTTGCCCTGGAGACCAGGCAACATCCTGAACCCCAGGTAAAACTCTCTTCCACTCTACCCCTGCTAGCCTGGGATAAATCCAATCTCCCCTCCTCTCCCAATCACTATACCCCAGTCCTCATCTCTGGTGGGGGTCTTTCACCCCTTCAGAGTTTAGGTCAGTTTCTCAAAAACCTGGCAAGCCACCCATCCCACCCAACAACTGCCTTCCCTGCCCAGCACCCAGCAAACTCCAAAGTCTCCTCCTCTCCTAGTCACCTGATCCTCCCACTCCCTAGAGGTCAGATTAGCATCCTGAACCCCAAGCAAGACTGCCCTCACCCTGCCCATGCCTGCCCAACATAACCACAATCAACTTCTTTAATAGATATGTTTGCATCATTGTTCTATGCTTTAATCATGATTTAATATTTCAAAGATTCTCCCTCCCACTAGTTCTTGTTTCCCAGATAATATTCCATTATTTGGAAAAATAGCCTAAAATTTGGTTAATAATTTAAGGTCTTTAACAAGACATTAGGGTCCAGTTCATTCATTGCTGTGGCTCAGATATTTCAGCTGTGATAATTCAAAGTGGGAGCCAAATAGATATATCACCAAAGGATTTTGTTTGAAAAGTGACATCTGTTATTTTCTTGCCCCTAAAAATTATGCTGAATTCAAGTATTCATTCTTAAGAAATTCAATGAAACAAGGAAAATTCATGTACAAAAAACTACTATAAAAAGCAAGGAGACACATGCATGAAATTTTCAGCAATGGCATTTGAATCCAATCTACTATTAATATTGAATTGAGGCTTCAAATTTGGGGGAGCAAGGCTGCATCATGATCCACTTCAGGGATGGATATTCACTCTTTTCAACATAATTTCTTGGAACAGATATATAAACTAGCTGGAAAAAAACAGGAGATTATATCCACACTGCTGGAATTGCATATGCTAAGGTTATAAAGCCACTCTAACCAGAGATCAGCAAGGTTTCTGCTATAAGAACTCTAGCTACTACAGAAAGAACTTTCTAGAATAAATGTATGTGCTAGATTTAGAACTAAAACATACTGGCAGATATCAAGTAATTGAAGCTTGCTTCATACATTAATTCTATCAAGATTAACTGGATGTTTACAATGTGTCCCTGGAAAATACAAATGTAAGTAAGACCAATCTCTTTCCCACAAACTATGTGATCCCAGGCTGAGTCAGACCTTTTTTCCCATAAGAATAATGGCCAAGGCAATTTAATTTTTATGAGAACAGAAGAAATGTCTCAGTTAATTGTTTCTATTTTTATTTTAATTTGACTTATTACTTGTGTATTTATATGGGGAGGCATGCACACATGCCATGACACATATGTGGGAGTCAGACTACAACTTTCAGTCATTGATTTTCCTCTTGTACACTAAAAGACAGGGACTCTCTTGTTATTTTTGTTGTGCTGAATATTCTAGGTTAGCTTCATCACAAGTTTCTAGCCAATTTTCCTCTCTCTACATCCCATGGCACCATAGGAATGCTGAGATCACAGATGTGCACTACAATACTTGGTTATTTTATGTGAATTTCAGGAAACAAACTCAAGTTGCCAGGCTATTTTATATCCTTAGCCATCTCACAACCTGTAGCTTTTCCAATGATATCTCTTGTGCTAAGAAATAGAACCTATTTTAAGTAAACAAAGGTAAATGATAGATAGAAAGTAATGATGTTGTATGTATAGGTGTATATGCTATCTAGATTAGATTTCTATTGCTGTGGTAAACAACATAACCAATAGCAACTTGAGGAAGAAAGAGCTTATTTCATCTTATAGCGTATAGTCCCTCATGAGGGAAGTTGGGAAAGAAACTCAAGAAAGGAATCTGGGGATAAGAACTGAAGAAAAAGCTATAGAGGAATGCTGCTAACTGGCTTGCTCTACATGATTTTCTCAGCCTACTTTCTTATAAAATATACAGTCAAGACCAATTTGTCCCAGGGTAGCACCATGCACAATGGTTTGTGCTCTCCCATATCAATTAGTTATCAAGAAAATGCCCTGTAGGACTTGTTTATAGGCATTCTGATAGAGGCATTTTCTCATTTGAGAGTCCTCTTCCCAAATACCTCTAGCTTGTGGCAAGTTAGCAAAACAAACAAACAAAAACTAACCAATGCAAATTTCATTTCCTCTTCCTCAGTGGTCATTATTTTTTCAAGGGTATTTTCATTTCAGCCAAGAGTAAGGGAAGTGTGTGGAGACTATTGGATAGCAGATTATATACCAATCACACTGTAAACATGGCTGCAAACATTGTTGACATGTGAATCTTTCTGTTGAAAAAGATATCTTAATGGAAAAGAATAAAGAGATATTGTTTTAATGAGAAAAGAATAGTGAGATAAGACAATGCAGGCTTTAATTAAGTTTTCCGGGCTCTCAATAGACACAGATTCCTCTATAGAAATTTATTGTCTTAATATTTATGGACCAATGTACTTAAACTTATCTACCTATCTCATCCACCTGCTGCATGCACCATATGGACTTAGAGTCCCCTTTACAAGATGGTTGGTAACATGGAATAAGCTAATTTTTCCATTATTGACACTTTTGAGTTGTATACCAACAGTGACAAGTAAAGAAATGTGCTATTTGTCCTGTGTCCATTTCAGGCAGTCTGAGCAGATGTGTTAGGGGTCAGAATCTTACCCTTCTGGTGTGAATACACAGCAGTGTTAAATTTCAAGATGGTTTGCTACAGCAGATTGCAGCTGTTTCTAGCCAATGTACACCACAATTTAGTGGGAATGTAGTTATTACATTAGTATCTTTAGTTGGTGACTGCAACTATTTCTGTCAGTGGTTCCTGTTTTGAAAGTTCAAGTTTATGGCCTTTCTGGATAGCTATTTAGTGATCATGATTTCTTCATGGGATTTGTGGATTTCTTTGGTGCCACCTTCTCAGAAAACTGCAGCTCTGAATCCAGAAGGGGTCTTTTGAGGAAGGTACATACTCATTTTTCTCTGCAAAACATAAAAAGACTGTATTCTGTCTATGTGTTTCTCTATCTCTGTCTCTCAAATTTTATCTAAGTAATAAAATGACCTCTGCCTCCTTTTTTGATGAAGTAAGTTTCCATACACAGTGCTATCTGCTTGGTAGAAGTTGTTTGCTGTGCCAAGGTTTCAGAAAAAGAAGAAAGTTCTCCAAAATAAGCTTAGAGGTTGGAAATGAATTATTGTATTTTGAACACCAAGAACAAATTTTTCTTCATCAAAAAAGAAGATCATTAGAAAAAAATGTAAGCCCTAAATTTTGGCCATAAGTGGAGATTGATTTTCATAAAGATTCAAAGAGGGATGACAGGTACATTAATAAAAGATTTTTCTTTCTTTGCTTCTATTTCTTTTTTTCATGGTATGCTTTAAGTCATTTAAGTCAATACATTCTGTGGGCTCCAGCAGAAACTCACCACAGAGTAAAAAAATCCTAGCAGCTTCAGGTCTTATAAGCAAAGGGTCAGACTATTAGGAATCTAAGGCTTTTCTTCAGCTTTCACTCTAAACACTGACCTAAGTACCTTAAAGGCACTGATTCAGGCATTCAGGGGTATATTGAGATAGGTAAACTTTAGGAGAAAATCCAAAGTTTTGAGCTCTTAATACTAATGTAAATGTAGTATAGAAGCTAGAAAACTAAATCAATGGCTGATAAAATGCCCCGGCCAACGGGGTTTCAACAGGGGCAACCCAACTGTGTGAGCGAATGAAAGAAACAGGGTACACAAGAGACCACAGAAAGACAAGATTCTGATCAAGCTGCAAATTTTATTTTCCTCCACAAGGCTTATATAGCATAGGAGGGGAGGGGGCAGGAAGGAGGGAAAGGGAAGAGACGTGGAAGGCGTGCAAGATGTGGGAGACGTGCAGGTTGTGCAACTGCAAGATGTCAGCTAAGGTCACTGGTCAGGGGCCATTTGTTCTGTAGCCAGGCTACCTGACCATGGAATGCTCTTTACATTCGGTTGTCTTGGCACCTGACTGTGGAATGTTCTTATCTTTGGGAGCCTCTGGTTAGTAAACAGGTGTTACTGCTCTGGGGAAGGGCGGTGGGCTTATGACTTGTTCTCTGGCCTAGCTAGTACTTTCCATGGTTCATGTTTGGTTCCTGAAATCTTGGTTCCTAACAATAAAAGAAAGGATATGAGTTAGGAGCCCCTAGAAGTCAGACAACTGAAACAGTTGGAAGCAAGGTAATCAGAGGTTTGCTGTGTTGCTTCAGTGTAAGAAGAAAACTGGTAGGATCCAGAATGGAAACTATGCCCACATGGACCCAAACTATTTGGCCATTGAGCATTTGCTTCTATGAAGTTTCTTGGTAAATTGTGACAGCAGCATGCATGGTTCTATGTTAGAAACTGAGGCTTGAAATGAGGATTCAATGACCTCCAGCAAATGTCATTAATTAAAATTTTATTTCAGGACAATTTATAAGTGAGATCCTAAGTGGGGGAAAATATTTGTTCACTAATATATCATGCATCTATCTGTGGATGCTGTCACAATATAATGTTACACCCTAAAGTAAGGGCTCTCCATTTGTCCTGGAAATTTTTTGTTTTTTGTTTTTTTCTTCAACTTGACCCAAGCTAGAGTTATTTGGAAAGAAGAACCTCAATTGAGAAAATGCCTCAATAAGATTGGTTTGTAGGCAAGCCTATAGGCAATTTTCTTAGTTAGTGATTGATTAAGGGGGGCCAGCCCACCATGAGTAGTACCACCTCTGGGCTGGTGATCCTGGGGAACTAAAGAAAGAGGAGCAAAGCCATGAGGATCAAGCCAATGTATTCCTCCAGGGTTTCTGCTTTAATTCCTTCCTCCAGGTACCTGCTTTTAGTTACTTCCCTGAGTTCCCTCCATGATGGACTCTGATGTAGAAGTGGAAGACACATAAACACTTTCTTTTCCAAGTTGCTTTTGATCACAGTATCTTACTAAAACAATAGAAAACCTAATTACGGCACCATCCTTTACTTATTACAAGATCTATGAGGAGTGCATTTTAGGGGTATGAACATTCTTCCAAGGATGCAACCAGAATTCCTTCCTCTCCAAAGATAAAAAATAAAATGAAACTGAAAACAAAAAATAACAAATTAATTTAAAAGAACCAAGGCTACAGAAAATTAGAAAGATTAGCCATATAGATTCAATAATACTTAAAATTTTAGTATATATGCTGCTGCTTATCTCTCCCCTCTTCCTATATATCTATATCTATCTATATATTAGATATAGATTAGATTAGACACAGATGATATGGACATAGATATAGATATAAATATATGTGGTGGTTTGAAAGAAAATGGCGCTCAAAAGCAGCAGCACTTACCTAATTTTTTCTGATGATGATATATATTGGAATAGGTTTTAGCCATAATAGATGCTATCACTTTTCTTTTCACCACATCACAGGATCATGACAAGCAGTTTCCTCTATAAAAGACAGTGCCAAGTTAGATTCTAAGTTCAGATGGTATTTACATACCTCTTCTTACAAAATAATCTTTCTTCCTTTGTAAATACTAAGGAGCTTGTGGGAGTGTGCAGGATACAACTTAAAACAAAGGTTCTTTTATTTTTAATTTATTTATCTCTCATACAATAAATCTTAGGAGTCCAAAATTAATCCCAAGGTAACAACCACAGCATTTATGCAGAGGGCCTAGGAAGGACACATGCAGACTCCCTGCTGGCTGCTTCAGTTTCTGCAGGCCCTATGAGTGAGTATTGCTTAGTTGATTCTGTGGGTGTGGTCTTCTCTCGGAGCCACTCTGTGTCCTATCATTTCTATTATTAAACATGAGCACTATAAGCCCATTTCAGTTCCCTGCCTCCTATTAGACTCTGATTCAGCTCTCTGACCCCTATTGATCCTGTTGTGCAATAGATGAGCAAAGTGTGACAATGAGGCAGAAAGGGTGATTCAACTGATGTGCAGTTTCAATCACAGGTAAATCTAAAAGAAGAAATTAATTTGGAGTGACCTTCAAACAAATGATTTGCTTCAAAAATGTGTGTTTCTTTAATGTCAAGGATATCTTAATAAAACTGTTTTAAGCTAGTTACTAATTTTTTAACTCAAACATAAAGATATATAGAAGTGTTTATATATCTTAGAGCAGTGGAACCTTCACAGTGTATTTTTCCCTCACAATATACTACAAATATTTGTGTCTAAGACAGCAGAAAAAGAAGCCAAACCTTCAATAAAGCACAGAAAAGTTTTGAACTAGCTGTTCCTTTACTGTAGGAAGGACTTGGTTTTGACTATTTTAAATCTCATTTTGATCCTTTATTTAATTCTTACATAGTCTGGGTTAGTGCTAGGCTGTAGTGTTAGTCACACTGCCAGTAGAGAAACTGTCTTCTTTTCCAATTCTCACACTTTTATTCAAGTTGCTAACCTCAGTTCTACTAAGTTTTGTCTTGAGTACCACAAAAAGAAAAGTAATAAATTTCTTCCTCAAACCAAAATTTTATGAATTAATTTACATTACATATCAATAAATAAAATCTTCTCATAACAATGATTATGGTTATTTAAATACATATATACTCAGTATTTAATAGAAAAAGAGACTCAGAATATCCATTGATTTCTGAAAGTTGAGCTTTGAATATATATATATTCTTTCCATATAATATGTGCACATATATATTCTACAGCATACATAGATAAATTTCAATGGATTAGAAACAAAGAAAAAATGTTTTTAGTTACCACATGCATTTTAAAAATAGCCCAGGTATAGATAATTTTATTAAACATTCATGCGTTAAATAGTCTGAGAGGCAGAGTGCTTTATCTACTTGACCATGATATAAATTAATTCACTTCAGAGACTCCCCTGAAACCCAACCTGTTATGTCTGATGTCAAAGTTCATGACCATTAGATCTGGATAATTTCAGCCTCAATTGGTTCTGGAAGATTGTTGAAAAACCTGTTTTTAACAAACCATTACAAAATTTTATGTCTTTAAGCACAAATAAAAATTTACTTAAGCATGAATAAATATTAATTTGAAATGTACTTATCCTGTCCACCAGTCTGATTTAAGAGAAAGAGAAAGAAAAAAGAAAAATGAGAGAGAAAAGTCAGGCTGAAATGATAGCACAGCAGTTAAAAGTACTTACATCTGTTCCCTAGGACTTGAATTTCCTTCCCAGCACTCACATTGGAGATCTCACAAACCTCTCCTACATTGCTCAAACTCCATGCCTTCTACAATACTACATAGACAACTGTACTCATTTGCACATACCCAGCAGTTGACAACCACATCTACCCATAATATACAATAAAATAACTATTTTAAAAAGAAGTCAAATAGCATTTCCAAAGACACAGACTAAAGTATGTTCTCTCCAATATTTTCCTTTGGAGAGAAATACAGTGGAACTATTAGGAAAAACTTCCCTTGTTATCTGTCCATTGTGGGCATAAATTAAAATAAATAAATCTGTTTAAAAACACAAACCTACAGGAGGAAGGAGACCAGAGATGAAGGTGACAGCTGCAGACCACGATAAAGTAGGAAAACCATGGGATGACGGTGACTGGGAAACAGAATGGCTGAAGAGTCCAGGAGAGATAGTGTGTTTAGGGTCCTAACAGCTTTGCCAGAAAAGTATGGTAAAGCACAGTAAACAGCTATACAACTACAGAGAAATTAAAGGTTCCACAGAAACCAGACACTGCTTTTGGGCAAACAACATCTCTCCTACCTCAGTTGGCCCCAGGGAGACAGGTGATGCTTTTGAAAGTTTGTTTAATAAATGGACAAGTGGTACTCGATGTCTCAGGGCCCGAGGGGAGGAGCTAAAACTGACCAGTTGATGGACACTAACTTGTTTGCCTTCAGTTTGAAAGTAGCTAAATATTCTGTATTTGTCCTATCTCTCTGTGAGCATGCATATACACAAATAAATTTATAAGTATCCTAAAATTGGCCAAGGGTGTAGCTTAGTGATAGAAAAATTTGTCTAAAATGTACAAAGCCATGGGTTTATCTCTACAACTGCCAAAAAAAAAAAAAACTACCCTCAAATACAATACATATATATGTACAGTTCTACATATATGTACATACTACAAATGTATACACACATATATATGCATGCTTACATACATACACATATAAATGGGCACACATTCACATTCAAACATATTTGTAATAATATTCCTTTATAATAGTGCTAAAAGAAAGCCTAGAAATTAATCATTGCAAAAACCCAATCTACAGATCACGCCAATAACTTTTTTCATCCATCAATATGTTCTTTTAAATTGTGGTGACATCATTAGTCACCAAGGGAGGTAGTCTTTTTGCGTCATGTTCATGATTCTCTGAAGTGCTATCTCCTGTGAGGCCACTGACTCTGCAGTCAAGTCCAAATGTATTATTCCATGCTATGAAAGAGAGAAATTCTTGACTCCTTGTTAAGACACTAACTTGAGACCCTGAAAATGGCTCCACAGGTAAAGAACAAAGCCTGACAACCCGAGTTTGAACCCTGGAACCCACGTGGTAGAAGGAGAGAATCAACTCCTGCATGCTGTTCTCGGACTTCCACCTGTTTGCTTTGGCATGTGCATACTGTTTTGGATACTTTTCTATTGTTGTAGAGACACCTTGAGCAAGGCAACTACTATAAAAGGAAGTCTTTAATTGAGGGCTTGCTCATTGTCATGGTGGACAGCAGGGCATCACAGAGTGTTGGAAAGCTATATCCTGATCCACAGGGAGCAGGTTGAAAGACAGTCATTCTACCTCGCATAAGTTTTTGAACTCTAAAATCCATCCCAGTGACACACACCTTCTCCAACAAGGTCATACCTCAAAAAAGGCCACACTTCCTAATCCTTCCCAAGCAGCTCACCAACTAGAAATAAAGCATTCAAATATATGAGTCTATAGGGACATTCTCGTTCACACCTCCACACACACTGAAACAAAATAAAATTTTAAAGTAATAGTGATTTTTTTTCTTTTTAGAGAATGATACTATCAAAAAGAAGCTAAGTTTGGTTGAGCAAAGAGCTTCACAATGAGATGGAAACAATCATTTATTTTTTAAAAAGAAAACTGAAAGAAATAGAGAGAAAATGGCTCCCGAATGAGTAGCCAAATGCACAGTGGTGAAAATGAGAACACCGTTAATATTCCCGGGAAAACTGGTGCAGTGAGTCTGAAGGAACAATAGCAGCTGAAAATGTGGCAGTGGCAGCTGCCGTTTTCTGACTGCTGCTGGGAACCTCTCCTTGCCTCTCACTGGCCTTTTCAGTTCCACAGTGGCTCAGTCCCCTCCACATGCCCATTTTATCCTTCCATTGCTGATTACCAACTTCCTGAGTATTAATTACAGAGTTCACTCTTTCCCCTATTGAGTCTGAAATAGACAACGAGGGCTATGTTTAGAACAGAAGCTTCACATTCTCCATCCACTAAGGACATTCAAGGCCAAGGACATGTAAGGCAAAGAGATGCACTCCTCCCCTTTCAGGAAAATCTTTGAAATTAAGATGATTCAAACATCCCTTCTAGTGCCTTAAAATAAAAGCATGAGTGTTAAAGGCATTCCATTTTTGAATGGGCCTTTTTTTAAAGTCTTTTTCTGGATGATGTGGAAAGAAGGGTATAATTATCTCAGCTCATTGAACACAGATACTCTGTCCATCCTGTTCTGCATGATTAAACCATTGTCATAGTCACAGCTTTACCTCTATGTCCCAAATGAGCTCATTGTTTTGGAATCAATTTGAAATAAGAGAGGGGAAGAAAAATATTTTAATGGAATTAACGTCTTCCCTTTTGATCTGAGGTGCAAATCCCATCATTTGGGGGCTGCAAAATGACTTTTTCAGCAGGAAACATCAGTTTACCATACATCCTCCTGAGAGCATGTTCCCTGCTTAGCAATCTCAAGGTGAGGCAGAAAAGTGAATCAAAGGAGGAAAAAGCCATCTACCAGACTAGTAGTTCTGGCACATGGCAAATTAGGGAGTTTCACTATCATTGTCACAAAGGTGATCTGACTCAAGTGGATTACTTTCAAGAAAACTATATGTTCTAATAAACAAAAAATCTGAAGCCCACACACAATCAGGCCTATTGATAATCAGTTACAGAAGGGAGCCAGACGCTTAGGATATCAGTCTTTACCTCTGAACTATTGACTGCTAATGGATTCTGAGTGTCTTAGTTGGGTTTCAATTGCTGTGATAAAGACAATGACCAAAAGCAACTTGGGAAGGAGAGATTTTATTTGGTCCACACATCTCAATCACGGTCCATCTTTGAGGGAAGTGAGGTCAGGAATTCAAGGCAGCAACTTGTAGGCAGGAACAGAAGCCACCAGGGACCATAGAGCAGTGCTACTTACTATCTAGCTCTGTATACCTCGCTTGGTAGGCTTTCTTGTACAATGCAGGACCATTTGTCCAGGGTGGCCCAGTCCTCAATGAACTGTCTCTCTCTCCATAATTATTAATCAAAAATTAATCAAGAAACTGCCTTACAGAGTTGCCCACAAGCAATCTGGTGGAAATATTTTCTCCATAACAGCTCCTTTTCCCAGACAACTTGGCTTGTATCAAACTGGAAAAAACCAAAAAACCAAAAAAACCACAACCAGTACAAAACAGTTTGTTTAGCTGCATATCCATTACTGAGTACATTGTATTTCAGTGTATAGTCACACAGATGGTCCTGGTTATTCTCAGTAAGTCACAAAACAAAACAAGCAGAAAAGAAAGTGGAAGGGAGATTATGTGGAATGAGGAGAGGTAGATAAGGTTAGTAGTGAAGAGAAGGTGAGAATGATCAGTATGCATGTGTAAAATTATCCAATAACAAAATTCAATAATAAAAACATTCCCTGGTAATTTTGATCAGGTTCATAGATATACTGGCAATTCAGAGTAGTTCAGAGCCCATGTTTTAGGAGCTGAGACATCAGTATTGTTCTATTATATTTTATTTGAGCCAAAAGAATAAAAAAAAATGAGGAAAATCTTCAAAACAACCTTGGTATTGTTTAGTGATCATAGTTAATATAAGTAAAACAGTGTCCTTACTTTTTTTCTTCTATATAATAAAGGACATTAGTCTGGGCAGGTGGTTCCCAACACTTCACAAATCTCTAGGCATCTTTTCATGGTTAAAAGCAGGTTTGTATAGATGTCTCAGTTAGGGATGAGCACTCAAAAGTCATCTATTCCCCCAATATTGACTAGACATGAGCATTCACATTAACAGTTGCCCCTTTTCAAAATGAAATTCACTGCCAAGGCTGATATCAGCACTAGTCCTTAGAAAATTAAACATTTAGAAGGAAGATTAATAACAGGTACATTTAGGGAAACAACAACAGCTTGTCCCTCCTTGTAGCCTATGATGTCCCAGCCAGTCTTTTGAACAAGCTTGGAATACTAGATATGTAGGCAGCCTCTGAGCCAATCATAAAGCAGCTGGTTATCTCCAATAGAGCTGTTCCCGTCTCACACCAGTGGGTGCATCTTGCCCAGCATAACAAACACAGTTTACTTCTTGGAGAAACTATTGATCCTTTTCCCCCCCAGCAGCACGCATCACACCATCCAACACTAGCCAGGGAGAGAGGTTCAGGCTCCATTCCAACTTGAGTTCTCCATGTCCTAGGACCAAAGTACATGATGCTTTCAGCAGCAGGACCACATAATAGCCAATACTCTCTTGAGTCAGTGGGGCCTCTCTCCACTGACAACTCTCCACTGACACCAGGTTTTTATTTAAAAGGCTATAACTTCTAAAAACAGCATTGTTCATCAATAAAGGACATTTCCATCCCAGGCATCTCTTAAAATGTTTATTTTTAATTTTTTAAAGTTTTATTTTTCTGTTTATGAAGTAGTGGGTTTGACATAGTTCTTTTGCACATCTTTTGTTTTCAACCCCTCTTCCAAATTGCCAACATCTTGGTAAATCAACATCATTCATATCTTCTCATGCCCACTATTACTGCCTCCTCTTTTCATATACCATGTTTTACTATCTTACCCCACCTTATTTCATTATTTCTTTCAACATTATTTTGTAAAAGTGAATACAAGGTCTTATACATCTGAAAACTAGGTGATAACATTTAATTTCTATTTTATATCAATAATCACTTTTCCTATCTGCTGACTGCTTTATTCCTGCTTATTTATTTAATTTTACTGAGACATTCCTCCTTAGGATGTTGTAAGGATATGTGAACATAAAAACACTTAAATGAGAAAAGTTAAAAATAAAACAAACATTATATAACAATTGTCTTTAGATTTTCTTTAAGTTGTATTTTTAGATTACTTTATAAACCTGGAATAAGCTCAGTCTGTCCTCTTTTTTTCCTAAAAAAAAAAAAAACAAAAACAACAAAAAAAAACATTTTCTTTTCAATTTATGTAATTTCAGACAGAACAGAGAATAATAACTCTTGCCATGCTTTTCCTGGCCTGGGTTCCCCATCACTTCTCATATCTTCTGTATCTCTGAAACATTTGCATATTGTTGAAACTTTCCTTTTCTCTAAAGGAATAAATGGCTGTAAGTGTTTTATTTATATATTATATTTAGGATTTTAGGATTAAATTATATCTGTTGATTAAAATGGCTTTAAAAGTGAATGTCTATATCCTATAATCCAAAAATACTTTTAAGGTTTGTGCTTCTAGGAAAATGAAGGTTATTCATACCCCAATACCCATATGAAAGCAGACATTAATCGTTTCAATACCTGTTAGAATTAATGTGCTTTGATGGATACAGAAATGGGGGAAAATGGGGACTGCAAGTAAGAACATTTGTTCCTTTTGCAATGCATCCAGGTTTGGTTCATAGCACTCACATGGTGGCTTACAATTTTCTATAACACAGAAGAACCAAAGTCTTCTACTAGCCTCTGTGGGCAATACATATGTATATATATGGAGGCAAAATACTCATACACACACACAAAAAAAAATCCCTAAATAAACACTTAAAACACAGAAATAGAAAATTGGATTCTAACCTTATTTGCATTCTTATTCTTAATTAAATCAAGTTGGTAGACCTTGATTATCGACGGCATGCTCTTTGTGCTAGTAATTAAGTTGTGGCTAAAATGTGTGAGCCACCAAAAGTACAGGATGCACATTTCTCAAAACAGTTTTTCTGGTCTTTCTAATGGGAAACGAAGAGTTTTGTAGATACAGAAAAGAACTATGTAGTATTAGAACTGATATCAGTGAGCTCTAAAAGATAAAGGTAAGCCTAAAACTCATGGAAACCCGCTATCATTTCTCATGTGTGTATGTGGTGTGTGTGTGTGTGTGTGTGTGTGTGTGTGTGTGTGTGTGTGTGTGTATGTGTGTGTGTGTGTGTGTTCTTTATATAGATTGAACTTGAAAAGATGAAAATTCTCTGTAAACTTGCAAACAAGATGTGGCAATCAATGAACCCCATCACATTGTCTGCTGGGTGGATCTGGCAAGAAGGCAGAGCTGAAAGTAATGGTGTGAAGAGCCTCACCCCATTACTTTCAAAGCAAATGATCTTGCTGAAACCATTATATTACTCTCAATATAAAAAGAAAAAAAAAATAGAGGTGGTTTATCATCTTTTGTAAAAGATAAGAATGTGAATTTGTTCTCAGTGTGGGACAGGGAACTAAATAAAAGGCGCTCAACTTGTCAGTTTCCGTGTTCAAGCCAGCAAAGATACAACACGTGCTCAGCTTGGCTGGCAGTGTCCGTATCTGCTTCCTGAGTGAAGGAATTTCTGGGTTTTGTGCTTGTCTAAATGGTTTCTTATACCTATGAGCCTCTTGCTTTCAATGTTTGGCTTTAAGCTAAGATGATAAAATGTAAGGGATGTATTTTAGAGTTTTTCTATGACAGACTGATGTTTTCAATTTTTTATCTGATTATTAGGTAAAAATAGGTAGGTTATTAAGAACTCCTGTATTTTGGAAAAAGATGCCAGAAATATACACTACAAAAGAAGATAACACCTTTAACCAATGATGTTGGTCAAATAGGAAATATGTAGAATGATCAAAATAGATCCCTACTTATTACCCTGAACAAAACTCAAAACAAAATGGCTCAAAGACCTTAACATAAAACCAAATACACTATCCATTTGCCTGCAAATATCATGATGCCATTGTTTTTCTCTGCTCAGTAGTACTCCTTTGTGCATACATACTACATTTTCTCATGATTTTGAATACTACTGATACATAAAGAAGCTTTACCATTCTGATTATATTCATAGGGTTTCAATACATTATGTATTGTTTTATGCATTTGAAGAATATTATGATGTGCAAAGGCTTTACTACACTGATTACATTCATAGGGTTTCTCTACAGTATGTGGTATTTTATGACTTTGATGATGACTATGATAACCAAAGAATTTATCATATTGATTACATTGATCGAATTTCTCTTCAGTATGCTTTCTTTTATGTCTTTAAAAGAATACATACTATAGAACTGTATTATCTGAAATATATAGAATATACAAACTCATAGAAACAGAAAGATTAGACATTATGTCAAGATGGAGAAGAAAGGAATGTAGAGCAATGATTTCCTAAGTACAGAATCTCTGTTTTGTGTGATGGGAAAACCCTACAGATGGACACTAGTATCAGGACATAATATCATGAATGCAATAAATGAATATAATGAATGTAATTAATAAATCTCATAAATATAAATATTGAATGGATACTGTGAATGTAATCAATGAATACCACAAATGCAATTAATATCATGAGTGTAATTAATGAATATCATGAGTAAAATTTAAAATAATTAATTAAAATATTAAAAAGTAAAACAAAACAAAACAGATACACTGAATTGGACAGAACAGAATGTGGGAAGTAGCCTTGAACTCATTGGCACAGGAAAAGATATTTTGAACGGCACACTGTTAGTACAGGCACTAAGTCCAACAATTAATAAATAGAACCTCATAAAACTCAGAAGCTTCTGCATAGCAAAGAACTCTCAAATTTGGATAAGGCAGCAGTCTACAGAACAGGAAAATAATTTTACCAATTAACTGCATATTCAGTAGAGGCATAGTATCCAAAAATATAAAGAACTCAAATAACTAGATATTAAGAAAACAAATAAATTGTTAAATCCATTTTAAAGTGGTGTACAGATCTAAACAGAGAATTCTTAAAAGAATAAAATCAAATTTTTGAGAAACACTTAAAGAAATGTTCAACATCTTTAGCACTCAGTAAAATGCAAATCAAAATGACACTGACATTTCATCTTATAACCATCAAAATGCCTAAGATCAATAAAACATATAACCTCTCAAACTGGCAAGGATGTGGATTAAGAGGAACACTCATCCATTGCTGCTGGGAGCACATACTTGCACAGTTACTGTAAAAATCAGTGAGAGTTCCTTGGGAAGATGAGAATCAGTCTTAACTCAAGATGCAGCTATACTTGTCTTGACATACAGACAAAAGATGCTTCATTCTACTGCAGAGACACTTGCTCAACCATATTCATTGATTATTCTATCCATAATAGCCAGAAATTGGAAACCTCCTAGATACCACTCAACAGAATGGTTAAAGTAAATGTAGTACATTTACACACTGGAATATTACTTAGCTGTTAAAAAGAATGAAATAATAAATTTAACAGGTAAAATGTATGGGGACTGGAAAAAAAATCACCCTGAGTTAGGTAATCTAGACCAGAAAGACAAATAAGGTATGTATTCACTTATATCTGGATATTATCTCTTAAGTCAATGATAAGAAAACTACAATCTAGAGAACAACAAAGTATTGTAAAGTATGGGAGTGGAGGGTTCAGATCAGTCTCCCAAAGAAAGAGAAATAGAATTGATATTTATGGCTTATTGGGGGACCTGAAACAAGAGAATTAAGTGGGGTATGCAGGAAGAAATACGGGAAGAGGTAGCTAAAACTAAGGACTGTTTGAGGGGTGTCTTTGGAGGTTCCTTGTCTCATAATGTTATGTAAGGGTCTTAATTTTTCATTGTTATTTATTTAATTTATCTTATTTTTGTTTTATTTATATTATTTTTTTCTCTTTTTTACCATATAGATCCTTTGCTTCCAGTTTAGTATTTTTATGAGTTTTCTGGAGTGTAATAAAGTGGATCTCTGCATCTGTATCTGTTCTGGTGTCTTTTCTTGGGCTCTTTTCCTTCTGTTTTGTTTTTGTTTTTGTTTTTGTTTTCTGTTGCTGCTGTGATGGTTCTGTTGTGGTCATTGTTATCCTATTCTGATGTGTTGGTTTTGTTTCATCTAGTTATATTTCATCTTACCATTGTCTATTGGAAGCCTGTTGGTTTTCTCGGGAGAGACAAAAATGGGGTGAATCTGGATGGGAAGGGAGTTGGGGAGTAGTAGAGGGAGGAAAAACAGTAATCAGGATATATTATGTGATGGGAAAAAGCGATATTCAAAAAAAAGCAAATAAGGGCTAGATAGATGGCTCAGTGGCTAAGAGCCACTTGCTGCTCTTGCAGAGGTCCAGTTTCTGCTGCCAGCATCCACACAGAAGCTTACAGCCATCTGTCCTCCAATTCCAAGGAATGTAGCACCTCCTTTGGACTCCATTGGCACAAGGCATACACGTGCTACATACAACTAATATTCATACACCTAAAATAATTTTTAAAGGAAATAAAATAACTCTTCCCAGAGAATAAGGTGGTATCTTAAGGGAAAGAGGAAGGAATGAAGAATAAGGCGGTTCCAATGTGTTGCATAAGTTTGCAGTTCCTCCATTAATTGTTTGAGTAGTTTTATGCCGGCTGGTTTGATTGCAGAATGTGCAGAGAGAGATCTAGTAGAGGAGAAAAGCTTCATAGTCTTGTTTCACATTACCATGGTTCATGCCTATGAGTTTAATTTGTAGTTCTCAAACTTTGTGGCCCGTGAATATTGTAGTACAATGAGTGGAATGTGTACATAGTAAAGCACTAAAACATACAGAGACAGAACAGTCTATTTCTTGTTATCAAGAAATTTTTGTTTGGCTCACAATCTTGGAAATGAAAACTTTGCTGTATCTGATGACAGCTTCACTGGCACAGTATGTCATGTCACAGATGAGAGAGCAATAGATAGGAGACTTCCTTTGCTCTCTCTTCCTATAAAGCTAGTGAATCGATCACTGGGCTACACCCCTATGATCTTTAAGCCCAACCATCTCTCAGTGATCCCATACTCCCAATACTGCAACTGTGTTAAGCTTTTAATCTCTTACTTTCTCACTATGTGTACCACAGTTAATCATGATATTGAGAAACAAACCATATTGAAACATTGTAAGAGTGGAAGGTTTTCTTGTATGGAATATAGACTATGACAAAAGAATTTAACTGTGCTATATAGGTAGAGAATAATGTCATTAGAAATGAGTTCTGCAGAAGGTGCCTCTGGTAACTTTAGTAATGGTTGAAGTCTGTAACATTAAAGACAAAGAACGCCAATGTTTATTGCATGGTAGTCAATATGCTGAATTATATGAGGAAACAGACTAAAATTTGGACCCTCTACTGCATGCATAGTAGGATTGAGAAACAAAAGAATATGTGGAAGATGATAACAGCAGGTTTCCCACTTGGTGGAGTGTGTTATTAACATCAGATTGGGCTAGACAGGAGAGAAACATGTGATAATGGATTTGAGTTCAAGATAACATTCCAAATTCCTGTTTGTCTTAATATAGATAAGATGGTTAAGGACAACATATTTGTAGATATGTGTATGTACCTGGGTTAGTACACAAGCCTATTATCCCTTCTCTGTAGACTGATACTACCTAGAAATAATAAAAACTAAAGAAAGGCAAATACATAGCACCTAGAATTTTGCTTCTAATATTCTCCTACAAAAAGTGAAACTCTTTGGACAAATGTTAGATTTTAGAACTCAGATAGCAAATGAGTATAAATCTGGAGCATTTCATAGTGCCAAGAAATACTGAAGCACTCTTTAAAAGAATAAGGCAAAATAAAACTAGAGTAGTGGGCTGTGTCAAAGGTACATAAGGGACAACCAAAAGGACTCCAGAGATGAAAGTTGCAGAAATATGATCAGCAATGTGCAAAAGAAATATTCAGATATCACAATGATATAAAAAAATCGAATGCATAAAAATTAAGTCTCCCTTATAGGAGAATTATAGATAATTCATGTCAAAGTGTGGTATTCTTCAAGTGTGGACTACACAGGGTGACTTCATGCAAAAACCTGTCACATGGGAAACAGGGATAAGGGATGTAGATTTAGAATGGAAACAGTCAACAAATATCTCATTACCAGGCAGGAGTCTGATTCTGTGATAAATCATGCTGGTGTGTACCCACGGAAACTATGAGATACTTCAAGTTTACCCCTGTGGTTTTATTTCTAAAACTCCATGAATCCAGCCTAATGAAGAGAGATTCATCCAACAGAGTTCAGCTCAGAACAGTCTTATAAAATCCTGCCCACACTCTTTAAAACTCTTTTTCTTTTGTTATTAAGGGATTTTCCATTAATTTTACATGTCAACCACAGTTTCCCCTCTCCTCTCTCCTCCCACCCCCTATTCCCACCTCCTCCAAGGCATGATCTCCCATGGGAAGTCAGCAGAGCCTGGTACTTTCAGATGAGGCAGGTCCAAGCCCCTTCTCCTTGTATCAACGCTAAGCAAAGTGTCCCACCATAGATTTTAGGCTCCAAAGAGGTGGCTCAAACAGGTCCCAATCTCACTGCCTGAGGGCCCTCTTAACAGTTCAGGCTAAACAACTGTCTCAGCTATCCAGAGGGCTTAGTCCAGTATCATGGGGGCTCCTAAGCTATTGATCCATAGTTCATGCGTTTCCAGTAGTTTGGCTGGTCATCACTGTATATTTTCCCATTATGATCTCGATGTCCCTTACTCATAGAATCCCTCCTCTCTCTTATCGATTGGACTCCTAGAGCTCGGCCAGGCACCCAGCCGTGGATCTCTGCATCTGCTTCCATTAGTCACTCGATGAGGGCTCTATGATGAGATTTATGGTATTCAGCCATCTGATCACTGGAGTAGGCCAGCTCAGGCACCCTCTCAACTATTGCCAGTAGTCTAAGGTGGGGTCATCCTTGTGGATTCCTGGGAACTTCCCTAGTACTCTGTTTCTCCCTATTTCCATGATGTCTTCATTTATCATGGTAACTCTCTCTTTGCTCTCTCACTCTGTCCCTGTTCCAGCTCAAACCTCCTCTTCCCTTATGTCCGCATCCCCCATCCATTGTCCTCCATAACCCCCTCACCCCATTAGCTGAAGTAGATATCATCTATTTCTTCATTGCTGGGCAATCCATGCACCCTTTCTAGGGTCCTCCCTGCTAGCTAGCCTCCTTGGAGCTGTGGGATAGAGTCTGGTTATCCTTTGCTTTACATCTAGTATGCACTTATGAGTGAGTACATATCATGTTTGTCCTTCTGAATCTGGTTTACCTCACTCAGGATGATATTTTCTAGTTCCATCCATTTGTCTGCAAATTTAATGATGTCATTGTTTTTCTCTCCTGAGTAGTATTCCGTTGTGTAAATTACCACATTTTCTTAGTCGATTCTTCAGTTCAGAGGCATCTAGGTTGTTTCCAGGTTATCGCTATTACAAATAGTGCTGCTATGAACATAGTTGAGCATGTGTCCTTGTGGTATGATTGAGCATTCCTTGGGTATATGCCCAAGAGTGTTATAGCTGGGTCTTGAGGAAGATTGATTCCCTATTTTCTGAGAAACCATCATACTGATTTCCAAAGTGGCTGTACAAGTTTGCACACCTACCAACAGTGGGTCAATAAGACAAAATGACAGCCTACAAGATGGGAAAAGATATAAAAACTCTTAATGTCATCAGAATCAGATGATGGTTGGCAAGGTGAGGGAGCACTGCCCCTAGAGCAACTCAAGTAACAAGTGTCAAAAACAGGTATACTTTGAATGTTCTTGTGTGTTTTGTTTTTGCTCAGGAAACACTGTACCTGTGAGCTACATCTTTGGACCTCTCAAAACTATGAAAAGCTGTGTTGAAGGGCATAAAGTGTTGGCAGGTCCATTCAGAGAAGTCCATGGAACACAGTTTCTATGCTGAAAAAGTCAATTGCAAATTCTCCACTACTCTTGGGTTTTGTTGTTGTTGTTGTTTGATTTGGTTTGGGTTGAGTTCTTTATTTTGTTTCACTTTAGCATTGTTTGGAGGTTTGTTTTTTTTTTTTTTTGTTTTGTTTTGTTTTGTTTTTTGGGGGTTTGTATTGTTTTGTTTTGGCTTGCCTTTTCTTTTTGTGGCAGGGGGTTTTAACAGACATGTTTCCTTCCTGTCTCATCTCATGAGATAGGGATGCAACACAGGAGTATATTAAAACTAATAAACAATGGTAGAATTTAGACAAATAGTGCATGGATCCTGGTGATTTCTTGGCATTCTGCTTAGAAGATGTGACACAGCAAGGTGACCAGCCAAGAGTAGCATTCTACAGGGAACTCACTGAGTAGATTGCCTCAGTTCAGTCTCTAGACAGATTTCACATGCAGCCTGGTAATCTCAGGTAGTCTTTCCCAGAACTGGAGAATAGCAGAGGCTAGTAATGAACCACAGAGGGCTCTTCCCAATCCCAGTTGCTGATCAGTGAAGGCACTAAGCCTTGGTGTTCTGTTTAGACACCTGTTTGGACAGCAAAACAAGCCAAAGTGCTGTTGTTTCCAACCTTGCAGCAACATAAACAATCTCTAGTCTTGGAGCCTGGTACAGAGCTCTGTCCAGTGAGGTGGGTCAGTGAACCTGTCAGGGTTGTGGTCTGGCTGTGCCTCTGGCTCTATTCCCTGGTTTCTGGTCAGGAGTGATATGCAGCCAGCTGCTTACACTCCCAGTGGACACAGACAGAGCTATTCTCACCGCTGTACCTTCTCCTACTAATAACTTGATATCCCTTCAAACCATGAGCTCAAATGAAGAAATCAGTCCTTCCTCCTGTCAACAATGTGAAAAGTAAATACTGATGCCATCTAGCAAGCCAATTTTGTGTAAGAGGTGCTTTAAAAAAGAGAAACGCAGGTTTAGAGAATATACTTAAAACAAAAATTACTAGAACTCCCCCAGGCCAACTTGGAAAATATGACAACATACAAATACAGAAAGCTCAGAGACCACTAAGGAAATTTAGCTTGAAATGGAGTTCACTGTGATACACCCTAATCATATGTCAATGACAATAAAAGAATGGGAAAATGTGAAGTTACAAGACATATATACATTGACTCTAAGACATGGCTTTTAGGGAATGTCTCAGCAGACAAGAGTGAGAGAGATAAAGTGCAGGAAAAAAGCCTCCCAATCAAAAGTAATTAACTTGGCTTGTCTTTCAAAAATTCTTTGAAACAAGAAAGAACATTGGTCTTATTCTCTTTTATTGTCCTAATTAAAATAAAACCAATGGATACAATTATAGCCACATCAATTAGTAAGAATTATGAGATAAATATACATATCATTAACCACGTCATTAAAAAATGGTGGGAAATGTGTACAGTGTAAAGGTTTTGTAAATGACTAAAGGTCACCTCTGTTAGAACAAAATATTTTGGTGCTGGTCATGGTGGTGCATGCATGTAATCTCAGCAGGAGTATACATTCCAGGCCAGATTTGCATAAATGGAAAGTCCAATGCCAGTAACATCCTGTCTAAAATAAAATCAGGAACTAAAATGTCAAGCAAAGATATCAAGGGCTGAATATGTTGCTCAATGGTCAAGTTCTTCCCTAGCATGTGAAAGGCCTTTGTATCAATCTTGACTGCCTAGTATGTATAAGGCCTTGGTTGCTATCCCCTCAGTGAGCTGCCCCTTCCTACATTAATTACCAATAATAAAAAAAAAAGGGGCCTTAGACATGCCCATAAGGCATTCTGGTGGAGGTAACACTCCAATTAAGGTCCTCTCTTTCCAGGTGACTATTTTGTGTCAAGTTTACAGAAACTAACTAGCACAAGAGCTCTTTTACATTGTTAAGGGAAATATACATATTAAGTTAGTACAAACAGTGTATAAAATAGTGAAGTGGTGGCTCACATATTCAAATATAAATTATGTGCTCCACAGATTCCCACTTCTGGTTACATTGCAAAAGAAAATAAAATTAGTATGCCAAGGAGACATAGAAAACAATTTGAATGCATGTGTCTTGAGAACATTGTGTAGAGTTGAAGAAGCCAGGCTCAGAGAGACAAATGGCACATGCATTTGTTTATTCAAGAACGGTAAACTTGTTTGACCCACATCATAGGAAAGGATGAGGATTGGGGCTGTGTAGGTATACACTGGAGTCAAAGGGTAGATACACCTTTTTAGACAGAAGTAAGTTTGTGACCAACTGTATAGAAAGTGACAGTAATCAGTAATGTAGGCTTGTGAGCTACTGCATAAAATGTGACAATAATCAGTAATGTAGGTTTATGATTTCTTGCATAAAAAGTAACAATACTCAGTAATGTATGTCCCTATGGCAAAATAACTAAAGCAATACCTTTCAAACATCTCAATCAATATGATATATCTGAACAATAAAAGGAATAAGAAGCCATGTAATTTCTCAGTAGATAAAGACATTTAAAAATCCAACAATCCTTTGTATTACAAATTCTGAAGAAATAAAGTATAAAGGAACACTCTTCAAAACCATTATAACTGTATATGGTAAGCACAAAGACAATAGCATATGAGCTTGGAAAAGTTAGAAGTGGTTGGTTATAAGATCTGGTGAATATCCACTTTCTCTACTTAGTTTCCCCAATCCCAAGGTACTCAAGACACACATAAAAAGGCACAGTGGATGAAAACAATGGTAAAGAAGGGAAAGACACTTGCAACTGAGCCTGAGGACCTGAGTTTGGTTTGTAGGTTTCACATGGTGGAAGGAGGGAATAGACTTCTACAAGTTGTCCTCTGATCTCCACACACGTGTCATGGCACATGTGTACACATGTATGCATATACACAAATAAATTTAAATGTAGCAAAACATAATTTAAATGTCACAATATTTGCTATAACCTGTACAGACCCTCTACTACACATTGCATCCTCTCTAGATTATTTCTAAGGCCTAATATACTTTTAAATCTCATTTATGGAATAACTTTAAGAAAAATGTTTTTATACTATGTATAGATTAAATTTTACCCAATTATTTTCCACCAGTGGCTATATGCCTTTGGATAGATGGAGCACATACTAAGGGCTTGCTGAATATACCTATGTATGGATAAACATGTATATATGAGTGTGCAGGTAAATGATTCCATCCTGCCTAACACACCCTGCTTAGTATCATATGAAATAGCTTTCTTAGTCTGCTTTGTCAAGGTTCTTTATAATATCTTCAGAAATATGTGCACCACTGAAATTATTTCTCATATTTGTTTTTCATTTGGAGAAAAGTACATTTTTTTTTTCAACAAACACGGGTTAAACTCAAATTGCTTTTTAAATTTTTTTTAAAGATAAGTGGTTTAAATATACTAAATGAAATTAAAACAACACACTAGAAAATGTTACTCTTTAAAACAGATCAGTATGTCATTTTAACACACAAACCCTTACCATGTTCAAACTTTAATAATCAATAGAGGTAAATTCAGTAAAATATTCATTAGTCTCCAAGCTGGAGTCTGCAGTGTGGAGAACAGAGAGGCTGAGTGACTGCCTCTTAGAGCACATTTACTGCTGCACCTGAGCACAAGCATGAACAGAATCATAAAATGGCAAATTGTATGTTCAGATGCCAAACTGCAAGGCCAGATTGCTACTTACACCTGCAATTACAACCCAAAGCACAAACTGCATCACACGCTCTGCACAGATGTGAAGTCAAACTTCGCAGCTGCAGCCTGTCTTTTGGCATTTACAGCCTTCTTGGCAATGAGGTCTACTGCACATGATCATGACTCCAGTGATGTGAATGCTTCAGTGCTATGATTGGAATCTGGTGTCTCTGTGATCTGTATATAATGCTTATTTTCTGTGGAAGACTTCTCATTTGAAATTAGTGAGGACCTCTGCTTATCCTTTAGAACAGCTTATTTTGATCAAAAGAAGAAAGGTCATCTTTGTTCAGACAATCAGTCATCAAGACAAACAATTTTTTCCTCTCTTGTGCTGTGGCTGTAACTCTACAGTGGAGCACTTACCTAGTGGGTGTAAGATCCTGTGTTCAAGTCCCATCACTACCAAAGAAAGAAGGAAACAGTGAGTCTGCAGACATTGGACATGAAGGTAAGAGCTGTGTATTTTGTTTGGAAGCTTGCAACCAGGGCATCCTGGTCCTCAGTGAGTGAATCAAAAATCAGGAAGTAGAATCACACAAACACAGATACTAGCAGCAAGTTTTTTAGAGTCATTTCTTATGTATTCAGAATTACTCTTCCCAGAATGTGAGACAACCAAACACATAGCCCATTCCAAATAGAAGCAAGCAAGTCATGTTTGGAATTGGCTAATTCAGACATTGACAGAGGACAGTATCTCAATATGCAAAAATACCTTGTGGGAGTAATATTGTATTCATAGAGGAATGTGAATTGGTTGCTTTAATTAAAAATTGAAAACTGGCAAATAAAATTCAAACAAGTAAAATCCTCATGACACTACACTGCTTGTTTCTCAATACTGACATTGATCATGGTTTAGTTTTGCTGCAGGGACTCTGTTTATACCACTGAGATGCTCTTTGTTTAGGAAAGGATTTATTCTCCAAGCTCCTTAGAGTATCACCAGCTGTCAGATCTCTCCAAGAATTTCTTCCACCTGCCTTGTTCAGTATGCAACTGCCCCCTCTAAAGCAGGAATACTGAGGCCTGTCTGCTCAGCTACTCTAGAAGCAGCTCGGAGAGGCTCTTCAAGATTGAAATTTCCCATTGGACTCCACTAGGCCTCTGCTCTCATGGCTATACAAAGCATCTCCTCCTACTGGGCAATCTTTACCTTCCCCTACAAATATTTCTTCATCTGTCCTTATATAATCCTGAAAGCATTCCTGAATCTCCAGCTCAAGATGAGATTATATCCAAAAGACACTAGAAACCAACTATTGATATCTCATACATGGATCCCAGATATAGGACCTAAGGTCTCGTAAATCTAGGAATGAATGACTACAAGGGCCATTCTATCTGCACCATTTGCAGTAATCTGATTGGGGGGATGCCTGTGTCTCCCATTCTTACAAATTAAGAATCTGTGCCTTGGTGGATCCCAGTTCCCAAATGGAATCCTTCCATCAGGACACAGACTGAGCATCTCATGAAACTTTAAAGAACAGTTGTCATTAGAAACTTCAGACACCCAGTGCTAAAGAGCTGTTGACTACTCACAGGTATATTTGACTCTTTTCAGGGAGGGAGGGAGGACTGCCCACACAACACAGAAGGGTTGCTTAGCATTTAGCCTAAATGTGACACCCAGAACTGAGATAGGCATGCTGACAAAGGAATCACACTTCGGAGGAACGAGAAACATTGAGTCAGACTACCTAAGATGGTAGCTAAGATGAGAAAAATCTAAAATGAGTGATAGGAAAGGAAAAGGGGTTTGCTTAGAGGCAAGAACTATTACTTATAACACAAGGAAGTTAAGGGCCACTGTCCTGAAAGACATGCTCCATAGAAAAAGTGTAATTCAGCCATGAAGCAGTAGAGTCCCTTAGAAGTCATGATGGACCATAGAGATTCTCTTCCAATTAGGCCAACCTATTCTCACTGCAGAGCTGATGGCTGATAGACAGGGACTGTCTAGCAAAGGCCATTAATTGTCTGTCTGTTATGGCATACACTTTCTAAAGTGTTGGTATGTGATCTTTAGCTGAATAGTATAGCTGAACTTTAAATTTGTATCAATAAACTAAGATCTATACCAATGTAAAACATTTTAAACAAGTTGCTCTTTAAAAGTAGGTTCAACAATCCACCCTTTCATCATATCATATCTATTTTTCCATATCATATCCCCTTTCTTATTTAGAAAGATACTGACTATGACCAATAACAATTTGTAACCAACAATCTAAACAAAGACAAACAGCCATAATCCACATTTTGGAAATGTGGGTGTAGTATTCTAGGCTACTTCCTGCTGATAGGGGGCTCTGGTAGTGTTACAGGGATCCTGAGAAAATTTGAGATAATGGTCAAGTCCTGGGAAGACTGGCTATAACCATTGTTGATAGGTAACATCTGTTAAGGTTCAGGGGGTCTGGCTTGATCAAATCTGATCCATTTTAACCTGGAGCAAATCCATAGCCTCTTGCTTCCTATGGAAACAAGAGCAAAGACTCCTTTCCAAAGCAACATATCCTTGGGTCCAAATTTTGAAGTCAAAATACCTTCAAAATATACATATTGGTTTAATTGAGAAACCTTTACAATCAAATGTCTTTCTGCAGTTAAAAATATAAAAGACACAAATCCAGATTCTGTGTGTAATATCCATCTTTATATGGCTTATTTTTTATATTACTTTTGTTTTCCCTTTAAAGACTTTATTTTTAAAACTTTCTATTTCTTTATATGAGTGTCTATATTTGCTTTCCTCTCTCTTCCAAGCCAATGTATGTATGTGTATATATATATTATATATATATATATATATATATATATATTAAATCATTTAAAGTCTCATTCCATCTGAATCTACCTATTTGTGAATCTATTGCTTTAAATTGCAGAGTAGTTAGAACAGAAGTACCAGCCTTGGCTGCTGACTCTGCAATAAAACAGATTCAGATAAAATAAACCTCTAAATGGTTTACAATGTATGTAAAAATAGGCATGGTAATCAGATGAGGAGAATTCTGGGAAGAGGAAGGCTGAGTCAGGAGTGGTCAGCCAGACACAGTGGAAGCAAGGCATGAAGGCAGAACTGGGAAAAGGCATCAAGCCATGTGTCTAAACATAAATAAGAATTATGGGTTAATTTACGCTAGTCAATAATAAGACTCCGTGTGTTTACTTGGGTCCTAGCAGCTGCAGGACCTGCAGATAAGAGATTTGTCCTGATGCTGGCCAGGCAGGACACAGGAAAACTTCAGCTACTGGATAGCATTTCTTTACCCATGATTTTACCAGCTTTATTGCTAGGCTTTATCTAATAATACATAATTTATAAGATCTGTCCTCTGGCCAACCTTCATCAGAACTTCAGAGCACGAATAACACAAGACTCTCATCAAGACTGCATCAGGGACCAGCTCCTCTCACTTAACCTGACCCATGTTCCTTTTTAACTCCTGTTCTCCGGCTCCCATCTCCTTCTCTGTCCTCTTTTGTTTGGCTGGTTGGCTACTTAGTTAGAGATGATGTTCCTATGGTGCTCAAGCTGATCTCCAATTTATAATCTTTCTGCGTCCATCTCCCAAGTACTGACATTACATGCCTGGGTCATCATGCCTGCTTAAGGGATTGGCTCCTTATTGCTGTGCTCAATCCCCCTGTATTTTCTTCCCCATGCTAGAGCAAATCCAAAAGGCCTTCTCTAAGTCTGTGAATGATAATCTCTTTCTGCAGATCTGTTTCTGAAGAAAATTGATTCTCAGTATTTTCCAAAGATTAGAAGTGACTGAGTGTTCTGTGTAAGGTAGAATGATGACTCTACAGCCACAGATCATGTCTTTTTGAAGATGCCTGATAATATATGTAATTTTCATCAAGTAACTTTGAGTGAAAAAGAAGTAAGACTGTGGAGAAAAAAGAAAGGGAAAGCAAAAACAAGGGGGAGGAATAAAAAAGAGAAGAAGATGGGAGAGAGGAAAAAGGTCTGGAGAGAATGAGAAAGCAAAGAGAGTGTGTTGGTGAAACAAAATTCAACTACATTTCCTGTTTTCAGTGGAGCCCAGGTAGGCTTAGAGATTATGCCCACTCCCTGTCCCATGTTTTCTTTCCTGAATACTTCACAATTAATACGCAGTCATTTTTAATTGTAAAGGGCTATGCAAATGTACTTCCTGTTGCCTGGTGTGAGAGCATGGCAAATCAGAGGATTTCTCATATCAATGTGACAATTTTAAGTACAGCTGGGATGTACTTTGCATGCCTCCTTATAAGGGCATTATCAACTTTGTGTGATGGTAATTATAATCTTTTGTTATTTGTTTTCAGATAAAGTCTCTCTTTGTAACTGTGACTGAGCTGAAATTCACCGTGTAAACCAGACTGGTCTGGAACTTATGGTAATTCTCTTGCCTCAGCTGTCCTCACGTTAGGATTACAGGTATGGACCATTATGTCCAGGTATCCATTGTTGTCATTTTCAATGGTAAACTATGATGGAATATTAAGTCATTATTTTGAAATGTGTACCCCAGTTAACCCTTCAAAGCTCACAGCCATCCTGTCTTTAGAGACAGAGGTGTATATATTGTTTTCCTTACAATGCTAAGATTCAGAGTGAATATGTTGCAAGAGACTGTCCCTGTTTTGGCTACTGTGTCTAATCCACAGCAGTCATTCCTTGACCTGAAAAACCCAGGATTCTGTAATTATTGGCCAGAGAGGCTGTGTGATTGCCAGTTTCAAGCTATACTCTTTCATTCAAGACTTTTCCTAGGTGATATTTTTATTATCCCTTTTGCCCTCCAATGCTGCCATTTAACCACGAACTCAAAAGCAAGAGAGGTAACTGAAAAAGAGGTGTGTATGCATATGTGTATTTAAGGGCCAAGGTACTTACTTGTCTTTTTAAACAACCAATTCCCTCAAGAACTAATTTATTCTAAATTAGAAAGAGTCTTTATTTTGACTGAACCAACTGGCAATGTGATGTCTGGCTAAGTGATTGCTGTGTGAGTGCTGGCATTAGTGACTGACACAGGTTGATAGACCCAGGTAGCCAAAATAGTATCTACTGCCAGCTGTTATTAAATGAACCAAGAAAAGAAGAGGATAAAAATATCCTGCCACTGTGATCCAAGATGAGGATACATGGTGACAGCACACAAAGAGTAGCGGGGGATGGGGCATTAACTAGCTTTCTATTCCTGTTACTGTCCTAAGACAAGATGGCTCTGCATAGGGGAGGCAAATCCCACTCCTATTATGCATTTCCTAAAGCTCATGTGATTTCTGCAGGTGTCATGCTATCCTGAGTCACCACACTCATTCTGTCTCTTTTGTTCACTTCTCTTTTATAGTCTCCCCCAGTAAAATCAGATTTTCCCTAGCAAATAGAAGACGAGATGTGTGACATGTATTCTGAGAAATGAAACTATGCCTGTCTTGCTTCTGGCAATTGATTTATAACTCTAAATATTCACATTTAGTTTTAGTTTGTATTTGAAACTACTTGAGCCTGAAAACCCACACTAATAATTTGCAAGCCGAATCTGAGAAAGAACAAATCTGGCTCAAAAGTTAATGAAGTAGATTATTAGCTAACACATGGCACTATAACCAGATGTCTCATGGTATGTAGCAATGTCCAAGACCCAAAGGCAGCTGGTCTGTTGTTAGCAGTCTTGGATGCAGCCCACCACAGTGACATCAAAGGCTGTGTTCAGGCTTTCAGCAATCCTGACCTTAATGCACCCAGCTGGTGAAGAAAGTTTGGGTTTATTCTGAAATCTATGCTTCAAATGTAAACATCACAGGGCTGGGTATGCTGAAAGCAGTCAACTCTTTTTGCTCTATGGTTAAAATTGATGTATGTTACACAGGCGCTATTTGTTCCAAATGAAAAAAACATATATAACACATATCCAATCACTACCTATAAAAGGATCAAATTAGGTATGTTCATTAAGTATCCATACTCACCAGATGATGAAAAACCAATAAGTCTATAATTAATAAAAATCTTGTTTGAAAAAAAAAAATTGTGTGTGTGTGTGTGTGTGTGTGTGTTGTGTTGTGTTCAGCTTAGAAAGATAATAGAAAATAAGCAAAAGCTGAGTGACTGGTATAATATCATAAACAAGCATAATGTTTGAAGTAAAAATTGAGGGGTTTATCTTGGTAATTGCATTTTACAACAAGCCAGGTCCAAACATCCTGAAATGTTCAGATAGCTGCCTCACTTGTCTGTATGGTTTTGCACTTCAAATAGATATTTTAAGACTCCAGTTATCAAAAAATTATCAAATAAGTGAGCAGTGTAAGAGAACTAGATTCATTTCAGAGAAGTGACAAGAATTTTATAAAAACAAATAAATCAGAGAGGGAATATGAATGAGAGAAGCAGACAGTAATAACCCTGCAGATGTCAGGACATTTTTACATGCATCTCCAAGTGTTAATAGTTAACAGTAAGACACAGAGTGTTTAGATATATATAGCCACTTCCTTCATTTCTTATCACTACCACAAGCCTAAACTAATCATCACCTCGATTATTTATAAAATGAACACAGTCTCAAAAAAAGAAAATAGCACAGTACCTAACCACATCATTACCTAACTTATCAGAAGGCATCTTCATTTTACATGTACTCACTCATTCATTTACCTAATAAACATTCATAATTTCAAAAATTAGCTGACACTGTGATATAGCCACAGACAACTAGGTAGAAAATTAAGTTTCCAAATTCTAGGTGTTCACACTGAATATAGTAAGGTTTGAAATGAAGCAGGCAGTTGTCAGTAGGCTCAAGTGTGCCAGCTGTGCCTGCTTTAGGTCACGTGTTACCTGCTCCCACCTGCATCCAGCTTCATGCTCACTTTGCTGTGCCAAGATTGAAGTTAGGGCTCCACACAAGCAAGGCAAGAGCTCCAACACAGAGCCATGTCTCCGCTGTCTTTGCTACTTTTAATGTTGAGATACATTCTCCTTAAGTAGCCTAGGTTGGCATTTAATTCACTCTGTACCCCAGGCAGACTGAGCAGCTGATTCTCCTCCTGTAACCTCCAAAGCAGATGAGACCACACACTCGAGGAACTAGACTCCCCTTCATCTTTGACCTTTGCTTCAAATGCAGATGCTTCCTGGCCCCTCACCCTCACCCAGCATACCACTTCATATGATGCTCCTCTTCTAGACCAGCTCAAAATTATCTGTAAATCCAGCTCCAGGGAGTCTGATGCCCTCTTCTGGCTTCTGTGGGCACCTGCACGAGCATGTACTCACAGACATAAATACAAGTAAAATAAATCTTGAAGAAAATTCAATACGCCTAAGTCTGTGGGCTGCCACAACAGTGTGTTTAAGAGGGAATTATCCACTATAAATGCCTTCAGTAAGGAAAAGGGAAATCTCTAACAAAACATCTAAATTTACACCTTAGGGAATGAGAGCAAGAAGACCGGGTCCTGGGAGCAGCTAGGGAAAAGAAACGGGAATGCTCAGAGAAGAAACAAAGAAAACAGGGGGGAATTTGGTCCCATGAAAACAACAACAAAGTTAAAGTATCAATTAGATTAAGAAAAAGTTGAACACTCAAATAAAAATATACAAGTAAAAGAGAAATACCCCTGAAAGACAAAGAATAGAAACTTTACAATGAAAATGTATCAACAACTTTAATACTTGAAATGAGTAAATTCACAAAACACATATGCGATCTACTAGAACTGAATTGTGAAGAATAAAATCTGAACAGATGAGTGATATGATTAATTCAACAATCAAAAAATTTCTCACTAAAAATGAATACTACAACTTGATGTTTTAACTAACAAATTCCTCCAAACATTAAAAATCAACGTTAATCTTTTTAAACTCTTTCAAAAGTTCATAAATAAGGCCATGTGTCTAACCTCACACATAATTCGATTTAGACATCAATGGAATTCCTGGGTTTTCTTGAATTATAAAGTCATACTATGAAACTATCCAAATAGCACAAATTGATCTACAAATACAGTAAAATCCCTACTAATATGCCAAAGTGATTTTTGCATAACTAGAAAATGTAGTTCTAAAATTCCTATCTGATATTAAAGAGTATGAACAGCCAAAAATTATTAATAAATCTGGAGACATTGTAAAATGGACTTTCTAAACTTGCTAAACAGGCCTAATAATAAAACCCACAAAGTATCTGTAAAAAAGGAGGCCAGTGAAACAGAACCCAGGAATCAATTCATGATTCTGTGGTCAATTGATCTTTGACAGAGTTGACAAGAACACACAAGGAAAAATTAATTTTATCAATAATAAATACCCACGTGAAGAAGAACATAGAGCCTTATTTTAAACAAAAGACAGCAATCAGTTCAAAAATGCATTGACCACAAAATACAAGTCCCCAAATTGAGAAAAAAGAAGAAGAAAACAAAAACGAAAGCTCCCTTATATTAGGTGAGCAAATATATTTTTAGAAATAATCTCTAAAACACAGGGAAGAAAAGTATATGTAACACATGGAATTAAGAAGCTACTTCTGTTCAACAAAGAAAACAACAGAAAAATATGACTGATAGACTAGGAGATATCTAAATAGTTGAAAACCATGCATATGATAGGGAGTTAATATTCAAGGCATATCAGGATCTCAAATACATTGAAGGAGAAAAATTCCACCTTAAAAATGAGCAGAGGAGCTGGATGAAGCATTCTCAGGGGACTAATGCATGTTCAAAAGGATATGAAAAGGGCTAAAAAAAAAGTATCAGAAAATGCTCAACATCACTAACCATCAGGAAATACAAATAGAAATTGCAAAGGGCTAACTTCACACTTCAGTAAGATTTGCTGTTGTTCAAGTGACAAAAGTCTGTGTTTGTCAGAATGCAGAAAGAAAAGTACCATTCATGGCAACACAAATTAGCACAGTCAATATAGAAAACAGTATGGAAGCTTCCTTAAAACTTAAAACTAGGGCTTGTGAGATGGCTCAGTGGGTAGAGTAATTGTTGCCAAAACTGGTGGCACTATTTTCCTGTGGACTTTTGCACTAAGGCAGGTGAACCAGAAGACCGAGTTGTTTGCCTCCTGTCAGTCCTAAGGAGATATCTGTCCCCAGTAGTGCCACCTACCTCAGTCATACGATGGTAGGAGAGAACAGATTCCTGCAAGTTGTCCTATTACTTCTATATTTATGCTTATGGCACATGAATACCTACACACATACATAATAAAGAAATAAAATATAATTTGTGAAATTAAAACCACCACATAATTTAACAGTTTCACTTCTGGATATCCAAAAATTAAATTAGTATGTTTTGTTAAAAAATAATTTGCACTACTGAATTCACTCATTCACAGTAGATAAGAAATGGAATCAGTCTAGGTGTCTGTCACTAGACTAATGCAGATAATGTTACACATCTTTATATGTAGTACATGTACATTTATTTCACTGTGGATCTCTATATATGTATATATTTATAAGTGTGGTTTATAGAAAATAATAATTATCAGTTTAATAGTAAATTGCGTTATTTGCAATAATATGGGATAGGGCAGAATGCCAAATAAAATAAGCCCCACAGATAGAAACTATTATGTAATTAGATATAAACTACAGGAGGTATTGTATTTCCCATAAGTCATGCCAGGATGGCTCAAGTGATTTTATACATCCCTATTCAGCAATGCAATTTTGACAAGCATGATATTCTGTAGGAAGGAGTACATGAACCTTAGTGTAAAATATAAAATATAGATTTATGTTGAATATTTCAGTGATGACAGCCATATAGCAGAAACATTTTGTTGAAGTAACGACCTTCATATTTCACGCAAAAATCTGCTCTCAACTTTTACAGCAATGTCAAAGTCTATGTATAACCAATAGTATTATAAGCAGGCTGAACTTATGGATATTCTAGCATGAAAATGTTTTATATTCTCCAAACTTTCTTCATCCTCAGCAGGCAGCTGTGGGTGTCCTTAAATGCATTCCAACAGTAAATCATGAACTCATTTACAGATGAGATGTTTTTACTTTGCAATTTTTTAAAATAACTTGATTTAAAAGTTCTTTTATGAACTTTGTAGATGATACTGTCATAACAAATGTCACAAGATTGGACACACTGGCATCTTTTAAACATCCTGAGTTATGTAAGTTCTTTCCATTTTATATCTACCTTTTGGACCAGTCTTGTCTCCCCTTCTTCCTCTGGTTGAATTTCCTCGATACCACAATGCTGTATGCATGGCTATTTCCTGGCTAATAAATCTATAGTAAGACTTTTATGTTCACAATAAAAAGTATAATCTGCTCTAGTATGAAAGAGTGGGGAAATTAAGAGTGTCATTGCCTAGACAAAGATCTTCATGTTTTCCTGTGACTTTTCCCATAGACTTTTGCAGTAAGGCAGGTGAACCAGCAGACCAAGTTGTTTGCCTCCTGCCAGTCCTGAGGAGATATCTGTCCCCAGTCGTGCTGCCTCCCTCAGCAATGTGAGTCACCATGTTTTTCTCATTCCCAATGGCAGGAAATACATTTTTAATTCAAACAACTATTAGTAGTCCCTAACACAACAAACAGGACTTTAAATAAGTCATTAAATAACCATGTTTTAGCTTTAATCCCATTGCTATTATTGAAGGTGACTTAGAGGACACGGGAGAACATCATGATGTAACAGGAAGAGGAGGGTTATATGCATCAGCACACTTAGCATGCTGTATGCTGCTTAGTCCTGTTTCCCAGCTGGGGCCTTCATCAAGTTACATCACTGCAATATTGTTATTGAGATAGATTGGAAAGAAGAGGGGATGCTCATCTGCCCTCTTCTCCATCCTCTGCAACTCCTCCACTCAAGAAGCTACACAGCAACCAGTTATGTTTTAGTAAGGAGAGTTAGAGTAACATGGATAGACAAGAAAAGCAAAGGTATACTTCCTGACATGGTAGCTTTTGGTTCCTAGAAGGCATTGTGAGAAGAAATGAAGGGAAGGCATGATGGATGCAAAGGAGGAAAAAGAGGACCTGAGGGCCCTACTAAATACCAAATCCAGCATTAATTTTGAAGCTTCTAGCCTTAAGCTTCTTCCATTCATCCCAAAATGATAAAGCTGAGTCTTGCCCTTTCTCTGTAGCTTGGTCTTCTGTCTTTTCCAGGAGTTCAATTCTTTGTCCATACTAGAGTATGAACTCAAAAATCTTCTAGAAGCCTCCCAGCACTTCAACCTCCAAGTCCTGTAATACACCGCTATCTTTTAATAAATTAAAAATGGTGTGGTTTTACAGATTGGAAGAAATTGTTCCAACTAAAACTAGAATTCTTAGAAGATTTTTGTAAAGAGGCTTATATAAAATTTGATGTAGCATGTTACATTCATGGTCCTCTGCCTTATTCAATGTTACAGTGCTGTGAAGAGACATCATGATCATGACAGTTCTTATACAGGAAAACATTTAATTAGGGCTTGTTTATGGTTTCAGAGATTGAATCTATTGTCATCAGGGTGTGAAGTGTGGAGGAACACAGGCAGACATGGTGCTGGAGATGTAGCTGAGAATTCTACATCAGATCCATAGGCAGCAGGAAAAGAGACTCAGGGCTTGGAAGGAACTTTTTAAAACCCTCAAAGCACACTCTCAGTTACACACTTCCTCCAAAAAGGTGACACCTCCTAATCTTTTCCAATAATACCACTCCCTGGTAACCAATTATTCCAACTTCGAGCCTATGGGTGCTCGTCTCATTCATACCACAACATTCTCCATGGTGACTCCTGATCTTGTGCCTTATACTCTGTCTCTGGGATTGACTGTGTGACTTATTTGACCAATAGAACATTAACCAGTGTGATATAATCAGAAACCTAATAGGAACTCATTCTCTTTCTCTTTTTCTTTCTCTCTGTGTCTGTGTTTGTCTCTGCCTCTGCCTCTCTCTCCTCTCTCTCTCTCTCTCTCTCTCTCTCTCTCTCTCTCTCTCTCCCTAAATCATTCTTTTTAAAAGGCCCATACTGTGAAGCAACCCAAGGTGTGTAACTTCAATGACAAAACCACAAGTCTTTGGGCTTCCTCAACTGAAGCCCTAAGCAGGAGAACAGAAGGAGACAAGTGTCTGTAGATGTAATTCTGAACAGTTTTATTAAATAAGAAACACAGAGCCAAATGTAGAGTTAAAAGCCCAAGACGGCAGAGCAGCAGCCAAGAGCTAAGACCAAGACCACCTTCTTACCCCTCGCTGTCGCTGTCGTCCTTCCCCTTCAAAAGAGACCTACTTCCTGTGTGTCTCTCTTTCATTGACTTTCTGTTCTGCCTTCTCATTGGCTCTAAACCCAACCTCATCAATGCCTGTCTATGCAGACATCCAGGTCTCTATGATTGGTATTGAGATTAAAGGTGTGTGTCTCCATGCTGGCTGTGTCCTTGAACACACAGAGATCTAGCTGTCAGGTGATTGGGATTAAGGGCATGTACTACCACTGCCAGACTTCTGCTATGGCTTGCTATTATCTCTGGCCCCCAGGCATTTTTATTTATTAACAGACAAATAAAATCACATTTCAGCACAAATAAAATATCACCATATTTCCCCTTTCTATTCTAATAAAAAGGAAAAAAAGGAAAAAGGTTACAACTAATATAAGAAAAACTATATACAATAAATGCAATAACCATATACACTGTATACAAGCAATAAATACTTAAATAATTTCTAGTCCATTTGCATTTGACGAACTCAGAGAAAATAATTCCATTATCTATCCTATTTTGGTAAATCTAAAATGTACCTGATTCACTTTCTATCCTAACTTATATTACTAACAGAATTATTTTATAATGTCTTTAAAATTTCTATATTTACACCTCTTTAGTGAATTTCTTTTCTAAAATTCTTAATAAGAAAAATTATAGCTATAACTATCTAATCTTTACCTATAACTATCTAAATCTTCAACTCCCTCAGAAACACAAGAAGGAAATAATATTAGCTCCCCCCCAAAAAAATAAAAATAAAAACAAGAAGTGCACAGTTCTTAAAAAATGTGAGTTAACAGAAATAGCCAGCTTCCTGGACAGTCACCCGAGGTTTCTCCTCAGCATTGCGGCATCATCTTCAACCTTTAAAATCACATTTCAGCACAAATAAAATATCTCCATAAGTGTCTTTGTGTTCCACCTCAAGTCTTTGCTCGCAGAAGAGTGAAGGGTAGCAATGTCCAAACACTGGTTTTCTAAGTCACGCAGTGACAGAAAATAAGTAAAATTTGGAACCTTTCAAACCCTTAGCTAAAGGACCACAGCTGCTGTACACGTGAAGTCAAGGAAAATCGTTACAATGGTTTTCCATAAAAAAAAAAAAGCCCTTCATTTTTTCAGTCAAAATACTAAGCAAGATAAATAACTGAGTAAGTACGTAAATGCATCATATAATTAAGCAAGTAAGTAATGAATAATTTTCCAGTACCAGGGAATATAAAGATTTTAGCAAGATTTGAAGTAAATAATTTACTACTTGCTTGTTTGAAATGCTAGCATCATGTAATTTCAAAGCAACAGTGCAAATTTCAAAAAAAAAAAACAAAAGCTGTAGAAAATCATTTGGGGTTATTTTTAAGAAATGAAAATTTACCAAATGAAAGAAAATTTTTTTTCTTGGATAGCATAGTTCACATTGCACAGATCACCAAATTTGTGTGACAATCTCAGGAGTATTCATGCTCTGGTAAGTAGCTTAACCTCTGTGGGCTGCTATATATTTAGAAACCTCAAATTATTTGCATGATTTTCATTCTTGAGCTCAACTTGACAAGTGATAGACTATAGTGAGCTTCATACTATTTCAGTTTGTTCATGCAGTCTCTTTTTATTAGAATTCTATTTTACTATAAATTATACACATTCTATATAAGATGGTGTTAAGAGATCATTTCAAATTACCCAGCTTATTTGGCATAAAGCATATTTGTAAGGAAAATCTTGCTTTATCATGCTGTAGCTTAAGAAAAGTCTGTCTAGGGAAGGTGCACCATTTGGCAATCACAAACTGGGACATCAACAGTCTAGATGAAAGTAACTCAATAACAAAACCTCAGATCTTCTTCCCTTTCTCTTTTGTTCTAAGGTTTTTACCATGTCACAAAACTTCTCTGAATCCTCTGAGATTACTGATAAGTGAGTTTTCATTTCAATATTAAATAATTTTGGTACAAAACTTACCAGAACATAAAATTGCATGAGGATGTGTTTTGATTTGTTTACAGTCCCTAGGGGCAAAAAGAGGAGTTACATTGTATAACATATTTTACCCAAATCCAGTACAGGAATTTTTGTTGCTTATACTATTTTTTTTAAACAGAATCTCACTATGTATGTAGCCCATACTGACCTTGAACTCCTCACCCTCCTGATCCAGCCTCCCAAATCTGTATTCTATCACACCTGGATTTCCAAGATTTTTTTTTTTACACAAACATGTTATTTTTAAGAATTCAGCTTTAAAAAACAAAATCCATATTTACCTACTAAACTTCACAAAGAAATATATAAATCTCAAATCAGAACCTTTTACTATTAGTAGGTATCCAATATATGCCAAATGGTTTTGACAGAAAATGTTTTATTGAAAAAAAAGTAAGTTTTATTATACTTACATGAAGTAAGTGATCAAGACAAACTAAAATGCACACAAGTGATTGCATGTGTAGGAGTATAATTATTCAGTTGAAGCATCTGAAGCTTAGGAATCAGTTATTAGGAGAATAAAATGGAAGTGGATTGCCTGTCTTAGTCTCAATGGTGTAGTAGTTGTTCAAAAGCCCTTCAATGGGGAGTTAAGGAGAGTGTTTGGTCAGTAAAGTGTTTACTGTTCAAGCATGAGAACCCAGGCCATGCATTCAATTCCCCAGGATTTCTATACAAAAACAGGAGAGGCAGACAACACATATAATCCCAGGAGGAAGTCAAAGACAGGAACATCCCTGGGGTCTGCTGGCCAGAAAGTCTAATGAATTGGTGAGCTCTCAGATCAGTGAGAGACCTCATCTCAAAAAGTAAGGTTCAGCATGATTAAGAAAGATAGTATCTGTCTCTTACCTATACACAAAAACATATATATATATATATATATATATATATATATATATATATATATATATATATGTGTGTTGTGTGTGTGTGTGTGTGTGTGTGTGTGTGTGGTGTGTCCTTAGTGCATGAGCTGGCTGTTTGGAACCTTGGGCTTACACAGGGACACTTTGCTCAGCCTGGAAGGAGGGGACTGTACCTGCCTATACTGAACCCACCAGGTTTAAATGAATTCCCAGGGGAGTCTTGGCCCTGGAGGAGATGGGAATGGAGGGGAGGGGCTGGGGGAAGGTGGGGGTGGGAGGGGGAGGACAGGGGAACCCATGGCTGATATTTAAAATTAAAACACAAATATAATAATAATTAAAAAAAGAAAAAAATTTAAAAAGGGAAAAAAATAGATATAAAATACTTCACTTAATAATAATTTTCCTTGATAATCAGTGCAGAAAAAACTGACCTGGGCCAGCAGACTGTTCTTTAGTGACAAAGACTAGGAGATCAGAAGATAAAGGATAGAGGACTGAGAAGATAAAAATTTTGAAATCAGTTGGATTTCCTCAAGTATGTCTTATGCCAAGTAAACTTACTAAGAAGTATGGCAACTTACATACAAGTTCCTGGGGAAAAATAAGACATAGTCAGCAGAAACTATTGTACAATGAGACTAAGTTTGTGGAAAACTAATCAAATAGTGTTGGACACAGTGTATCTCAAGGACATCAGAGACCAGCATGCACTACTGCCCCATAAGATGGGAAGAGTTAGGTTCTCAGGATCTGAAACCACAGCTCCCTCAAGGCTCTGGCCCCAAACTGTTACTGGATCTGCAAAGCCTGTTGTTGGTTTTAGATAAGAAATTATATTTATTCTACATACATCAGGGCTTCAGGGGAAGCCTCCATTGCTTAGTACAATCCTCAATAAAAAACAAGTAATGCTACTGTATTTTATTTTCTGCAGCTTCTGTATCAAATTATTACTTAGTTTTTGTAGACAAAGACATACAATAACTAACATGGCAATGAAACCAGTATCATCTTCTCCTAAAGCAAAATACGTGTAAGTCAACTGAACAATGGTGTAGCATTTTCTAAAAGTAAAATCAAGAAAATAATTTTTCTAAGCACCAAAACCCCTGGAAACAATTACAAATAAGCTATCCACATGAATAGTCTTTAAGAAACCAACAAAAGGTTTGGCTTTGTCCATCCAAACATTCTGGGAAAACTCCCACAAACAAGCTGTGTTAACCACTTAGAAAGGCTTATTTTAGCTTACAGTTTCAAAACATTTAGCTCCAGTGTGTTGGCCATGCCTGTGATTAAGCAGAATTCTGTGGTGGTAGGACATATTGATAAGGAAGCGGCTGGTCTCATGATGACTGCAAAGTGAATAGAGAGAAATGTCAGATTCCCAGTACTATCTTCTAGGACTCATGGCCAGTGACCAAATGTCTTCTCAGCAATTCCTGAATTTTAAAGGCACCACAACCCCCCAATAGCAACAAAGACTAGAGACTACGCCCTTGGGAAAAAATATTTATCAAAGCCATACATTAGATTGAAGGCATTTTTTAAAATTTAACAATAGGATTCACAGTGAATTAAAATTTTGAAATGCAGCATTCATATAACTTTGGATATAATATTTTGATTAACTGAGTATAGCTAAAAATAAAGAAAAAGAAAGCAAAATAGGGTAAACATCCATGTAGAGTGAGCAAATTAAGACTGGTAACCAGATAGAAATGGTTCAGTAAATGTAAGAAATGGGGACTAGAGTCAGCAGGTAAAAGCATTTACTGTTCTTGCAGAAGATACAGGTTTAGTTCCCAACAGACAAATGGCAGTTTACATCTGCCTGTTACTCTAGTTGGTGGAATCTGTTGACCTCTTCTGACCTCTGTGGGCACTGCAAACACACGGTGCACATACATGCATGCAATATTTACAAAATAAATCCTCATAAGTATAAACCAATTAAAGCAAGAAAGACACACCAAGATGGAAAAAAGTGATAACTCTGAGATGATAGGCCAAGTAATTTCTAAATAAAATCAGTTCAAACCAACCCTATGAGTCATAACATTTATTGAAATAATAAGCCTAATCCCTCATTAAAGGGAAACACATTTTCAAATTGGCTTTTATGGATCTTTTAGTTACTTTTCTCATTGTTTTGGAGAAATACTCAACAAGAACAGCTTAAGCAAGAAAGGATTTATTTTTGTTTCACTTTGAAGGGATACAGTCCATATCCTGAGGAATGCATGACAGCAGAGTCTAAGGTGGCTGGTCACATTGTATCTGCTCCTAGGAAGGAGAGAATGTAAATTCAGAAAGGGGTTTGGACACAGTGTCTCACTCCCTTTGCTACAGCTCCACAACCTTCCCAAACAGCACCAGCAGCTGGGGACCAACAATTCAAGTGTGTGAATTTATGGGGAGTATTTCACATTCAAACCACGAACAATAAGTATACTATGTATATACATGATAAATACTGACGTTTACTTAAAGGGACGAGAGATAAAGCCAGAGAAAAAAGAAAGACAACAATTACAATTGTAATAACTAAAGTGAAATTCAAACTGAAAGAAAACACAAGAGAAAAGATTAAATTGCATGAAAGAACACTGCATGTCAAAGGGTACTTGCCTTGGAGAAAGAACACGCTGCTTTCTAGTTCTCTGTGTGATTTACCAATCTTGGGAAACTGTATTCTGAGTTTCTCTGTATGGAAATAATAGTCCATACAAACCCTTTCTCACCTTCATTTCTGTTGTTGTGACAAGATATCCTGACAAAAAGTAATGTAGGTGAGAAAGGGTTTCAGCTTATAATTCTAGGTTATAGTCCATTATTGTAGGGACCTCAAGGCAGGAGCTTGAAGCAGGTATTCACACCCACAGTCGAGAGCAGAGGGAGAATAAATGCATACCTGCCTCCTGCACAGTCTATGGGCAGGTATCCACACCCACAGTCAAGAGCAGAGGGAGAATGAATGCATACCTACCTCCTGCACTGCCTAGAAAATGGTGCTGCCTAGATTCAGGGTAAGTCTGTTCATTTCAGTACAATTAATCAAAGCTTGCACAAGCTTGCCCACAGGCCAACCTGATCTATGTAATCTATCATTTTGGATTACAATTAAATCATTGTTTAATTGTTAACTGGGCAATTGTAACTAAATTATTTAATTGTAATAAATAATTGTAAATAAAATATAGTAAATGCATGACAGTTTTATTTTAAAAAAAGGTTTGGAATAAAAGAGACATGTCATTTTTAGATTTGATTCAAATAGTTAAAATATGAGAGATCAGTTACTGCCCAGTGTCACACCTTCAGAAGAGTCTCCTATTGTGGAAATGCAATCCGTACTCCAACAGTTGTTCCCACAACTCTCATTATCAGGCTTCCAACTTCCCAATGGTCTCCTCGGTTTTTGTTTTTTTTTTTAGTAGATTCTGTGTCCAGAATAGTTTAGGTGCTCTTTCTGATATGTTCTGGATCATGCTGTTTAAAATCAACGCAACCTTACCTTTTGAATTTCCCAGAAGATGGATTTATTCTTTGGTTGTGAATTTCTGAAGAAGGTGGCCACAGTGTCCTGGTTTGAAGACAAAGAAAAATAACTTAAAAGGATCCACTCAGCCATTCAGCGAAATACAGTGCTTTACCTACTTTGATTCCTACTAGGAGCTAAACATGGAGATTTCTCTATTGTTCTGTGATTCCTTTTAACTCCACAACTTGAATTGAGGGACTGTTGTGCCCATAGTAGATTTTGTCAAGCATGCAGGCATATACAATGCAAGACAATACTTTGTAATCTCAAATTCTTTTTTCTAAATAGTTCTCATCCTCCCTCTATGAGTTCTGAAAATAACAGTTTTTATTGTAAATCAAGCTGGCATATGATGTCATATACACAGACAGTCTACAGTGGCATGTGCCTTACAGTAATAGTCAGCTTGACTTTCACAGCTGGATTGGGGTTCCAGCGATAGTGAAGAGACAAAAAGAGACCTTCCACCCTTCACTACACAAACAAGAATATTCTCATTATATCACTAAAAAAAAGTGAAAGAGAAATGAGGAGGAATAACAGAGGTTGTGGAAAAAGAAAGAAGAGAACATGCATTGACTTTGTATATGTTCATACATCTTCAAATGATAACTAATTTGGCCTTTGCATATTGCTAGTTTGTATCTGTCTTTGAGTTCAGCTTGTGCTTTATATATTCATGCAAATCTGTCTAGCGAGGAGGAACATCTGGAATTCTAGTTACTATTCCATGAGAAGGAGGATTATTACCTTGTGCTTGTTTACAAAACTTAGTGTTTGAGATACCTCATATTTTCAATATTTAAAGCAAATCTAAAAATAACATGTCTCTCTTATTGCAAACCTGATTTTTGGGATGAAAATATTATGCATTTGCTATATTTTATTAACCCCATATGTTATGTCCATGTTCCTTTTCCAGCTCTGATTTTTAAATGAATTAACTATAACCAGTTTAATTCTAGCAATACTATATCTAACTTCCTGGTATGTATTTTATCTGAAAATAACAGAAAATTTGGGGCCTCAATTGCTGACTGAAAATTGAAAATATTTGGTGAGATAGTAGGAGCTAAAAAGCTGGAAGCTGCTTAGCTTTGCAGAAGCTAAAGACTTAGGAGCTGGGGAGACCTATCAGACCATAAAATACTTGCCTCACAAGCAAGGTGACCTGAGTTTAAATCCTTAGCACCCACACAACAGAAGCCAGGTGTATTGGTGCACACCTATAACCCTTGCTGTTGAAAGTGGGACCAGGAGGAACCCTGAGTCTTCAGTCCAGCTGCTATCAATGAATCCATGAGCTCTAGAGCCAGGAAAAAGCCTTATCTCAAAAACTAAAGTGGCAAGCAACAGAAAGATTCCTGCCATCAACCTCTGTCTTCTACACTTTTGTGTACACATATGCATTTGTATTAAAACACATGTGGACACATGTACACACATACAGAGAGGTTAAGGATAAACACACTTGTGGTGATATTTTGTTTGTGCTCTAACAAATAAAGCTTGCCTGAAGATCAGAGGGTGGAGCTGGCTATTAGTTAACCATAGAGATCTGGAGGTCTATACAGACAGACAAGAAGTGAAAGAACAGACAGAGAGAGGAATATTAGGCAGGCATAGACAGGAGCTCAGCCCCCTTTTTGTTCTGAGGATTCAGGGACTTTTCTGTTGCAGCCTCTCTGCAGCAAATTCCACAGGTGTATGGGCTCTAGACGTCATAGGAGTTAGCTGCTTTCCCATGTCCCCCCATGCAGATGGCTGGTTCTTTGGCTTCTTTTCTCCTGGTGGGTTGTGGGCTTTCCCTGGACCCACTTCTCAAACTGCTGTCACACTAGGTAGCTGCCTTGAAAACCCACTCAGGCTTCTACTGTTCTATGCAGCAGCAGTCAGCTCCACTTTTCACCACCATCTGAATGCGAATCATTAGCAAATCCGGTGAGACGACTGGGAATCTTAAACGGAGGAATTAGTTAAAAGAGAGAGTGTTTTCCCACATTATAAATTGGAAACACTAAGACAATGGAGGGAGTTAGGTCTCTGTATGATAATACACTGGATGTTTTAAAATGGAACAACTGAATGAGAGGATAATTAATTTAGATGGGATTTATGTAATGTCAATTATACAAATTATCAGTTTTATCATTTTTGTTTTATCACTAAAAATGTTGCTTAATATGAGTACTAAGATACAAGATTTAGGAAAAAAAAAACTTTTTTGTTTGTTTTTTGTTTTTTGAGGCAGGATTTCTCTGTGTAGCTTTGGAGCCTTTCCTGGAACTCACTCTGTAGCCCAGCCTGCCTCTGCCTCCATAGTGCTGGGATTAAAGTTGTGTACCACCACCTCCTGGTGAAAAACTTATTAAAACTGATCATAGAGATATTCAGACCCAGACAGAAGAATTTAAAAGAAAATCAATCTGAGCTTTGCATTATAAGGTTAGAGAGGAACAGCCTAAGGTTTTCAAATAACCAACTTTAATTTATCCAGTAACCTTACAAGAATTGACAAATAATAGCTATCCCCAAAGCTGTATAAGTCCAAAATGACTCCTATGGAAATGTCAGATTTAAGGAAATTTGAGGAATTGATAGTCTCATACATCAACTACTAATAGATTTATCCCTAAGGACTGCAGAGATGTGATTACAGCAGTCACGGAGCCTGGGCCTCAATTACAGTGGAGGACCTGGCAGAAAGATGAGACTAAGACCATTGAACACCAAAGTAGGCCTACAGACATGCAAATCTCCCAAGACTAATTCCATTCAAAGAGATTATTCAAATGTACAAAGACAAGCTCTATATGATAACCACACCCTGTCTCTATAAGATGCAGCAACTTTGGATGACAGAATTGAAGAAAACTGAATCATTTACTAAACTTATATTGGGCACAAAAGAAACTTTCACTGATTTCTTGACTTGAGCAATAAATAGAATGATACCAAATTCAGAAGCTAAACAAATAATAACTGAATCTCTGGCTTTTGAAAATGCTAATGCACCAAGCAAAAGGGTAATTAGGCCATTAAAGACAAGATCAGCACCCTTGTAGGAATGGATCTGAGACCCAGCCAATATTGAATCTCATAGTAATGATGATGCTTGGGTAGGAGAGGGAATTTCCAGAGGTTTAAAGAAAAATTGAGATGTAGGTGTTTCAATTGCAGTAAACATTGTCACCTAAAAAGGGTTGTAAACAGGACATTCCTAGAAACAATGTTTTCTGAGAATAATACCAGCAGAATGCCCTGATTTCTGAAGTACTCAGAAGGTATGGTAAAGGAAGCCATTGGACTAATGAATGTAGATCAATTAGGGACAGTGAAGGTAACCATTTACCATTGGGAAATGCCTCAGGGATGCCTGTCACAGGCCCCCATGTAACATTCAGTTCAGTCATTTCCTGTCACATGGAGGAAACTCCTTCCCAGAGCAATTAAAGAATCTAATGCCTGTTAAAAAAAAATACTGCCCTGGAAGATAGAATAGCTAGAGAAGAGAGAATAAAAAATTTAGGAGAAACCAAGTCAAAATTGATAAAGATTAGATTTGAACAAAAGGGACCTCTTGATTAGAAGAGGTTCATCCAACAGCATGACAGTTCAATCTAAACCAACTTATAAGATTAAATGCTTCTCATTTGATCAGATATGACTTGCCAAAAGGGAACCTCCTCAAAGTTAGGCTTGGGGCAGGGTTTTGTTTTTGTCTTTCAGGAAAATGAAAGCATCCAGCTAAGGAATCTGAAGAACACTGGACAAAAGAGATATGTGAAGAAAAGGACAGATCATTTGAAAAAAAATGTCCCAAGAAAAAGAGTAATTTTGCCTATCCATACATCATATCCCAACAGGAAATAATTTTATAAATCTTCCCAAATGTTTGTTTCTGCTGTTCTCTACAGACACATAATGTAAATGGTCTTTTGTAGTACCAGTTCAAGTAAAAATTAAAGCTGGTTTTAGAGCTAGAGTGTGGCTCCCTCTTCACTAAACATAGCATGCTTGTTAAAGTAAAATCCAAAATCTCTTTCTCATGTCCAAAAAGCCATCTGATATGACAAAGAAGAAATATCAAATTTAGGGACTCTTTTATTGCCACTAATTTTCATAAACCTTTGGTTTTATTTTGACTATTTAAAACTTACTTAATGTATGAATATTATCTCAAAATTTATATATATATATATCTTTTTGTCATGTTATTAATGGTCATACAGAGTATAAACTAATTCTAGAAAAAGGCTTCATCTTGCTTCCTTTACATGATTTCAGGTTTGAGTCTCTATCAGGTAACTAAGAATTAAGTTTATGTACTCTGGATTTATATGACAAATATGGATCCTTTAACTTCTTCAAGATACACTGCATATGACATTTAAGATGTTTAAATTTTCTGTAGTGAATCATGACCATGCCTAACTGTGATCTTTGAAGTCTCCAAAAGGATGATGAGGCCCCACAACAATGATTCTACCAGGACTATTATAATGCCACTGAGCTTAAAAACACCACCCAAAGATCAACTTTAAAATACAAAATGCTCAAGACTATTTCAAGGTGGCTAGCTGAGATGATTCAGCCTTACAGATTACAGGACGTGAGACAAGCCCTGCACTTTTCCATTACACAGAGAATGATTATACAGAGACCTGGAAAACAAATGATACAGCTACCTCTCCCAGGACTTGATGACCCACAATTTTCTTTTCAGTATCCCCTAAAGATGCCATTGCCCACAGACAGCAGGAAGTAAATTTAAGAACACAGCATCCACATTCCCAAGAGGTGGAGTAGGTGGTTTTGGTCGTTCATTTGGGTTATGGATATTTGTCATTGTTTAGGGTGGTTGTTAAAAGTTGTTATTGTTAGTGATTAGGAAAAATCAAACAAAGGAGATTAGATTCGGAATTCTTTTTTTTTTTTTAAGAAAAAAAAAAGAGGAATATAGAAATAATAGGATTAAAAGGGTAAATTATTGAATCTACTTTTAAAAAGCAAGTAGCCTGGTGGCAGTGGTACACACCTTTAATCCCTTGTTAATTGCTCTTAGGTCTGTTAACATTCTCCATTTACAAGATTTCTTTTTAATAACAAAATAGGAGAATTCCAAGGGCTGGTAGAGTCTTCAATGTATTGAGCATTTAACTTCTCTTGAACCAGCTGTTCTGAAGCTTGTAGCTTCTCTTTTGTCAAAGGCCATTGTCCAACCCATACAGATTCATTAGTTAGCTATTTTAAAGGTAGGGATTTTGGTACTTCTGAGAATTCAATAGCAGTTGTGCTTTGTTTATGTGCAGCCTGAATATTTAGTGACTTTTAAATAGTATGTTATACTATTATTCCTAGAAACATGCATTGGTCTGTATTCCCTTTCCTAGATTGTAGGAATTCTCTTCTGGGAATTCCACTGCTATAACAGATCTCAGCCCCAAAGATTAACTGCTATATTTGCTACACATGGCTTCAACCTTCCTTTCTGATCTTCTGGCCCTATGTATTCAACCTATCTCAAGCTCTGTTTTATCAGAGTTAGGGTTCCAATCCCTAAAATTAGACATCTACTTCTTGAAGAGGCCAATTCAGATGCAATGATTTTGATGTAATTTCGGTCACATCTGCACCTGTGTCTACCAGACCTACCAGAACAATGCCATTAATTTGAATTATAAGCTTTGGTCTTTGTTCATTTATGGAAGTCTGTCAAAATATTCATATTATTGTGTTCTTTGGAACATTTTATTCATCTAACAAAGCTGTTTTATCATCCAGTGCAGTATCATTCTTTACATTAGGCATTAGTTTATTTAATTCACCCAGAGAGGAATTTCCTCCACAGTGACTGGAAATGTTTGGACCACGTTTGATTTGGAGGCCTGTACAAGGCCCCCTGAGGTGTTTCCTGCCAGTAAAGGATTGCCTTATATATCTATTATTGATCTGCACTCACTGGTCCAATGTCTGCCTTTGCCACATCTTCTACATAACCCAGAAGTTTGGGGTCTCCTGTTTGGGTTATTACTAGAAGGAGTATTACTGCTAGGAGAATCCTATGTACACATTTTGCTTATATGTCCTCGTGTACCACATTTAAAGCATTTGGTACCTTGGGGCCTTCTTCCACCTCTGGAAATTGCCTCTCCTATCCAATCCTTATTATTATTGTTAAGAGATTCAACACCATTAGTATACTGAATCCATTCTTCCAGAGGAGCTGATTTGACCTTTAATTGTGTAAGTATTCTTTTTCATTCTGTATTAGCATTATAGAATGCTAAGGACTCAGTTAATACTTGTCTTAATTATTTTTCTGACACAGCTTTCATTACAGTTGTGGTCAACCTTTGTAAAAAGTCAGTGAAGTGTTCTTGCGATCCCTGAAATGTCTTTGTGTATACCTCAGTGGGTTTTCCTGGGTCTAGAATTTTTTCTCAAGCATTTAGAGCTGCTATACAGCATAGGGATATTGTATGGTCATCATAAATAGCTTGTACATTCCTATCAGTGAAATATCCCTCACTAAGAATTTGATTTTGGGAGATCTCAAAACCTCTGATTTTTTACCTTGTTGCTCTAAAATTCTTGCCTCTTCTCTCAATGAGCTCTTCCATTATAACTACTGGCTATATCTAGAGCAGCTGAAATTAAATGATTCCAGTCATCTGTAATGATTATATGTAAAGTAGACCACGAATTTAACATCTGCCTTACATATGTTGAGTGTATGCCATACATGACTATTGCTTCATTTATATTTTTAAAAACCTCTCATCAAAATTGGTTGGTAATGTATATTCCTTATATGGCTCAGGGTGTCTATCATCTGCTGGCTTCTCATTGATGATAACAGGATAAGCCACTATATGAGAGCCATCTGGAGATGTTATGATCTGTATGGTATTACCCTTCTGCTTATTAGGTCCCTTGTTATGTTTACTGAGAGTTTCTTCCAGGACTTACAAATGAGTACCTAGGGTCTGTCCCAGTGAGTGAACCTCTACTGTTGCAAGAGATTCCAGATTTCGCATGGCATCATGCAACTTTAACTCAACATGAACTATGATAATGACATTAAACTGACAAACAACATCCAAAGATAGGCATTGGACTACAAACTGTGCAGAACAATTTTGAGATGGCTAGTTGAGATGGTTCAGCCTCACAGATTACTCTAGTCAGGACTAGAGAGACAAGCCCTTTTCTTTACCATTATGCAGAGACTGGACAACAAATGATATAGCTACCTCTCCTAGAACTTGACAATTAACCCAATTTTTTTTTCTTTTCAGGATCTCCTAAAGATGCTATCACCCCCAGACAGCAGGAAGTAATCTTAATAACACAACACTCAAGAGGTGGAGTAGGTGGTTGTTGGTCTTTCATTGGCTTATGGATATTTGTCATTGTTTAAGGAGATTGGGTACAAATTGTTATTAGTAATGGTCAGGAAAAAAAGCTGAACAAAGGGGATTAGATTCAGTGTTCTTATTTGAAAACAAAAGAAAAAAGAAAAAAGAGGATATAGATATGGTAAATAAAAGGTAGATTATTGAGTCTACTCTGAAAAAAGAGATATAGAAATGATTGGATGAAAGGGTAGATAATTGAATGTACTCTGAAAAGAAGAAAAGGAGAATATGGATATGATGAAATAAAAAGATAGATTATTGAATCCACTTTTAAAAAGCAACTACCAGTTTTAAATATTTTATATTGGATTGGATTTTTTATATTGTATACAAATTTGCATTTTGATACGAAGTTGAGATTAATTTATTAGTATATACTGTACATATGTTTTTATTCTCGTTCAAGGTATTTATTGTACTTATACATCTTATTTAACAATGTAATACAAATTGCTAGTCCTCGAAACTTATTATTACCAACAAATTAAGATATAAAGAAATGCATGTTAGTAGTTAGACACCTATTACAATCAAACTTGTAGTCAGGTTAGGTATGTTTTCAAGGTCAGAGATATATTTTTGGATAGGTCATCTTCAAACAGTTCACAGATCTGCAGAATATGTAATTTAAGGTATTTTAATAACATAGATTCTTTTTTAATGACAATGAGACAAATCTTCTCCTGGCAGCATCAACCTACTTCAGAAAGGATGATGAGCATTGAAGAAGCTCTATATGGAGTTTACTTTCTCTGTGGCAAAAGGTAGTTACTGGGCAAGAAAGTTCCATTGCCTCAACTGATGACAGTATGCTGTCAAAATGGACAAGCAGGACACAAAAGAAAGGACTGCTGAACTTTGCCAAGACAAAGTAGGAAGGCCCTTCATAGTATCCTGCTTCACAGAAAAGTATGTCAGATATGCTAGGCCTGTAGGCTGAAGATGGATGCCTCAATATTGCAAAGGAACCTTGGGTAACTATCTATGCAGCCAGCTGTTTCTGTCATATTTTTTGGAAGACGCTTGCCTCAGGTCTCTGATGGACTTGAAGACTAGATAATTAGAATTTTCTTTGTTAACAAATTCAGAAAAGAAATTCATTAAATAGATGTAAAGTGTGTAAGTTTGAAAGACATCAAAAGATAGTTTTGGTTTAGAAACAGAAAGTGAATTAGGTAGAACATTTTTGACTCACCAAAACAAGAAAAATAATGAAGTATTTTCTCTGAAACTGTCAAATATTAATAGATTGGACATTGTTAATGTAATTCTTGACTGTGTATATTGTATATAGTTACTGTGGCTATTGTATATGGGTTTTCTTATATTAGTTATAACCTTTTATATTTTAGACAAAAAGGTGAAATGTGGTGATATTTTGTTGTGTACCTAAAATTTGCCTAGAGATTAGAGGACAGAATAAGACTCTAGATGAAATATGGAGGCCAGGCAATGGTGCTTCACACATTTAATCATAGCACTTGGGAGGTAGAGGCAGATGTCTGTCTGGATTTCTGTGAGTTCAATGCCACACAGAGCTACACAAGATTAATCCAGTCTAAGAGAGAAAAGAGCCAGGCAGTGATGTCACATGCCCTTAATCCCAGAACTTGAGATCTCATGCCTTTCTCACCAGTATTTGTGAAGCACACACACCATTAATCCCAGTATGAGAAAGAAAGTGAAATGGCTAGGTAGAGAAAGGTATAAATGTCATGGGGAGACAGGAACTAGAGCCTGTTGGCTGAGAACACAGAGGCTTGCAATCTGAGGATTTGTGAAGATCTCATCTTACATTTGCCCTGAGGATTTGGTAGTGGTGAGAAGTTTTTCTAGTGACTTGTTCCTTTGTCTCTCTGATCTTTCAATAATTACCCCTATATCTGGATCCAGGGTTTTTTGTTTGTTTGTTTGTTTGTTTGTTTGTTTAGACCATTTAGGACATGTACAACATCCTATGGCCTCTACTATCTTAGATTTAAGGTTAAAAAAAACCTTAGGGTATGCTTTCCTTAAAAAGATCTTGTATCTTCTCTCCCACATGAGTGTTCTGATGTATCTGCTGGACTAGTTAAGTGGCAAAACCTGATGGGAGAATGACCAATTCATTTGGTGTCTTGAACCATGCTTTCTCATTGTAGGTTTTTTTATATGTGTGGATACTCTAGAGCTCTTGGTCAGGGTAAGCTGGAAACTTGGCAGTGTTGGTGCTACCTACTTTGCTAGTGAGACCAACAGGATGGTTATCTTCTGGAGAACAACTTCCTTTGCTGTTGTTTCCCATTTATATGGGGTCCTCTCCTTTCTCATGTCCTGGATGGTGCATAACAGCTATTTCTCTAGGCAGTCATTTGACCTATAAGAGATTTAAAGTCTCTTGTTTATTTTTAATAGTCTTGCCTTCTGCAGTAAATAACTCTCTTTCCATATAGATGGCATCATGAACATGTACTGTGGCAAACACACAAACACATACTGACTATCAGTATAAATGTTAAGTCTTTTTATCCTTTCCCTGATGTAGTGCCTTAGAGGTATCAATTCAGCCTCTGAGCTAATGTCCCTAGAGTCAGGGCCTCTGCCCATGTATCCTTGTTCTCAGTGGTGACTGCTGCCACTGAGTACCTGGTACCAGCCTTGATGAAACTACAGACATCAGTATGCCATGTTATCTCAGCTCTCATCAGAAGGACATCCTTGAGGTCTGACCTGATTCCATAGAGATCACTCAGGATGCCCACACAGTTGTGGAGAGGTCTATCTAGGTCCAGATCTGGGTAGTAGGGTGGCAGGATTCAAGGCACTACTGCTAGTGAACTGGATTTTGGGTGGGTTTAAGAGCAGAGCTTGATGATGAGCCAGCCAAGCATTAGTTAACCATCTATTGACAGGGTGTTAAAGAACTCCATCAATAGCATGGGGATTGTCACTTTTAGAGTTTGCCCCAAGGTCAGTTTGTCTGCATCTTTAACTAGCTGGGCTGTTGCTATTATGCAGAGGCAAGCAGGCTGTCCAGTGGCCACTGGTCCAGTTTTTTGAGAAGTAGGCCACCAGCATCTTCCATGGACCAAGGGCTTGTGTCAGTACCCCTTGGAAACCTCCTTTTTCTTGTCCATATATAGGTAGAAAAGTTTGGTGATATCTGGTAGTGCTAAAGCAGGTGCATTTAATACAGCTACCTTAAAGACTTTTTTAATCTGTGTAGATGTAACCATCTTGTTAAATAAGAAACACAGAGCCAACTGCAAAGTTAAAAGCCAAGAGGTCAGAGCAATAGCTGAGAGCTAAAAACCTTACCCTTCACTGATGCTCTGTCTTTCCTCTCTGCCCCAGACTACTTCTCTCTCTCTCTCTCTCTCTCTCTCTCTCTCTCTCTCTCTCTCTGTGTGTGTGTGTGTGTGTGTGTGTGTGTGTGTGTGTGTGTGTGTGTGTTTATAGACATTCTGTTTTGCTTTTGCATTGGTTGTAAACCCAACCACATGACTTCCTCATCATTGCCTGTCTGTACAGACCTCCAGGTCTTCTATGGTTGGTATTGAGATTAAAGAAATGTGTCGCCATTCTGTGGATATCGCTCTGTGTAAATAAAGTTCTGATTGGCCAGTGGCCAGGCAGGAAGTATATGTGGGACAAGGAAGAGGAGAAGGCAGGGAACAGGAAGGCTGGGAGGAGACACCACCAGCCGCTGCCATGAGAAGCAACATGTAAAGACACTGGTAAGCCACAAGCCATATGGCAAAGTATAAACTAACAGAAATGGATTAATTTAAGATAGAAGTAGATAACAAGAAGCCTGCCACAGCCATATAGTTTCTAAACAATGTAAGTTTCTGTGTGCTTTCTTGGTTGGGTCTGAGCGACTGTGGGATTGGCGGGTAAGAGAGATTTGTCCTGACTGGGCCAGGCAGGAAAACTCTAACTACAAATGGCGCCCAACATGGGGCAAGACTTTCCACCTAAAACCTGAGAAAAAAGATTCTAAGATAGAGCTAAGTTGTCTCTCTCAAGTTAGTGGCAGCCTGCTGGTTTGAGCTACTATGGCGGATTCCTGACATGTGCATCTGACCTGCAGTGTGACAGGAATGAGAAGTCTACAAGCGGCATTTTACTCTGCTGTGTGGTGGATTTAGCCTTTGATAGTTAAAAAAAAAAAAAAAAAAAAAGAAGAAAAAAGGTTCAGGGCTATGCACTGCTTTGATAGAACTGCTTCTGATAGTTGATGGTACACATGGCTCCAGACCCAAAGCTGGAGGTAAACTGTACCACTGCCATGTTGGGAAGCTGAAGTGGGCAGAGAGCCAGCAGCCACAGCAACATTTCAATCTTACAAAGTTGGATATTACACAGAGAATCTGGATTATGTTGTCTTTGGGATTTTTAACTGCAGAAAAAGATTTGACCATAAAAGCTGTTGAGTTAAACAAATATGTAAATTTTAAAGGTATCTTGACTTCAAATTTTGGATATAAGGATATGTTGCTTTGGAAAAGAGTCTCTGCTTTTGTTTCCACAGAAAGCCAGAAGCTGTGGACTTGTTCCAGATTAAGATACATCAGGTTTGATCAGCCAAGACCACCTGAAAGGTCTCTGATGACACAATTGCCCAGATGACTCAACATCCAAAATGGTTTCAAGGCAACTGGCTCAGAGGTTCACCCTCACAGACTACTGCATAATCCTAAAATTTTCTTTGTATCCCCATAAGATACAGAGCCCCCCTCTAGCAGGAAGTAGTAAGAAAAACTATGCCCAAATTCCCAGATGGCTTTGGAGATGGAATTGGCTCACTCCTTCTCTAAACCCAGGCATATTGTTAAAAGAAAAGGTTAAGAGATTCTTGTGTCCCAAATCAGAAGAACCCTCTGGTGTGGGACAGAGAAAAAACAATATTTTTATTTAAAGCAGGTTGATTATAAATGTGATCTCTTTCTAAAGAAGAAAAGGGGATATGATATTGATATAGTAGTCTGAAAGGGTAGATTAAGGAACTTACTTCTAAAGAGCAACAACTTGTTTAAAATGTTTTACATTGGTATAGATTTTAGTCTATTGATATAAACTTAAAGTTAATTTTGTCATACTGTGTATATATTTCTACTCTTGTTTAAGGTATTATGTTTATATAGCTCATTTTAAATTGTAATGGATAATTAAAAATAGATTAATAATTAGTCATCTATGATAATCATACTTGTAGCCATGTTAGTTAAGTCTTCTAGGTTTGCATAGAGCTATTTCAGATAGATAGGTAATCTTCAAATACTTCAAAGACCTTCAGAATATGGCATTTAAAATATTTTTAAAATTTAGACTTTCTAGACAGTGAGACATGTCTGCTCCTGGCAGCACTGATTTACTTCAGAGAGGAGGATAGGCATTGAAGACACTTCATATCTTATCTTCTCCTTGGCAAAAAATAGCCATTTGGGCAAGAAACTGTTCTTGCCTGGACTGCTTGATCGACTGGACATACAGGACCCATAGAAAGGTGACCACTACACTTCACTTTATAAAATGGTCCTCAGGCTCCTGCTTTGCAGAGGAAACTGCCAGACATTGTACAGGACACTGAGAAAAGTGACTGAGAGAGTCTAGCCCTGTGGGCTGAAGATAAATGCCCCAACTTTACAAAGGAACATTAGGTGACTGTCCAGGCTGCCAGCTGTCTCTGTCTACTCTGCAAGACTCCCTAAAGTTGCTTGCATCCTTCTCCCAGTTCTCAGGTAATATTAAATCCTTCTGAGGTCTTTGATGTGGTTGAAGACTAGATAGTTATAATTTCCTCAATTATGATAAAAGATAATATAAGACTCACAAATATAAGATAGATAGGATATCTTCTTCAATAATGTAACTGTAATTCTTGCTTGATAATTGTTTTGTTATATGTAATTTTACTATGTAAAAGTTAAAACCTTCCTTTAACAAAAAAGAAAAGGGGAAGTGCTGCGGATATTGCTCTGTGTAAATAAAGTTCTGATTGGCCAGTGGCCAGGTAGGAAGTATAGGTGGGACAAGGAAGAGGAGAAGGCAGGGAACAGGAAGGCTGGGAGGAGACACCACCAGCCGCTGCCATGAGAAGCAACATGTAAAGACACTGGTAAGCCACAAGCCATGTGTCAAAGTATAAACTAACAGAAATGGGTTAATTTAAGATAGAAGAATGAGATAACAAGAAGCCTGCCATGGCCATACGGTTTCTAAACAATGTAAGTTTCTGTGTGCTTTCTTGGTTGGGTCTGAGCGACTGTTGGATTGGCGGGTAAGAGAGATTTGTCCTGACTGGGCCAGGCAGGAAAACTCTAACTACATTGCCATGCTGGCTGTATCCTGGAACACACAGAGATCCACCTAGCTCTGCCTCCCAAGTGCTGGGATTAAAGGTGTGCACCACCACCCAGCTTCTGCTATGGCTTGCTCTGACCCAAGGCAACTTTATTAACATACAAATAAAATCACATTTCAATACAAAAAAAATCACTATATTTCCCCTTTTCTATTTTAATAAAAAGAAAAAGGGGAAAAAGTTATAACTAATATAAGAAAAACTATATACAAAAGTACAATAACTATATACCATATGTACAAGCAATAAATACCTAAACAATGACTAGTCCATTTGCATTTGACAAATTCAGAGAAAATAATTCCATTATCTATCCTATTTTGGTAAGTCCAAAATGTACCTGATTCACTTTCTATCCTAACTTATATTACTAACAGAACTGTCTTATAACATCTTTAAAATTTATACATTTACACCTCTAGTGAGCTTCTTTTCTGAAATTCTTAACAAGGAAAACCATAACTATAACTAACTGATCTTCAACTCCCTCAGAGACCCAAGAAGGAAATAATATTACCTAATAAAAAATAAAAACAGGAAGTGCATGCAAGCAGCTTCCAAAAAAAAAAAAAAAAATGTGAGTTGACAGAAACAGCCAGCTGCTTGGACAGTTACCTGAGGTTTCTCCGCAGTGTTGGGGCATTATGTTCTGCCTATAGGCTTAGCATATCTGACAGACTGATTTGTGAACTAGGATGTATACAAGGTCAACAGTATGACCTCACATTTGGTGAGAGCAGTCCATGTACCAGAAATACCTGAATTCCATTACTGTCAGGTCATGAGTCAGGATTTTAAATTCTGGAAATTATTAATTTTTTTTAAATTCAGCTGTTCATTCTTCTTGCTGTGTGTGTGTGTGTGTGTGTGTGTGTGTGTGTGTGTGTATGTGTGTCTTCATCTTGGCATTCCATTCTTCTACACATACCTCCATTAAATGCCAGTCTACTATTGAGAGGGGTGAGCTTAGTTATTCTTCAAGAATAACTGTTTCATCTGCTGTTCCACTGCATCTCAGAAGCCATTGGCCCACTGCCTGTTAAGCTGCCTTCAAAGAAAAGGGCATGGTACCTTTTCCAGATTGCAAAGGCCACTCATTTCAGGGATGGTACCATATTGTACTGGCTTCAGAAGATGCCTTTTGTTAAAGCCACAACCACACTTGTTTTGGCAAGAATCAGTAGTCCTTTGTTTCATGTCCTGTCTGTCCTGTTTGTCAGCAGTTGATTTGAGGATACGTTGTTGTCCAGTGGCCAACTTTTGCCACAATGAAAGTTAACTCCATATGCAGTTTCTTCAATGCCCATATTTTCTCTGAAGTAGATTGGTACTGCCAGGAGCTGACATGTCTCATAGTCATAACAAAAAAGAAAAATTCCTAAGTTATTAAAACATTTTAAATGTCATATTCTGTAGAGCTCTGAAGGGTTTGAAGATGACCTGTCTATCTAAAATATATCTGTTAGATCTTGAAAACACACCTAATATGACTACAAGTTCAATTGTAATGTCTAACTACTAACTTTTATTTCTTTATATCCGAATAGTTGGTAATACTAACATTCAAGGAATAGCAAATTGCATTACATTGTTAAATGAATGGTATAAGTACAATATCTCAGGAAAGATTTGAAATATGTGTATGGCATATTCTAACAATCTAAATATATATATAATTTGTATACAATATAAAACAATGCAATCCAATGTATATTATTTAAAACTAGTAATTGCCTTTTTCTTTTATCTCTCTCTATATTTTTAAACAAGCACCTTAAATCTAATCTTCTTTGCCTAGCCCTTTTCCTAACCCTTAACAACAACTTGTAACCAATCCTCCTAACCAAAGAAAACTATCCCAGACCCAAAACCCATTAAAAGACAAAAAAAAAAGAAAAAAAAAAAACCTGCCCCACAACACCCCTTTGGGAATGTGGGCATTGTATTCTTAACATTGCTTCCTTGAATGCATTGGCACCAGAGATCACTTTGTAAATATAACACCAGTAGCACAGACACTGAGACCTGTTGAAACTGAGAAGCTTTTGTAGAGCAAAGGACATGGTCAACAAGACAAAGCAACAGCCTACAGAATGGGAAAAGTTCTTCACCAACCCCACATCCAACAGAGGGCTGATATCCAGAATATACAAAGAACTCAAGAAATTAGACATCAAAATGCCCAACAGTCCAATGAAGAAATGGGCTATAGAACTAAACAGAGAATTCTAAATAGAGGAAGTTCAAATGGCTGAAAGACATTTAAGGAATTGCTCAACATCCCTAATTATCTAGGAAATGCAAATCAAAATGACTCTGAGATACCACCTTACACCTGTCAGAATGGCTAAGATCAAAAACACAGAAGACAGCTTATGCTAGAGAGGATGTGGAGCAAGGGGAACTCTCCTCCACTGCTGGTGGGAATGCAAGCTTGTACAGCCCCTTTGGAAATCAATATGGCGCTTCCTTAGAAAATTGGGAATCCATCTCCCCCAAGACCCAGCTATAGCACTCTTGGGCGTATACTCAAGGAATGCTCAATCATACAACAAGGGAATTTGCTCAGCTATGTTCATATCAGCATTGTTTGTAATAGCCAGAACCTGGAAACAACCTAGATGCCCTTCAACTGAAGAACGGATAAAGAAAATATGGTACATATACACAATGGAATACTACTCAGCAGAGAAAAACAATGACATCATGAGGTTTGCAGGCAAATGGATATAGAAAAAAATCATCCAAGTGAGGTAACCCAGACTCAGAAGGATGAACATGGTATGTACTCACTCATAGGAGGATACTAGATGTAAAACAAAGATGACTAGACTGCTACACAACTCCAGGGAGGCTACCTAGAAAACGGGGCCCTAGGAAAAACACAGGGATCTTCCAATGACAGAGAAATGGATGAGATCTACATGAACAACCTGGATGACAGTGGGAGTAATGAAGGGCAAGGTTTGAGGGGAAGAAAGCTTAGGGGAGCAGGAGATCCCACCTGGATCAAGAACAGAAAGGGAGAACAAGGAATAACAGACCATGATAAATGATGACCACATGAGAACAGGGACAGAAAGAGTGCTGGAGAGGTCCCCAGAAATCCACAATGATACATCCTCTGTAGACTGCTGGCCATGGTCGTGAGAAAGCCTGATCTGACCTAGTCTGGTGATCAGATGGCCAAACACCCTAACAGTCGTGCTGGAACTCTCATCCAATAACTGATGGAAGTGGATGCAGGGATCCTCAGCCAGGCCCTAGGTGGAGCTACAGGAGTCCAATTGTCAAGAAAGAAGAGGGACTGTAAGAGTGAGAATTGTTGAGACCAAGACTGGAAAAGCACAGGGACAAATAGCCAAACGAATGGAAGCAAATGCCTTATGAACCAAAGGCTGTGGAGCCCCCAGCTGGATCAGGCCCTCTGGATAAGTGAGACAATTGAATAGCTTGAACTGTTTGGGAGACACTCAGGCAATGGGACTGGGACCTGTTCTTAGTGCATGAGCTGGCTGTTTGGAACCTTGGGCTTACACAGGGACACATTCCTCTGCCTGGAAGGAGGTGACAGGACCTGCCTGTACTGAATCCACCAGGTTTAAATGAATCCCCAGGGGAGTCTTGGCCCTGGAGGAGATGGGAATGGAGGGGAGGGGCTGGAGGGAAGGTGGGGGCACAGGCAGGAGTGGGGAGAACAGGGGAACCCATGGCTGATGTGTAAAATTAAAACACAAATATAATTTAATAAAATAAAAATAATAACAGGATTGAACAAAAAAATCCTCCTATTATCAAACTTTTCAAAGTAACTTCATTATTTTTAAGATTGGTAAAAGAACAATAAGAGCTTTTTAATTAAAATAGATCTTGCAACTATATTGCTTATCATATAATTATATATCTAGTGATAATATCTATACCCTATATGGCAATATTATACAAGTGAAAACTGACTTTTGTTTTTTTTATTTTTACTAAGTACATGACAAATATTAAAAGCAAATCTAACACATATTTAGTATCCTCATTGACTCCAAAACTCTAGAATAAAAATTGGTTCTTGTAACTTCAAAAAAAAATTGCTTTATTTTAAATCTTTATTCTGAAAAGAAATCTTTATTCTGAAAAGAAAAATTTTGGGTTAATTGTCAAATTCTAGGAAAGGTAACTATATTCTTTGTTATCCATAATGCCAAAGTTTTTTTTTTTTTCAGAGTTGCCAAAATACTTCTGTGTAGTTCAGTCAAGGGGAGCCTTCTGTCCTCTTATTGCCTCATACAAGGGCTATGCCAGCTCAGCAAAACACAGGATCCAAAGTCTACAGAATCTAGCACACTCCAAGAATTCTCTCACCTCTCAATGTATTTCTTTCCTTGCTGTTGATAGTTATCTCTGGCCCCCCTCGAGTATGTATCCCAGATAAGTTACCTTAGTCTGTCAGAGTTGAGCTTTCTTCACTGACACATGCTATCCCTGGTCTCCCAAAGTTTTGAACAGTTCCTTATTGGCTGCTTTGCATGTTTCCAAGATGTCAGCTGTTATTAGATCATCCACATACTGTAATAGGTTGATATTGGGGTGGGTCTCTTCGTACTCACCCAAGTCCTCATGGTGAGTGAGTTTATTTACCCCTGTGGTAGCCATGTCCAAGTCAGCTGTCCACTGAATCCATCTTCTGAGTCCATCCATTTGAAGGTGAACAAGGGCTGGCTGGCTGGGGCCAGTGGCAGGCTGAAGAAGACATCCTTGAGATCTAATACAATGTGAATAGCCCTTTCTGGGGCCAAGGTACTAGGTACTAGCACATAAGGATTGGGCACTGTGGAGTGAATGTCTTCTACCCATTTGTTAACCTCTAAGGTCATGCTCTGGTTGGTAGTCAATAGATTTAGGCTTTTTAATAGGCAACAGAGGTGTGTTTTAGGCTGATTGGCAAGGGATCAGTATACCCAAGTCTCTGAAGTGCTTGATGTGAGGGGTGATTCCTAATTTGGCTCTCTAGGCATTGTGTATTGTCTGGCATGTGTTGGAGTTGCATCAGCTTTCAGCTGTACTAGTATGTGGTGGTGGGGGGGCTGCACATTGCCAAGCCAGATCCCTCTATTTCTGCCCATGCCTGGCGAACTTTTGAGCCACCTTTGTAGTAGGTCCCCATTGGCTTTTTATTTGAGAGGCTCATGAATAACTTACATTCATCTATGAGTAACATGGTGAACAAGTGTAGTTCCTCTCCCTTTTGATCAGTCACTGAAATTCTAGTCTGGTTGAAATGGATGTGGCCCCCATTGTGGTTAATAAATCTCTTCCAATAATGAGTATGTACATTCAAGAATAACCAGAAAAGAGTGAGTTACCTGATCCTTTCCTATGTCTACGATTTTCTATGATCTTTGGGTAGTACATGAGTACCGGTTCATCCCTATTGCCTGTTGTACCCAGGATTGCTTTTGGAATATTTGGCCAAAGGGTTGTTTCAGGATAGAGTGCTGTGCTCCAGTGTCTACCAGAAAATCTATTGGTTCCCTCTACCTTTAGGGTTACTCAAGGTTCACGAAGGGGTTCTGAGCACTTTCTCCTTCAATCGCTCATTTTTTCCAGTTCTCATACCTCTACTGACTCTGTTCTTGAGCTCTGTCATTCATCTTTTCAGTGCCCCAATTTCTTATAGTAACCTGGGCCTATTGCCTGGCCTTGTTCTTTGGACTTTGCCTCACTGTTTTGAGTTTCCAAAAGCCAATTCCCTTGCCTGCCTCTTAGCTTCAGGATCACCTGATGCAGTCAGGAGGAGCTTCATGAGTTCTTGTGTCTGCTTTTCTGAAGCCTTTGTTAGCCCTCCAGTCTGTCTTTCTTCCAGGGTCTCTCTGTTGTTAAACACTTTTTCCACAACCCTAATGAGTTTAGTCAACTTCTTACCTTCTAAACTTGCTAGCCTTTGTAACTTGCAGTGGATGTACAGAGCTGACTGGTTGACAAAAGCCAGGATCACTACAGATCTATTCTCGGGTGCTTTTGGATCTAAGGGTATCTGATAGGCTTCTATCAATCTTTCCAAGAAGACTCCTGGCATTTCCTTGGGTCCACGACACACCTGACTTACTTTGGACCAATTTGTGGACTGCTACACAGCAGTCGAAAGCTTCTTCCCCCACTAGAGCTTGGTGGTAGATTTTTAATATCTCCCTACCTTCCTCTGTATTAAAGTCACAGTCAGGTCACGTCAAAGGAAAACCAGTGTTTATGAGGCCTGCATTGGTAGTTGATCTTCTATCTGGGCCTAGAGGCAATTTCCAGGCTTCTTCCAGACTCCATTTCACTTTCTCTCCTCAGTACTGAAGAGTACCTGGAGCAGCTGGTAACAGCCATCCCATGTAGAGTGGTGAGTATAAAGCACAGAATCTTACAAGTCAATGAGACTTAGCAGGCTTTTCAAAATTCTTAGTGTTCTGCATCTTCCAATTATATAGGCCACTCATTAGTGAAAGGCTAATGGACAAACAAACTGCCTGCCATTGGCATCAGCTGGTCCCACAACACATAATGGGAGAGGGCCATAGTGTCAGCCACTGCAGCAAGCTCCTCCCTCCAAGACCTAGGGCTTGTGTGTAGGGCTCCTTAATCCCTCTCTTTCCCTATTGCTGTCCCTCAGTCCTCCCCTTGTGCCTCTACTCCTCTCCCTGTTCCTCCCTCCTGACCTACCTGGGAGTAGAGAGGGCCACTTGAAGATGGGAGAATAGGGTACAATGGCTTGGTGCGGATGGTTTGCCTCCTCCCTCTCCCTTTTGCTTATCCTTCTTCTCAGTGGCTACCACCACAATCCCCTTTAGGGGAGAAAGAAAGGGTTTCAACAATTTAGAGGGTTTCTCTATACGAAACTGCCAGGTGGTTTTGTAGGGGACCTGATCAGAGTTTCCTGGTGACCTATATACTATGTTTTGACTTGATAGATGGTTGCAAGGTCAAAAGTCTTCTCCTCCAGCCATCACACGTCAAGAGTGGGCCACTTGTTCCTGCAAAAAAATGGAGAGTTTACTTTTCCAGACCATAAGCCCTAAGTCATCAGGTGGAGCCCAGAAGTCCTTGAAGTTGTCTAACAGGATACTAAGGGAGGAAGGGGTGGATGCTGCTTGCCCAATCCTCTCTAGGATAAGACAGGAAGTTAGACAAGGAAAGACAGCAGTGATACAGACAAATGACTTCTGGTACAGTGCCTTAAACAGAAAACAGAATTGGGACAATAGCCTACCTTGCAGCTATATATGAGGTTCATTTTGCAGAAGTGAACTGTTGTAGTGTCCCAGCTCAACCGGGGTGACCAAGTCTCCTCATCCTACAAATAAAGGTAGATCAAAGACATCTCTTGTCCTATGCAGCTTGGGTGCCAGAAGTATGTCAACTTGACAGCACCTGGGCCAGCTTCAGGTTCAGTTCAGCTTGAGCTTCCCTGTAGCTGAAGTTTTCCTGTGTCCTACTTGGACCATGGTCAGGACAAATCTCTCTCATCCACCAGTCCTGAAGCTGCTTGGACCCAAGTAAACACACAGAAGCTTATATTAATTAAAACTGCTTGGGTATTAGCTCAGACCTACCACTGACTAGCTCTTACATTAAAACTAACTCATTTATGTTTAGCTACGTGACTTGGTACCTTTTCTCAGTTCTACCTTCACATCTTGCTTCCTCTGTGTCTGGCTGGTAACTCCTTGACTCAGCCTTCTTGTTCCCAGAGTTTTCCTCTCTGCTTGTCCTGCCTATACCTCCTGTCTGGCTACTGGCCAATCAGCACTTTATTTATTAACCAATCGGAGCAACACATTTATAGCACATAGAGCAATATCCATAGCACTTCTCAGAAAACAGAACAAAGAATACAAGAACACAAAGATCAAACTGAGACACACAAAGAGTGCCTGCTTACCAGCTGGCTGGATTTTTAAACCTGCTCACCTGTCAGGAGTCTTGGGGTGATTTCCCAGCCAATGCACCATATGTTTGTATCCACAAAAAGTCCCATAAAAGTCATGATGCAATCAGCAAGATCACTTATTATCTCAAGAGTAAAAATACCAGTATACTGGGGTCATATATCCTACAAAAAGACAAAATGGCAATCCTGAGAAAAGTTTGCAGCCTTCTTTTAAGAACAACTAAAGGAATTTTAAAAGTGGTATGACCATTCTACATAGGATTGACTTACACAACTGGCAATCATATTACTGCATTTCTAATTGATTAGGGCTAGCAGAGATGGGCTAAGTCTATAGCTTTTACTTCTTGGGCAAGTCTGGACAAGTCATGAGCTTTGTCCTTATTTGGTTATTACCTGTGGATGGAGGAGGGAAGTTGGTCTAGGCATATGTGCCATTCTCCTTGTCCAGTATTTGTGATTGATTGCTCTTTGTTTGTGAACTGAGACCTAGTTCTTAACTAAGAGCCTGTCATGATATTTGCCTTACCCTCTCATGGTGCAGGCCTATAGTGAGAGGGTGGGACCAGTGAGGGAGAGGACAAGCCTTCCCAGGGCCAGTGAAGGGTGGAACTAGTTCAGCACAGCATGGTTCTAATGACCCCCTTGCTAACACAGCCCATAGACATCACCACAGACCCTGGCTACAGCAAGACTATGGACCTACACATGGCCCTTGGCAGTATCTTGGCCTGGATATCACTTCCCCAGTGGCATCACAGACCCTTCAGATCAACATGGCCCTGGCATCAGCATGGTTCTAATTAACTGACAAGACTCTGGGCATCCAAAGAGCCCTTGGTGGCAACTAGAGACATGGACACCAACCCAAACCCCAGCCTCTGCAGGACCATGGATCCAGACATAACCCTTTGCAACAGATTGTGCATGGAGGTCTCCATGGCTCCAAGTGGCAACACCAGCCACCCAGATCAGCATGGCCCCAGGAATGGCACTGTCCTTGGACACCAATGTGGCCCAAGGTGGCCAACAAGACCCCAGTCATCCACATGGACCTCAATGACAACAGGAACCCCAGACATCAAGTAATACCCTGATTGTTGTAGGGTCACAGAGATTATCAAACTTTTACTGTATTATATAAATATATAAAAATAATTTGATTTATTTGTTTATTTGTTTGTTTGTTTGTTTGTTTTGGTTTTTCAAGACTGGGTTTCTCTGTGTAGCTTTGCACCTTTTCCTGGAACTTACTTGGTAGCCCAGGCTGGCCTCAAACTCACAAAGAGCCACCTGGCTCTGCCTCCCTAGCGCTAGGATTAAAGGCATGTGCCACCACTGCCCAGCAATAATTTGATTTTTATAAATTGACAACAGAAAATCACATATCAAATTTTTAGAAAAACCATATAGGATGAAATGAAAAAGTGAGTTGATAAATTTCATTCAGAAAAATTTGGCCAAAGAAAACTTAAATATATGAAGAAATTATTAAACCTTTTTGAAACAAAATAATAAGAATGAAGTAAATTGAACATGCCAGTTTTATATCACTTCCTCCAAATTTTATTTATGGGTTTGAAGTACTTCCAATGGAAAAAAATCCAGAAACTGTTTTGTAGATACAAATTTAAAATCCATGTAGAGTTGCCAAAGCCACTTAAATAGATTACATATGGAGAGCCTAAACCACCTGACCTCAAGATACAATGCGAAGAAAGTAATGGATACAATATTGATGAAAAAGGTGAGTACAGTGGTCAAAGGGAATATGTGGCCACCATGCAGGTGAAGAAAGCATCAACTGATTCCCCTCACAGATACACAGGTACCTTCAGCTGATCCCCACAAAGATGTCAAAGTGTCATCCAGTGATGCCCACAAAAATGCACATGTACCATCCACCAATTCCTACATAAATGTAAATGTATAGGATTCAGGGAACCCACATGTTGATGCACATATATGCTGTCAACTAACCTTCAATAGCACAAGCACTTCAGTCAAAAGGGACTCAGAGTATTCTCAAAAAAAAAAAAAAAACCAAAAACAAAAACAAAAAACAAAACTAAAACAACTATGCATCATCGTGCAAAGCCCAAAAAGCAGCAGTCTTAGATTCACAGAGTGGACCATGTGCAACATTGGAACAGCTGACTCCAGATGTTAAGAGGACAATGCCCTAGATTTCACCCCTAACCCAAGATTCATAAAATAAAAATTAGAAAACTAAATGTCATCAAAACAAAACAGAGTTTTTTGCATGATGCTTTTAGGCATGTGTAAATAAATGCACAAAGGAGGAAAACAAATTGTACAAAATATACCTTTAAAACAATTGATTTTATAATATATAAAGTACTCTCAACTATCAACAATGGGAAAATTAAAAATCCAGTTTGTCATAGGAGAGATAGCTCACTTAGGGAACCTTGTAATCCTGAGGAGCTGAGTTAAATCACCACAACCCACATTAAAAAAAAAAAATGTTGCCTGTAGAAGTACTCACTTGTAATAGCAATGCTGTGGAGGCAAGATATTTAGCTTATGTGGCTTGCTACACCTAGCTGATTTCACAGGCTCTTAGCAAGTGAGAAGCTATCTTTAAAAATTTGGTAGATGACCCTGAAGAACAATACCTCTGGGTTGTTCTTTGAATTCCACATACATGCACATACAAAACACAAATATCAAATGGATAGGTTAAAATTCTTGAGCAGACATGTTAGCAAGGAATATTTTTAGATAAAAATTAAGCACAAATTTCTTATAGCATTGGTCATAAGAAGAATCCAATAAGATCATGGTGAAATAAACTACATATATAAAACAAATGGATAATTTCAAAAGGACTAATTATACAAAACAGTGATAAGAATGTGGAGAAACTGAACACTCACAAAGTATGGGTAATAAATGTACTTTGGAAAATATCTGGGAGGTTTCTTAAAAGTAAAATATGCGTTTACAGTGCCATTTTTTCAGGTATTATGGTCTAAATATAAAATGTTCCCAATTTAAGATATTCAGATGTTTGAGCTTGTGGTGCTGTTAGGAAAAATTGTGGAACCTTGAGAAGGTGTAGTTTTCCTGAAGGAATGGGATATTGGGGATGGGCCCTGCCCTATTCCATGCTTCCTGATGCAGATACTATGTGACAGCTTGCCTCCAGCTCCTGCCATCATGCAACTCTTGCCATGATGGAATATGTACTTTCTAACTGTGAGCCAGAATAAACCTCTCCTGTGGTGGTTTGAATAAGAATGAGCCCCATAGATCTATAAATTTGAATATTTAGACACCAGGGAATGGCAGGATATGAAAATGATTAGGAGGTGTGACCTTGCTGGAGGCCTTGTGCTACTGAGAATGGGCTTTGAAGTTTGAAAATCCCACAGCAGGCTCAGTATCTCTCAGCCTATGGATCAAGAAGTAGCTCTCAGTCACTTCTCCAGCACCATGTTCCCTACCACCATTATCCCCTCCTTGGTGATAATGGACTAAATCTCTTATCTTAGTTTAGGTTTTCATTGCTGTGAAGTGACACCATGACCACAGCAACTCTTATAAAGAAAACATTTAATTGGGGTGGCTCACTTACAGTTTTATCATCACTTATAGCTCCATTATCATCATGAGGGGAGCATGACAGCATACAGCCAGACATGGTGCTGGAGTAGCTGAGAGTCCTACATCTTGCAGGCAAAGGACATTGACTGACAGTCACACTGAGGAAAGTCCTCATACTCTATAATAGTCTCACATTTGTTCCAAAGTCCAAAGTCTCTTCTGAGATACACAGCAATCTCTTATCTACAATCCCCATGTAAAAAACAAAATCAAAAAGCAAATCACATACATCCAACATATAATGGCACAGGATATACATTACCAATCCAACATGCAGGAAAAAGAACATAGCAAGGAAATACTGGACCAAAGCAAAATTAAGAACAAGCTGGGTAAACTCCAAACTCTGCATCTCCATGTCTGATGTCAAAACGTTCTCCATATCTCCAATTCAATTTAGAATTGTTAACTGTAACATAATTCTTTTTTCTTGCACTGTTTCTATTCCCTGTTATCACCTCTTTCTGGAAGTTATCCCATGATTCTGGCATCTCCAACATCTTGAGTTCTCCAAGGCAATCCAGGCTTCAACTTCACAGCTTCATGCAATGACATCTCTACTAGGCCTCAATTCAGAGACACACCTGACACATGCCTGGACTCAGTGGCTTTATTGCATTACTCCTTTCCTCTATCCTTAACTCTAAATACAGAATCACTTGACTGAAGCTGCCAATTTCTGCTGCTTGATGGGACTGGAATGTGCCCCCTTATGTATTTATATCTTCATCAGCTTTCTGTCTTTCACTGACTAAGCTTGGCTGTCCTGGAACTTTCCCTGTAGATCAGACTGACCTCAAATTCAAAGATCTACCTGCCTCTGCCTTCTCAGTGCTGGGATTAAAAGTGTGCCTCACCCCACCTGGCTCTAAGCTTTTCTTTAGCTCTTTTTTAGTTGGAAACATAGCTTAGTGGGATCTTGTGCTGAAGTCACCACTCCCTTCATTCCATTTGTTAATCCAGTTACCACCTTGAACACAGGATTTAGCTCTATTCTACTTCCTGGTACTTTTTTCTCCTCATTTTTACATTTTGTAATTTACCCTGCTCAGCTTGCTCCTTTACATTATAAATCTTCACTAGAATTACTACTTTAAACCACATGATAGAGTCTATACTAGGCTATTTTGTGATTACTACCAATAGAATTAATCCAAAATTCCTCACTTTAGCCTCAGGCAGACTCTTCAGACAAGGGGAAAAGTAGCCACTTTTTTCACCAAAATATTACCAGACCGGTTTCTAAATGACATACTAATATTCTTCCCCTCTGAAACCCCCTGATCACCACAGCTCATCAAATAACTCTTAGCACCACCATCTTCCATGATTCTACTAGTAAAGCCCATTAAGCTGTGCTTAAAGCATTCCACTGCTTTCCAAACCCAAAGTACCAAAGTCCAAATTCCTCCAAATGAAAATACAGCTGGGCCTATCACAGCAATACCCCTGTCCCTGGTACCAACTTCTGTCTTAGTTATGGGGGAGACACCATGACCAAGACCACAGCAACTCTTATAAAGAAAACATTTAATAGAGGTAGCTTGCTCATAGTTTCAGAGGTTCAGTCCATTGTCATCATGGAGCAGAGCATGTAGCATGCAGGCAGATGTGGTGTTGGAGTAGCTGAGAGTCCAACATCTTGCAAGCAACACGAAGGGAGGCTTAAGCTAAAGATACCTCAAAGCCCACTCCCACAGTGACACACTTCTTTCAACAAAATTGCACTTGCTAATTGTGCCACTCCCTTTGAGGGGCATTTTCTTTCAAACCACCACATCTCTGAAGCTGTAAGCAAGCCCTAATTAAATGTTGTTTTTTAAATTAAAGTTACCATGGTCATGTTGTCTCCTCACAGCATTAAAACACTGACTAAAACACCTTCCTTAAATCAATTTGTGCCAGGTATTTTGTCACAGACTTAGAAAGGTGACTATGCCTGCCATGCAAATATTGAAACTGGGATTATTTGCTACCAAATAATGAAGATAAATTTATAAAAAACAAAAAACAAAAAACAAACTACTCTCCAACCTGTGAATGAATGAACAAAATGTAATATTCTACAGTTGTGGAATACTTAGCAATAAAAAGGAATAAAATTTAAAAACGATGTAACATTGTTACATTGTAAATTATTGTTCCCTTTTAGTTTATATATTTATTTATCCTAATGGTTCTAGAAACTTAACTTAGGGCCTGTTGAATGCTAAGTGCACATTCTACCACTAAGTTATGACTCAGACCTCTCAGAATAGTTATCATGAGTGCAGGAACAAACATAAAAAATAAGAAATTATGATTAATCATTTTTAGCACCAGATAGCACAACAGAAGTGGTCTTGTGGAAAAATATAATTACATAACTGTTGAGGCACTAATAGATTATGAATGAAACCTGTGAGGGTAAATTGATCAGCATGGCTGTGGTAATAGTTTTGAAGTCATTGTCAAAACTAAGTGACTTACATATTCTAAGTCTACTGGATGTTAATTATACACCCAACAGAGTTAAATAGGCACTTACAAGCATTAAGTGTTCTGTTTTGCTTTGGTCTTTTGAGAGTAAATCTCATTATGTAGCCCTGGACTGCCCCAGAATTCACATATCTCAATATCATAAATGTTGAAATTTCAGGCATATGCTCTTCCACAATCGCTAAAACACTAAATTTTGTTCTTATTTAATTCATCTCTTCTCTAATCATTTTATAGATAACAATTTAAAAACTTAGCCTAATATACATGCTTTAAAGAAGTAATATCATTTGCTAAACATTTTACTTTGCTTAATTTTGAAAGTGATAAAACAATCTGAGACCTAGAAATGAATAAGTGACTATAATCTATTTTATTTATCTCCTTATTACTGTATGTTATTCATTGATTACCAATAATTATTAGCGTCCTTTTAGTTACATTCCATAATTGAAATATAAGCATAAAAATAGTGTAGCTTCAACCAGAGGCCAAGCCAGTACTCAGATCCCAAGCCCACACCTCCTGTGGAAGCCCACTGCCCCACAAGAGGCCACACCAGCACCCAGATGCCCAGCCCAGGTCACCGTATGCCAGTCACACCACAAGTGGAAGACCCCTGCTCCACCAGATATTATACTAGCACCTGGATCCCAAGCCTAAACCCTTTGTGGAAGCCATCTGGTCCACTAGAGGCCACACCAGCACCCAGATGCCCAAGTAAGCCCCCTACTCACTGACCATCAACATAACCCCAGAACACTCCCAGCCTAACACCAACAGCACCTCCTCTCACAACCCCATCCCCCCCACACTTCTGGCAGAAGTCCCCTGCTCCATCATAGGCCACAGCAGCACCCAGAAACCCAGAGGCCACTATGGCTGCCAGATCTCCAGCCACCAACCCGGGTGGAAATGCCCTGCTGGGCCAGATGCCAGCCTTGCCATAGAACTGCCAACAAGGATGGATTAACATCTACTCAAGCAAAGGCTTCAGAGGGACCAGCCTCCCGCAGGTCAGAGATAGGGAATGAGATGCAGAGTCAGCAAGAAGAAACACACAGGCTTCTTTTCTGAGGGATAAAAGCTTCTCTTCCATTTCATTAATTTCTCCATTGCTTATTCTACTCTATTCTTTTTCTGTTCTGTTCTTCTATCCTGATGTTTCCTTTTTATCTCTTTGTTGATTATTTCCTTCTAACTATTTACTCATGTCTTCCTTCTACATCTTTCCTTCTGTATTTTTCCTGGTGTTTTCCTTCTCAGTTCTTGAATTTTTTTTTCCTTACACCTTCTATACCCTAGCAAAATCTTTCAAGTAAGAGAAAAATTACAAAATAGTTATGTTCTACTTTTTAAGTGAATGATTACAATGAATACAAGTAAAAAACAACATGTTTCCTTACATGATTAAACATGTTACATATTACAAGTGAAAATTTATCCCCAAGAACCTACAAATAGTTTAAAATTTATCTTGTAGACCCCTCATAGATCAGATTTTCAGCCATAACTGTTTACATAGGCAGTAGATTTTATAATTGTCAGAAAAACAGGTTACTAATTTCACTTGTCCTATTTTAGAGTCATGTCTACCTATTTTTGATATCAGTATTTACTGATTCTTTGGAAATTTCACATCATGTTCCCCAATCTTGCTCATCTCCCAGTCCCTCCCCATCTGCTCCATACTCCTGTAGTATGCTCCCCAAAATTATTTAAAACAAAAGAACCCCCCTCCTTCTCTCCAGTGCCTCTTCATTCACCCATCCTAGTGTCATCAGGAACTGTGGTGTGTCTGGAAGTATCCCCCTTTTGTCTAAAGTGCTCCACAGCAAAATGTTCATTATAGTGAGTCATTGGTCTGGTCCAAGGCCTCTAGTTTCTGGTGGCTGTACCATCACCACTGGGCCCTCAAAAAACTCTTCTCAGATATCATGTTGAACCCTGAGTCATGGGGATCCTGTGGTTAACGTTCAAATTGACCAGTACCTTTGTGCACTCCGACAGGTCATAGATGGGGTAGCTGTTAGGGTGGGCCAACCAAATGCCCAGGATGTGTGTCTGGGTGGTAGCTGAGTCAGTCTGGGTAACTGAGACCACCATATTAGGTGAGGGGCAGAGACAGCTCTCCTATGTCCTTGTCATTCAGACCAGCTGGTAATGTGTTGGGCCATCTTTCCTGAGTGATAGGATTAGCTCTACCTTGGGTTCAGTGTCAGCTCTCTTGCTGCAGTGTCCAGTAAAGTACAGGGCCAGCTCTTCTGTGGCCAGTGAAAGACAGGGCTGGATTAACATGGCCCTTGAATTTCAACAGGTATGGATCCTATGACCTCATGTAGTAACACAAGCAGTGGACATCAGCCCAGACTCTGGCTACTGTTGGGGCATGGATCCAGACATGGCTCATGGCAGCATTCTGGGACCAGGCCCATTTGGGTGCACAGACAACTCATATTGGCATGGCTCCCATGGCAGTGATGCCCTCAGACACCAACATGGCCACAGGTGACAGCCCACATGCTAGGCATCCCTGTGGCCTTGATGGCAACATGAGTCATGGACATCAACACAGACTCCCAGGTGTTGCAGACACAGATACATCCATAGGCAGCAGCCCATGTCCAGACATCACCCTGGTCCAAGGTAACAAGCAGGCCACCAACCTCAGCCCATTCCTCACAGCCCTTGCTTCTTCAGAACTGTCTCTTATCACAGGACATGAACAGTTCTGTCACTTGTCCTCTCCTATTTCTCTACCATGTACATGCTCATCATAGTGGTATCAGGGCAGGCATGAGGATGCTTCAGGCAGGCTGGACTGCCAGGACCCAGATTGCCTCATCAGTGTCTTTGCCCATCTGAGCAACATGGCATCAGGGAGCCTGGGGATGCTTCAAGCAGCTCAGTCCATACTGTCTAACTATCTTAACTAACCATCCAATTGTTTATTTTCTAGTTACATGAAGTCAATTATTTAAAGCTTTGTTTTAGCTATGATACACACCAAAACCAATGAACACACTTTCAAATATCAAAAAGAATTTGAGCTAACTCCTGGGAGCCAATTGTTTTCCTTCATCAAGTTAAACCATAGTCTTTAGGGCTCCTCATGAGAAACTTATAATTGTTAGCTGTGTGACACTTCCTTGGTCCTAATTTCAATCTCATGAAACTCTTGCTTTATCATGGATTGGGGAAACACTATATCCTAACTTTACCTGTGTTAATTTTCCCACTAAAATAACCTCTATCACAAATCATTACTAATAGTAAAATGGCGCTGGTTGGTGGTGCTGGTTACCAGCAGAAAAGTCACAGTCTACTGCCATGACTTCCAGAGTTAGAAAAAGATTCATTAAAAGAAGAGGGGATAGGAGAGAGGAGCCAGGCCTGGAGAGAAAAGGAAGATGGAAGGAGCAGAGAAAGAACAACACAGAGATATTGTGGGGGTCTGTGCCCAGCTTTTTAAGGTGTAGATTGTGTGACCAAGTAGTCGCCAGCACCTGCTGACGATGTAAGGCATAAGACAAGACCCAAGCTGTGCTGATACTTACTATATGTGTTAAAAATTCTTAGTCATCAACTTTCTAGTTAAACTAACACTATTATTTTATAAAATCATTACTTCAGTAAAATTGTATAACTTAAGAGGAAGTCATCTTTGTAGTAGTCCACAGATTAAAATGCCCAGTAGAAAGGGATAATTTCATGAGATAATCATACTACATTAAAGGCAGTGGAATTCCCCCAACATCCATTCACATTATGCCAGATACCAAAGAGGAATGGCAGCAGCAAACATGTGACGGCACAGAAGTAGCAAGAGACATTCTAGATCCAAAGCCCTCAGGACCTTGCCTATCCAAGATTGGCCCATCAGTGCTTTGCTTCCTGGTGCATTGATCTCCCAAAGCTAAATTCCACCTTGTGATGCACTCACAAAGCAACTGGCAGAAGGTCACTCCAGCAAGAAGGCCAGAGAGGAAATAAAAATCAAGAATCAAATGCCTATCCAACAAAGAAAAACTCAGAAATCAGCATCTAGAACTATAATTACCCCAAACCTAAATCCTAAATACTGGTGTAAGAAAACAATCAACAATTGCCAGGGCAATATGTTACCACCAGACCTTAGCCAACCTATTGCAACAAGCCCTGAATATTCCAAAACAGCTGCACTTGATCTTAGCCAAAAGGCCAAGAAGTGATGTCCAACACAGCTGAAGCATAAGAAAACTAGCTGAAATCCAACTTTATAAAGACAATAAAGGCCCTTAAAGGGGAAATAAAAAATAAATCCCTGGCTGAGCAGTGGTGGCACATGCCTGTAATCCCAGCACTCGGGAGGCAGAGGCAGGTGGATTTCTGTGAGTTTGAGGCCAGCTTGGTACAGAGCTAATCCAGGACAGGCTCCAAAGCTACAGAGAAACCCTGTCTCAAAAAAACCTAAATAAATAAATCACTTAAAGAAATAATGGAAAACATAAATAAACAATTGGAGAAAATTAATAAATCTCTTAAAGAAAGCCAATAAATAAACAAACAAACAAACAAAGAGTTGAAGGAAATAAATAAAAATCTTCAAGACTTGAAAATTGGATGTAGAAGCAATAAAGAAAATAAAATTCTGGAAGTGGAAAATGTAGGTAATCAAACAAGAACTACAGATTCAATATCACTAAAAGCATACAAGAGATGGAAGAGAGAATTAAAGATACAATAGAAGTAATAGATAAAATAGTGATATAAAATGTTAAATCTAAAAAGTTCCTGACAAAAACTGTAGCTGAAGTTTTCCTATGTCCTGGCTGGCCAGCAGTCAGGACAAATCTCTCTCACCCACCAGACCTATAGCTGCTCAGACTCCAGTAAACACACAGAGACTTATATTAATTATAACTGCATGGCCATGACTCAAGCCTTTTGCTAGCTAGTTTTTATATCTTTAAATTAACCCATTTCTCTTGATCTATGTTTTGCTATGTTTTCTGTGGCTTTACTTGAGTCCCATTATATGTTGCTCCTTGGGTAGCTGGCTGGGTCACTCCCAGCCTTCTTTCTGTCCCTCTCTTTGAATTTCCAGCCTGCCTCTAAGCTGTTTTGCCATAGGCCAAACAGCTTTATTTATCAACCAATTAGAACAACACATATTCACAGCATACAGAAAGACATTGTCCCATCAAAAACATCCAGGATATCTGGGGTACCATGAAAAGACCAAACATTTGAAATAAAAGGGATAAAAGAAGGAGAAGAATCCCAGGTAAAGGGCACATTAAATATATTTAACAGAATAATTTTGCTCATTAATTCACAAATACTCAATAAAGTACTCACAAAACAAATTCAAGAACACATCAAAAAGACCATCCACCATGATCAAATGGGCTTCATCCCAGAGTTGCAGGGGTTGTTTAACATTTGAAAATATGCCAATGAATCTACCATATAAATAATCTGAAAGATAAAAACCACATTATCATCCTCTGATAAAACCCAACACTCATTATAATAAAACTCTTGGAGAGATCAGGGATAAAGGAACACAGATAAAGATAATAAAAGAAATTTACATTCTATAGCCAACATCAAATTAAATGGGGAGGAACTCAAAGAAATTTCACTAAAATCAACAACAAGACAAGTCTATCCACTCTATTCATATAAATTAAATATATTACTTGACCACATAAGGCATCTGAAGAACACTGGACAAATAGACATTTAAAGAAAAAGGACAAATCATCCAGAGAAAATGTCCCAAGAAAAAGAGTAAATTGGCCTACTGGCATATCAGATTTCCAATGGGATAAAATTTCATATATCTTCCCAAATGTTTGTTTCTACTGTTCTTTACAGACACATAATGCAAATGGTCTTTTTGTAGTCACAGTTCAATTAAAAAATTAACACTAGCTTTGGAGTCGGAGTGTAGCTCTCTCCTTATCTAAACCCAGGCATACTTGTTAGTTAAAAGGAAAATCCAAAATCTCTGTCTCATGTCAGAAGAGCCATCCGATATGAAGCAGATGAAAAACCAAATTAAAGGATTGTTCTATTTTCACTAATCTCATGATCCTTTGGTTTTGTTTTGACTCCAAAACTTTTCTTAAGATGTAGTTGGAAGTTTTCCTGTGTCCTGGCTGGACAACAGTCAGGAAAAATCTCTACCATTCATATCCCACAAGTAAGAACGCAGAGGCTTGTATTAGTTATAACTGCTTTGCCATTAGCTCAGGCTTATTACTGACTAGCTCTTACACTTAAATTAACTCATAATTCTTAGCTACATTTAGCCATGAGTCTTGGTACCTTTTCTCAGTTCTGCCTTCACATCTTGCTTCCTCTGTGTCTGGATGGCAACTCCTGACTTAGCCTTCCTCTTCCCAGAATTCTCGTTGTCTGATTATCCCGCTTCTACTTCTTGCCTGGCTACTGGCCAATCAGTGATTTATTTATCAACCAATCAGAGAAACACACATTCACAGCATACAGAACAAAACCCCCAGCACTTCTTCTTTTCTGTCTAATCAAAAGGGAAGATTTTAACTTTAACATAGTAAAACTACATATAATATAACAATTATCAAGCAAAAATTATAGTTATAATATCGAGTCTATGTGTATTTGGCAAAGTTAAAGAAAATATTCTATCTATCCTATATTTGTGAGTCCAAGTTTCATATATAATTTCTTTTATCATAACCAAAGAAAATTAAATCTATCTAGTCTTTAACTACATCAAAGATCCCAGAAGTAAACAGGAAATGCATTGTAAGCAACTTCCAAAATTCTGGAAATGAGAGTGATAGCTGCCTGCCTGGACAGTCATCCGAAGTTCCTCTGTAATGGTGGGTCATCTATCTTCAGCCAATAGGCCTACAATTTTTTAGTCACTTCTCCCTGTGTCCTGTAGAATATTTGATAGTCTCCTCTGTGAAACAGAAACCTAAAGAACCATCTTGTCTTGCAAAGTTCAGTGGTCACCTTCCTATGGGTCCCACATGTCCATTTTATGCAACATACTGTCAAGCAGTTGATACAAGGCACTTTTTTACTCAGTGACTAACTTTTACTGTGATGAAAGCAAACTCCACAATGTTTTTCTTCAATGCCCATTATCTCCCCTGAAATAGATTGGTACTGCCAGCAACAGACGTGTCACAATGTCCAGGAAATCAGTTCTTAAAACATTTTAAATGCCATATTCTATAGGTCTTTGAAGTGTTTGAAGATTGCCTGCCTAACTGAAATATATCTATGTATATCTAGAAAACTTAACTACTATGACTACAAGTTTGATTATCATGGAGACTAATTATTAATCTGTATTTCTTAATTATGCATGACAATTTTAAATGAGCTATACAAACATAATACCTTAAACAAGAGTAGAAATATACATACAGTAAAACAAAATTAACTTTAAATTTGTATCAATAAAAGAAAATCTATAGAAATTTAGAACATTTTACACAAGTTGTTGCTCTTTAAAAGTAGATTGAATAATCTACCCTTTCATCCTATCATATCTATATCCTATCCCCATTTTTTCTTTAGAAAGACATTGACTATGACCAACAACAATTTGTAACCAATATCTAAACAAAAACAAATATCCATAATCCATTTTTTGGGAAGTGGGAGTAGTGCACTACTGTGCTTGCTGATAGTGGGTACTGATAGTCTTATGGGGATCCTGAGAAAATTTGAGATAATGGTCAAGTCCTGGAAAGACTGGCTATAACCTTTGTTGATAGGTACCATCTGTTAAGGTTCAGGACACCTGTCTTGATCAAATCTGATCCATTTTAAGCTGGAACAAATCCTTAGCCTCTTGCTTCCTGTGGAAACAAAAGCAGAGCTTCTTTTCCAAACTAGCATATCCTTAGATCCAAATTTTGAAGTCAAGATACCTGTAAAATACATATATTGGTTTAACTGAGTAGCCTTTACAGTCAAATGTCTTTCTGCAGTAAAAATCCCAGACAATATAATCCAAACTCTGTGTGTGATTTTCATCTTTATGTGCCTTATTTTTATATTACTTTTACTATCTCTTTAAAGACTTTATTTTTTAAAACTCTCTATTTCTTTATATAACTGCATATATTTCTTTATCCTCTCTCTTCCAAGCCTACTTAATATTTACATACACTGTAAACCATTTAGTGTTTGTTTTTCCATCTGAATATGCCTTATTGTGAATCTATAAACCTTTTCAGACCAGGAGAAATTTTAAATTGTAAAACTGAATGGCTAGTACATAAAGCAGCAGCTTTGGCTTCTGACTCCACCTACCTCAGTTTCTCAATATGGCAGTGTTACATTTACTGCCAGTTCTGGGATACCTGCTCTCTGCTGACTTTGGGAGGCAGTGGGTCCATGCCTCCACCCAGCATCATATAACCCAGAAACCTCTTTGTTTTTCTTTCCCTTTTCTTCTGTACAAGCAATTGCTAAATCCACCATTCACCATGCTACACAGCTTGAAGATGCTACTGTGTAAAGTGGCAGAAATCCACTATGCTACACTCAAGCCCATACACCATGAACCCACCATACTGTAGCTCAAGTCCATATGCCATGATGTCTCTGTACCTTGGTGTCTCTATATCTTGCCCCACATGAGATATGAAGTAGAAAGTTTTTTGGCTCCATTATTGTGTGTTTAGAAGCCCTCTTAAAACTCTTTTAGGCCTTATGGAAATTTGAAAGCCCCATGTTGGTATGCCAAATGTATTTGAAGTTTTCTTGTGTCCCCCCTGGCCAATGGTTGGGACAAATCTCTTCCACTCACATCCCCCCAAGTAAATAAACACACAGAGGCTTATATTAATTATAAGTCTTCACCATTAGCTCAGGCTTATTACTGGCTAGCTCTTACACTTAAATTAACCCATGATTCTTATCTATGTTTAGCCATATGGCTTGGGAACTTTTCTCAGTTCTGCCTTCACATCTTGCCTTCTCTGTGTCTGGCTGATGACTCCTGACTAAGCCTTCCTCTTCTCAGAATTCTCCTTGTCTACTTATCCTGCCTATACTTCCTGCCTGGCTACTGGCCAACCAGTGATTTATTTATCAACCAATCAGAGCAACACACATTCACAGCATACAGAACAATATCACCCAGCATTAAGGTATAAATATTATCTCAAAAATTATAAAATTAATATATATTTTCAATTTTTGTCATGATATTAATGGTCACATAGAGAACTAATTCTAGAAAAAGACTTCATCTAACTTCATGTACATGATTTGGGGTTTGAGTCTCTGCCAGCTAACTAAGAATCAAGCTTTTGTACTCTGGATGTGTATAACAACTTATGGTCATTTAATTTATTTGAGATATGTTGCATATGGCATTTAAAATGATTTAAGTTTTCTACAGTAAACCATGACCATGCCTAACAGTGACCTTTGAAGTCTCCAAAAGGAAGATGGGGTACCACAACTAGGATTCACCCTGGAATATGGTGGTGCCACTAAGCTGACAAACACCACCTAAAGATCACCTTTGGAATACAAACTGCTCAGGACAATTTCAAAGTGCCTAGCTGAGATAGTCTAGTCTCATAGACTGCTCTAGCCAGGTCTTGACATAAGTCCTGCACTTTCCCATCACACAGAAACTGCATAACAAATGACACAGCCAGCTCTCCCAGGACTTGACAGTTATCCCAAATTTTCAGGGTCCCCTAAAGATGCCTCCACCCCCAGACAGCAGGAAGTCATTTTGAGAATATGCTGCCCACATTCCCAAAAGGTGGAGTGGATGGTTTTTGATCATTCAGTGAGTTATAGATTTTTGTCATCATTTAGGGTTGTGTGTTACAAGTTCCTATTGAATCTACTTTTAAACTAAAATAGCAGCTACTAGTCTCAAATACTTTACATTGATACAAATTTAAGGTTACTTTTGTTAGAACATACTCTACATATGTTCCTACTCTTGCTCAAGATATTGTACCTATTTAGGTCATCGAACAATGTAATATAAAAATCTAGTCCTTGAAAGTTATTATTACAAACTATCTAGGATAATAAAGAAATACAGATTAGTAATTAGTCACCTATTACAATTGAACTTGAGTCATATTAGTTATGCTTTTAAGGTCAAACAGATTAATTTTAGCTAGACAGGTGGTCTTCAAACACTTTAGCGATCTATAGAATATGGTATTTGAGATGTTTTAATTAATATATGGTCCTTTTTTTATGACAGTGAGACATGTCTGCTCCTGGCAGCACCACTCTACTTCAGAGAAGATCAAAGCCATTGAAGAAACTAAAAAAAAAAAAAAGTTTACTTTCTTTGTGGCAATAGTTAGTCATTGAGAAAAAAAAATGACCTTGCCTTGACTGTTGACGGTGTGCTGCCTAAATTAGACAAGTAGGACACAAAAGAAAGTGACTACTAAACTTTGCCAAGACCAGGTGGGAGTGTCTTTCAAAAATCCTGTCAGACAGTAGTCTACATCTGCAGGCCAAAAATGGATGTCTCAACATTTCAGAGGAACCTTGGATGACTGTCCAGGGAGCCAGCTGTTTATGTCATTTCTTAATTTTGGAAGTTGTTTGCTCTACACTTCTTGTTTACTCAGGCAATATATCCTTTTTAGGTCTCTGATGGAGTTGAAGATGAGACAGATATAGTTACAGTTTTCCTTGTTAACAAATTCAAAAAAGGCACTCACAAAAGAGGTATAAATGTATAAGGTTGAAAGACATAAAAAGATAGTTTTGGTTTCATAATGCAGGTTAGGGTAGAAAATGAATTAGGTAGAACATTTTGTGCTCACCAAGATATGAGAGATTATGCAGCATTTTCTTTGAATTTGTCAAATGCTAATGGATTGGACATTGTTGATATAATTATTGCCTGCATATATTTATATTGTATTGTTATTGTATATATTATATATTTTTATGATAGTTAAAACTTTTACTTTTTATTTAGACAAAAGGGGGAAATGTGTGTTATTTTACTTGTGTTCTAAAACATAATGTTTGCTTTAAGGCAGAGTGCAGAGATAGCCACTAGTTAACCATAGAAATCTGGAGTACAGAGAGGAACAGGAAGTGATATGGTGTGGAAGAGACATGATCTCAGCCTTTTGGACTGGAGGAAAAGAAGAGAAGGAATTGACTGTGGCTGCTCTCCTGCTTCTTTGATCTTTCAGGTTTTTAACCTCAATATATGATGCCCAGTTTTTATTGGTAAGATTAATTGGATTTAGGCGTCATAGACTGGGGACAGTTGGGGATGTGAACAGGATAGACTGGGAATGTGGAGTGGACGGAGAGAACACTTGGAGTTATGACTGGAATTGGGGAACATTTCAGAGGCAAATTAGAAACCTGTAATGGAAATACCCAGGAATATGTGACAGTGACCCTAAGAAACACTCCTAGAAATGGGGGGGGGGGAAGGAACCTGAATGATTATCTTCTGTAACCAAGCAAGGCTTCAAGTAGAGGGATTGGGACACCAAGCCATCCACAAAACCTTCTACCTACAATTAGTTCTGCCAGCAAGATGTGCTGGGGCAAAGGTGCCATAGAATTTCTGGGAATTGCCAAGCAATGACTGGTACAAATTGAAATTCATGACAGACAGTGCCTGGAGTTCTAGGAACTTGAATCTGGTTAGCCCAAAGACCAAGGATGGAACCAAATAGGATAAAGAAACAGGTCAGTAAAATAATTTCTAATGATACTCTGCTATACTTATAGACCAGAGTCTAGCATAATCATCATCAGAGAGGCTTACATGCAGCCACTAACAGAAGCAGATGCATAAACCTAGAGGTAAAGTTTTGGTGGAACTTGGGGAATCCTACAGAAGAAGATGAGGAAGGATTGTAGGATTCAGAGTGGTCAAGAAACCACAAGAAAACAGCCCACAGAACCAGGACTCATAGGCCCTCACAGAGACTCAAATGATAATCAGGGAGCTTATAAGGGTCTAAACTATGTCCTCTGTAAATGGGTTATGAATGTGGAGCTTGGTGTTTCTGTGGAACTTTTAACAGTGGAAGCAGAAACTGTCTCTGATTCTTTTGCCTGCTCCTGGGGCCACTTTCTCCTACTGTGTTGCCTTGTCAATCCTTAATATGAGGAGACACTCCTACTTTTATTATAACTTAACATGCTATCTTTGGTTGATATTCCTGAGAGTACTGCCCCTTCCTGAAGGAAAAGGAAGAGGAATGGATCTGAAGGGGAGTAGATATAGTGGGGAGAGACAGTGAGGAGAGGAGGCAGGGTAAACTGTGATTAGAATGCAATATGTGGGAGTAGAATAAATTTTTAAAAATAGGGTGGCTTATTTCCTGTCCTACATTAATATATTTAGTTGGGTTCAATGTTTCAGTACTAGTAAAGAAATAATGTATGAGTGGTTTATTATACTTACATATTTGGTACTATATTATGGAAAATATTTTTGTGAAGTGCTATATCTGTATGATATAGTACTATATATTTGTTAGAATTTGACAAATTTCCTCATCTACATTGTACCACAGAGCATTCCTACTATCAATAATCTCAGTAACTGTTTTACCACAGTCTGATCATGAGATTATTCTGTCTAGCATTTGGATTTTTCCTAGCTGAGAGATTTAGAATTCTTAGCTAATGATCTATATGATTAGACACTAGTGGCAATTGCTGGGTGGTTTGGTCCTCAAAGCACATTCTCATGGCTATTATACACTCTCAAACCATAATATTTTATAGTTGGCTAAATTTAAAAATGGTAATTGTTTGTTATTGGCTAAATTATGTCACAACAAAATTCAGGTGTTGACATCTTCTTTCTCAGTGTTCTAGAATACGACAATATTTGGAGATAGAGCCTTTAAAGATATAATTTGAGTAAGTAAGGTGCTGTGGGTGGGCTCTAATTTCTCAATTAATATGGTTGATCTCATAAGAGGATAAGGGGGCACCAAAGACACACATGTACAGCACAGAGGAAGTATTGGCCATGTACAAGCCATAGAGAGAGGCTTTGTGGGAAATTATACCAGATCTTTTAGCCTACAAAGAACTGAGAATGTAAACTTTTGTTGTTTAACTCAATTGACATGTTGTATTTTATATGAAAGACCTAGAAATGTAACACAAATAAATTATTAATATAGTGGATTCACCAGGAGGTAGAAACTTAAACCTTTGAGAAGCTAACTATGGTTCCAATTAGTGATTGGTAGCAATAGACAACTTAAAAAGGAATGATGGCTATGATTCAAAATGGGAGCAAAAGATGTTAGTACTGTGACAGTGTAACAGTAGGCATGATCTTAAACCTGTATGCACACAAAACATCAAGTGTTGCCCCAAATTTAGCATAGATCCTGAAATCCAGGTTGTCTTATACTATGAGCCATGTCCTGGGGGGCATAATTTGGAGAACTTTTCAGAACTTGGATATTTCTTTGTGTAACTTAATCAGAAGTTGGTGGTCCACCCTAGCCGAGTGTGTCTTCCTAAGTCTTCCAGAAGACCATGGTGTCCTTTCCATGCGTAGAACTAGTATTAAACTCTCTTTGTACCAACTTTCTAAGTAACCTCTACATTCACAGCATAGACTGGTTATGTGTCTCCCCTCAGCTCAATTAAATGTTATCTATGTGACCATCAATATAATAGGGCAAGTGGCTAAATGTTTATGCCTGGGGCTTGGCTTCCAGAGTCCAGATATAGATCCCTGGCTTCCATTTACTCATTCTGTTTACAACATCCTTACAAACACAACAAGAAAAAAAAAAATACTGCCTGACTCACAGTATCAGTGGGGGTGGTCAAATTAGCTAATATATATTAACTATTTAGAATGCAACCAGAATACTTTAACTGGAAATACATCTCAGTTGTCATTGATAGTAATATATAGAATACTGCATCTTTTTCTTTCTTCATCATATCTTCTCTCAGTTTTTTTACCCTACAATTTCAGTCCACCTCTACACACTCTGCTGTTTAATTTATTCTTTTTTTTTTAGATCAATGAATATTTAACTGTCTCTACAATATATTACTTGTTGCTTAATCCTAAGGGCTCCCTTAGGGGAGGGGGTGAGAAGGTATGGCATCAATGGTACAGACTTTGGGAGTCAATTGAAGGTAAACAACAAACTCATTTATTTAATAATAAGGAAGGCCTTATTTACCCTCCTCCCAGCACCCAGTCTGTGTCAAAATCTGGAGGCATTATGTGGTCATCCCTCATTGGTTGGGTACTTTCAGGGACTCTGACAGTGACCAGGAATTCTGGCAGCACGTGTTGCTAGGTCCTCAGGCAGACTCCAGGTTGGCTCATAAGGAAGTATGTTATGTGCATGACTTGGCAACTGGTTTGAGCCAATTTCTTCAACCCTATGGGCCTGTCCTACTGCAATTACTTGTTTTTTAAACATAACTTTTATTGATTCTTTGGGGAATTTTGTATCATGCACTCCAATCTCAATCGTTTCCCAGTCACTCCATATTTGCCTCTCATCCCCGTATCACCCCCCAGGAAAAGACAATTAAAAAAACCATTAATTAAAAGCAAAGCAAACAAGAACCCCACTTCACTTCTCCATCTCTGCTGCCTCTCCAACACCTCTTCATGCCAATTAATGGCATTGGAAGGTGTGGTATGTCCTTTAGGCTATTTGCATATGCTGTCTCAGTTACTGTAACTGTTTCTGTGCTGTGTGTCTTCCTCCACGGTTTTACAATGAAGGAAGAGAATGCTTCTTCATTATGTGAGCAGGGTCATTCCCAACCTCTCTGGATGTGCATCTACTGAACTAGAAAATCCATATTGCTATCTTGAAATGTGTTTCCCAAGTCTGTGTAATGTGCCATTCACATCAATAACTTGGCTTCTTGACTTTTCCAGGAATACACAGACTATACTATGTTTTTTTGTTTTTGTTTTTTTTTTCTAAAACCAATCAGAACTTTCAAACTTCCAGAAGTAAACATGTCCCCCCTTGGAGGATCTCATACATTATTTATTTTCCTAAAACATTTTTGTCACTCATGAGCATCTATTCTGATTTATTTTTATTCACTTAATTTTTAAGTTTATATGATTTTTCCATTGAGTAAGTGCCCAACACTTTTATTATGGGAAAGAGTAATTGATGTTTTTCAAACAATGAGATAGTTTATGATTTAATCGTAAACAAAATCAAAGAGACTTGCTATCATCATAGGAGAACTCTGCTGTCCTCTGCTTGCACACTCCTTATTAGTCTCCTTGGCAACGGGTAATCACTTGTTTCCCTTAAATAGATGAGATGCCAACAAATATGCAATAGTGGTTTGATACTCAGGACAGAAAAGCACGGTGGTGACAGCATAATAAATCTGGACACGAAAAGTTAATAGCCACATTAGTGACAGCCTAGCATGAGCATGAGAGCCCACAAAGGCTGAATTTCCTCTTCTCTTCCTTTCTCTCTGTGATCCTCAGTTCTCCCTCCAGTTCATGTCTCTTGGTTACCTCAAGCCCTGCTGAAATCCTTCCAACAGACCTATTCGTAACTCCTTTTTATCCATAGGAAAGGAAGTTAAATTTCTGTGACATCAGGTAAATGATTTCATAATAACATGACTTTGATAATATTCATAACAATATGGATTTGTAATATGAATGCAATATGTTTACCTAAATACATTGCATTAGGGGAAATTCCCCTTGATTTATTTCAGCCAAAGTCACTAGTTCCCACAATAATGTTCCTGTGCTTTGTGGTTGGATAACAGTTCTGTCATGGTGGGAGATCATCAGTTCTCCCTGGTCTTATCTTCATGGAGCCAGAGACAAGTGAAGCCAACTTAAAGAAACTATGGCCAAAGATGCAATAGACATAGGGTCCCTGGTGGTCCCATGGAAGTCATCTCCTCTTTGTACTGTTGCTTAGTATAGATTGGCATTGCACGGTGGCCTCTGGAAGCCACTGCTTTAATATTTATCCTCAGAGAGTCCCACATATAGCAGGGTTTACATAGAAATGAGAAGTGAGGCATATAATCTACCACAACTCCTTTTGTTTACAGTTCTACTTCCTACTCCTCCAAATATTCCTTCTAGATTGTTCTCAATATAATTCTCCAAACCGAATTCTGTTCTCACCTTAACAGTATAGTAGAACCATCAAAAAAAAAAAAAATGTACTTCCTCTAAGATACCAAGAAGTCCAACATAAAGGGGTAAGACTGGGGCATTTATGAGCTTTAGCAGGTTAGATAAACCCACATAAATATGCATGTTAAGCAATATTACAAATTGCTACCATTGTTTGTTAAGTCCTCCCAGTTTATCAGGCAGTGGACTCAATTTTATGTATTCTGCTTCTATTGAATCTTTGTAATATGCATATTATGGTCTGAATTTGCAGGCACTTAAGGTATTCACTGATTTGAAAGATTCTTGTCTAAGGTCACATAACTAGAATGTGTTAGAATCAACGTAGAGTTGAAAGGGTTATTGAAAACCAGTGCATGATTTACTTCAAATTGCGACCTATGTTCTTTCAGAATCCTTGAGAGGTTAGTTTCTGAATGGTTCCAGATCTCTGTGTTCCAAAGCATCTACAATGTTACTAATAATAAATATAAGAATAATTAGTGTTTTTGAAATGTTTCCTATGGACTAGAGACATCCCTAAGCAAAGAATATGAGCAATGTTTATAATCATAGGCTCTGGAATCTCATCCCCTAACTCTAAATCCCAGCTCCACAATCATGACACCTCAGTCCCATCTATCTTAATATTTTTGTTTTCTCATATATATAGTGAAGAATAATAGCATTCCATGTCATATAGGATGAATCATGTCAACTAGATGAAGAAGAATCCCATACATGTTATCTATACTCTTGATTGTTTCTATTGTTGTTGTGTGCCAGTGATATGCTAGGTTTATATTTATCTTTTAGTTCATTTTTCAATAATGCTGCAAGGTACATAGTATTAAAGTATGATTATTAATATTGATTATTAATATGATAGAGCTACAATCATCTGGACACAAGCTTCTGGTAATGTCTGTGAGGGAGTATCTTGGTTGGGTTAATTAATATGAGAAGATCCACCACTGAAGTGAAAGCATCATTCCCAGAGACTGGGTCCTTGACTGCACTAGTGGAGAATGTAAGCAGAGTACACGTGTTTGTCACTTTCTGCTTTCTGACCTCAAAGGCAAAAGATAAGTAATGCAGATGTAAAAGAATGTAGGCTAATAAAATTTTCGTAAGTATTCTAAGCAAACTGTGGCTGGGCTCTGTTTCTAGCCTAGGCATTGTATTTCTGAACCTGACATCTAGGCAGATGTGTACACGGACCCTTTGGAAAACATAAGTGGTTAGAAAACATGTATCTATTTTAGATTTACCGTTATTATTGTTTGTGTGTATGTTAGTACAAACACACACATGTTAGGAGAGTGTGGAGAGGTCATAGTACAACTTTTGAGAGTTGATTGTTCCTGCCCACCTGGTGGCAGATTTTCTCTTGTTTCTGTTATGCTTCATACTTAAGCCAGCAGGCCCATGAATTTCTAGGTAGTTCCCTTGTCTCATTTCTCAATCTCAGCATAGGAATACTGGCATTACAAATGAACGTCATCATAGTCAGTCTTTCTCTTAAATATTGGTTCCGAAGATGAAGCACTATTCATCAGATTCTTATGAGAGTCCTATTACCTAGTAAGCCCCAGTGTTTCCATTTTAAGTCAGCTGTGCTGAGGACTCTTCAACTGCTTTGTTATGCTATAGTTATTATTAGCCTAGATACTTTATTGACTTTTCTTTAACTTCCTTCCTATCAAGGGTTCTACTCTTTCTTTACCCATAATGTTATGTATTCAAGTCATTTCAGGAAAATATGCCAAGCAAACATATGTGATTCGAAACAAGAAAAAGAAACTTTTCTAAATATTTGATGCAAAGTGTGTTCTTAAGTTTAATAAATAGGTATTTAATTTAAGAACAATATTTTTTAATGGAAAATAGCAATGATGTTCAAGAGGTAAAGCATGCTCCTAAGGATTTCTCAGGTGATTATCTCCAATGGTCATGTTCTAAATCCTTTGCCAGAAGAGAAAAGAAGATACATGCCCAGACTTCGCTCTTCACTATGTTCCTGATAGCACAGAGGTTCTGGCTTGGGGAAACTGTACCCCTGCAAAAAACAAACAAACAAACAAACAAATAAAATAAAACAAAAGATCACCATCACCATGTTCTGAGACTGCTTTTCACGGACCAGACACTGTAGAGAGGCTGTGTGCTGGCTACAAACTTGTAGCATAGCAGTATGCACATTTGCAGTAAACAAATGTGTTCCAAATAACTTTATTCACTAAGCAGAGCTCAGGCTGTCTTTTGCTCTGAGTGGCACTTGGTGTTTTGTTCTTCCTATGTTGGATCTGAAAACCACACATTTTTTTCTTCCCTATGTAAATTACCACAAGTGGAAAATGTTTTTCTTTCCAGGGGATGGTGGGACATTGCTTTTCAGATTTCCCCAGAGTTATTAGAAAGACAGTGTCAGGAAGAGTTTGATTTAAAAGGATGAATATTTGTCAGACTTCATTTCTGAATCCCCTGCTGGAACCACTGGATGGGCTGAGGAGATGCTCTGATTACATTTCCAGCAAACTCAAAGCTGGAGGGCTCTTAATAATCTTGTAGTTAAGGAGTAAAGGGATATTGATGCATTTGAGCAACTTGGAAAATGTGGTATAACACATGACATTAAATGAATTTCACATACATAATTATGTCAAAAATGTGTAGGAGAACCAATGGCATAAGAATAGGTTCCAGGCAGTCACTGAATGTATTTGTTTTGCTTCATTCCCAGCCCTGTCTTCTGATACTCATGATCTAGGTTGAGAGTCTTTTCTATACAAATGTCTCGATTAGTACTTCTGTGGATGAGAATTTCATCCATCAGAAACATTATGGTTCCTCTTCATGGGTACCTCAGAAAAACACTCATTTCACTTGCCAACATTCTAAGTGTCTGTCATGTGACAAGCCTTCTTCCCCAGTCCTTTCTCCCTTGCTATTTGATGCTGTCTATCTCCTCATCAGAAGCCTCCATAGAATAACGTGTATGCCTTTGATTGCATACTTACTTCCTCCTAAAGTATCAGACTTTTAAGACAGATGTTACATTCTATGCTTTTTAAACATTTTTCTGTGAACACAAGCAAAATGCTGTTCCTCAAGTGTTTATTTGAAAGGGGTCTAGCTTGATAGACAGATTATTAAAGAACCAGAATTTTTGATAAAAATTTTGCCATCACTACAGTCAAGGTTTACCACATAGTCACTAACTTATACTAATTAATGATATGGGTAAATTGATTAAAAGAATAGTTAATTTTGATACAAGAAGACTTGAGTTTAAATGCCTACTTCTCAATTGCTACTTAGTGTTGCTATGATCATATGACTAATACCACTGGCATTCTTCTATGTAAGTTAGGTGTAATGAAGATTGCTTTCCAAATTTTCATAAATATCAAGTAAGATTGTAAATATACAAGTTCTGTCAGGTGGTGGTGGTGCATGCCTTTAATTCCAGCACTTTGGAGGCAGAGGCAGGCAAATCTCTGTGAGTTTGAGGCCAGCCTGGTCTACAAAGTGAGTTTCAAGACAGCCAGGATGGTTATTCAGAGAAACCCTGTCTCTAAAACCAAAAAAAAAAAAAAGTTCTTGTTAATTATAAGTGATATAAAATGGTAGTCATTTCTAAACCTGACTATGAACTTCTCAATATTTCAACATGTATCCTCATTTCTAAATAAAAATGGTTAAAGATCTGCCAGAACACACACACACACACACACACACAGAGAGAGAGAGAGAGAGAGAGAGAGAGAGAGAGAGAGAGAGAGAGAGAGAGAGAGAGGCACATATACAGGGATTTCTGCTTCAACACTTTCTCATTTTATTAGTTTTTAGTAATCATACAAACAAAAACTGTCTTCATGATATTTTCATACATGTATTTCATCGAGTTTTTTTTGTTCACTATTGTATGCTTCTTCCACTCTTGTTAAACCTCTTCTTTCAAACAGTCCTTCCTGTGCCTTCACTTTATGTAAATCATATAAAATATAATACATTAACATATATGTATATAAATCTAATGATATATTAGCATAATAGTCTTTGGTTCCATCAATTTTCCTGTAAATAACTTTTCTTCTTCTATACATCTGAATAAACCTCTGTTGTGTGAGGCAGGTAAGGCTGTTCTAAGAGCCACTGTCCCCCACACAGGTATAAACATCCCAAGGCCCCTACCACTAAATTGGACATTGCAGAAGGCTGTGTGGGTGGACCAGTAGTCTATTATAGAACCCAAACTACCAGAATTGAGAAAGTTAGTTGAAGAGCAATTGTCACTGGGTCCTTTTAATTTTTCTCACTGCTCTCCAGCATTGGCTGTTAGGCCTGTCTTTGACAACTGGCCACTATGTGGACCCAATGCTTACTTAGATAGGAGAGCATTCCTAATTTTAAGGGGATGAGGTTATTTTAATGGGTCATTTACTGCTAATGAATCATTTGAGCCCTCCATTTCTATGTTTAAACAAAAGAATTTTACCTTCAAGGGCACCCCCATCTGTTTAAAGGCCCCCCTTTTTTATATTGACCAATTCTTCATAGCCTGTGCTGAATTGTACTGAGACAGTATGAAGGCTCAAAGCCTGCTGGAATGCAAATGAGGCCCTCCGTGCAGTGTTAGTACTTTCATTTGGATACCACTAAATAACATGACACACTATCATAGGGTAGAATTGATGGAACAAACCAGAATAAAAAGAGACTTTGGAATAATGGCAGCTATAATGGCTGCTATTCTGCTTGCTGCGGCAGGTGGTGCAGTGGCCACAGCCTTCCTGGTTCAAATGGTAGCCACTGCCTCCACAGTTAATAAGATCATAGAAGAATCAGCCCAAGTGTTAAGCCCTCAACAGCTGATTAATTCCCATTTCCAGTCATCTATACTCAATTTACAGCAACAACTATATTTATTGAATGAAGTAATCCAGACATTAAGATGGCTGGTAAGAGAAAACTGTGATCCCCAATTCTTATCCTTTTATTTAACCCCTTACTGGGTCTCAAATATGACACAAGCCAGGAGTAAATTAAGGGAAATCATATTGGGATCGTGGAGCAAAGAGTTGTTAAACCTTTCAGTACAACTCTCTGATGAAATCTTAAGCCTGATCTTCATACATGTGAAACCACTGGAGGTGTCTACAACATTCTTTACACAAATTCGGGATCATATAAAATCAATCCTAGACCATTCAAAAATCATAACGTGGGGAATAATTCTTAATAATTCTGTTGCTTAAGTGTTTACCACAGCAGGCATTCTCCCTTAAATACTGCTTCAAACCAATATTTGTGAATGAAAAGCTTAATAACGTGTGAGAGTTCAGAACACCACAATACTGATAGACACATGGACATCAAAGAATGAAATTTCAGAGAGGAAGAAGGCGTCTATGTTAAGAACCAACTAGAGACCCATGTTATAGTCTAGCAAAGAGTGTTCCTAACTTTTTTTTCCTCCATGTCCTAAAACAACGATTGGGACTGAATTCTAGGAGAATTTATTGGTTTATTTAGTGGAAGAAGTTTAATCACTACATAATATTCAGACATTAGCTTAGTTATTGCTGTTTGTTTTCAGTCATGTATATGAAAAAATTTATAAAAAAAAACAGAGCAGTAAGAATAAAACTGAGAAGTTTGGCAAGAATGAGTGCATCAACTCATTAAAAGTTTGGACACCACAGATGATAAAGTATCTCCAATTGTGTTTTTGTTTGTTTGCTTTGTTTTGTTTTGTTTTTCTATCTATAATTTAAAATAGATTATGCAGTATATTATAATTACAGTTTCCTTATCCCCAAATTCTCACAGTTAACCCCTCTTCTCCTCCCAACAAAAGCCATACTCTTCCTGTCTCTCATTAGAAAACAAACAGGCATCTAAGGAATGAAGATATAAGATAAAACAAAATAAGCAAATTGGAATATGGAAAACAAACAGAAGAAAAGAGCTGAAGAAAAAGTAAAAGAAACAAATATAGATACAGAGACACATTGACACACACAGGAATCCCATAAAAACACAAAACTAGAAACCATAATATATATGCAAAGGGCCCATAACGTATAAATAAATGAATAAAGTAATTAATTAGTTACTTCAAAGCCCTGACACATATTATGAAACAAAGACCTCCAGAGATGCCACTGAATTCATTTTGTGTTGGCTATCTACTGCTGGGTAACTACTTAAGAGTTTTTTTGTTTTGTTTTGTTTTTTGTTTTTGTTTTTGTTTTTTTTTTTCCCTAGTGAGACTCCCTTCAAGAAAACTAATCTTTGATTTGCAAATGGTGAATAATTGGAGAATAGCTTTAGGGGTAGGGATGGGGGTGAGTGTTCAGTTCTCCTCTCAGCTGTAGTACTGCATCTGGAGCAGTCCTGTGCAAGCTCTGTACATGCTGCTACAGTGTCTGCAAGTTCGTATGTGCATCAGTCATCCTGTGTTTAGAAGGTCTTGTTTCCTTGGTGTCTTCCATGCTCCCTGGCTCTTACACTCTTTCTGCCTCCTCTTCAACAGAGATGCTTGAGCCCTAGGTTGGGGATGGGGTGGGAACAGAGATATCCCATTTAGGGCTGAGTGTTCCAAGTCTCATCAGCAGCCTTAAATGAAGCTGAACATTTTTTTTTTTTTTTGAGCTGAGGATCGAACCCAGGGCCTTGCGCTTGCTAGGCAAGTGCTCTATCACTGAGCTAAATCCCCAACCCATTTATTATTATATTTGTGTTTTAATTTTACACATCAGCCATGGGTTACCCTGTCCTCCCCCTTCCTGCTCCCACCCCAATCTTCTCCCCAGTCCTTCCCCTCCATTCCCATCTCCTCCAGGGCCAAGACTCCCCTGGGGATTCATTTAAACCTGGTGGATTCAGTACAGGCAGGTCCAGTCCCCTCCTTCCAGCCTGAGCATGTGTCCCTGTGTAAGCCCAAGGTTCCAAACACCCAGCTCATGCACTAAGGACAGGTCCTGGTCCTACAGCCTGGATGCCTCCCAAGCAGTTCAAGCTATTCAATTGTCACACTTATCCAGAGGGCCTGATCCAGCTGGGGGGCTCCACAGCCTTTGGTTCATAATTCATGTGCTTCCATTCATTTGGCTATTTGTCCCTGTGATTTTCCCAATCTTGGTCTCAACAATTCACGCTCTTACAGATCCTCCTTTTTCTTGACAATTGGACACCTGGAGCTCCACCTGGGGCCTGGCTGAGGATCTCTGCATCCACTTCCATCAGTTATTGGATAAGAGTTCCAGCACGACTGTTAGGGTGTTTGGCCATCTGATCACCAGACTAGGTCAGATCAAGCTTTCTCTCTACCATTGCCAGCAGTCTACAGAGGATGTATCATTGTGGATTTCTGGGGACCTCTCCAGCACTCTGCCTATTCCTGTTCTCATGTGGTCATCATTTATCATGGTCTGTTATTCCTTGTTCTCCCTTTCTGTTCTTGATCCAGGTGGGATCTCCTACTCCCCTAAGCTTTCTTTCCCTCAAACCTTGACCTTCATTACTCCCATTGTCAAACCAGGTTGTTCATGTAGATCTCATCCATTTCTCTGTCATTGGAAGATCCCTGTGTCTTTCCTAGGGTCCTGTTTTCTAGGTAGCCTCCCTGGAGTTGTGTAGCAGTCTAGTCATCTTTGTTTTCACATCTAGTATCCTTCTATGAGTGAGTACATACCATGTTTGTCCTTCTGAGTCTGGGTTACCTCACTCAGGATGATTTTTTCTAGATCCATCCATTTACCTGCAAACCTCATATGTCCCTGTTTTTCTCTGCTGAGTAGTACTCCATTGTGTATATGTACCATATTTTCTTTATCCATTCTTCAGTTGAAGGGCATCTAGGTTGTTTCCAGGTTCTGGCTATTACAAACAATGCTGATATGAACATAGCTGAGCAAATGCCCTTGTGGTATGATTGAGCACTCCTTGGGTATATGCCCAAGAGTGCTACAGCTGGGTCTTGGGGGATATTGATTCCCAATTTTCTAAGGAAGCGCCATATTGATTTCCAAAGTGGCTGTACAAGCTTGCATTCCCACCAGCAGTGGAGGAGAGTTCCCCTTGCTCCCCATCCTCTCCAGCATAAGCTGTCTTCTGTGTTTTTGATCTTAGCCATTCTGACAGGTGTAAGGTGGTATCTCAGAGTCATTTTGATTTGCATTTCCTAGATAATTAGTGATGTTGAGCAATTCCTTAAATGTCTTTCAGCCATTTGAACTTCCTCTGTGGAGAATTCTCTGTTTAGTTCTATAGCCCATTTCTTCATTGGACTGTTGGGCATTTTGATGTCTAATTTCTTGAGTTCTTTGTATATTCTGGATATCAGCCCTCTGTCAGATGTGGGGTTGGTGAAGACTTTTCCCATTCTGTAGGCTGTTGCTCTGTCTTCTTGACTGTGTCCTTTGCTCTACCAAATCTTCTGGTTTCAAAAGGTCCCATTGATTGATTGTTTCTTTCAGTGTCTGTGCTACTGGTGTTATATTTAGAAAGTGATCTCCAGTGCCAATGTGTTCAAGAGTACTTCCTACTTTCTCTTCTATCAGGTTCAGAGTAACTGGATTTATGTTGAGGTCTTTCATCCACTTGGACTTAAGTCTTGTGCACGGTGACAGATATGGATCTATTTACAACCTTCTACACATTGACATCCAGTTATGCCAGCACCATTTGTTGAAGATGCTTTCTTTTTTCCATTGTACATTTTTGACTTCTTTGTCAAAAATTATATGTTCATAGGTGTGCGGGTTAATGTCAGGGTCTTCAATTCTACTCCATTGGTCCACATGTTGGTTTTTATGCCAGTAACAAGCTGTTTTTATTACTGTAGCTCTATAGTAGAGTTTGAGGTCGGGGATCATGATGCCTCCAGAGGTTGTTTTATTGTACAGGATTCTTTTGGCTATCCTGGGTTTTTTATTTTTCCATATGAAGTTGAGTATTATTCTTTCCAGATCTGTGAAGAATTGTGTTGCTAATTTGATGGGGATTGCATTGAATCTTTAGATTGCTTTTGGTAAGATTGCCATTTTTACTATGTTAATCCTGCCTATCCATGAGCATGGGAGATCTTTCCATTTTCTGACATCTTCTTCAATTTCTTTTTTCAGGGACTTAAAGTTCTTGTCATATAGGTACTTCACATGCTTAGTTAGAGTAACCCCAAGGTATTTTATATCATGTGTGGCTATTGTAAAGGGTGATGTATCTCTGATTTCCTTCTCAGGCTGTTTGTCTATTGTATATAGGAGGGCTACGGATTTTTTTGAGTTGATCTTGTATCCTGCTATGTTGCTGAAGGTTTTTATTAGCTGTACCAGTTCCAGAGAAGTACACACACTACCATCAAAAAATAAAAATAATAAGAGGAACTAACAATCATTGGTCATTAATATCCCTTAATATCAATAGACTTAATTCACCTATAAGAAGACACAGACTAACAGAATGGATACAAAAACAGGACCCATCTTTCTGCTGCATACAAGAAACACACCTCAAATTCAAAAACAGACATCTCCTAAGAATAAAAGTCTGGGAAAAGACTTTCCAATCAAATGGTCTTAAGAAGCAAACTGGTGTAGCCATCCTAATAGCCAGCAAAATAGACCTCAAACTAATATCAATCAAAAGAGATGATGAAGGACATTACATAGTCATTTCAGGAAAGATCCACCAAGATGAAGTTTCAATTCTGAACATTTATGCCCCAAACACAACGGCACCCACATATGTGAAAGAAACATTACTAAAGCTTAAATCACATATAAAACCCGACACATTAATAGTGGGAGACTTCAACACCCCACTTTCACCTCTGGACAGATTGGCCAAATTGAAACTTAACAGAGATATAATGATCTTAACTGATGTTATGGCTCAAATGGACTTAATCGATATCTACAGAACATTCCACCCAAACAAAAAAGAATATACCTTCTTCTCAGTACCCCATGAAAGCTTCTCTAAAATTGATCACATACTTGGCCACAAAGCAAATCTCAACAGATACAAAACAATTGGAATAACCTCCTGTGTTCTATCGGACCACCATGGTTTAAAGTTAGATTTAAACAACAACAACAACAACAACAACAAAACTACAGAAATCCTGCAATCTCATGGAAACTGAATAATGCTCAACTGAATCACCAATGGGTTAAGGAAGAAATAAAGAAAGAAATTAAAGAGTTCCTAGAGATCAATGAAAATGAAGCTGAACATTGTAAACTTCAACAATTGGAATGGTGTTTTGAGGGCCAAAACTAGCCCATTCAGCACTCCACGATATAAAACAAAATCATGTAAAAAAGGGCCAATATCCAGAGGCTCCTGCTTTATCAGAGGCCATACCAGCACCCAGAACACCAGGAAAGCCTCCTGCCTATACTGTTGGATCCAGCCAACCCCAAAAGGGTCCTCTTCTCCTCATCATCATATTCCAGACCCTAACTCCAGCCAAGACACCCTGTGGACCAAATGACACATCAGCTAGCAGAATCTCAGGCTACTAAGCAAGAAGACAAGAGAAGAAACATAAACCAAGGTGGAAAAAACTCATGTAGCAAAAACAAACTCAGAAATTGGCACCTAGACCTATAATTAACCCAAACACTAGCTGCCTAGACAACATCTTTAGCTATCATAGAAATTTGAATCAAAACCACTTTGAGATTCCATCTTATACCTCTCAGATAGGCTAAAGTTAATGTTAATAATAATAATAATAATAATAATAATAATAATAATAATAATATAATAACAACAACAACAACAACAGCTCATGCAGGCCCATGCTGAAGCACTCCTCCACCACTGGTGGGAGTGCAAAGTTGTACGCCACTATAGAAATCTATATGGAGATTCCTCAGAAAATTGGGAAATGATCTACCTCAAGACTGAGCTACACCACTCCTGGGCATATACCCAAAGGACACTTGTTCAACCATGCTCATTGCAGCTTTATTCATAATAGCCAGAACCTGGAAACCACATAGCTATCTCTAAACCAAAGAATGGATAAAGAAAATGTGATACATTTATACAATGGAGTATTATTTAGCAGTTAAAAAAACATGACATCGTGCAAATGCCATGCTGGCAAATGGCAGGAACTAGAAAAAAAATCTTCCTGAGATTTTATATTCTATCTCATCCTGAGATGATATCCACAGACCCAGAGAGGTTACATAACAATCTTCCCTTAGAAGAGGAAATAGAATATATTTTAGGGTGGAATAAGGTGGAAGGTGATGGGAACAGTAGGGATCAGGCAGGAGGCAGTGAGAGGAACAGATGAAGAGAGTACTGGGGGAGATGGCTGGAATTGGGGGGGGGCATTTTGGAGGCAATGCAGAAAGCAAGTGCAATGGAAACTCAATGGAATCTATAAAAAGTTTCCTAGTAATGAAAGCTACAGATCAAACTTACCATCTTCTTTAACCAGGCAAATCTCCTTGCTGTGGGACTGGAACATCAGCACAGCCATAAAGACTTTTACTCTGCCTTGAAGATGTGCTAGTGTAATGATGATGCAGAACCAATGGTGCCAATGACTGGTTGTACATGAGGCCCATACCACGAGAGGGAGCCCATGATTAACACTGCCTGGATGGTCAGGAACCAGAGGCAGAACATCCCAGAGTACAGAACCAAACATGTTTGTCAAAAAAGTCAAGAAAATGATTCTTAATGATAATTCTGCTATGTTCATACATTGGTGCCTAGCCCAATTTTCATCAGAGGAGCATCATCTAGCAACTTATGGGAAGAGATGCAGAGACCTACAGCCAAACACTAGCCAGAGCTAGGGGAACCCCACAGAAGAGTGGGAAGAAGGACTTTAGGAGCCAGAGGGGTTGAGGACCCCAGGAGAACATGGCCCACAGAATCAAATAAGCAAGGCTCATACGGGCTCACAGAAACTGATGCAATAAATATATAGCCTGTATTCATCTAAGCTAGGTCCTCTGTATTTATTGCATGGTTATTTAGCTTTGTATTCTTGTAGGATTCCCAAAAGTGGGAGTGTGTCCCTGAATCTTTTGCCTGTGCTTGGGACCCTTTTTCCTTCTACTAGGCTGACTTGTCCAGCCTTGATATGAGGGTTTGTACCTAATCTTACTTTATCTTGTTGGGCCATTTTCAGTGGATATCACTTGGAGGCCTGCTCTTTTTTCTTTTCTTTTTCATTTTTAAGGAAAAAGAGGAGTGGCTCTGGGGAGAGTGGAAATGGGAAGAGACTGGATGGAGTGAAGGGAAGGGAAATGCAGTAATAAAACAACAGTGTTCTCAAACTGAAGAGGCCAAGAATTGAGGAGTAGTGAAGTCCATGAACATCTCAGCAGTCCTAGTCTGGCACTGAAGGCCTGGGAGATTCCTGGAGAGCCTCTAAAGATGTTTGTTCCAGTACTGGTGAAGGAATAGCACAGCAACAGGTCAGATGAACATGTTAGAGAGAGTGATGGCAAACCTCTAGGCTGCTACCAGAAAATACTACACAAATGCAGGGTAGGTCTTCCTGCTTCACATATTTGAGCAAGAACATTTCTCACAGGAGTGCCCAGTTACTTGTGTTTTGGTTGATTCCTGATGCAGTCAAGTTGACAACTGAGATTGGCAGTTGCACTTTTCCTCCATTCCTGTCCTTTGGAAGGGGAGTGATTATTTTATGCCATTTCATATTAGAAGTATGTAACTTGATTTTTCTTTAGCTTTACAGGGACTTGAAGCTCAGAGTTTGCCTTGAGTTTCATAGGAGTCTTAGGATTTTGCATTTTTGATCACTGTTGAGACTGTTAAAGCTATGGAGATTCCTGAAGTTGAAATAAATGTCTTTTGCATTATGAGATGGCCATGAGCTTAAGAGGATGAAGGATGAATGTAAACTTCCCACCATCACTAATGTACCTACATAGGGGAGCTGCTATACGAGGTTGGGCAGCCTTTGTGAGAGATAGCAGAAGTGTTGCTGAAGATAGGCTTAGAAAATGGTATCTGTTTCTGACTGCTCTGATAGCTCTGATTCTATATCTAACAAGCTGTGAACAAGGCATTAGGTAAACTCCAGCTGTTATGTTGCTTTGCCACCTGGATTTTTACCCCTGAAATCATCACCCAAAATACTTTCTCTGTTTCATTGTTTCATCCAACTAGTCTTTGTGGCCACACAAATAAATACTATCAGTATCTAATATTGTAAAAACACAGAAATACTATGATGGAGGTATACCATTAGTATTCCCATTAAATAGATGAAGTTGAGCATAAAATAATTATATAAATTATCCAAGTTAATAGAGTCAAAAAGTAGCATAAAGTTTGGGTAAATTCATCAAAACTGGAGGGATTTGAAGTTATCTCATTGTGAAATGTCTGGCTGCAAAAGTAGGTAGTTTGTGTTTTAAAAACTGTATACATCTAATTTTACATGTAGAAGATGGTGGAAAGGAATCTACACTTTGGGAATATGCTCTGTAGTCTAAGTTGGCTGTGGTTTGCACAGAAATCTATAGTTTTCTAGTAGAGCAAACAATGCTATATTACTGTTTATGTCTATGGGTACCAAAGTTAAAGGTTTTCCCAGCACAATGGGTAGCAAGCCAAAGAGGGGAAAGTCAATATGTCACTAAGGATGTCAATGTAATTTGGCTTCATGATATTTGTGGATGATTTGTCCTTAAAGTGGAAAACAGAGATTACTTGAGCATGTAAACTCTTGAATGTACCTTTTTTTTAAATAATCTTCCCTCTCTTTCTGTCTCCCTTTCTTCCTTTGCTCCTTTGTTCCTTTTTTCTTTTCTCTCTCCTCTCTCTCTCTCTCTCTCTCTCTCTCTCTCTCTCTCTCTCTCTCTCTGATACAAGATTTCTCTATGTAGTCAAAGTGGCATCAAAATTGCACTCCTCCTTCCCCTGGCTCTATGAAGTGCTGGTATTACAAACTTGATAACAAAATTTGTATTTATCTGCATAATATTTTTACTTATTAAATATTTATGTATATCTTATTTTATAGGTACTTATGGAAACATTACTGAAAACAGCCATAACAAATACATGTGTGTGTGAGTGTGTGTGTGTGTGTGTGTGTGTGTGTGTGTGTGTCTTGGTTGGGGACACTTCCCATAAACACAATAGGCAGTAGAATGCCCTACCTATAATGTCTAGGTTCAGTGATATGTTCTGTTGAAGAATTCATATTCGACAGGAACTCTCATTGCTTGTGTAATTGACAATCCTTCTAGCATTAATCTCATTATCATATTAAAGCAACTGCAATACACTACAGACTGAAGAAAGAGAGCTAGAAATTTTTATACAACAGATATTGAGAAGAACAGTGAAAATGTGGATAAAAGATTTTTGATTGTTCTAAAGATCTCAGTTTCACTGTCCTGTGAAGGAAAATACAGAAAATGAACTGAGTTGTTCTGGACGTCATCTTCATCATGTCATTATTGTCACCATTTTTGTTAAACTGTGTGGAAAGTTGTTCAGTTTGGCTTATACTATAAATGAATTCCAGCTATCTGCTTCTTAACTGGACTTAAGGGAATTTTGTTATTCTCCACAAAAAAAAGCATCCTGACTGGAAAATTGGATAGTAAAAATACTTGGCAGGCTCTGAGATTGTGTTAGTAAATACCATCATTGAAATTTGCTTCCTGGTTATCTTGGAGACATGGATCCGCCTTTGTGATAGTATTTATTCCATATTAGTCATGGGACATAATAGTATTTTGCTCCTATCATGAAGATGACAAAATACAACATTCATTTCACATAGAGTGTTTTAGAAAACATGTCTCAATCCCCTTCTCATTCATCCTATGTTGTGTAGGGTAGCTTATAACTGTGCAATGATGAAGGACTCATGAGTGGATGGATTAGGGAATAGATGGACAAATAAATAATATGTTTATTACATTTATTTTAAATTTATAATATCAGCCACTTGTCTAGGAAAAACCTTCTATTTCTTCCTTAATGGTATTCCCTTATAAATCAATTAATTTTTTTAAATATTGGACACTAGACACACAGAAAAAAATCTTATTTCAACCTGCACATTTTATAAATAAAGAAAACAAGAATAAAAATAAAATTGGATAAGCATGCCAAGATGGAAAATTTCTGACCTTGAAATGGAGCAGCATCTCTGAGACCTTAATGCAGCAGACACATGTCTTGCCAAAATCCTCAAGAACTGAGTGTATCCATTGTCATTTTGTCTAACGACAGTTACATCCTTTACTATGTCATTCATTGAACAAGATAATGATAATATACTGTTTAAACTAGCCCTTACCTGGTTTCTCTCTCCATCCATCATTTGCTGCAGAGAGAGAGATGTCAGCCACACAAAAAATTTTAAGAATTCTATTCCAGTCTTTGTTTCTAAGGACAAGACCCAAGGCAATTCCCTGAGGACCAAATATTGTGATCTTGTTTCTGAATAGGGTTTTAGAAGATGTACTTAGATTTAATCAGGTCATGCAGAAGTTGGATGATTCGGAAATCCAATATGGCTGGTAAACTTAAGAGAAGAAAAGGGACAGGTATACAAGAAGATCTCTCAAGACAAGAACAAATATTAGAACAGGTGATTGTAACCCACGAGACACTAAAAACTGTATGAAGTCAAGAGAAGATGATGGGGATTCCTGGAACACTATCTACCTGGAAATCTCTAAAGCAGTGGTTGTCAATCTGTGTGGCATTGCCCCTTTGGGTTGCATATCATATATTTACACTATGATTCATAACAGTAACAAAAATTACAGTTATGAAGTAGCAATGAAAAAATTTTTACAGGGGGGGACTACTACAACACAAGGAACTGTATTAAAGGGCCATAGCATTAGGAAGGTTGAACAAAACTGCTAAGATTTGGGACTTTAAACCTTCAGAATTGTTGGAGTGAATTTCTGGTGTTTCACTCAAATTCCTGATTATTTCTCTCAGGAGCTCCAGGAAAACAGTGGAGTTGATTCCCAGTAGCAGTGCCTTTGCATAAATGATATTTTTCTCCAGTTTATAAATCTTTATAACCACATCTCATACCAGTGTCCCTTGCAACTGAGCTTTATGTTTTGTACACCTCTCTCCCAGAAAAAATCCAGAGAAGAACCCATGACAAAACTTTATTCTTTTACCCTGGAGAGCATTTTGCTTCCATTAAGTTCCACATCCAGGACTAAATAAATCAAGAGTTTATTGGGGATTTGTTAATGTATTTTTTCCTCCATAAGCCAGCCCACCTGAACTGCCCTGACACTCTCAAAAAGAATTTTAATTAATGAATAAAACATGATAAATGGATAATTAGCTTTTGAAGGTGAACTCTTTAACAAGAAGGTAATTCAGTAATGTTTTAATTGTTTCCCCAGCATCAGACCTTAGCTGACATTTGGTTTTAGCTTCAGCAAAACAATTTCCAGTCTATGTTTAAAAAGACCATGAGCAATTTCCAACGACTTAGCCAGATATTAGTCACAAAGCCTGAATTACACACTGAAAAATGTGAAGCTGTGTGTTATTCAAGTTCCGGAATCTCATTTTGGCAAGGCATTTTGACTTGGGATGCTCAATAGAAACTCATGGAGAGCCCATCTGGCCCAGAGCTACCATCCAGACCAGAGGTGAGTGTCTGGGGCAATACCCAGGGAGGCCTGCCCCTAGGTCACATCCCTGGGCACCAGCCGTTTCCGGGAAAGACCTGCCCAACTTGGCCACAATTTCTGGCCATCAGGCAGGGCCCCCGTGGGAAGGTTCCCTTTCTTCAAGACCACCCCCACACCCGGCTGACCCTGCAATCTACACACCCTACCCCCACACCCATCTGCCTGAGACCCCCACCACTTCCTGAGACTTAGTGACTAGCCCCCAGCTCCCATCTGGCCCAGAGCTCCCATCTGGCCCAGGGAGCTCTCATCAGGCCCAGAGAGCTCCCATCTAGCGCAGAGTTCCCACCCAGCCCAGAGAAAGAGAGAGCTTTCATTGGACAAAGAGCCATCATTGAACCAAGAGTAAACTCAGGAGACAGGGGATCTACCAACCCTGATTAGACCAAGAGTGGCTTTCTGAAACACTGAATCTGTCAGTCTGGACCAAGACACAAACATAGGGAATGCTGGAAATAGAAAATCTTAGTAACTGTTTGTGTCTTCTTCATTTTTTCTATTTTCCTTTTCAGGTCTTGGACTGTTTCCCTCAATTGTTTCATTGCGTTTTCTTTCAGGGACTTATTGTTTTCTTCTGCTTTATTTGTCTTTTACTCTAGGTTTTTTTTTCATAGCATTCTTCCCATTTTTGTTTGACTTTTCATGTTCTTTATTGATTTCCTCCACTGTTTTGTTTGTTTTTCCCTCCATTTCATTTTTATTTCTTATTTAAAAGCCTCTTGCATCTTCATGGTGGTATTCTTACAGTTGCTTTCTTCTGCTTAACATCCCTAATCATCAGGGAAATGCAAATCAAAATGACTCTGAGATACCACCTTACACCTATCAGAATGGCTAAGATCAAAAACACTGAATACTGGAAAGGATGTGGAGCAAGGGGAACTCTCCTCCACTGCTGGTGGGAATGCAAACTTGTACAGCCCCTTTGGAAATCAATACGACGGTTTCTTAGAAAATTGGGAATCAGATGGCCAAACACCCTAACAGTCGTCTTGGAACTCTCATCCAATAACTGATGGAAGTGGATGCAGAGATCCTCAGCCAGGCCCCAGGTGGAGCTCCAGGTGTCCAACTGTCGAGAAAGAGGAGGGTCTGCAAGAGCGTGAATTGTTGAATCCAAGATTGCAAAAAGCACAGGGACAAATAGCCAAACGAATGGGAGTACATGAATTATGAACCAAAGGCTGTGGAGCCCCCAGCTGGATCAGGCCCTCTGGATAGGTGAGACAATTGAATAGCTTGGTCTGTTTGGGAGGCACCCAGTCTGTGGGAACAGGATCTGTCCTTAGTGCATGAACTGGCTGTTTGAAATTTTGGGCTTACACAGGGACACTTTGCTCAGTCTGGAAGGAGGTGACAGGACATGCCTGTACTGAATCTACCAGGTTTAAATGAATCCCCCAGGGTGCCTTGATCCTGGAGGACATGGGAATGGAGGGTAGGGGCTGAGGGGAAGGTGCAAGTGGGGGTGGGAGTGGGGATGACAGGGGAACCCATGGCTGATGTATAAAATTTAAAACACATAATAATAAAGAAAAATTATTTTAAAAAAAAGAAAATTGGGAATCAATCTCTGCCAAGACCAAGCTATACCACTCTTGGGCATATACTCAAGGAATGCTCAATCATACCACAAGGGCACATGCTCAGCTATGTTCATAGCAGCATTATTTGTAATAGCCAGAACCTGGAAACAACCTAGATGCCCTTCAACTGAAGAATGGATAAATAAAATGTGGTACATATACACAATGGAGAAAAACAGCAGAGAAAAACAATTGACTTCATGAGGTTTTCAGGCAAATGGATGGATCTAGAAAAAAAAATTATCATGAGTGAGGTAACCCAGATTCAGACACAGAAAGACTAACATGGTATATACTCACTCATAGGATACTAGATGTAAAACAAAGGATGACTAGACTGCTACTCTCAACTCCAGGGACCTAAGAAAGACACAGAGATTGCCCAATGACAGAGAAATGGATATGATCTACATGGATCAAACTGGATGGGGGTGGGGGTAATGAAGGGCAAGGGTTGAGGGAAGGAGAGCTTAGGGGAGAGGGAGATCCCAGCTGGATCAAGAACAGAAAGGGAGAACAAAGAATAAGAGACCATGATAAATGAAGACACCATGGGAATAGGAAGAAGCAAAGTGCTGGAGATGTCCCCAGAAATCCACAAAGATACCTCCACAATAGACTACTGGCAATGGTCGAGAGAAAGCCCGAACTGATCTACTTTGGTGATCAGGTGGCCAAACACCCTAACTGTCATGCTAGAACTCTCAGCCAATGACTGATGGAAGCAGATGCAGAGATCCACAGCCACACCCCAAGTTGAGCTCCAGGAATCCAATTGGTGAGAAAGAGGAGGGATTATATGAGCGAGAATTGTTGAGACCAGGATTAGAAAAAGCACAGGGACAAATAGGCAAACTAGTGGAAACATATGTATTGGTGAAATTATTAAGGCCACTCCACGTAGTTAAAAGGGAGGTTTATTTGGTGGGGTAACTTACAAATGAAGGGGTAGGTTGCAGGGTCTGGCAAAGGTATAGCGCAGTCCAGCAGAGTTCTCTGGAGAACTCTGCTCGGTCTACCTCCAGTGTCCATGGTCCCGGAACCAAGAGAGAGCCCTCCTCTTGATCCTCAGTCTTCCGCTCCCTCCTCTGCCCCGCCTTGTGGGCGTGATCATTACCGAAGCCTCAATGGGGGTTGGAACTTCCAGGCCAATGCTGGGATGGCTATCCACTACACATATGGACTATGAACCAATAGCTAAGGAGCCCCCAACTGGATCAGGCCCTCTGGATAAGTGAGACAGTTAATTAACTTGAATGGTTTTGGTGGCCCCCAAGCTAACAGAATGGATATGAAAGCAGCACCCATCATTCTGCTGCATACAAGAAACACACCTCAAATTCAAAGGTAGACACTACCTAAGAATAAAAGGCTGGGAACAGACTTTCCAGGCTGGGAACAGACTTTCCAATCAAATGGTCTTAAGAAGCAAGTGGGTGTAGCCATCCTAATATCCAGCAAAATAGACTTCAAACTAAAATCAGGGGAATCCGTGGCTGATATGCAAAATTAAATTAAATTATAAAATAAATTTTAGAAAAAGAAACTCATGTCCTGTAGTTTAAATTTCTAAATAAAATAAAATAAAATATGAAAGAGACATTTGATACTGTGTATTTAGCATTTGTAAACTATGGGTGTCTAATATCATGTGAATTAAGTTCCTTTATTACCAATGTACATGTAAAGGATATTGGTCTCCACACTAACAAAACACTAACAGTTTTTCCTGAATGTGGGGAATATCAGTACAACACTTTTTTTTTGCATGCATTCTTTTCAAAATGACAACTGGCAGGATGTAAGTATTTGAAAGAGAATATCAAACCCCTTAAGAATAAAAATATATTCATCCACTCTATGTTCAGAGACATTTCTGCAATTATCTTCAGTTTAATTTATAGAATGAACAAGAGAAATAAGGAATCATTTTCCTATGAAATATACTTGACCATTCATCCAGAAATCCAATTTTTACATTTAGCAGAAGACAAATCCTCCTGTTCAGAAACTCATATTATATGCCAAAATCACTTATTTCCTTGATTTTAATTCACAAGAGAATTAAATGCCTCTGGAATACCATGCTATGAAGCTTGCCCCATCCCACTCACAACTGATCTGTCAGAGATCACATTCTGGTGAAAGAAACCTTTCTTGCAATTATTATTCCTAAAACATTTCCCCTTGTGGAGACTGCCTCTCTGAAGTGAGAATTTAAGGCAGTAACAGAAGAAACTTGCAGACACTAAATGGAAGAGTAGGGAGAGTTGGAAAGCCAAGAGGCCACCCATTTAGCTGTATACTAGTAGCTGAAGGACCTGGCCAGATACTAGGGGATAGGTCCTCTGCATGCAGCTTACAGAAGTTGTGTCCATAGAGGACACCAGGCACTGCAGCAGAGAATAGCTACCAGTGTGAGAAAGCAGATATAGTTACAGATAGATGTGAGTTTCTTCTGCATGTTGAGGCACTTGTGTGGGGGGTCAGATGTCAACTTTTGATAGTTGGTCCTTCCTTTCTACCAAACTCAGGTCATCAGTCATACACAACAAGCAATTTACCTACTGAGCTGTCTTACTGAGAAAGAAACGACCTTTAAAAACATGTTTGGGAATGTGTTAAACTATTTTAGCTCTGTAGAAAGAAGGGCTAGTGTCTCTAAGTCTCACATCTACACAGATTTTATTTCACCAAATACAAATATAATGTTTGAAAGTTAAAATGAAAATGATTGTACTGTTTTCTCACTAAAAGATATTAAGGCAACAAATGAAAAAAAAAATGATTCTTGTCTTTCTAACAAGGCAGAAGGAAGGGTCAGTTAATCAAACACTGGCCAGAGCTGAATGAAAACAAACTTTGTCTTTCCTGAATGCAACACACTTTTTCTGCAATGTAGTCAAGAGACATATTTGTGAGTCACTAAGAGCCTTTATTTAGTCCTGGAAATTATTGTGTTGTATGGGTTTGCTGTGCTGTAAAGGGAAGACATTTAAGAGAGTTGTCTGAATGATGCAGAATGTGTAAAAGTTTATAATTTTCTCCTTCCAAAGAAACTTAAGGGAAAAAGAGTATTTCTCAAACTGGATATTTTGACTGTGAATTATATTTTAGGAAACATGAAAATAAGTAACTATTTTCATTTTGTGAACTAAGAGAAGAATAAAGATGAGTGATTTTGATAAATAAAATGATTGTTTAGAATCTTTTACTAAAACAGAAAAGTTCAGATAACCCCTTATAAATATCAACATTCATTCCACAACTCAAAATTTAATTTAATGCAGGATTCTAGATGAGGTCAAATGTATTGTGTTTTATATATTTGTACATGGAATGGGTAGCTTCATGTCAGACTAGGGAGATGTTGACATTTGAGAGACTTTACTACATATCACACAGGGACAGTGATTGACCTATTGGAAGTTGTTACTACATGCCCACACAGAAGGACTGGCAAGAAACACAGTATGTTTATTTCCTGGTTAGCTTAGGATTTTTTTAGTGTATTACTCTAGTGACAACCATGAAGCTCTTTTATATGTCCATAAGTAAGATAAGATTAATGTAATAATAACATAGATGATTATCATTTAATAATTATGATATAAAAATTTTTCAACAAACTCTCCATTTCAAGTTTATAGGCCTCTGGAGAAAATCTAGAATCACTGAGAAGGTTGCATGGTGTCCTTTGACAGAAGAGCAGAGCCACTGATGGTGGGTGCACAGGCCAACAAAATGGTACAGGTTGGCATCCTGAGCATTTGGAATACTACTACTTAAGTCAAGTCCTCAATATACAGATGAGGACATAGCAAGGAAGCTCAGTGCCAGGGAAGGGAGTCCTTGATGTGACCAAGGAATGCATGAGAATCTCCTTCTGTGCAACTGGTGACTATGGGGGAGTCTATGTAGCTGAGGGATGCATGAGAACCTTCCTCTGCATCCAGTGACTTTAGGAGAGTCCATGTGATGAAGGGATGCATCAGATCTCCCTCTGTGTGACTAGGGACTATGTTCAAGTCTCTCTCTCTCTCTCTCTCTCTCTCTCTCTCTCTCTCTCTCTCTCTCTCACACTCACACACACACACACACACACACACACACACACAATTTCTTATTTGACATGCACACTATATACAAGAAGTTGTTTTCATTTTGTTGTGAATTACTGACTTTAATTAAGATTACTTGCAGGAATATGGGTGAGGCTATTTATCAGAGCATGACCAACTTATCTCAGGGATAAACCACTTCATAAAAATCCCTTTACTCTGGTAGCTACTAGCCCCCAAGGACTCCTCACAGAGGAGTAGGAGCTCCCAAGAACCCCCTCCATCCACAGTGAAGTGTGGACAAACTGATTCATCTTGTGAAAGTCTTGTGCAGGAAATCACGGCTGTTGTGGTTCACGAGGGCAATGGTTATGCTGTCTTCCAGGAGACAGTATTTCACAGCAATCCTCCCTGTCTTCTGGCTCTTATAGCTGCCCTCTTCTCACCCTCTGTGATTTCCTCTGAGCCATGGTGGCCAGTTTATGGTTGAATATTTAACAAGTCAATGGCTTTGAACCTCACCTTCATTTGTGTGACCACTCATTTTAATAATCATAGCTACTGCATGTCTCTTAGTTATCTGTGACATTGTGTACCCCTGTGAGGCTAGAGTTCACACTCAGGGCTTTAACCATTTGAGTTATATCTTCAGTCAACAATGCCTTTGCCATCCTGAAGTATTATTATTGAATTGAGTCAGGATAAACCTTGCCAAAGGGTTAATAGTGGACAGAGCCTTAATTATATTCTCTTTAAAAAATTTCAGATTACTTATATATTTGCTTGTGTATGGGAAGCTTGTGCATGTATGTCCAGAAGACAAGTTTTTGGAGTTCATTATCTCTTTAAACTTTATGAGGGTTCTGGGGATTGTATTCAGGTCCTCAGACTTGCCTTGCAAACACTTTACCTGTTTTACCTGCTAAGCCCTGTCTTAGGTCCCTAACCATATTTTCAAACTTATGGTAACACAAAACAGAAAAAAAATCACATGAATATTTCCCCATATTTTTTTTTCAGAATTGCAAACATCTAAAGCATAGGCCCTCCTTTTATCATTTCAAAAGCATTGAGTTTTAGAATGGTGATTGAAAGTCAAAGTTTGTAAGAAGCAGCTTATTAGACAAATGAATATTGTCTCTATTTTGTTCTCATTAGATGCATGTATATTAAGCTAGGTTTAGATCTGCTGCCTAAAGTCCCAAACTTGTCATGTCACTAAATAGGTGTACTTGGATTTTCATCTGTTTTGATTTGCTTTCTGCAACTCTTTTGTTAAGAATAATCGTTTGGGGGGCTGGAAAGCAGACACAATGGTCAAAAGCAATGTTGCTCTTGCAGAGGACCTAGGTTCAGTTCACAACACCCACATGGTGGCTCACATCAATCTTTAATTCTAGTTCCAGGAAATAAAGCAACCTCTTCTGACATCTGAGGGTACCACACACATGCAGGCAAAGCACACATATAAAATAAAATAATGAATCTTAAATTTTTAAATAAAAATAGCCAAGCATATTTTTCCATAGGTTTGTGAGAAGTGAATGTTTTGTAATAAACTGGGCAATAAATTTCCTCTAAGCTAGGCTTGATGACACATGTCCCTAATCCCAGGACTCACTTGGGGAACTGAGACAAGAGAGCCATGAATTCAAAGCCAGTCTGTGTTATACAGCAAGCTCTGTCACACATTTCCCCCCCCTGAAATCTCTTAGGAATTAGTGTAAAATTAACTTCCATTAATTAGATATTTCTAGAGAAATACCACATTAAAAAGTACATTTTTAGCTATTAGGAAAATGAGCTTTCCACTGAGAAAAAAAGTGAAAAAATATGACTAAAAAGCACTCAATAATAAAAATTTAAGCTTGAAGCTCTGTTGTCCCAGGAAGAAATATTTTTAAAATGTGCCATCAGTTTTCAAAACAAAGCAGAGTACTTAATGCCATGACATCAATGTAGCTCTGGCCTGAGATGTGATTCATTCCAAATATGTAAGGATTTGACCACTGTCAAATTGCATTTTGAAACAATTTTATTCAAATTTATAGAAATAAGCTTTGATTTTGGAACTATTTTTAGTATCAAAGGATTTCTACTAAACTCATTTTCTTTTTAGTACAGTCTATGTAACTATTGATCATTACCCAAATTTTGTCAAAAAATAATTGTCATATTATGAAGTGAGTTATCCAAGGGAATCCTGGCCACTGTTTGCTGACATTCTATATTGGTACCAGATCATTTGGCCATCCACCAGGTTCTCTTCCACTACGCAATATGTTCACACAACACATATCAAAACTGATTAAAATATAATCTTTTATTTTAAGTCAGATGTCATCACATGAAATTCATTTTAACTATTTGATAAAAATTATAAAAAATATTAATCTCAATAACTCTGCTTCTTCCCTGTTAGGGAATATTATTTTAAGCTGTGTTACTTTTGTTTATGTTGCATTTGTTTTAACTCTGTGAAGCTGTGTTACTGTGCCTGTCTAAAACACCTGATGGTCTAATAAAGAACTGGCCAATAGCAAGGCAGGAGAAAGGATAGGTAGGGCTGGCAGGCAGAGAGAATATAGAGAAGAAGAAATCTGGAAGGAGAAAAGAAGAAAGCTAGAAGCCAGAGAAGGAGGAGGACTCCAGGGACCAGCCACCCAGTTACACAGCAAGTCATGGAGAAAGAGTAAAATTAACAGAAATAAGAGAATATGAAAAGCCCAGAGGCAAAATGTATATAGAATAAGTTAAGAAAAGCTGGCTAGAAACTAAGCCAAGCTAAGGCTGGGCATTCACATATAAGAGTAAGCCTCTATGTGTGATTTACTTGGAAGATAGGTGGTAGTCCCCCCCCCCCCACCCCAAAAGAGCCAAAAAACCAACAATACTTTTCCATTTCTGGTAACCTGAACTCAGATCCACAGTAGATTTACATCAGTTCCAGAAAGGCTTTTATACATTGTGTTCTTTTCCTAATCTGAGTGCCTTATACTATAATTATACAATAATAGATTTTTCTCTTCAGTTGGCTTAACAAGGTGCAATAGAGCCCACACTATGCTTAATACAATTTTTAAAATGCTAATGAAAGATTCAAAACTGTAACATTTCTCAGTCAGGTGTGGTGATCCATGACTATAATCACAGTACTTTGGAGACAGAGGTAAGTTCAAAGCCAACCTGAGCTTACTTGTGAGTATCAGTTTTTGGGCTGCATAGCAAGACCCTCATAAAAAGGAGAAATATATTTCTGAATGGATTTATATTTCATGGCTCTAAAATTTAAAGACCAGTTTGACATTAATACTATCTTGGTTCTTACTGAATATTTTCTTTTTGATAATTTTCCTTCATTCATGTTCTGTACCCTGCTTGGTCCTGAGAGTGGATTAAGGCTCAACTTCATAGTTCAAAATCCTGGTTCTGTGAACGGCACAGTCAGAGTACACAACTTTAACTACTAGTACAATAATTTTGGTATACAGCATGGATCCTCTACATTGTAGCTATTTGCCATCCCTCCAGTGCCTCAAAGCTATTATGGTTCTCATGCAAAATTAGAGTTTTTCATTTTCTTTTAGTTTTGCGTGTATGAGTGTTTGCCTCAATGTATGTATGTGTACCACATGCATCTAGTAGTCAGATGAGGGTGTTGGGTCCCTTGAAACTGGAGCTACAGATGGTTATGAGACACTATGTATGTGGTGGGGACTGAGCATCATCTGAAAAAAATGGCAATTGCTTTTAACTGCTGAGCTATCTTTCCATTCCCAGGTCTTCTTAACATAAAGTTAATCTAATCATTAAAAATAACATGATGGACATAGCTTTAAAAGAAAAGTCTGTTATAAAAAGCATTGAGAGGCCCATTTAAAAACATTCTTTGTACATAAATTCACACTGTTAGAACTGGTCACTATATAGTTATTTATTTTTGACTACATCATTATGGCAAACCAGACCAATCCAAGATTTTCTCAGGGCCCTGAAGAAAGGACGAAGGGAATTTTAGTTCTGTGTCCTTGTCCAAGAACAGACTTGGCAAAGCTGGTCTAGGGCAGGATCCAGTGGCTCAGACCAGTCAAGTTTGTGGCTTCTGGAAAGAAACCCAAATCTTCCCCCAGGGCTGTGGTTATCAATCTTGTGGCAGGTGTGTCTGAGGTATCCTGTATTCCCTTTAATAAAATTGTCTAATTTAGCTCTCTGTTGATCTTGACCATTTTCAACCTACAAGTTTATCTGATGCTAAACTTCTTAATAAACTTGCTTGGCATAAGTCATCAACTTACACAAGACCTCCTAGTCCCAGCCATTGCTTTTGTCTTCTTTATTTCTTGTTTCCTCTATTTCTCATTTCCAGTCCTCCCACTTGACACCTGGCTGTTTGGGATCTTTATTCCTGTGGGTTATGTCAGTTCACAATCATTTTAGTCTAACTTAAGATAAATTGCCTTTAGAGATGGCATGTCATTCATGGAAAGAATTTGCCCTATTCTACACAGTATTAGTAAATGTGACAAGTCCTTAAGACTCAACTTGATCAAACTAACAATGATCAGATTAAATAAATTTGAAATATATTTGGCAGTTTGTACAGTCAACCCAGACATTAGGAAGGAGGAATTTCCATCAGATATAAGGGGGAAGATCTCCCTATTAAAGATGTTTGTTAGTAATTTCAAAAGTAAATGTTGCTAAGCACTCCTCTTCTGCCTTGAGGTCATTCCTTAAACGCTGGGATCTCTCACGACCCACATAGACTTCTCTAGCACACAGGAGCTTTTCCTGTTGATGAACCTGATCTACATCATAGTGTGTTATTCTGGTAAGCTATAAATCTATTCCTGGAAGTAACAACTTTGACAGCCACATGGGAAAAACACATCAACAAATCCATCTTTCACTGTAAACTAGAATGCCATTCTCAGACCTAGTAAGTGGGCAATGGAGACCTGCCACATAAATGATCCATTTCACCTCCACACAGAAGCCTTTCTGTTTACTGAAGGATACAGAAGAAAGACTGGAAGAGATGCTTTAGAAATAAGTCTCCCTCTCTATCATGCACACCAGCAATCACTAGACGGTTTCAAAGTCAGGATGCAGTTCAGCCATGACAGGAAGAAATAACTAATAGTTTTAGCTGTAAAAGAAAAGGTCTGGACAAGGTAGTTCTTGGCTAAACCTGAAAACTCAGACACAATTAATTAAGCCTTAAGTAGTGGGATGAGGTCCTTAAATACTCAATGATTCTGTTGTACGTTTGTTAGTCCATTGTAGGAAAAGAGAAACAGCACATATTATATGATGGGCTTGATTCGAATAAAAGAATATAAATTGAGCCAGTTAACAATTCCTCCAGTATTAACTGATAAAGCATACAGCTTAGCTGAGAAGATAAATGCCCTACTTTGCTCTATACAACCAGAATGAGATGGTATAAGTAGCTGAATTGTTGTTTTATTCACTCCAAAAAAGGCAGTTTTATTTCAGAGATTATTCAAAAAATACTGTTTTAATGTGGAAATATTAAGCTGGTTTAGCCTTTAATCTCTCAGTATTTTACTAATAAATTTAAAGCAAGCTAATTTTTAACTACATGAACTATACTTTTGCTCAGAGACAAAATCTGCAATAGAGATTGGCCTTTAATAATGTGTGTGTGTGTGTGTGTGTGTGTGTGTGTGTGTGTGCGTGTGTGTGTGTGTGTGTGTGTGTGTAGGAAATGGGACAACTTGAAGGAGTGAGTTTTCTCTTTCCACTATTTGGGTCCCAAGGGATTTCTTGATGACAGATACTGTTAACCTCTAAGCTATTCTGCCAGTCACCATTACTATTGAATTTTAACTTTTAAAAAGATTTATTTATAATGTTTTACATGTTTGACTATTTTGCCTGCAGACACCATGTGCACGGCTGGTGCTGGAGGCCAGAAGAGGGAGGCTGTCAGATCACCTGCAGCTGGAGTTAAGAATGTGTGGATGCTGGGCAGTGAGTGCAGGTCCTCTGTAAGAGCAACAGATGCTCCAAGCTATTGAGCCATCTTTCCAGGCCCTTAAGATTTATTTTTTGAGCTCACTCTACTTAAGCTGCTAAGGCTGGCTTTATGCTTACAACTGTCTTTCCTCAGCCTTCTGAGTGGCTGAGACTGCAGGCTAAACTGACCATCAACTAAACCGACTCTGACTCCCTCCAGCACAGTCTGTCATGTTTGGGCCTTGTATAAAAATAGTCCCTAATCAGTGCCACCCATGCTTCCATACAGAAAGGTAGAGCTATACATCAGTGGACACACAGAAATAGAGCCCTTTAGATTTCAATACACTTTCCACTTTTGATCTAATCTCCGTATGTCTTCTGTTTGATCTTTTTTTCTTTGAAAATGGTGCCACAAGCAGCCCCTCTAACTTGCAGTTTAACCTGAACTTCTGGTCCTTTTGCCTCTTGCTTCCCAAGTGCTTGTATGATGTACATGTGCCACCATGCCCAGTTTTGTGTCACGCTGGAAATCAGATCCACGGATTCATGCATGTTGGGTGGCTGAGACAGGTCTACCAGCTGACCTGTGTTCCCAGCTCTCAGGATCTGGCTTCTTCAGAAGTGTTGAAACATGAAGTGGACACAGACACAAAGATATTCACTCCAACCTAGCTGCAAGCAGAACAACTACTGAACCTCCATAGATCAGTGGCTTGAAGATGTACTCAGACATTCCTGCAGGGACTTCCACCTTACCTCCTTAAAGAGTTATTTTTATTATTTTTAGTCATGTGTCTGTGTGGGGTGTGTGTGGGGGTAAGTACAGGTACTCCTCTAGGCCTGAAGCATTAGATCCCCTGGAGCTGGAGTTACAGACAGTTGTGAGCCCCACTATGTGGATGCTGTGACATGAACTCAGAGCTGTTGCTCCAGCCCTCCCATACATTTTCTTGAAAATCTCTTTAGAATTTTTGTTTTGTTTTGTTTTTCAACACAGGGTTTCTCTGTGTAGTTTTGTGCCTTCCCTGGAACTTGCTTTGTAGACCAGGCTGGCTTCGAACTCACAGAGATCCGCCTGCCTCTGTCTCCCAAGTGCTGGGATTAAAGGCGTGCACCACTACAACCAGTATCTCTTTAGAATTTTAAAACTCTTTGTTTTATTATTTCTTGTTCTCCTGAGTTCTAAATAAAAATTATATTGTCTTCACTAATTATTTCCTTGCTAATAAAATTATGGCTCCAGTCAGAAAGCCATGATTTGTTGTAATGGTAAGAGGTTCCAACAGCACAAAAGATACCAGTTCTTTCCAGTGAGGCAGTGACTAGAAATTTGCCAAAAGCTACTTTGTCTGCTTATGGAATAAAATAACTGTTCTTCAGAGTTCCCATTACCTGTCTTTGCAGAAGAGAAGCACAGTAGTACCCCAACAACTGTTTGTACTAGCCTAAATTCTATGGAAGAGCGGTACAAATGCTTTCTGCAGGGTCTTTGGCTCTTCCAATGTATTTTTATTGTTTCAAATGAAATGTAAAGCACTCACCCTATATGTGTGGTAGGTATGATATACAGAAAGGGATCCATAACCCTGAAGCCAGACCACCTTTGGGGATTTTTATAGTACAATTGCAGAGGAATTTGAACTGTCAATCTTTATTACTGAAGAAAACTCCCCTGGGAAAAGACTCTTGCTTTGTAGCAGTTTGTACCATAATAGATGCTGAGTGAGTGAAGATAAATATATAGGGCAGGAGGAAGAAATCACAGAGAAGCCACTTGAAGTTCAATGGTTAGGCTTCATCCTTTATTAGGTAGTGAATAAAAGACAACTTAGGCTTAGAACTCCAATTTAAGAGACCATTTAAACAAAAGAGTTTCCGTCGCAAAGTGAGGCAGACGGGGTCCAGGTTTTTCTGAGTGTTCTCATATGGCTGATGAAGAAAATATGGCTGATTTGTTTGTTCCCAGCAAATCATTAAAGTTACTAATGCCTCATGACCCAGGACTCCATGTGACCCACGGGCCCTGACTTCTTGCAGACTGGTTCCTTCACTTTGGTGAAAATGGGAGGAACAGCAGAAGCACATTATAATGAAATTGCATTGGTAGTAAGCACAAGTGACCTGTCAGGTAGAAGGGCTGAGATGCAGTGAATACAGTGAACAATCAGATAAGAAAATTCAAATCCAACACAATTACAAGTGCTGGTCACATGGTAACAAACTCTGGGTAACTAAGTCCACCTGGCTGAACTAGCCCCATCCACAGGCAAAAAACAAGTAAGTAAAAGAAATACGTGCTAAACCAGAAGGCGGTACTTAGCAGTCTGCAAATGAGAAATCACCATGGAAAATGGCAGGTATGTCTGAAAGATCTTTGTACCAAAGACTGATGGAATGATTTTATTTTCTTACTCTTATTTTCCTTCTGCTTTTCATGGTTGTTTGTTTGACAATCTTTCTTTTGCTTTCCTCTTTTAAAATGTTGTTTTGGTTGTTTGTTAAGTAACAGATATATATAGCCAGCTGCTTTAAAGATACACATGTATGACAAATTCTACATCTAGACACTGGAAAAGTCCTCAAAAGACCACATTTAACAGTCAGCACCAAGCACACTATGCATATTCTTTAAATATAAATGACAAGTGCGAAACACCTCTCTCTCCAGGGACTCCTTAATTCTCTATTCTTCTCTGAAGAGAACTACAATTGAGATAAAAGAAGTTCTGGGAAGGCCACACTCAGTCCATCCCTATAGCTTTAAATAGTCTTTATAAAACCTCTTCAAAAATAATTTTTTATCTTAATCCTAAATCACAGAAGGCTGATGTGTACATGTTTTTTTTCTTGTTCTCTTGCCGAAGGTCATCATTTTTCAATGCAACAATCTGTCTGCATCCAGCCCCATCATCTCCATAGGGGCAAGCTAGCTTTCTATGGGAAAAAGCATACTGCCTTTATCACAAATTAAAGGCACAGCTATTTCATGCCATTTGTTACCAATGTAATGATAACATGTAACACTGAGTAGTTATAGAATTATCTCATATAGATTTTCTTTTTATAAGTTATTTTCTTAATCTTTCTAACATATATACAATATACATACATACATTTACATATATATATATATATATATATATATATATATATATATATATTCCCCTGATAAATCGTTTTTAAAGATAAAACATCAATTACTTTCGGCTCTGTGGTAAATATCAAAGGCAGTTCTTATCTCACAATGCCACTAGAGAAATGATGGTCTAGGGGACCTTGCTAATATACTCTTTTGATGTCCTATCATTGGTGTGCAATGAAGTAATTAATTTTTCTTGACAGTACTAGCATTTAAAAGTATGTTAGGGATTAATGTCATGTCAGTAGGGAAAAGATAACAATAAACACAGCCATAGCTCATGCTTATGTCTGTCTTCATACATTCCTATTTAAAGCCAAACCTTTTGCTATGGCTCTACTGGAATGACATGAAGACTTATTGCGGATGACTGATTTTCTCTGCTTTTGTAGATCTGTGCTCATTTTACATCATTTGAGATTCTGACGGCTCCTCATGTTTAGAATTTAAAAAGTTATAATGATTTCTTACTACTTCACCATGACATGTGGGATGATCAGTTTTCAGACACATTGCCAATCCAAACACTTCACTTTCTCCAGCAATGCCTGTTCTGAGTGAGCCTCTCCACCTTTAAGCATACAGGAGAGGGGGACTGACCATGTAGGCTTCCAAGATACCATCTGGTGTTTGTTTGTTTACTGACTATAGGTATGAAATAGCTGTTCAAATCTTTAAAACCTAATGGCAAAGATTGAGACACAGCACTATTGTTTGACAAGACATCTACTGTATCTACTTTTGTTTGGATACATACCCAGTAACTGCTGTCATAGCCAGAGGACCAGCAAGGGCACTACTATTCACAGTGTTGCTTTTGTTTTTGTTGCTTTTTTTCTTTTGTATATATATATATATATATATTATTATAATCTACAGAGTAAATTATTATATATACATTGGAACCAGTTAATGCCCTTAGACAATGTATAATTAATTGTTTTAGAAAGCAGGAAAGACAATGCAGGGGAAACAGGTGTCCAAAAAAGCACAGTCACAAAGACTTTGGAAGTTCTAGATACCACTATGATTCAGTGCTGGGGATAACTTCTAAAACAATCAGTGTTCAAGAAGGATGCTTTAATTTGGAGAAAATGCCACGCTTCCCTCCCCTCCCCCAAGTCCCACCCCCACGCTTTTTTTTTAAATAATCTTTTCATTTTACTATCAAAAGTCCTGGCTCTTCAGATACACTTTAAACTATAAATAAACACTGCATAGTTCTTTTGTTTGATTTTAGTTTCATTTTGTTGTCTTAAAAATTATTGCAGTACAACATCTCCTGTTCAGAATTCAGTAAGGAGCAAAGAGCACAGGAGTGTGGGTGGTCCGAATGGGTCCAGGAGCTGGCCGCAGGAGGGCTGGAGGAAGTGCAGAGGTCTGGAAGAGGGTGGCTGCTGGAGCAGTTCGAAGACTGAAGGGGGAATTCACTGCCACAGCAGCTGCAGCTGCTGCAGCTGCCAGTGGGTTTGGGAGAATTCTAGGAGCCAGTGGCTTTGAAGGTTCTTTTGAAAATACTAATTTTACCTGCAAAGACAAGAAATTTTAAAAGAATCAAGAACAAAAGTTTTAGAGTTTGTAGTTGAAATCCAAAATGATGGGCCAGCTACAAAGGAAAGTTCTGGTGAATGGCTAAATTAAAATGCAAAGTGTAGAGCTGATCTCTTTGGAAAGGTTGAAGATAACGCCCATTAGCACACAAGCATGCTTAAGCATCTTCCCGAGATGAAGTCAACCATTTTTCCATTTTTTTGCATTTTAGTTGAAATTTATACCTCTGCAGGAGGTCCCCTTCTTTAAGAAAAATTCGGAAGAATACTGTGCTATCTTTGTACACTCAGCAAATATCATGCAGCAAATACTTGTTTTAAAAATGACATTATTTACACTGCCATGCTTTCTATTCTAGAAAGCATATTGATATATTGTGAGAGGGCATTTTCTAGTACCTATTTCTCCTGGCACGTAAATGTCCTTTAACTCATCATTATACAAAATCTAAACCATACCCTTGAGTTAGTGTTTTTAAAATAACAAACTTTGAAGGATATAACATAACAATTATGTCCAGACAAAATTTAACAACCACTTTAACACAACAATTTAAGGAATTTTTTTTGGGGGGGGGGTTTGAGACAGGGTTTCTTTGTGTAGCTTTGAACCTTTCCACTAGGTAGCCCATCAAGACCACATTCTAAGTGTTTGATCATTCAGCTCAAAAACCTGATTTTTTTTCTAGTGCTCAGGGACAAATCTCAGCTTAAATAGATGAGCTGAGGTGAAAGCTGGCAAGCACTGGAACAAGTCACATGACTCAGGGTTCCATTGGTGGAGGGCAGGCTGGACCTGAAACTCAACTGTCAATACTTTCTTCAGCATAACACACCTATCTTACTTAGTAATCATCAGCCTCCACCCCAAATACCTGTAAAGCAGACTGTGGGATGAAAACGACATCATACTCTTTTTTAAGAAGCCAAAGTGTCACTCACCCCGAGTGGATTTGCAGCCTTCTGCAGTTTGTTGTAGGGGCTGTATTTGGGTTTAGGGGGCTTCCCAGCAGCTCTGTCTTTGTGCCTTCTACTGCTAATGTGCTATAGAAAGCAATCAAAATGACAGCTTTAAAAAACGCATTTACAACACTTCCACACATATTGTTTTTACCTGGAAGGAAATAATGCTGATTTCATTCATGCAAGTTTCCCAAAGACAAAAGGAAAAGAGCACTGTACACTTCTGCCCTTGGATCCTGAAGCCTTCCACACTATTCATTTTAATATGTTTTTAATAAATAGAACAATTTTCTTTTTACCTCTACTTTTTGCCTTATCATAGCACCTATCTCCAAAAAGTATTTACAGAGGAGAGGATGTCTGCAGGAATTTTATGTGCAAATAAACAAACATGCCCAGACAGGCAGGAATGAATTTCCATAATGTTTATCCTCATATTTGTGCAGCCAAATGCCAACCCTTTCAATTCTAAAAATAAAAAAACTAAGGTGAGAAATATCATCCATCCACAACCCAATATGAGGGCTGAACCTTCAGCTGGAAATGTACCACTACTTTCTTTAGAAGGCTATTTGGACCACAAATGAGTGTCCACTGTTAGCCATTGCATCAGCAGGTGGCTGTAGGAATTAGCAATATTGTACAATAAATACATACAATGAAAAGATGTGAAACAAAGGAACAGCACAGTATGAAATTAGTTGTAGCATAAAACTATCCAAATAAGTAAAATGAGAACATTGTATATTGGTCTTTAAAGAAAACTAACAGTTTTGATAGGAAAATTCAGTAGAGAAAAGTTGTAATACCCTTTCTCCTCCCAAAATGCCTACACAAGAAACAGACAAATTCGTTGCCAAGAATTTCGACAGGATTTATTTATTAACCACAGCATTTTAGTATTCCCTCAACAACAAAAATAAACATATGTTAAAATAGAAACAGTAAATAAAAGATAAATGAGGGTGTCAGTAGATGAATGGATATACTGATGGGTGGATGAAGAGGTGGTTGGATGGACTGATGAATGAATGAGTGGATAGATGACTGGAATGATAGGCAGATGAGTGCGTGAATGAATGGATTGATGGCTAAGTGAATGGGTGGCTACTTAGATGAACAGCTAGATTGATGAGTACTTACATGGATGGTTTTCTGGGTAGGTGGATGGGCAGATGAATGAATTATGGATGAGTGGGTGGGGGGATGGGAAGGTAGATGGATGGAAAAGAAAGACATGAGAAGAACAGGAACATACACAGGCTGATCACAGGATGTCCCCTCTCATTTTCAGTTTTATGGTACCTGTTTGAGTTGTGTTTCCGAGTTGACGTGTACATCACATATTTCACAGTGAAATGTTTTGTTTTGGAGGCCTGTGTTTCCCTTATTAACAGGTCCTTTACCCTTCATCCCTGCCCGAGGAAAGGCTTTGATAGTCCCACTTCCATTGCGGGCTTCTAGCATTGTTTTGTGCTTAGTACCTATCAGGAATATTTGAAAAAAACAAAAACAAAAACAGAAAGAAGAGAAAAATATTGTATTAATGATAGTCTTCAAATGGAACTTGAGGCTGTAGTGAAATACATCCAGGACACAGAAGATTGTAAAAAGGAATATTTGTTTTATATGATGATATTAAATTATTAACTTTTTTAAATGCTTGATATCACATAAAAGCACTGTTTGTATGTAAAGTCAGGCCTGGGGCAAAATTCAATGGGTGTGATTTTGTCCCATTTGCTCTTGATTCTAAAATGACATAAATGATAGCTAAGGAGGAGTGACCTGTTTGCTGAAGGTACAGTTGGAGGTAGTGTGTGCCAAATGTAATCAGATTAGTCATGGTGACCTTTCAGCAGTGGATCTCACTGAATACCTACTTCTAGACAGAATGCAAGCAAGCTTTCCTGCATCTGCATTTTAGGCTTAAAAAAGAAGAGTGATAGTAATTATGACTTTAATTTTTTAATTTTATTTTTGGTTGTGAGCCTAGCCTTTAATAGCTGATTCATCTCTCCAGCCCTTTTTTAAATTTTAGAATCCAGAAGAGGATGTTAGATCCTCTGGAGCTGGACTTATTATAGGCAGTTGTGAGTCCCATGACATGGGCACTGAAAACATATGGGTCCTCTGCAAGAGCAATAAGCAGTTTTAACCACAGAGCAGTCTTTTTAGCCTGTCAAGTAAAGATATGTAAGGATAGCGAAGGACTATAATTTCAAATGTAAACAAGTGACCAATGAGAGGAGAAGTTATTTAAAGGGTAGGCAGCCATGCTGGAAATAATTGTTTTAAATATTAAACTACTACATCTATATATGGGCCATCTCACATAATTAATGTAACGTTATTTAACTACCATTAATATTTGTTTTCTGGGATCACTATTGTTATATATAGTTTATATTCACAATTTCCCCTCAAAAATTGCTTAAATATTCCATGTTTTTCTAGCTAATAAATTTTCTTTATTTTGCCTCCTTGATGATGTGCTTTTGTTATGGAATTTTCTTTATGCCGTTTTAATTTTTAACATTTCCTTTTTGTAGCACAGCCTTTCTACCTGTATTTAAAACATTGTTGGTCAGTTCTACAAATAGAGAAAAGGTAATTCTGAGTCACATTTACAGAACTCTTAAATATTCATAAGATGTTTCTGAGTCACATGTACAGAACTCTTGAATATTCATAAGAAAACATAAGTTGTGAGTATGATACAGATTACAGCATGCTAAACAAGAGATAAATCCAGAAAAGTCCTTCATAGCCACATTTTCCTCATTCAAAAAGAGCATTACTTCACCAGGTCCAAATAAGAGTCCTACAAGATAGGCTGCCCACCTTGATGATGACTATTCTTAGAGCACAGCTATTGAAATGCTCTTGTACTAAGGAAAAGAATTAGCACCCTGCAGGAAGAGGGGATGCTCAGAGGCTTGGGCCACAGCGTGGGCTCACAGTGGTGGCAAGGCTGCCTCATTGCTTGTTCTGGGTGATCACCCTGGCACCTAGGGAGCAAGCGAGACATATGTGGATGGCTATCTGAACAGATAATTTTACAGATACTTCAGACAAAATAGGAAGCACTTCTAAGGCCATTTTGGCTAAGGAAGGTGGAAGGTGTAGGCCAGGTCTCACTCTAATTTTCATCTCTTAGTCAGCTTAGCTTCAAATCATTTGTGACTTCTACCTATTTGTAGAACACAGACACACACACACACACACACACACACACACACACACACAAACACAAGAAATCTAAAAATGTAGCAAAGATGGTATAACAGGGGTCTCAACGAAGTGGTTGACTTTCTGGCTACCATTTATCCTCCAATATGGACAAATTTTTGTGCAACATGACCTTATGCACACAGTTACAGAATGTCAGTTATTATAAATAGCTACTGTATAGTCTTTATGACATTTTCAAAGTATGAACAAGCTGTGAAGATAGCTGTATTTTCTTTAAATGTAGCTAAACTTCAGGGGAAAGGTGTACTCTTAATTTTAAAGCATGTATATATTTGAGAGAGAAAGTGTGCATTAATAATATAAAACATCACAGCTATTAAAATGACCCTTCTTGACTATTCAATGCATTTCAGAGGCTATGCTAAAATTTCTCCTGCTCACTGCCACCCTAAGAGTTCAGTGCTATTATTATCCCTTCTCTGGAGATGACAAGATAGGTGCTGAAAGGTCAGGTGACCTGCATGTGGTCACAAAGCAAACACAATTGGAAATCCTAGTAACAGAAAACGAATTCCTAGCTATGTGTCCAAATACCAAGGGACTCCTAAACCATTAGGGCACAGTCTTATACAAGTCTTTCTTCAGCACACCATTCTACACAGCAATAGCCTTTGGAAAAGATGGATTTTACTTTGAGTCTTTTGAATGTCCTATGTTGTTGCCCACAATCCATGTCCTTTCCCACTTAGCAGAGCTTCATGAATCCTGACATCTGAAATGTGTGTCTCTGGCAAGTGATACAATTTCTGTTTTCATCATCCTGTGAGTATTTTGCAAAACTGAGACCTGCTTCCATGACTGCTCAGCAGGGTATTGCAAACCTGCTTCTGCCTTTGACTTCTCCCCTTCTGAGGAAAGGAGCCTTTGGAAGCCAGGTAGACTGCCACCATTGCAAGCTGACACTGACAATGGTCTCCATTCAAAGCTCCATGTCTTCTGAAAGGAGAACCACAGCTTAAACTCATAAGTCATAAGGCTTTCAGAAGCCCTGTGCCTGTTTGCTCCTTGTTCAGCTTGATATACCTTGGGCAAGGCAAATACTGTTCCAAAATGGGAAGGGGCTTGTCATCCTTGTCTCTATCACCTTCAGGACATCTCTCCCTATGTCCTCCTCTTCTTCTTTTCCCTGCAAGTCCTTCATCTCTTCTTCCTCTTCCAACTCCTCCTTCTTTCTCTTACTCCTCCTTCATCTGTGGTGCCAGAGATTGAACACACAGCCTCCCACATACCAAGGAAGGACCCTCCTGCGGAGTTCTCCCCAAGACCTATGACTTCCGTTCTTTTTCTGCTCTGCAAGTTGGGTGTTAGTATGGAGGAAAGGTTAATGAGAGGGGAAACTAAAACCTAATTAATAAATAAAAACTTCAATTGTAAATAATTTGTTAAAAAATCAGAAAATATTTTTAAGAGAAACCATACATAGTTCTACCAACTAGAATTTATCAAAATGCGAAAAATGTTTTCTATGTGCCAGTCTTTTTTTTTCTATTTGAATTTATTTAAGATTTGTGCACATATGTGCCATGGAACACTGTGGTGGTCAGAGGACAACTTTGTGGAGTATGTTCTTTCCTCTCACTTTTATATAGGGATTGAACTCAGATTACCAGGCTGGTGTGACAAGACCTTTTCTTTACCTAATGAGCCATCTCCCATCCTATTATGTATATGTAAAATTTTAAAAGCTTGCAAAATTTATCTAAAGTGATAGTGCATTAAAAATTCTTATAGAATCATATATTCTTTTATAAATTCATGTTGTGGATATCACTATGTATAAAGAAAACACTGATTGGCCAGTAGCCAGGCAGGAAATATAGGTGGAACTAAGAGAGAGGAGAATTGAGAAAACAGGAAGGGAAAAGGAGACACTGCCAGCAGCCATCAAGACAAGGAAGATGTAAGGTACCTATAAGCCACGAGCCACATGGCAAAGTATAGATTAATAAAAATATACTAAATATAAGAGTAAGAGCTAGACAATGGTAGGCCTGAGCTAAGGGCCAAGCTATTTAAATAATATAAGCATCTGTGTGTTTACTTTATAAGTGGGTTGTCAGACTAACAGGGCTTGGCAGGGGCTGGAGAGAAGCTCTTCAGCTACAAATTCCCATGGTTTTTATTGACAGCACAATGGATAACCACTAATCTAATACTAGGAATTAGAATTACTTATTTTTTCCTTAAATAATTAATTTTTTATGACAAATCCGATTGTTTCTTCCATGAAGATTTTCATAAGTGGTATTGTAAGAAGAAAGAATCTGAGTATTTTTAAATGTCTTGATCCAAACTTTGTAAGTATTACTAAGGTAGTCCCAAAGGGAAAAAAATCTATCTTGCTACAATCTATCTTGGTATAGTCTGCAATTTTCCCACTTATAAATAATTCCAATGCCTTAAATTTAATACCTTAATGCCCATTTACACTCCTATGTTTAGCACTATGTAACTACAATCTTAATGCTTCATGGAACTGCCAATAGTCACCTATCTGCCTTCTCACTTGGGCTGTGGATAAGCATTAGTTTACTAGCTTAAAGTGATCCACACTAACAACAAAGTACCAGGTGCTATTTTAATGTGTTTGTTTATATTGTTCATTATGTGCATTCTCCTGTGTACTAAAGAAGAAAAGTACTTAAATCTGCATACCCAGAATGAATGCTGAGCATCACAAGCCCAAGTACTCTTCTTTAAGACCTTTAACTATAAAATAGTCTTTGGTCACCCAGACCCCCATATAGAATGCATTTTCCATGTTAATTACATTTTTATTTTGTCTCTGGGAAAAATTAAACAATATATTCACAAACATCAAGCATCTAGAATGAGATTCATGGTGCCAGAGGGCCAACCAATGCCATAAGGGATGAAAAATTGAAGTACTTCTACCTTCTAGCAGAAGGCACCTACTCCAAGAGAGGTCATGCCAGCACCCAGATCCCCAGGCAACTCCTAGACTTTTGGACCTACAGCAATTCTCGAGCACCTTCTCATCCTAACCTCAACAGCTCCTCTTCTCACCACCTATCCTGCCCAAACCTCCAAGGCTGAAAGATCTCTAGCCCCCAACTCGGGCAGAACCCTTCTGCTGGACCAGAGGCCACTCCTGTCATCAGAAGTCCAGCCTCCAACCTGGGCATAGACTGTCTACTCAAGCACAGGCTTTAAGACATTCTGGCAAGAAGACAAGAGAGGAAACAGAAATCAAGGAACAAAATATGAATCCAACAAAGACAAACTCAGAAATCATCACCTATACCTATAATTGCCCCAAACACAGATACCTAAATGCCATTGTTACAAGTTAGTCAATAATATCCTGGGCAATATATTACCACCAGACCTCACCCATCCTAATACAGCAAGCACTGAAGATTCCAACACAGTTAGAGCACAAGAAAATGACCCTAAAACCAACTTTACAAAGATGATAGAGGCCCTTAAAGAGGAACAGCACAAATTTCCTAAAGAAATCCAGGAAAAAACAAATAAACAATTGGAGGGAATGAATGAATCCATTAAAGATAGCCAAGAAAAACAAACAGTTGATGGAAATAGATCTGAAAGTGGAAATAGAACTCATAAAGAAAACACAAACTGGGGGAATTCTAGAAAGGGAAAGTCTAGGGAAGTGAACAGGAACTACAGACACAAATATCACCAACAGGATACAAGAGATGAAAGAGAGAATCTTAGTTGTTGAAGATACAACAGAAAAATAAATAAATCAGTCAAAGAAAATGTTAAATCCAAAAACTTCTTTACACAAAACATCCAGAAAATCCAGGACACTATGAAAGGACCAAATCTAAAAAAAAAATAGGAATAGAAGAAGAAGACTCCCAGGACAAAGGCCCAGAAAATATTTTTAACAAAATCATAGAAGAAAATTTCTCTAACCTAAAGAATGACATGCCTATAAAAGTAAAAGAAGCTTACAGAAAATCAAATGGATTAGAAGAGTAAAGAAAGTGCCTTCCCCACATAATAATCAAAACATTAAACATGCAGAAAAAAGAAAGAATATTAAAAGCTGCAAAGGAAAAGGGCCAAGTAACATATAAAGGCAGACAGACCTATTAGAATTATACCAGACTTCTCAATGGAGACTATAAAGCCAGAAGAGTCTGGACAGATGTCTTGCAGACTCTAAAACACCACAGATGCCAGCTCAGACTGTTATACCCAGAAAAACTTTCAATCATTACAATGGAGAAACAAGATATTCCAAGATAAAACCACATTTAAACAATATCTACAAACCTAGTCTAACAGAAGGTACTAGAAGGAAAACTCCAAACTAAGGAGATTAACTACACCCACAAAAACACAGACAATAAATAATCTCACATAAGCAATAACCTAAGAACAGAAATACACACACACACACACACACACACACACACTCACACACAGACTACCACCACCATTTACACAATGGGGCATTACTGAGTTGTTTGAAAAATAACATCATGAAATTTAAAGACAAAGTAATGGAACTAGAAAAAATTATTCTGAGTGAGGTAACCCAGACCCAAAAGGCAAACATGGTATGTACTCACTTATAAGTGGCCACTAGCTACAAAGGAAAAGATAATCATGCTACTATCCACAGACCCTGAGAGCCTAAGTAACAAGGAGGCCTGAGTGGGGAATGCATGGATGTTGGTGGGAAGGATAAATAGAATACTTTTGTGGGTAGACTAGGGACAGGTAGGGATGGCAACAGGATGGATTAGGTAGGGGTGTGGAGGAAGAGAGTACTGAGAGAGATGACTGGAATGGGGGACATTTCAGAGGTGAAGTAGAAACCTAGTGCAATGGAAACTCCCAGGAATCCCTGAAAGTGACCCTAGCAAGACTCCTAATAGAGGGAGATATGGAGCCTGAACCAGCCATCTTCCCAAACCAGGACAGACTTCCTTTAGAAGGGTTGAGACACCAACCAAGCCACAAAACCTCCTACCTACTATTATTTCTGCCTGCAAAATGTGCTGGGATAAAAGTGATGTAGAACTTATGGGAGTGGCCATCCATTAAGTGGTCCAAATTGAAACCCATGCCACAAAAGAGAACCAATGCCTGATATTTCTTGCAAAGCCAGGAACCAGGATCTGGATAACCTAGAGACCAAGGACAAAACCAAACATGATTGGAATAAAAAACAGTCAGTCCATGAAATGATACTCTGCTATACTTGTAGACCAGAACCTAGCATAATTGTCATCAAATAGGCTTCACCCAACAATTGATGGGAATAGATGCAGAGATCCACAGCCAACCAATAGGTAGAGCTTGGGGAATCCTGCACAATAGGGTGAGGAAGGATTGTAGTAGCCAGAAGGATCAAGACACCACCATAAAAACAGTCCACAGGGGTTGGGGATTTAGCTCAGTGGTAGAGCACTTGCCTAGCAAGCGCAAGGCCCTGGGTTCGATCCCCAGCTCAAAAAAAAAAAAAAAAAAAAAAAACAGTCTGCAGAATCAATTAACCAGGGCTCATAGAAGCTCAAAGAGCCTCAATGAACAATCAGGGAGCCTGTAGGGACCTGACATATGCCCTGTACATATGTGTTATGGTGACGTAGCTTGGTGTTCCTGTAGGACTCTACCAGTGGGAGCAATGGTTTTCTCCGACTCTTTTGCCTGCTTTGGGGGCACTTTTCCACCAACTGGGCTGCCTCATCCAACCTTAACATGAGAAGATTTGCCTGGTTTTATTATAACTTGATTTGCTATGTTTGGTTGATATCCCTGGGAGGCCTTTCCCTTTTCCTAAGAGAAAGAAGGAAGACTGGATCTAGAAGAGAGGGGACTGGCGGGGGGGGGGGGGGGGGGGGGGAGCTGTGAGGAGAGGAGAGATGGAAACCACAGTCAGGAATCAATGTGAGGGAAGAATAATTTTTTAAAAATGGTAGTCCTTCTGTTAGTTCCCCAGCTTCACCAGGAACAAACATAAGCTCCAATTTGGTAAGAGCTGAGACAAGTAAAAGACAATGTGTTAAACAGAGGCAAGGGGACATTTTTCTTTACATTAAAAAAAACCCTAGCAGAAAAAGAAAGACAGCTATGGCAACAGAATGGCTGGGCTGAGGGTGAGACGGGGTTATAACACAAAGTGCACAGTGAGCCAAGGGTCCAAGAAACCTCAGGAATCTCTGTGCAGGCTGAAGGTCCCAGTGGTCAGTTGTGAGGAGAGGAAAAACATGAAATGAGGGAATACTTATAATCCAGTAAGCAGATAAACAACAGACCTCTAAAGGGTTCTTTTACTCAGAATACCCTATGATTCTGACCATGGATTACCAAGAGATTTTCCCATGAAAAACCCTGTGACTAACCCAAGAACAGACCTTGTATGAATAGGACCTGACACCTGACATCATGCTTTCATATTCCTTCTTTGACTCTACTCAACAGTCAATAGACAAATGAGCAATACACTTCCATAATGTAATGAGAGATGCTTAGGTATTTGCAAAAGTAGTGCTTTTGATTAATTTCAACATAAACTGGTGTGGTAGTTCAAATAAGAATGACCCCCATAGGCTCATATATTTGAATGCTTGGCCATCAGAGAGTGGCACTACTTGAGTGGCTGTTTTGAAGAAAATATGTCACTAGGGGTAAGCTTTGGTCTTTCAAATGCCCGAACTAGTCCTTCCCCCTCCTTCTCTCTGTGTCTCTGTCTCTCTCTGTGTCTTTCTCTCTCTGCTACCTATGGATTCAGATATAGAACTCTCAGCTATGATGTCTGTGTGCCACCATGCTTCCTGCCATGATGACAATATATTAAATCTCTGAAACTATAAGCAATTCCCAATTATATGTTTTCTTTTATAAAGTTTGCTGTAGCCATAGTTGTAGTGTTTCTTCAAAGAATTGGACACTGACTAGGACAATTTAGTTTGATTTTTTTAATTTATTTTTTATTTTCCATTTATTTTTTTCAGACACGGTCTCACTGTGTAAGGTAGCTGTGGTTGGCAATGAACTTATACTTCTCCTTGCATTAGCCCTCTAAATAATATGACTATGGGCATATAGCATTTCACCTAGGGTCTTTTTAATGTGTTCAAGGAAGTTGTTGATAAGTTACATATATTTTGTAGCAAAATTCAGAAACTCAAAAAGTACAATACCCAACACAAAACACAGTGTTGTGGGTAAATTTTTAGAAATGTTCTAAGTTAATGACCTGTGTGTGTGTGTGTGTGTGTGTGTGTGTGTGTATTCTTATGCACATGGGTTTATATGAACTATACATGTTGGTATTCCCAGTGGCCAGAAGAAGGCAGTAGATTCCTTGGAACCAGAGTGAAGTCCTATGTAGGTGTTTGGAATGGAACCCAGGTCCCTTGTAAGAGGAGCAGGTGCTCTTAACCAGTGGACCACTGAAATATCGCTCTACTTACTGTCAAATTCAAGATGCAGAGCAAAGGGTTTGAATAATAATAATCTGTGAACCCTGACCATGCCTAAGTAACTTAAATGAGTTTTTCAGGAGAATTAAGTCTCCACGTATTTTTGTCCTACACTAGCCCAGAGCTTCTTGAAAGCAGAGGCCAGATCTTGCTCATAGCTACATTATCAGTATCAAACTCACAGTAGATAACCAATGAGCAATAGTTGAGGTATTAAACACCAATTTGGATAAAGCTGGAAGTATTAATTTTGCCATGTCAGAAGAGTTCTGCTTTCAGACTGTTGATGCAAGGACCCCATAGTCCTCTGTCAAGTGTGCTAAGTTTCTTTAGGCCTTTGGGTCCTAAGCAATAAAAAAGGAAAGCAATGCTAGTCTTCACTTATGTGTTTTATTTATAATATATCCCAATTTTAGGATTACTATGAGTATTCCATGTGCCCAATAACTTTTAGGCAACCTTTTCTTTCTCTTCTCATAGTTTACTTTTGTTAACATAAAAGGAAAAATCTCCAGGAATTTTAAATTTTTCAAATGTCTTAAAACTTTGTAAAATCTGCCTTCTGATAGCAATATTTTGTGTGCATTAAAACTCAGAGAAGGCTAGAACAAACTCTACATGGGGTTAGAAAAACCAGAGTTGATGCTTCATGTAATTATGTAACAAATCTGCTCAAATTAGTCATCAGCTTGGATGACAAACCATTTCAAAGGTTTCTCTTTTCAAGTATGTAGAGGAAAACAAAAATCAAAATTAGTAGAACTAAGATATTCAAGAGGACTTTCTTTTTAAAAGACTTATATAAATTCTGTGTTTGTCTCATGTAAGTTTAAAGGGACTTTCTGCTCACTTGGAAGAACTGTGTCCTCATGGCCTGTGGGCTTACTAATGAGCTCCAGAGTGCTTCTAAATATGGCAAAGCAGGAATGCTTGCTCCAATCCTGTTTTCAATGGAATGGAATATGAATTAAGTACAATGTTAAAAGGTGACAACTTTGCAAAATATATGAAGAGAAGCAATTTAAATAGCTTCAGCAATCCCTAGATATGTGCCAGTAACTGTGCTTGTGCAAACACTGATCCCACAATATCTGACTCTTAAAAGATATCATATTGTCAAATAAAGCCATTAAAGACTGAGATGTAAGAGACATAAATCAGAGAAGACAATTTTCCAACCCATGTTCTCATCTATCTGTGTATTTGACAATAAATATTAAATTACTTCTAGCTCATTCTATTAGGCTGTATTTGGACAGTATTTGATAAAAAATACTTATTACCCAAATTTGCTTGTTCATTTGTTTGGATTAGGAATACATTTCTAATTATTAGAAATATAGCAGAAACCATTCTGAAAGTTCATTAGCTTTTCTCTGGCAGCCCATAGACACAGAGTTAATACTCAGTGTTGTGGACACTATTTTGACTTTATATATAATCTCTTCTCATAGGAAAAATAGACAATTATCATTTAGATAAAGAACAAACATCCTCTTCCCACTGCAGCTTAGCTGCTTCTGAAAAGAGCTGTTCTTCAAACTTACACCTAGTTCCAAATGTAACATGAGAAGATTTCTTATGTTTTTCAGCAAGACAGAGGGACAGCAGAGAGACTCAAGGTGAACAGGACTTTCTCTAAGTGCATTAAAAAATATTTCAGAAAAATATCAAAACAAAACACCACATCATTAAATGGACTAACTGAACTTAACAACCTTTATTCATCTAGCACTATAAACCATCAGCTCTAAAAACATCAATGAAGGACTATATACAATCCTGCTCCCTATATTTGAAACAATAGATGCAGTTACTATGGGAGAAGGAGATTGTGGCCACTGCTTATCCTACAGTAGGCTTAAGCTTGGGCTTCAGACACACGAATCCAGTTACAGGATTTTGTTTCATCACTAACCTCCTAACAGTTCTAAAAGGTGTGCATAGTGGGGGTATGGCTTATGACCCTCCACCACTACATCCTTTTGGAAATTACACACTAGATAGTAAAGAAGAAATGGCAGCACAATGATTATAAAGCCAAGAAAGCAGAATTAGAGTCAGTTCAGGTCTGAATTCTGTCATTCTTTCTTTGAAATCCAAGGGGAGATGGTGACATATGAAATGAAGACTTCTATTTTCAGTGCTGAGGACTAAAGCGACAGCATCTTACTGGGCTATATTTCCTGCCCAAATTAAAGTTTGATTATAATATTTATTTTATTCTGATAACTAACCTACAACCCTAAACCTAGGGAGTTTACATATGGAGGAAGGAACTGCGACACACATGGATCTCCCAGGAATGGGGAAATCAAATAGATTTTAGGGGTGCACTTGGTGGTTGAGGACAGGAATAGGAAGATCAGGTTGGGGGGTGAGGAAAGATAGAGTTGAAGGAGGGAATGTGAGAAGAGACATATGGAATCAAGGACCATTTGAGGGGTGACATGGAAACTTAGTATAGTGGAAACTCTCTAAAATGTATGACAGCAATCTTAATAAGGTCTTCTAATAATGGCACATATTGCCAAGACAATAGATTGCTCTCTGAAATCCAACACCAGGGCCCCATTGCCAACAATAAAACCTTTAACCTATAATCTGTCCTGCATGCAAGATATGCTAGAGCAAAGATTGTGGGAGTAGCCAACCAATGTCTAATTTGACTTGTTTCTTCACATGCCACAAGATGGAACCCATGCTTGATACTGCTTGCATGAACAAGAAAAAGAGACTATATAGTGCTGTGCGATGGTCTTTCTGTATGCTGTGAATATGTGTTGCTACTATTGGTTAATAAAGAAGCTGATTTGTCTTTTGGCAACACGGGATAAGAGCCAGGCAGGAAATCCAAGCAGAGAGACAGGGAGAAGGGAAGAGTTAAAGAGACGCCAGCCCACCACCCAAGGAGCAACATGCCAGCAAACCAGTAACAGCCATGTGGTAAAATATAGATTAATAGAAATGGGTTAATTTAAGATGAGTAGGCTAGTTAGTAGTAAGCCTGGGCCATAGATTAAACAGTTTGTAATTAATATAAAGCCTCTGACTGGTTATTCAGGTACTGGCAGGAGGGAAAGATTTATGTGGCTACAATTGGCACTCACCATCAGGCATTGATCCACATAGACCTAATAAAGCTTAAAAAAGGTTCTTAAGGCACAGAAATAGAGCTCCACTGGACTCTCTGGTCTCAAAGTCTTATGCCAGTGGCAGCTCAGAAGCACATCTCCCAAGAGCTGCTTGTGAGATGGAGCTGGCTGCCAGACACCATGAGCTAAGCAGCATAGAAGATTTCCAAAGTTTCTGCCACAAGTCACAGTACAGAGAGGCTTCTCCCAGCCCCTGTTGCTGTCTGTGGGCTTGAGAGCACAGCTGCAGGCTTGAGAACACAGCTCCATGTTGCTCAATACTGCTTCCTAGAATTGGGGAAGTAAGTGTGATGTTTAGGTATCTGCACCATAATGGAAAGCTGAGTGGGGTGGAGCCAACGACAAAAAGCCACACTTTCAATCCTAGCTATTGGTGGAGGCAGCCACCAAAGCCACACTTCATCCTATCTTGAAGATTGCCTATCTATCTGAAATATATCTTTGTATATCTAGAAACACTACCAAATATGACTATAAATTTGACTATTATAGATGACTAATTATTAATCTGTATTTCTTAATTATACATTACAATTTCAAATGAGCTACATAAACATAATACCCCAAACAAGAGCAGAAATATACAGATAGTTATAATAACCTTGACCTTAAACCTCTATCAATAAACCAAAATTCACATCAAAGTAAAGTATTTTAAGACCAACAGTTGTTTTTTGAATTAAAGGAGGCCCTCTGGTCTCAAAGTCTCATGCAAGTGGCAGCTCAGATACACATCTCCCAAGAGCTGCCTGTGAGATAGAGCTGGCTGCCAGACACCAAGAGCTAAGCAGCATGGCAGATTTCCTGATCAGAAAAGGTTTAAAGATACACAATAAAGACAGATTCATATGGGAAAAAAATCTAAACAGGTTACAAGATGTTTAAAAATATACATAGGTTTGAGAGGGTAGAGAAAGTCCTTAAAAAAGAAATAGAGTAAAACAAAGCCACATAAAGATGGAAAGTACACTGAAAATCTGGATACTGTATACTATTGTGTTGTCTTTGGGATTATTGTTATTATTATTTTTTACTGAAAAGAGACATTTGATTGTAGGGGCTGCTAAGTCAAACAAACATATAGATCTTAAAGGCATCTTGACTTCAAAATTTGGGTCTAAGGGTATGTTGCTTTAGAAAAGATGTTCTGCTTTTGTTTCCACAGAAGATGAGAAGCTGTGGGTTCCTTCCAGATTAATGTGGTTACATCAAAGAAGACACGCTGAGAGGTCTCCAATGGGAGCAAGGGCCAAAATGATCCAACATCAAAAACAATTTCAAGGCAACTGGCTGAGATGATACAGCCTCACAGACTACTACAACCAAGATTTGACCATAATTCTAAAATTTCTCAGGATTCCTATAAGATTCCCAGCACCCCCAATCAGCAGGAAGTAGTTTGGAAAGCTAAACCCAATTCCCAAAATACTGTTTAAGAATGTTTGTTTTCATTTAAAAGGGATTGGTTGTAAATGGTTAATGGTCAAGGTCAATCTCTTTCTAAAGAAGAAAAGGGAGTGTGATCTAGAAATGATAAAAAAAAAAAAAAGGTAGATTATTGGGCCTACTTTATTTCAAAAAACAACTGTTGGTCTTAAAATAATTTACTTTGATGTGAATTTTGGTTTATTGATAAAGGTTTAGGGTCAAGTTTATTATACTATCTGTATATTTCTGCTCTTGTTTGGGGTATTATGTTTATGCAGCTTATTTGAAATTGTAATGTATAATTAAGAAATACAGATTAATAATTAGTCATCTATAATAGTCAAATTTATAGTCATATTTGGTAGTGTTTCTAGGTATACAAAGATATATTTCAGATAGATAGGCAATCTTCAAGCACTTCAAAGACCTACAGAATATAGCATTTAAAATGTTTTAAGAACTTAGACTTTTCTGGACAGTGAGAAAAGTCTACTCCTGGCAGTATCAATTACTTCAAGAGGATGATGAGCATTGAAGAATTTACTATGGAGTTTGTTTACAATATGGAAAAGGCTAGCTAGCCATTTGGGCAAGAAACTTCTCTTGCCTGGACTGCTTGACAGTATGTTGCATAAACTCAATGTGCAGGACCCGTAGGAGAGTGACTATTGTACTTTGCCAAAACAAGATGAGATGGCCCTGCAAGTTTCTGCTTTACAGAAAAAACTGCCAGCATTCTGCAGGACACAGAGAAAAATGACTGATGAACAATAGGTGAAACAGTCCTTCAAATTTCCAGCTTCACTGAAAAGTATGCCAGAGACTTTGGCTTGTAGATAGATGCCCCAGAGTTACAGAGGAACTTCAGGTGACTGTCCAGGCAGGCAGATATCTCTGTCATTTCCAGAATTTTGGAAGTTGCTTGTAGTGCACTTTCTGTGTACTAAGATAATATCCTTCTGAGGTATTTGGTGTAGTTGAAGACTAGAGAGTCATAATTATAGTTTTACTTAGTTATGATAAAAGATAAATTAGATAAGAAACTTTAGACTCACAGATACAGGCTAGACAATAGAGTACTTAATTTTGCCAAATACAAATAGACAAAATATCTTAACTGTAATTCTTGCTTGATAACAGCTTTGGTATATGTAATTTTACTATGTTGAAGTCAAAACCTTCCTTTTTGATTAGACAGAAAAGGGGAAGTGCTGTGGGATGGTCTTTATATATGCTGTGAATATGTGTTGCTACTATTGGTTAATAAAGAAGCTGTTTTGTCCTATGGCAACACAGGATAAGAGCCAGGAGGGAAATCCAAGCAGAAAGACAGAGAAGTGCAGAGTCAAGGAGACACTAGCCTGGTGCCCAAGGAGCAACATGTCAGTATACTGGTAATGCCATGGTCACATAGCAAAATATAGATTAATAGAAATGGATTAATTTAAGATGAATGAGCTAGTTAGTAATAATCCTGGGCCATAGACCAAACAGTTTGTAATTAATATTAATCCTATGATTGGTTATTTGGTTACTGGCATGGGGGGAAGAATTATCCAGCCACAATATACCCCAGAGACCTCAGGTAAAACCAACAACTACTGGTCTAAAAAGAAAAAAATAGTATCAATAAAATGACTCCAAGTGGTATTCTGCTATAGTCATAGATCAGTGCCTTATTCAGTAATCATCAAAGAAGCTCTCTCCTATAGCAGATGGAAGCAAATGCAGAGACCCTTAAGCCAGACAACATACAGAGAGAGAATCCTTCAAACACACAGCTTTAAATGGGATGTCTCCATCAAATCCCTCCCCACAGAGCTGAAGGAATCCCATTGAAGAGGCAGCAAGATTGTAAGAGCCAGAGGGGATGGAGGACACCAGGAGAACAAGAACCTTAGAATCAACTGAGCAAAGGTCAAATGAACTCGCAGAAACTGAAGCAGCAACCACAGGGCCTACATAGATCTGTGCCAGGCCTTCTGCATAGATACTATAGCTTTCAACATAGTAATTTTAATGGGACTCCTGAGTGTGTAAAGAAATGGGTCTCTGATTCTTGTGCTTGCTCTTAAGGCTCTTTTCCTTCTGTTAGGTTGCCTTGTTCAGCCTTGATGTAATGATTTAGTTTTATTTTACTATATTTTATGTGGTAAAAAAATAACTGGAAAGCTAAAAAATATTTATTTCATTCTACTGTGTGTGTGTATGTGTGTGTGTGTGTGTGTGTGTGTGTGTGTGTGTGTGTGTGTGTATTACATACAAACAAAAAGAGGTTAACTCAATGAAATCCTAACTGGAAGGCCAATTGTTTCCTGATCCTTTGTATTCCAGTTTGCTTCTTTCTGTTTTAAAATGTTAAGAAACATAAAAAATAACTCACTAAAAATGTTGATGTAAGAGAAACAGGCCTGAATCACAGTTCTGCCAGTTAGTCCCATACTCTTCTCTGTACCTCTGTCAAATTACTAATGCCTCCCTGATGTACACGGCAAAAGCTTTCTGAAATACACTTGCACATATCATACCGATTTGGTTCAGACATCAATATTTACCACATAATACATAATAGGAACTATGCCTGGGTAATAGCAACACTGGCATGTGTTGCGAAGGTTCTCAAACTGTGGGTTGTGACCCCTTTGAGGGACATATATCAAGTATCTTGCATATTAGATATTTACATTACAAGTCATATCAATGGCAAAATTACACTTATTAATTAGCAGCAAAATAATTGTGTAGTTGGAGGTCACCATATAAGGAACTGTACTAAAGGGTCACAGCATTATGAAGGTTGAGAACCACTGGGCTAGTGGCCTCATTTGGAAGCAAGTGTATTGTAATATAGAAACAATGATAGAAAGTACATAAATACTAAACATAGTCCAAAACGACATTTTACTTTCTTTTCTGATGCTTCATACACACACACACACACACACACACACACCAGCTCATGAGCTCAAGCCATAGAAACCTTCCTTTGCCCCCACGTAAATCATATTTTGCTTGTCGTTTTTATGTTTTACTGGCTGGTACATTTCATGTAATAATTGCCAGTTTTCTGACACCGCTGGTTCCCTTGCTACAAAAGATCTAATCTGTTCAGAGTAAGATAATTGCAGAGCTATTGAAATAAAAAGGAAAGGCCTGCATCTCACCGCTGTTGTGAGCCTCCAGCTGTGAGGCAGAGTTCACAGCCACCTTGCATAGTGAACAATAAAGCAGCCTCTTTGCCTTTTCTTCCTCAGTCTCTGTGGAAGGACTTGAGCTGTTGCCAGTGGCTGCCACTGCTGGGGGCGTTTTTTCCCCTTTAGAGGTGATCTCAGTTGTTACGGCACTGCTCTTGCACATTTCCACACTTGTCATTGTTGATATTACTGGTGTCCCTGTGGTACTATCTGTATTCAAAACAGAATAGGACAGAGTTAGAAAAACATGGCGTCATCCTTCCCTACTTAGAAACATATCACTGATGCAATATTCTGCTAATAATGATAACAGCAGCGAGCCAGAATGGCTTGTCACCTGTAAATTAATTCTGATGTCTGTCACAAATGACCACACTTAATTTCACACATTAAAACAAAAGCTAGATGATGCTTCAAAATATCTACAAGTACAGTTAGAAACTATTCTCTTCACACGAAATTAGCATTACATAAATTTCTCTGAACACACAGCCTGCCTGGAGGATATTTGGTAGTATGTTTACCTCTTTATAATAAATTTTAAAATAAAGACTAAGGATGAAGCTCTTAACTGTTCCCATTTTTCTTAGTTCCTGTCTTCCTGTCTCCCTACTACATTTATTTCTTTATTTAAACAATAGTATGGGTCCTTTGGTAAACACTCAGGAAAAATATACAGAATGTTGGTGTCAAAATTGCTCAGTTCAGCTCAGCAGCTCATTTAAAATATGGCCATATTTCTAAAGAACTATAGTTCAATACCTGGTATCAAAATCACTGATATAAAATTAAGCAGAATTCTAGTCTGAATATTTATTAAAGGCATGCTCCGTTTCCGGATGTATGCAGGAAGTTCATGGCAGGTGTAGTCAATCAATAGACACTACTCTCAAGGCATCACAGGCTTGTCATACCATGTTAGTATTTCAAGAGGTTGATGACCATGAAAGTGTTGATGTATTATAACCCAACAACCCTCTGGCTCAAAGTCTGATACTAAATCTGGAAAGATCAGCCTTCAAAGTGCAACTGCCTCATCCTAACTTCCCTCAGAGACACACTAAACTCCCCGAATGTATGTCAATCACCATATTAGTAATGTTCATCATACTCAATGATCATTTGCAAATAAGATCTGTTCTTGGATACTCTCAAAGCTCATGTCTTTTCTGCCTCTCAGTTGATTTTTAACCTCTTAGCCTCCCAAATATTCTCAGCCTGCCTCTCCAGCTGCTCTTAAACTGCTCTTCTGCATGTCATTCCACAGGCTGTCATAGTCACTGTTTCATACCATAATGAAAAGTCTGAGAATAAATGCTTTTGACAGTGGGTATAAGGACAGCAGTCTGTTTGTAATGGTGTATGGTATGGGCAACACATAAGAGGTTGTGTGTGTGTGTGTGTGTGTGTGTGTGTGTGTGTGTGTGTGTGTGTGCATAAATGTCAGGATCTCATGTGTTGTTCCTTACGTGCCACCCATCTTTATTTTGAGACAGATTTTCACTGATCTAAAGCTTGTCAAGTAAGTAGGGCTGGCTGGACAATGAACCTCACTGACCTGCTTATCTGTGCTTCTCCACCAATGTCACTACAAATATGTACCACAGTTCTCAGCTATTTTATGTGGATTCTGGGGATCAAACTCAGGTCTTCATGCTTGCAAGTGGGCACCTGACAGACTGGGCTGTACTTTAGCCCACTATAGCTCACATTGTCACACATTTCCCTTACTTAGGTGTAGGATTATGAACTGAGGCTGTTTGTCAGTTACAAGAAGAAAAATGGGCTTTTCTTAGGGCTGTTCTATAAAAAGATGAATCTGGATCTGGTTTCTTTCAACTGAAATTTCACACACTTTAATCACTTATTTAGCAATAATTCTCCTTCAGTGGAAGGGAAAATATTCCCCAGTTACATATTTTTGAAGTGTCATCTGTAAATTGTTACCTCATGAGCAAAGAAAATCAAAATTACTCTAACTTTTGCTTCTAAATACACATAAGCTTTCTTTCTTCTTCTAATTTTTATTTATATGTATGCATGGTGTGTGTGTGTGTGTATGTGTGTGTGTGTGTGTGTGTGTGTACATCTGTGAAGGCCAGACTAGGGGATTGGATTCCTGGGAGCTGGAATTAGAGGTGGTCATGAGCTGTCAGACATGGACGCAGAGAACACAGTTTGAGTCCTCTACCCATGCGATATGTGCCCTGACCCACTGAGCATCTCCCCAATCCCTAGATGTCCATCTTCTGATTAGTTTTTACTAGCCTAATACATTACCAGTATTAAAAACCAGAAAATAGCCCCCAAATACCTTTAACAATCTAGAAGTAGCATAAAACCAACAGCTTCAAGATAGGTCTATAACTGTTTGCTGTCTCCAACAAATGAAAAGACTTGTCGATGAAATTATTACCAGCATCCTGTTTACCAAGGGTTTATATTACAAAATTAATCTTATATACATCTTAAACCATTTCATTTAACCTTCAGTAGAGCTAGGGATCCAGAAATCTTCAGAATTTAAGGAAATGCTACAGAGTCTCACAGTAGGACAGAGTGAAATACTTCATGAAATGTAGAAACTGGAAATTTGAAAAGAGAGAGAGATGTTAATGGCAGTCTTTGCCGTGACTGTGAATGTCCATGGTAAGATCACAAGCAGCTGTGAGCTACAACCACTGAATTTGTTTTGTGCTCAGCTCTATGGGGAGTGAGGGTTGTAAATATCATACTTTAAACCCACCACACCACAATGGAGTCAGAGTGCACTGGGGTGAGTATTCATTTCATGGAATGACCATGGGCAGAATTTCCCTGTAATATCCTTCTTCTAATATCACTTCCTCTGGTCTGGTATATTTCTTTTTCTATATTGATCTAAAAAGGACACACAACATATACCATATTTATCCTAAGACAATGTTCTTATTTACAGTGAGATTTGCTTGTAAATTATAAAATACAACCATGGCTCTTCCAATCCCTACAATAACTATACTGATGTATTCCCCTGCATCTAGAGGGTAATGCTCATTTATTTCAAAGACACTGTAAGGTAAAAGACTCCAGGTTCTGTCCATAGGACTTGGTAAGGCCTTAACACCCTATGGAGACTGCTCACTTGAGACAATCTTCTGAGAACTCATAGCTAAATGATTAACTTCCAACATGTCTATTTGTGGCCTATTTTTGACCACATAGTTGAGATTGTATTTATTATTTTTAAGCTTATAGAAAATTTGAACAAATTACAAAGCTATATTTTGTTAATTTTAAATTTAATGTGTAAATCATGGTTTCATAAGGGAAGATTGATATTCATTTATAAAAAGATGTTTTCTCTTGTCTTTTTAATCTCTAATAAAGGAATATTTACTCAAATCAACAAATTAACCCAAGGTTATTCTGTATTCAAAGAAAATCAACCACTCTGCATTTGGTAATAATATTAGCAAAAAAGTTTTTCTATAACATAATACATTAAATCACCAATTATATGTAATTCTTATTTACCTATTAAAATATTGTTCAGGTTTAGTGATAGCTCAATGAGTAAAGGCACTTGTCATCAAGGCTTTTGATCCATGTTCAATCCCTGTATCTCACATAGTGAAAGGATAGAACTAAGTCCCTCAAGTTGTCCTCTGACCTATATGTGTGTGCCATGGCATCACACAAACACACAGAAAGGCACACACACACACACACACACACACACACACACACACACACACACACTCAAATGTAATAAAAAGGAGAGAATATTCAAGTCAGAACAGTTTACCAGCACACCAAGTGGTCAAGTGGTGAGAAGTACCCTTATGGCCTTTATCCTTGAAATCACAGCACCTATCTAGTCCCAGAAAACAAAGTCAGAGGCACTCTACCTACTTCCTAACCAGTGATCCTCTATCTATCAATGTTGTCAAGACAAAGAAAGTCTTAGACACTATATCAGTACAGGATGCTCAAGGAGACAGGATGACTGAATGACAGGAAACAGTAATGATTCAAACACCACCCTGCTATACACACAGAGCACTCCTTAAATCAGAATCAGGCAGGGGCTTTAGGAAGTTTCTCATCAGTTTGAGCTCATTAGTTATAATAAATCTCAGTACTGTGAAATACTGATGAGGGGAATTTGGTATACGGCACACAGGGTTAGTGCTATTTTATTACATATATTTGTAAATCTAATACTTAAAATTCAGATTTATTAAATGCAAGGGAAAGGACTTGCCAACAAAAGTGTAGTATGATCAGAGGGATATCCAGGGCTATAGAACACAGTTCTCAATTTTTAGACAAGTTAGCTTCAGGAAAATTTCCACGGCCAAGCTGTGCTCTCAAGTGGAAAGACAAACTTGATATTTCATAGCCCACTTCCAAATTTGAGCCTGTCATCATACTCTGAAATGACTCATGTCTTCAAACTCTATTCCATCAACATTTTATATTAAGCAGCTAACTTAATGTTAGGACATTGTGGGTATCAAGGTCCTTAAAAATAGACCATGTGCTTAGTGGTGAAAAGGACACATTGTCAAGACTTCAAACACTAAGCTATTACAAACCTAACCCTTCCGTCTGCTTTGTTCACTACTGTACTGCTACTTTGTACAAGCTAGGCACTTAATAAATATTTATTTAAAGAAATGAATGAAAGAACACTATTAAGCACCATGAGGTACTTTTGAATGTATTTGTAGGTACTAACTCATTCAATTCATAAAAACCTAAAAGTTGCATATCATTTTTATACCCAGCTTCTAAAAGAAAAATTGGGGACTTGAAAAATGTTGGAACTTTCCATTTGACAGGCCTGTAGCATGCATCACGATGATCTGAATTCAGACTGCTTCAGCTGCACTGACCCTTCATTCATTTCTTTACTGATAAAATTAGATATTGCAAAAAGATTTTGAATGAGTTGTGATTTACCTTGTAATCTAAAAGACAACATCTCAGATCTTTGACTTGAAATGCAACTAGTCATATTCTAAGCTAATCATAACTATCTAATCATTTTTTTTTTTTTGCACTACTCAAACCCACTCAGACTAAGAAGGAAAGACAAAAAGCTACATCTGTCAAATGCCCTCTGATGCAGAATGGTAAGAATCATGGTGGCCTCCTTTACTGTTTCTTCACCACCACAAACTACACATGATGGGGAAGGGGGCAATGATTCATTCTTCTCAGTGTTCCCCAAAGGCTGTTCAAATTTCTTTGCACTGTTCAACCAGTGTCTCTAGGAATAATAGAGGTGACAGGAAGCTGAAAATAATGGGTGAGATTCAGGCAGAAGAAAAATGGTCCAAGACTGTATTTCTGTGCTGTCTTTCTGCTAGGGCCCCATAGCAAATATTCATTAATGATACTGTCACTGTTTGGCTCTGCCATCCAAACAGATTGCTAACACTTTGTGGAGTAGACTTTAGTTGAAATTGAAAGGATCTATGTCAGGATTCAGAGTGGTCCATTTGTAGTCCCATCTTCTATAAAAGCCATTCTAAATAATGTTTTTAAAATCTACAAACCACAGAAATCCAGAAATTATCCACTTCTTGAATTCTGTGTCACAAAGCATAACAGACAAACTGCTTAGATAATTCCTCTAGGGATGAACTTCAGAACCAAGTGGGAAAACACAGCTGGGCCCCACCAGGCCCCTTGCAGGCCCAGGGATCAATGCTACGACTCCCAAGTAATCATGTTTTTCTGATCTGCACTTCTTTGTTTCTTCCTTCCTCATGAGAATTTCATTCTCAGATTGCTAAAAGATAAATACTGTAACTCCTTAGTATGTTGACAAAATGAAGTATGGTTTGCAGAAAGTCCTGAGTTCAATCCCAACACTGCTTTAAAGTGGCACCTAATGGTACATACACATCTGTAATCCTACCACCTAGAAAGTGGAGGCAGGAAGATCACAAGTGCAAAATCATTCTTGGTTATTTAGTAAGTACTAAACCTGCCTAGTTAGATACATGAGACACAATCTAAATATAATAATAATAATAATAATAATAATAATAATAATAATAAGCTGGGTGGTGATAGCATACACCTTTAATCCCAGCACTCAGGAGGCAGCAGAGCCAGGTGGATCTCTGTGAGTTCAAGGCCAGCCTGGTCGGCAGAGAGAGATCCAAAGCAGGCACCAAAACTACATAGAAACACTGTCTCAAAAAAAAAAAAATGAAAAGAAAAGAAAAAACAATAAAAAACAAAAAATGAAAGGAACAAAGTGAGAGAGGGATGAAAGACAGAGAGACAGAGATGTTTCATAAGAAGAACAATGCTGAGGAGCTATTGGGAGTCTGTGGTTGCTAGGGAGGGAGAGTCAATTTTTTTGATATGTGTGTCTTCTAGTAGGTTGACTATATTCTAGTGATCTGTACATGGGAAGACTAATTGGACCTAATAATTATTAAAGACAAAACAAAACACCATGAATTCTTGAGGGAAATGTGGCAGGGGAATAAGAATGAAGAAGTAGAAGTAGATATGACTAAAATATATTGTAGTCATGTATGAAAGTTTCAAAGAATAAATAAAAATACACTAAAAAGAATCAGGTGAGGGTGAATGAAGCAAGGGGGATCATGAGTTTTAAATCACCTTGCACTAGATAGTGGGACCTTGTCTCCAAAACAAAGTAATAGAATAAAAAGGGTTAGGGTCAGGCATCTAATAGCGAGCTCCTGAGAAATAGAGAGTAAAGGAGAGCTGGACGAGGCAGAGGGCAGAGGCTGCAGCTCTCACAAGCTTCAAAGAAACAGGTCCCATCAGAAACTGTCCAGTGTCTCACTTGGAAATGAGAAGAGTCCAGTAGATGGCCAAGTACAGCCGAGATCTATTTTGCATCTTCACACTGTACAACTTTGAAATATCCTTGACATTTCACAGGATCACACTAGTTTGAACAGGGATTCACCAAGTAAAAAGCAAGCTACACTGTCGAGGTAAATGTCCCTTCCCAACAACACTAACCAACAAGCCAGTGTTAGAACCTACAATTCAAAGTAAGTGAAGTAGGTCAACTGTGTAGATAGTGCCAAGGCTATGTGCAACTTCTCCTGAAATTTTGGTTAAATCCCAAAATGTAAGTATCATGTTCATTTTCTAAACTGTAAATGGCAATGCCTCTATAAACATATGTGTTAAAATCCTGAGTTGGCCACAATCTGCATGTTCTGGGCCACATACCACTAATGTTGGAAGGCACTCTGGGATGCAGAGCTACTTGTGGTCACCACAGTTCACGTATAGTCATGGGGCTTTACCCAGGCTCCCCTCAGAATACAAGGACAGACACACTTATTAGAAACTATTATGACTTTTACTTCTCTTTTTATTTATTTTCTCTTCAGATACAGGCTGGCATCCCATGGATATCAGCCAGCCATTGTATGTCAAGCTTCAGTGAGCCCAGGCACCCCCTTTTCCACTAAGGTTAGAGGAGGCAATCAGACAAGAGGAATGCATCCCCAAATCAGGCAACAGAGTCAGAGACAGCCTTTGCTCTTCCTACTAGGAGCCCCACAAAAACCAAGCTAAACAAGTCTTATATACATGCAGAGGACGAGGGCCCATGTAGACTCTCTAGGTGTTGGTTTAGTCTCTGTCAGACCCTTTGAGCCAGGTTAGTTGGTTCTGTGGGTTTTCATGTGGTGCCCTCGACACCACTGAGTCCTACAATCCTCCCTCCCCCTCTTCTGCAGGATACCAAGAGCTCTGCCTAATATTTGTCTGTGAGTCTCTGCATCTGTTTGCGTCAAAGGCTCTCTGATGACAGTTTGAATAGCCACCAATATATGAGTACAGCAGAATATCATTAGGAGTTATTTCAATGATTTTTTTAACCTGTAATGTTGGTTCTATCCTAGGTCTCTTGGGTGTCCAGTCTGCGGGTCCTGGCCCTTAGCATGGAGCCCCCTCTCAGGGTACAGGCCTCCAGCTGGGCCAGTCATTAGTCGGTCACTCCCACAACTTCTGTGCCATCGTTACCTCAGCACATCTTGTAGGGAGGACAAACTGTGGCTGGGTTGGTGTCCCAATCCCTCCTCTAGAAATCTTGCCTGGTTACAGAAGATGGCCAGTTCAGGCTTAGTATCTCCCATTACTAGGAGTCTTAGCCGAGGTCACCCTCATAGATTTCTGGCAGTTTCCATTGCTCTAGGTTTCTAGTTCATCTCAGGGATGCCCCAAGACTTCTACTTTCTTACAGCTGTTTCCCCTCTCCTTTCTTTGGAATCTACACAGAAGGAATATTGCCAAGGGTGATAGTCTTTATGCATCTTCCCAGCCTCACTTAATGTTCTGGCATCTTAGTTGATAACAGAAAAACAAGCATGTACAGGAAGACTTCACTGCATCGGAACCCCAGCTTCTTAATGTTAAAGACAATGTTATTCTTTATATTTTCCTGTTTTAATATACCACAGCTAGACCTGGATCTGCTAGGTAAGAGATGATATCATCAAATGTGTGATGCTAGCCTTTTTTCATCCTTTCAAAGGATGCATTCCTATCTTTTTCTAGGGCTAGACCAAAAACTCACCAGCAGTATACACAGTCAACCAAGTTGCCACCCTTGCTCATTTTCTCCAAGTACCTGGAAAACACTTTCATTCTTTACTTCCTTGGTTCTCACAGTATCTCACTGTGATAGGCACAGTGTTAGAAATATCCAAGAATCAAGTGCAATGTGTTCCTGTAAATTCATAATCCTGGAACTTCCTTTGGCCTCATAACCACACGGACATTTTAAAAAAGAGGGATTTCAAATTCCACTGCCCAGTCTCTGATTCAGTATGAACTGGTGGGAGCCTGAATGTCTGCATTTCTAACAAATCACCAAGTATTACTATTGATGAAATTATTAAGGCCACTGCACATAGTAAAAAGGGAGGTTTATTTTGTGGGGTAACTTACAAATGAAGGGATGGGTTGTAGGGTCTGGCAAAGGTATGACACACTCTGGCAGTGTTCTCTGGAGAACTCTGCTCCGTCTACCTCCAGCATCCAGGGTCCCAGAACCAAGAGAGACCTCTCCTCTCCTCGGTCTCCCGCTTCCTCCCTCAGCCCCGCCTTGTGGGCATGACCATTACCGAAGCCTCAATGGGGGTTGGAACTTCCAGGCCAGGCTGCAGCTGCGAGAACCACACTTCAAAACCGCCATGGACATTCCTGCCAGTCCGTTTCTGGCTCAGATTTATTGGTGTCAGCTGTGAAGTTAAATACCACTTAAACAGCAAGTCACACACTTGAGAAAAGAAAGTTTAGAATTGAGTGGCTTAGTGTCCTTGTTTGCCTGTGACTGAGGGAGTTCACGGACAGGGGAACTTTTATGCAAAAATGGGACTGTCTGGGTGTTCCAAGAAAGCTGGGACAAGTCAAACACCTATGAAAGAAATTTTGGAAAAGTAGGAAACAAACAAACCAAAAAATAAAAAAAGGGGAGGGGGCTGGAGAAGACGGCTCAGGAGTTAAGAGCACTTGCTGAGGACCAAAGTTCAGTTCTAAGCACATATATCAGGCTGCTTGTAACTACAGATACAGGGCCCAACACCTCCTCTGGACTCAGTGGCTATTCCCCTCCCCATGTATATATATGCATACATAAAAATTAAAATAAATGTTTTGTTTGAAAAGAACAAGAAATAGCAATAACAAATATAGCTAGCTGTATGAATGTTTCTACAGCTGCACATGTACACAGGCATGTGTGCATAATGGTCCAAGCACATTGGGAGGCAGTTCTTGAAATAATTGTTTCTTTCTTTTTTTTTTTTTTTTTTTTTTTTTTTTAGCTAAGGATCAATCCCAGGGCCTTGCTCTTGCTAGGCAAGTGCTCTACCACTGAACTAAATCCCCAACCTGAAATAATTGTTATAATCAAAGATATATGAAGACACATTCAGGTCTTTGAAGCAGAGCCCAGTCCCCACTGATGTTCCATTCAGCAGTAATATCAAGTTTTGTGGGGGTTTTGGGGTGGTTGTTTTTTGGTTTTTTTTTTTTTGGTTTTTTTTTTTGACAGAAATAGGGTCTCATCTCTAATTAGAGTGTGTGTTTCTAAGAAAAAAAATTTTTTCCTCTTAGAGACTTCCTTATAAATCCATTTGTTTCATCCTCTCTGAATGCAAGTTAAACCTATGTAAATCAATCATTAGTCAGGCTCAGTCTGTCTGGGTGGATCCAACCACCGTACACAGAGCTAATAAGCACCAAGATAAATGTGTGCAATTTGTCACACTCTGTGATATTTTTGCAAACTGTAAAGGGAAAGAAAAGGAGAGAAAAAATAGTTTGTTCCAAAGCTAGTTTAAACAACTGGATGGAGTCTTAGAGTTTTATTGCTATGAAGAGACACCATGACCACAGCAACTCTTATAAAGGAAAATATTTAATTGGGACTGGCTTACAGTTTCAGAGTTTCATGGTGCTTCAGAGCTAGTTAAGTGTTCTACATCCAGACTGGCAGGCAGAAGGAAGAGAGTAAGAATGAGCCATGAGCCTGGCTCAATCATCTGAAACCTCAAAGCCCACCCTCAGTAACACACTTCCTCCAAGAAGGCCACACCTCCCAATAGTGCCACTCATTATGAACCCATTTTCATTCAAGCTGCCTGTCTTAGTTCGGGTTTCTATTGCTGTGAAAAGACACCATGACCACAGCAATTCTTATAAGGGAAAACATTTAATTGTGCTGGCTTACAGTTCAGAGGTTCATCATGGTGGGACATAGCATGCAGGAAGACATGGCGCTGGAAAAGGAGCTGCTACATGTTGATATGCAGGCAACAGGGTATAGACTGTGACACTAGGTATACCATGAGAATAGGAGACCTCAAAGCCCACCACCACAGTGACACACTTCCTCCAACAAGACTACACTTACTCCAACAAAGCCACACCTCCTAATAGTGCCACTCCCTTCAAATTACCACATCACCACAGATGGTATGAGATTAGAAAGCTACCTTTCCTAAGCTTGTTAGATAATGTTTTTCCATCAATAGGACAAAAGGAAAAAAAAATAAGTGTATGAATAATGGTTCTCATAATTCAGATGCTTTCAAAGGTTAAAAAAGTAAGTACTGTATATTAGAAGTAAGCCTATATATTGAAAGTCTTGATTCCATATCTGGCAAGAAGTCAAAGTTGGCTTTTGCAGTTAGTGGCCTTGGTAGCCATCTGGGTAGAACATATAGCAACAGCCTTTTCCCTCTGACCAAGTGCTCTAGGGAAGAAATAGGGTATCTTGTGTCCTTAACTTCTATTTTAACTGTGTATTTGGCAGGAATTATAGCACAGGGTGATATAAAGTTAGAAATATTTGCTGATTGAAACTGAACACAAGATGAATGAGCTCTTATCTATTTATATTTTAGGATATGTAGAGAAGGATATATAGAGAAGTTAGAAGGTTATCATGCCAAGATACTTAGAATATAGGCACATGGTCTAGGATTCTATTGGGCAGAACATTACAGTGGAAAAAAACATAATATTTTCTTCCATGTAGAATGGTCTTGAAGATAAGGAAACAAGTTCTCATAATGGGCAGTGCCTTATGAAAGACTTAGTATGCAGATAATTTAGAACATTATCCCATCTGGTCATCGGCATTTTAGTGCCTGTACAAGATTACTCACATTTTCCATTACAGTTTTAGAATTTCATGGATTAAACGAGGAAAAACACATTTTCACCATCAGAAAGAAGCCACAATGTAACCAAGGGGCTTATACCACAGTCCACTATGCAGATGTTCAGAGTAAGGGGCTCTTTAATTTCAGGCTACTAGGAAAGGGATTTCCAAGGAGACAATTCCACTGGAGAAATGATGGAATGTTTACAAAGAAGAGGAAGAAATGAAATAAGCAAAGGCCTTTACAAAGATGGAGAGAATATTTACTTTTAGGGAAACATTATCTACAATTGAATATGGTCCTTTCAACTGAAAATTAAAAGTAGCAGTTTATGATTACTTTTGCTTTGACTGGTGGGGGAGAAAGAAGTCACCATATAATACAATCACCTGATAAAATTTCTCTCCTCAAAGTAATTGCCTCTATATGGTTTTACCATGATAATTTTTAAACATCAGAACATCCATAAAAATTAGAGAAAATGTACAAGTTAAACCTTAGAGGAGAAATATAAATTTGACTATTTACCAGAAAAATGAACACAGAAAGGTTTCTAGAACTTCCTGAAAAATCACAGAACACTATAGTAGAAACAACTATTACTGGCAAAGGAAGGGGGGAAATTTTCTACAGAAATCATACAAGCACAATTTTATGAAATTTCAGATAGAGTATTGTATTTCCTATTATCCTCATTGACTATCACATATTTACTGAACTTCCAAACTATAGAATCCTTCTTTATAATTTCTTAAAATAGGCATTATAATTATATCTCCATTTCAGCAAAACACTAAAGAAACATTATTAAACAAACACAAATAATTACTCTTTACTTTTCCACAAACTGTGCAATGAAAACTATTTTATCTTTCTATAGGCTTTACTGAAGAGTGTTTGTCTTGTAAATAGCCCAAACCTCATTGTTTGCATATACAATGTTTAATTTGATAGTGTAAATTATTTTTTAAAGTGGAGCTATGTCAGTAAAGAGTATTGTGTCTGAGAGTTAATTTTAAAGGACAAACGTGAGCTTTTGGAAACTGATGACCCTACTGACTAGCTCCATCCCGTAGAATATTAAATACTTTGATAGCTACAAAAGGATAGAAATGTGTTCCCAGTGGACTTAACTTCACAAGGGATGCTGATATTTTTCTTTAATTTCTACTGTTTGGATCTTATTTCAGATCTAGACTTTATCATTAGTTTCACTAAAATAACATTTAATAAAATAACATTAATATAACAAGACAAGTCTTAAGTTTTAGGAGTCAGCATTTTCATTAGGATACATATATCTTTTGTTTGGTTTTGATTTTGATTTTTGTAGTCTGACCAATCTTTATTTAGCTTACTTTGTTCCTCCAAATTTAGAGGAACTTAGAGATTTATGTATGTTTTATTGTGCACATGGGATTGAGTTAATTACCACTAGAATACGTTTTCACCAAATTGTGATGGGTTTAAATAGACTTAAAATAAACTACTCAGAGTCTCAAAATTTGGACTAACACCACTGACTTAGTCATGTTGAACCAAACTGCCTTCTTGCCTCCCACAGATCATCACTTTACTGGCCACAGTGGTCTCAGAAACTCCAAAGCCAGGAAGGAGACTGGCTCACTGGGTTAATGGTAGACTAAATGTTCAAAGGCAGCAGTGAACAGGAAGACTCAGTGCCCCGCACCTCGTCTTGCTAGGGCCCACCCTCTCTTGCTTTCTTCCCACCAGCCTGTGCCCAGCAGACAGTGGCTCCTTGCCTTCTTCCCTCTTCAGCAGGTCCAGTCAAGTCTCTGATGGTTCTTTTTCAGCTTTCAGTATCTAAATGAGTTAATTCACAGGAGAAACAAAAAAAGGAGCTAAGGACACATATATCTTAGGGTGTCTCACCATTGATGGTTGGTTGATTTTTGAGACCAGGATGGCCTCGAACTCAAGATCTTTCTGCCTGCCTTTGTTTCCCGAGTACAAGGTGTGTATCACCCAGTTTGGCAATCCCTGTTTTAATTATTGGTATTTTTTGTTACTTTTAATCAAAGAGCAGTTATGAAAAGTAAAAGTTAGTGCCGGTACCTTGATTGAGAATGTCGACTTGCCTTAGAGAGCATTTTCTAAAAGCAGTTTCCTTTTCTTGTTATGGAAGATGCATATCTGGTGTGTTCTGCATTCTGTAGCTATTTTGAAGGTAGCATAGGCTTTGGAGCTGTTTCTCTAGCAATGGAAAATCCTTTCCACGGAGTGTGTCATGCTTTGTCTTCTGTAACAGGCTTTTCTTGCCTGAAGAGGAAGTCAGTCCAGGAACACTAGACTCCAGGCTTGAATGTGTGTAGTCAAATGTCTCAGTGTTCTGGGAGTGTGTCAGGCTAAGAACACAGCCAAGCCTGGTACTTGGAAGGTTTCTGCCAAGCAATCAAGATCACAGCCAAGTCCAAATAGCCAACTGACAGGATTGAGGAGACAAGGCAGAGCCAGGAGGCAGGCTGGGCTAGAAGAAATAGAGCCTCGGGTATTTGAGGACACGGTTTAAGACCACAGTAGGCAGGCAAGGTGATGACCTTGTCCGTTTATTTTTAGCATGACAGCCTGGCCACTTGGAAAGCCCTCATGGCTTCATGGAGGAAATTTTCCATGCCCACCATCTGGCCCTCAATAGAATTGGCCAAGGAATAAAGGGAGCAGTGGTCCAGATTCTGTGCATTGTGTCTCAAGACCACACCAGTCTAGACAGGTGACTTCCTACCTCATTACAATAAAAGAACAAGGCAAGAAAATAAACATATGTGTTTGCTTATTGTCTCTGTGAGATCTTAGCGTTCTCTCATGAACCAGCCCTTGTGGAGGGCATTGTTATAGAAAACAAAGAAAAGCTTTTCTCACTTTTCTCTAGAAAGCAAAACAAAACGAAAACAAACAGACGAAAAAAGAATGAAAACCAAGGACTGCTCAACTCAAACAATGGAATCCATTTGTATTGTCTGGTCCAGCAACATCATCTTCTCAGAAAGAGAATGTACCTGCCTAGAGCTGTTCTATAAAAAAAATATCATGTTTTTCAGCATATTTAAAGTCTAGGATAAGGTCATCTAGATAACTCAAGTGAACAATTCTAAGTATTAAAGGAATTCTTGAAAGATTCTTGGATATTAAAAAAATACTGCATTTTGTTTTCATACAACTCATTTCCATAGAAAATGTGATGTGATGTGTGTGTGTGTGTGTGTGTGTGTGTGTGTGTGTGTGTGTGTGTATAGCATCATCTGTAGCATCATCATGCTATCATTTCAGGAATTACTTCTCATTTAACAGTTCAGAAAAAAATAATCCACCATGACTCAATATTTATAAGATAATTTCAAAACCAGCTGGTCTCCTTTCTGTTGACCAATCAGTCACAGTAAATAAATATGTCTCTGGCTATAGGTTAAATTAACTTAAACAATATATTTCAATAAGAAATTTTTTTGTACTTGCTTATTTAATAGCCAAATAGTTGTGTTATTTATGCCCTTACATTGTATTTCACTCAGAGATAAGTTTTGTGGCTTCCTTCCTTCTCTTTTTCCTCTGTTTGGTTTTATGTTTTACCTAGGATCTCATTCTCGAGGCTGACTGGGAACTCTCTATGCAGCCTCAGCTGACCTGAATGATCTTCCCAACTCAGCCTCCTGACTACCTGAATTACAGGCATTATCCCAGCTCTCCTTTTATTCATAAAAGAATATTTTTATCATCTATAATTCCAGAATTTAAGAGGTAGTGGCATGAGGATTGTCAAAAGTTCAAGATCAGCACAGGCTACAGAGTGAGAGCACATGCTAAAAATAATTAAATAAATAACTAATTAAACTTGGCAGATAAATAAATAAACAAATAAATAAATAAATAGAAGGAAGGAAGACAGGAGGAAAAAGGAATGTTAATTTTTATCAACTTATCTGAACAGATGCATGGAATTAACTAATCCATAGAATTTGCATGCAATTCATCAGTTGCATCTTTGAGGTTCCATCATCACAGATGCCCTGATTCTTCGAAGGAATTTCCTCCTAAGGTTTCTGAGGTAATGATGGAAAATATGCCAACCTATCCACTGTGTAAATGCTGGTGTTGGTGATATTGATGTATTGCAGCATGTGAGTGAATGACAAATATGGAAGAAATCCAGTCTATTCTGCGAGTTCCCAGCAACACAACACACTCAGAGCCATCAGTTGCCTTGCTAAGGTGAAGGCTTCTTTTTCAAAGACTTTAATGACTCATTAGCTTTGGCTATGACTTTTTCTAGATAGCTAGACCCACATCTCTACTGTCTAGTTTTACAAATGATTATTCTATGTGTCTATGTGCATTTGTTTGTATATTTGGGAGGCACTCACAGAAGGGAATCAGTTCCCCTGGAGTTGGGATTACAAGATGTTAAAGGCAGTCTCTATGGGCACCAAGAACAAACCCAGGTCCTCTGCAAGAACATCAAGTATTCTGCTGACCCATCATCCTTCCAGGTCCAGAGTTCTTATTGTGTAATTGAAAATCTACTATCAATATTCATCTACTCTCTTATATAATATAGATATTAATCATAAATTTCATAATCAGAACCAAAATTATTTACACATTATTGTTATCACTTGACAGAGAAAACATTATCTCTGACACTAGTGAGCAACATATAAAACTTTTATGTGATATCAAGAGGACTTTGTTTCTATTTTTTTCTATTTCTGCAAGAACATTATTAAGGTGATGCTTACTACTAGAAAGTAGTATGTAATTTTTAACTATTTTGTAGCTCTTATAACAGAAATATATGTCTTAAACATTTTAGTGTGATGTTGTTACATTATTGTAAATTGGATGTACTGTGTCAGATTTGTAATTCTTATTGATTATTTATAACAGTATCTTTCTGTAAATGCAATAATTTAAAATGCCAAATTTTCAGAGATAGAGCTTTAAAATCTAGAGTTTAGAAATCATGTAAAATGTATGAATTACTATGCATTGGTCTTTCTGTTGCTTCATGTAAGTAGTGGTGTTCATCTGCAGGTTTTCCCTTTAGATAAAGAATATGCCAAGGCTTGAGGGATGGTGCTGAGGTGAAGATCACTTGTTGCTCTTCCAGAGGATCTGAGTTTGGCTCCCAGTACTAACATGAAGCTTGCACCTCCTATAACTCCAGGTACAGACCTGACACTCTACTATCATTCACAGGCACCCTATATGAGAAATATACTGATACATGCACTTAAATAACAAATTTTAAAAATATAAGCCAAGCTTTCCACTCTGCTCATGTTACCACTATTCATCATTGTGGGAAAGTTCTAGTCAGGTTCATTAATAAGAAAGAAAAGGACATGCAAATTAATTAAAACTTTCTTTGCTGTCAGCTGATATAATTTCATGACCTAACACTTGTAAAACCCTAAATAATTTAGCAAAGAACAATAGTTTATGAGCTCAGGAATGTCATCAATGCAACATTTATATACAAAATCAGTTGTACTTCTATTCAACAGCAATGAATAATCTACAGGAGAAATTAACAGATGGATTCATTTATAATAATATGAAAAACATAAAATACTCAGCATTAAATTTAATCAATATCTTGAGAGACCTACACATTGGAAACTATAAGATAATGTTGAAAGGCATTAAAGAAGACTGAAGTACATCAGTGAAAAACACGTGTTCATTTATTGGAAGACTTAATATTAATGTGGCAAGATGACCCAAATGAGTCCACATCATCAGTGTAATCACTCTAAACTCATATGTGTATTTTTTTTTGTAGAAATGGAGAATCTGACTTACAACTCATACAGAAAGGCATGGATCCGTAAATACAAAGTCGAATATTGAAAAGAACAAAACTGGATAACTCACACTTCTTGAATTCAACATATATTAAAAATTATAGCAATCAAAGGAGTATGCTGCCCAAGCATAAACAAGAGAAACAGAAATGAATCCCAAACTCATACACATGTGTATGGGAAATTCATCTTGCACAAGGGTGAGAGAATTGTCTACTTATTTCATTTTTGCAGGTATTCTACTGTTCTGCTTAGTGTTCTATCAACTTGTTAGAAGTCAGGGCCAACTGGGAAGAGAGAACCTCAGTTGTGATAATGCCTCCATTAGACTGGCCTGTAGGCAAGTTGGGAGGTCATGGTAGTGGTGCCCGATACAGGGCAATTCTTATAAAGGAAAACATTTAATTGAGGTGGCATCTTACAGTTCCTTTCAGAGGTCTAGTCCATTTTCATCCTGGTGGGAAGCATGACAGCCTGCAAGCCGACATGGTGCTGGAGAAGGAACTGCTACATGTTGATACGCAGGTAACAGAATTTAGACTGTGACACTAGGAGTAGCTTGAGCATAGGAGACCTCAAAGCCCACATTGACACACTTATTCTATAAAGGCTGTCTCCACTCCAACAAAGCCACACTTCCTAATAGTGTCATTCCTTATGAGATTATAATACATACATATTATTCATTTTATAATATACAAAGAAGCCCTGCAGTTGAACAACAGAGAACAACCAACCAGTTAAAAAGAGGACAGGAAGTTGAAGTCAATTGTCTAAATTTTCTAATCAATAAAGACATGGAAGAAATTCAGCATGAAATTTTAGGGAGCATGAGTATTCATATTCACTAGAACCATAACATGACACAAACTGTCAATTCAGATAAAAGCAAATCCAGAGTGCAGAGTGGTGGCAAAGCTGCCAGGGAGCTGGAATCTGCCCATGGTTGGGTGTTTCTCAAGGAGTGGGAGTCACACATGGGTTTCTCTATGGCTCAGAAATGTAGCCTTTGGACACATGCATACCAATGAAAATACATGCTTACAAGTACCTTGTTCACAAACAGCCATTGCTGAGTTGCACTGTTCATACTCATCAATCTGTACTAACAACACTTTTGCCTATGTACTGGTCACAGGATGCATGTATGCAGGATGCTTCTCCATGGAATTTCTTTCAGCTTTATGTACGGAATGAGATGCTGTTTGAAGCTATGTTACAGTTAAACCTTGAGAGCATATGCCAAACAAAAAGTAGTTGATCACAAAAATCCAGACTTTGTAGGGTCTTATTCATATAAATGTCAGGAGTATCAACAGAGACAGAAAGCAGATTGGAAGCCAAGGGAATGCGACACAGTGAGTTAGGAGGCATGGGATTTCTTCTTGTGGGATGGAAACAGTTATGATTGTAATAATGGCAAATCATAACGAATGTATTTAAACTCCTTGCTTATATACCTTAATCTGATAAAATACTGATTTTCACAATATGTAAACTTCCTTTCTTTAATTTTTTTTTAAATCAGATCAATGTTTCTGGTTGGGCCAAGTCTTCATGCTTTATCTGGTTTTATCAACACAGATGAAAGTGTGTCTCCCACCCATCTTGCAACTCTTCTTCTCTGCCTTCTTTTTCTCAATAGCATCTATCTCATTCAAATGAGCCTGCAATATGTTATAACCTCAAATGTTTTTAATCTTAGACTTGCAAGCAAGGACTTAAAGTTGTTTTATTCTTTGCTGATCCTTAGTATCTAGAGCAGTTCCTCAAACAAAGGGATTTCCTGATAAGTAGTTTGTATATAAATGGATGAAATAATTCAGGGAAGCAGTGATGCTTGGGGGAGAGAGGCATAGAGAAATTCAGTACCACTGTGTGGTCACAAGTATCAAAGTAATTTTTATCTCTCCCCCAGTTTTATTATCTTTCATTGAGTTGTGATTTAATTAAGGAATTTAGGGAAAGTGATGATAACTTCGTTGAGGGAGAATATATATCCCAAGATTCATCAGATAGCTTAGAACACTAAGCTAATTGATTTTGATAAACAAACATGGTTATAAAAACTGTAGTTTTAGGTCTTGGTCCAGGGCCCTGGAGCACTTGGCTGGGCAGTGTTGATGTTTGTGGCTTCTGTTGCCACTGGTGGCTATGCAGGAGCCTGTATTCTGGAACATTACCTGGGGTCATGTTGGAGTCCAAAAGCCAAACTACCTAGGAAGCCATGCTATTCTGAGTGGCCTGCACTGCCATCTGAGACCATGGTGACATCCGGTCCTGGGCTGCTGCCTAGGACCATGTCTGAGTCTGTGGTCCTACCATAGCCAGGGTCTTTATTAAAGTCTGTGTCCCATGTTGCTACAAAAGGCCACATAGATGCCCAGGGACTGGGCCATAACCTATGGCCATGAGGGTGACTGAGATCTATGCTGCCACCAAGGACATTCTGATCTGAGTAGCCTGCACTGTTACCTAGAGCTATTGTGTCATCTGGGCCAGGGATGCTGCTGAGGAGCATGTCTGGGTTCATGGTCATGCTGCAGCTGGGACCTGTGGTGATGTTCATGACCCATGTTAGCACGCATGTACGCTGGTGGGGGGGGCGGGGCGGGTAGATAGTCATTGGAACCTTGCTGGGCTGAGACAGCCCTGCCCCCTTCATTGGCCCCATGATAGCTAGCCCTGCCCCTCGCTTGATACTGATGCAAGCAAGCTGGCCCTACCTCTCAGAAAAGAGCTTGCCCCTGTACTAGGGAAAAATATCTTCACCCCTCACTACAGGCATGCACCTCACCTGGGCAGTACACTAGAGCTGATCCTGTAGTCTGGATGCAGGTAGACCATCCCTGAGGGCAGTAAAGCTGACCCTGCCTCCTCTTGTCTACTTTGTGATAGCATGAGTGAGAAAAAGATGCCTTTCCCCCTCACCCATTACCACCTGTAGCAGATGAGAGAACTGGCCTTGGGATCACAAGAAAGAAGGAACTAACCCTGTCCCACACCAGCTGCAGCTCACCCAAGAGTAGGCCCTGCAACTTGCCTGGGTAGCACACTAGAGCTGACCCTGTTGTCAGGGTTGCAAGTGGGCCAGCTCTAAGGATGTAAGAGCAGGAGAGCTGCCCCTGCCTCTACAGCCCTATATTCCCCCTACAGCAATCAGGAGAGAAAGCCCTGCACCTTACCTGGGCAAAACAATTGAGCTGCCACTGGCGAAGTGAGTGTAGGGAATGTGGGTCTGAGGGCCTGAAAGCAGAACAATCCCCACTTCTTGCTTTAGGTTGCTTTGGGTGAGCTAGCTGAGGCAGAGGTGGAGAGCTTGCCTGGATAATGATGATGAGGGAAAGCAAGCAAGCTGACCAATGCAGCTACCACCCAGGACCCGGACCAGGGATATGAGTTGACCCAGCCCAATATCCACCTCATCTATGAACTGTTGGAGTATGTGAAGGGGATGAACCTATAGATTCAAAATAGTATGAGCTCCATGACAGCAGAATATCCAGTGAGAGCCCATAACCACTTGTGTACCAGAAAACAGAGGCCTAGAGCCAATGCCTTGTGGCAATGAACTCTTGCAAGTAAAGGGGAAAGTATGTGATTCAATGGGCCACACTACAGCTTCCCAAACAAGAGTCTCTCTTTTACAGTTGTTTCTGTTTGGTTTGGTTTGGCTTTGGGTTTTTCTTTAAATTTGTTTTTTATTTAGTGGGGAGGTTGCAAGGGCTAAGGGCAGATGTGAGGAGATGAGGAGAAGATAAGTAGGATCAGAATGTATGATGTGAAATGCACAAAAATCAATAAAAGTTTTCTTTAAAGGGTAGTCTTAATGCTTACTATTTCTAAAGAAGGATTAATGGGTGGAGAATTGTAAATAATTCTGAAGCCAATGGCTGAATAGACTAGGGTGAATATGGACTCTTTTCTTTTTATTCTTCTTGGTCAAGAAGAAGGGAGCACTACAGCCTAGAAAGGATACTGAGACTCTTGGGGAAAAAATAAAAACTTACACAGCTGGGAAAGATATTAAGACAAAAGCAGAAAATTCAGGCTAATAAGACTGTTTGGGAATTTGAACTCTCAGGTGTCAAATAACCAGGGAGGCCCGGAAATAGGACTTAAAATGAAGAAGCAGAGCTGGATGGTCTGCATTGAAAAGAATTATATAAAGAAATTTAAAAAAATCCCAAATGTAGTAAATGCCTGAATTCCTTCAGCCTTGCACGGGGGCTCAAGAGCCTTGTGCTTGTCAGTTGTTAATACTTGCACTTCATGTTTGTAGATTTCTCAGTTTTATGGAAATTCCATCATTGAATAAAAACACATGCTGTGTTTTTTCCAGTTAATCTATCCTGTGAGGAATCCACTATGAAAAGTATCAACCCAGTGAAACTTCAATAACATTTTTTTCTTTATAACTGAGATAAATAATGTCAAACACAATGTCCAATAAGCTGTCCTACTTTGGAATCAGTGTCAGAATCGTCACTCAAATCATAAAATACCAAGTTTTAATATGACCCAGAAATGCTCTGCTTCTCCAATTTCACACATACTCAACAGAAACACAAACATGTCTTCAATAAAACCATATATAAAATTTCACAGGAACATTACTTATTTTCTCCAAACAGTAAAAATAAAAAATGTCTATCTATGAGGGGATGAAAGGAACAGTATACTGTGGTATATTCCTGTAATGGACTATCATTCTGCTCCCAAAAAGAAGACATTATTACAAAAGCCATATTGCCAAGAACTTGAAAACATTCCACTTAATTGATGAGGTATAAACTACTTCCATGTATTGTATATTTATATGGACAACCCAGCATAGGTACATCTTCACAGAGATACCAAAAGAAGTAGTCTAAAATCAACTGTGATGACAACTACACAACTCACCATGTACTCCAAAAACCATTGAGAGCACACATTAAAAGGCTGTGTTGCCAATTCTTCATAGAAATAGAAAGATCAATACTCAACTTCATATAGAAAAACAAATAGCTAAAACAATCCTGTACAATATAGCAACCTCTGGAGGCATCACCATACCTGACCTCAAGCCCTACTATAGAACTATAGTAATAAAAACAGCTTGGTATTGGCATAAAAACCAACATGTGGCCAGGTAGTGGTGGTGCATGCCTTCAATCCCCACACTCCAGAGGCATAGGCAGGTGGATCTCTGTAAGTTCAAGGCCAGCCTGGGCTACAGAGTGAGTTCCAGGAAAAGGTACAAAGCTATACCGAGAAAAAAAACTGACATGTGGACCAATGGAATCTATTTGAAGACCCTGACATTAATCCACATACCTATGAACACCTTATTTTTTACAAAGAAGCCAAAACTGTACAATGGAAAAAGGAACGCATTTTCAACAAATGGTGCTGGCATACTTGGATGTCAACATGTAGAAGATTGCAAATAAATCCATATGTACTTTATGCACAAAACTCCAGCCAAAGTTTATCAAAGACCTCAACATAAATCCAGTTACACTGAACCTGACAGAAGAGAAAGTAGGAAGTAGTCTTGAAAGCATTGGCATGGGAGATCATTTTCTAAATATAACACTAGTAGCACAGACACTGAGAGCAACAATTAATAAATGGGACCTCCTGAAACTGAGAAGCTTCTGTAAGACAAAGAACATGGTAAAGATACTCATCAACCCCACATCTGAAAGAGGGCTGATCTCCAAAATATATAAAGAATTCAAGAAACAAGACATCAAAATACTGAACAACCCAATTAAAAAATGGGCTACAAAGCTAAACAGAGAATTCTCAACAGAAGAATCTCAAATGGCTGAAAAACATTTAAGGAATTGTTAACATCCTTAGTCATCAGGGAAATGCAAGTCAAAATGACTCTGAGATACCATCTAACACCTATCAGAATGGCTAAGATCAAAAACACTGATAACAGCTTATGTTGGAGAGGATGCAGAGCAAGGAGAACACTCCTACACTGTTGGTGAGAGTGCAAACTTGCACAGACACTTTGGAATCAGTATGGCAGTTTCTTGGAAAATTGGGAATCAATCTTCCTCAAGACCCAGCTATACCACTCTTAGGCATATACCCAAGGCATGCTCAATCATATCACAAGAACACATGCTCAACTAAGTGCATATCAGCATTATTTGTAATAGCCAAAACCTGAAAACAACCTAGATGCCCTTCAACTGAAGAGTGAATAAAGAAAATATGGTACATATACACAATGGAGTACTACTCAGCTGTAAGAAACAATGACATCATGAAATTTGCAGGCAAATGGATGAAACTAGAAAATATTATCCTGAGTGACGTAAACCGGACTCGGAATGACAAATATGGTATGTACTTACTCATAAGTGGATACTAGATGTAAAAAAAAAGTTAATCAGACTATACCACCCACAGCCCCAGATAAGCTAGCTAACAAGGAGTACCCTAAGAGGGATGCATAAATCCTTCTGGGAAGGGGAATTATAGGAGGTCTCCAAGAGTAAACTGGGGGAGGGATGGGTAAGGGGAGGCTGGGCGATGAGAACAGGAGGGAATGGGATGTCCAGCTGGAGCAGGGATGGAGTGGAATGGGGAATCAGTAAGAAAGATACCATGATGGAGGGAGATGTCATGGAGATGGGGAGAGGCAGGTGCTTGGGAAGTTCCCAGGAATCCCCAAGAATGACCCCAGCTTAGACTACTAGCAATAGTGGAGAGGGTGCCTCAACTGGTTTACCCCAGTAACCAGATCAGTGAGTACCCTGTCATCATAGAGCCTTTATCCTGATGGAGATGCAGAGATCTACAGCCAAGCACCAGGCCGAGCTCCAGGAATACAGTTGAAGAGAGAGAAGAGGGATTCTATGAGCAAGGGGCATCAAGATCATGATGGGGAAACCTACAGAGACAATCAAGCCAAACTAATGGGAACTCATAAACCAACAGCTGTGGAGCCTCCATGGGACTGAACCAGGCCCTCTGCATAAGTAAGAGTTGTGTAGCTTGATCTGCTTAAGGGGCTCCCTGGCAGTAGGATTAGGATCCATCCTGGGAGCACGAGCTGGCCTTTTAGAGCCCACTACCTATGGTGGGACACCTTACACAGCCTTGATGAAGGGGGAAGGGCTTGGAACTGCCTCTAGTGAATTACCAGTCTCTGAGACTCCACATGGCAGACCTTGACATGTTAGAAGAGGGGATGGGGGTGGGGGAGGAGGAGATGAGGGTAGGGGGAGACAGTAGCAGCAGGAGGAGGGAGGAGAGGGGGATCTGTGATTGGTATGTGAAATGAATTAAAAAAATTCCTTAATTTAAAAAAATGGTATGTTGCCTGGTGATTGCATTAGGACCCAATATACTATAAGAAATCCTTTTAAGGTCTAGTTCCTTCATTTCCTGCTTAGTATTAGGGAGCATGACCTTATGCTGACTTTTCTCATCTTGAAGAGAAAGGGGTTTTGGCAGATTAGCTCCTGCACTGGTTCAGTGGTGGCTCAAGCCTAAATTACTGATAACAGGGATTCTTGAACTTTGCTGCCCATGCTTCCTGGATGCTCTGTTTGATTGGTGAAAGTTAGGAAATGGTTTACACAAATCTGATGGTAGACATGTAAATGGTACTAATAAGATTCTTCTAAATGATAAGCCCCTATTATTGCTGTGCTAAAATCTCCATAGTATCAAAGCTAATCTTCATGCGCTACCAATCTGGCCTGTGAAATACTCCAAGACTTAATGCTACCTCCCCACTACACTCTGCATCTTAATACTGTCGAACCACCTGCCAGAGTTGGAATACTGAATGTTCCTCCAAAGGTCCATGTGTGAAAGGCTGGGTACCCAGCACTACCAAGCCATGACAGAACTTTCAAGAGGTATGGCATCATAGAAGAAAATTAAGTCACTGGGATGGCATTTTAAGGGGAATGTCCGTCCCTCTCTATTGTTCACTTCCTGGTTACCATAAAACAAGCAGTTCCTTTCCTGATGGTCCTTGTTATGATGGACTCCCTCTCCACAAGCTCACAGGACTACAGCTGACACCTCTACACCTGAGCCAAAATAGACCCATCCCTTCATAGGCTAGTCATCTCTGGCATTTCTTACACTAACAGGAAGCTAAGTGTCGCCCTACCCTCGCTGCTGCAAAAGTAATCTTTTTCCTGCTCTGTGTTGTCCCTACCTCACAGGAATGCCAATGAAGAAGCTTTGTGATTTCTTCACATGCTCCTAACACTGTCCATATTCTTATTTTTGTTTTAATCATTTGATTGCAATTATTTTTGAAATCAGAAATCTTTCTCCTAGATTCCAAGTCTCAAAATGGAAATATCTGTCATGTTAACTTCTTAAATAAAGTACCTGTTATTTGGCAACTGGGATGAACGACTGGATCCAGTGTTGCATGTAACTATTTCTGCTTGACATCTCTGTTTTATAGAGAAGGAGGGCAAGAGTGAAATAAAATGACAATATATGTAAGTAATGGCAAAATGAAGTTAAACAACTTGAATGAATTAGGCAATCATGCAGGAAATGACTAGGACAGATGTGCGGGGTAAGCTGAATATGAGCAGTTAGGACATGTTCTACCCTCCATGAATTCTCCATCAATGTGAAGAACATTTTTTCAATAAATGTGGGCCATAAACACAAGCCATTTTCCTCATCTAGTGCTCATCCCATGGACCATCACCTACTATATTGCTGTATAAAAAAAAAAAAAAAGGTCTAAGTTGGGCTCTCTAGAGAGATGGGATGTTCCCTTCACATTGCCATTTTTTAAAGATCTTCAGCTAAGGCTTCAGCTAAGGTTCACTTTAAATTGTAAAGAGTTTAGAACTAGGATCTCACATGAGCAGGAGACTCGATTCTCTCAATCTGGGCATATGAAGTTGTGTTCAAGTCTTCAGCTGACCACTTATAGTCCCCATATTCCTGCTTCCCAACCCAAAGTGCAGTAAGCATCTGCCACATCTTGGACACCACCAGCTGCTACCAAGTCGCTAGTCAGAGGTTGTGGAATAGCTTTTCCCCCTTTAGTGCTTAGCTTGCTGTTTTGTGTGGTGTTTCTGTTGATGCTGTTTCCACAAGAATCCCTCAGACATGCCAGAATGAACTCAGCTTTGTGCTCTGATAATCTTCCAGTAAAACCACCTTTTTTTTTTCCTTTACAGTATTTGAAAATAGAAAACTCAACTATGGTTTGGTCTCCCATGTCTTGGCTTATAGAATTACCCACACAAATTTGGAGAAGGCTGCTTTTGTCCACATTTCTTCCAGAAGTTCTGATTCCTTCACCTGAGGCTGTGTTTAGCCCATAGAAATAGCATATGCCAAAAGGCACTTGGTAGATACTAGGCTTTTATCACCTAACTTGGTTTACAGCAAGTTAGGATTGGTATAAAGCTGTAATAACATGCTGCTTAAACTGTGTCCATCAAGTGGAACACAGGACAAAGTAATGGGTTTTGCTTTAAAATATTGCCTTGCATACAGCATAGCATTAAACCTTTCTATCATATATTGTCAAGGGACTATAATAAAGACAATTGTATACCTTGTCTTTGTAATGTATATAAAAAGAAATGGTACTTTATATCACTTGGTTTTAGGGAAAGGAGAGTTGATAAGTTACTCACTGAAGCAGCTGTAAGCTCCAAATGTTTTGGTTGCCAGATTTGATTTAGAGTCATGGTGTTGGTCTCTCTAACAGAAAGAGCGATTAAGTAGAGCAATTGGATCATGAGCTAATCCCTGGAGGTCTTGAGACTTGTCTTTCTCTGTCATGACAAAAATTTTAAATTGACTTGCCTTCATCATTTCTTGGCTTTCATACTATAGGATATGCAAAATGCTTTCCTACCCATTCATTCTTAAAAACTTCTATGAAATCAGAATAGTTTTGTTTCCTTTAAAGTGTGGAGAGCTGGAGTCTACAAAGGGACTCCACCCCTACATTCTATCATCTTTGGTACAGGAAGGTGCTCTGCAGGCTACCAAAAGAAAAATACCAACATCAAGCCAGTCACAAACACTTTAATCTGCAATGGTATACTGTCTGCAAGATATGTTAAAGAAATGATGGCACAGAGTTTGTGAGAGGAACCAACCAATAACTGATTTGACTTAAGTCCCATTCCACAAGGTAGAACTGATCCCCCACACTGCTCATGTGATGAAGAATCAGAATAGACAGCCCAGGGACCTAAGATAAAAACAAATAATACTAGTCTAAAAGAAGAGAAAAAAGCAATGCAGTAATAAAATGACTCCTAATAATATTCTCCTATACTCATAAATCATAGTCTTGATCAGCCATCATCAGAGACACTTCCTCCTGTAGCAAATGGAAACAAATATAGAGCTCACAGCCAGATATTATGTAGAGAGAGAAGCCCTGGAACACTCACCCCTAAATGGGATATCTCTATCAAATCCCTCCACTCAAAGCTCAGGGAATCTTGAAGAAGAGGAGGCAGAAAAGCGTGTGAGGGCCCAAGGGAATGGAGGATACCAAGAAAACAAGGCCCTCTAAATCAGCTGAGCAAAGCTCCTATGAACTCACGGAGACTGAAGCAGGGTGCACAGGTCCTGCACTGGTCTGACCAGGTGCTCTGAGTATATATTATGACTTCCGGTTCAGTGTTTTCATGGGACTCCTGAGGGAAAAACCAGCAAGCCTCATTCTTGTGCCTACTCTTGGACTTTTCCTTCTGTTGGTTTGTCCTGTCCAATCCCAATGTTTTTTATTTATCTTGTTGTATTTTATTGCTATTTTTAAATTAATGAATAATGAAAGAATGAATGAGTTAGTGAATGAATGAATGAATACCTAACCTCTAGGGTAAAGGCTAGCCACTGCGAGGGAAAAATCAGATTTCTCCAATGGAGTGACACTGGGTATATCAACCACTCCAGGGCAGGCCTCATCTTCAGAGGTAGTTGACCAACATTTAATGAAGCCCACAGTTATTTTTCTTTTTAAATCTGATTACACTTTGGTGGCTTTTTTGTTTTGTCTTGTTTTTCTTTTGGGGTGGTGTTTTATTTTGTTTCCTTGGTTTGGGGGGTTTTGTTATTTCATTGAGTTTTTATTTGTTTGTTTGCTTGCTTGTTTTTTTCCAAAAGACCTTAAAGTTGGGTAGATAGGGACGGGGAGAGGATCTGGAAGGACTCAGGGAAGGGAAAGAATATGCTCAAAATAAATTTAAATTTTAAATTGTTTTAAATAATGAAAAATGATTAAAAATCAAATAAAAAGAAAGAAAGTGTGGAGAGCTGACTAAATTCACTTGAAGACAAGCCCTACATTGTATCTACAAAAACACCCAGTAAGTTTCTTACCATGTGTATTCTTTAGGGAATAGCAGGAAGGAAAGACCCTTCACCTCTACATTCATGTAGATTTCTCCTTGACATTCACATTCAAAATATGTGACTAAAAAAATTGAAATTTACCTTTGAAATTAAGTTTTAATTTTGAAGCAAACTGTTTAAGAGAGCAATTTTGGTAAAGATGTTAGAAATACAAATTATTCATGTTGGGCCAAATGTTAAATAGTAACTTAATTGCCTTCAAATTTGCACAGTAACTAATTAGGCCTCCAGCCAGTTGAAATCACACACTATCAACTTGTAGCTAGATATTTGAAATGCTGTGCGAAGAGGGCAGATAGTCTCTGAAGAGTTTGCTCAGCTGATAACTGCCAATATCCAGGCAAACGTTTTGATGGGTGAAGCAGGACAGCTATCCATATGCAGCCTTGTAGATATTCCCTTTGACCTCTATTTACATATGTGTCTGGAGTTGGATTCTCTAGTTCTTATAATAACAGACAAAAGGAGGTATATAAAAACATCTCATAAAATTGTATTGCCTAATACAATTTTTCATGTAACTTAATTCTTTAGGTTGCTTATAAAACTTTCATGGCTAAAAGTTTACAGTATTTCATATGATGGCCACATTTAATAGAGAAAGCACATAGTCTACACCAATGATCTAGAACCTCCAAAGATCCGTATGGCTTTGTGGCTTGATGCTTATTCAGTTTTAAATATTACCCTTTCCTTTTAAATTCCTTTTAAATTTCTTTCTCATTTTTTTTCCCACAAAGACAGAGCACAAAGAATTATATGGTGTTTGGAATTTCCCAGGCTATGCTCTATGAGACTGATATTTGCAAGAAAGTCAAGAGAGGAACGGCAAATTTTAGGAAGGAATATGTGGATAAATAGAGAAATTTCTAGATTATATTTTAAGGAAAAAATACACATAAAATGTGCTCATTGTAATGTCAGAAGTAAGAGCATGAGGATGAAAGCATGGTGCATATCAGGCAGTCAAATAAACTAGCATTTAAAATCTCATGTTATACATGGCACAAAATAGGCCAAACTAGTTCACTGAAAAGCTGAACAGGTCATACCAAAGAAAACAACTTTTTAAATACGGTAATTACTTTTTTTTATTTCTCAAAAGAGTTTTGATACATTTAAAATATTACACATATTACATAAACTACTATTAGATGAAGTTATTAAAATAGCAAATACATGAAGACCCTAAATCTTAGAGGAAGACAGAGAATAAACAAACAAAAAAATAAAACCATTAAACAGACATGTAAAAGACATGTGCCATAGTCAAACTGTCATCAAAACAAAAACACAGTTTAGTTTCCTTTGAGTGGCTGCAATAAAACATTGTGACCCAAAACACTCAAGGAGGAAATGATTTATTCAGCTTTCAGCTCCAGGTCTCTGTTACTGAGGATTTCAGGGCAGGAACTCAAACAAGAACTGTGAAAGACACTGTTGCTGGCTGGCTCCCAGGTTCAGGCTTAGCTAGATTTCTTAGACCAGAAAGATGCAGGCCATGCTGGCCTTGACCCTTCTACACAAATTGATCATCAAGACAATTCCACAGAGACTTGCTACATCCAGTCTGATCCCTCAATCAAGACTCAGTCCTTTCTCAAATGATTCTAGGTTATGTCAAGTTAATAGTTAATGCAAACGAGAACAACGTTATTTTAAAAAGGAGACTAGAACAAAGCCTCTGGGGTTGTCAGAGTCTCTGTATTTCTCCATTAAAATAAATCGCAAATTCTGTTTTTACAATTAGAGTCTGTCCCAGTGACTTAGAACAACTGACAAAGGGCAGTCAAAAATCTCATGGCCCATGTCCTGGGGACATGTTCCAGGGTATAGTGAAGGTCCTGGAGCCCTTAACATGTGGCCCTCTAGAACCACCTACTTTGTGATACTGACTGGCTGTCTTACCCATGTCCCTAAGATGGTTAGCCATGAGATACATATTTTATGTGGTACCATCATAACCCAGATGTCTGAAAATCAATATAAGCTTGTTCAGGTGTGAGCCTCTCATTTGTTAGTGATGGAATCTCTGGTAAAATCCAAAATATTAGAGAGGAGTAAATATCTTGCACCTGGTGAGTTACACTGTATATGGTACATTGGTGGAGAGCCTTCATGCAACAGGAACAAAAGGATGTCCTATATTTCCCTTCTTTAGGAGACTGTCCCACAGGTACAAATGAAGCAAAGCAATTACCTGAAATGAGTGCCTAAGGTAAATTCGATGCACAACTCCTGGCTTACACAAAGGAAGCAACATTAACAGTAAACCCAAAAATCATTTAAATCTCTACTCAGAGCAAATATTTCAGTGATTACAATATTCTCAGGGTGTTTTGTAAAGCAGTCCTTTGACCATATAATGTAGATGTTAGAGAGTAATTGCAGAAATTTTATAATCACTGACTGCAATTTAATATAGAGCAGCACATGCATGTTTTTATGAACCATGTAATCTCATATTCTCAAATGGAAAACAAAAAGCCCTCCTTCTGAGAGAATAGTTCTACTAACCTGAAATGAATAAATCTTCCTGATAATTATGAGTTTTTAATACTAAAAAAAAAATATATTCTCTGGTACCAATTCTTCTTCTTAATCTTTCTCCTTCTTGTAATTAAAAGCTTTCATGCATGCACGCACGCACAAACATACACATACATACACAAACACACACACACACACACACACACACACACACACACTCACGTACTGGGGCACAGGACCTCATATAGTCAGATAGCTATGGCTTTTATCTCTAGGATATTCTTTAGCTTCGTAAGTAACAGCCATCCTTCAAGCAGAGGAGAATCTAGAACTGTAAGTAGTAAAACAGCTCTTAGATGCTGCCCTCCAACATTCACATGTGTAAACCATGTCTGCCACTCACAGGCTCAAAAGGCAGACTCACATATTCAGTTACTCATAATTGTCAAAAAACAAAACACACACTTTCACATAATAATGACATTCACTCTGGCAATAAGTTATGAATATGAGAAATAATCCAGCAGATATGTAGTCCAGTGAAATGTCTATAGACATAGAACACACAATGCACTGCTTCTCTGTCTTGGGAGGGACAGAGGGATCCAACCTTGTTCATGTGTTCTTATTACTAATCAGAGCATGCTAGAAAAGAATAAGCTCTAGATTTCTGTCCCATCAAATACTTAGTCATCTTCACATAGATTTCACAGACAAGTTCTATGTATCCTGCGCTAGACAGATAACCAAATACATCTCCCTCTATACATAATACTGGTTATAAAATATCCCCCAGCATATAAGTCCTCCTTAACCCCTTGGCCACATGGAGAACCTACATTGAAGTTCTGTATCTATCTTCCTATTTGCTATAATTCTATGCATTATGCCAAGTGTCAAATACAAAACACACTAGGATTGCTCTTCCCAATGTATGTTTTGGGGCTACTAAGACATATAGGATCTCAATTAATTTTTAGGAATGTGTTCTCTTTTCAAAATGGAAATAATGCATTAAAATATGTTTTTAGGGTTTGGGGATTTAGCCCAGTGATAGAGTGCTTGCCTAGCAAGCGCAAGGCCCTGGGTTCAGTCCTCAGCTTTGGGGAAAAAAAAAAAAGACAAAATAAAATATGTTTTTAATCATGTCTGTGTGTGTGTGTGTGTGTGTGTGTGTGTGTGTGTGTGTGTGTGTGTTGGTGGGTATGTGAACATCAATGTATGTGCCTGTGGAAGTCAAGGCCTCCCTGGAGGTGCAGTTACAGGCAGTAGTTAGTCACCTAATACTGATTCTGAGAATGTAATTTGGATCCTCTCTAGGAGCAGAAAAAGCTGCTCCATTGTCTGTACTGAAATAATTTTGCAGTGCTTAGATCTAATGGACCTCTCTTTTTTATTTATTTGTTTTTTCTAACACGGTGCTCCTATATAGCTCTCAGGTGCCTGGTTCTGTGAGCAAATAGTAATTATCTTTCCTCCATATCCACAGTGCTAATCTTACAAGCTGTGCACCACACCTGGATGCAGGCCTCTCTCTTTTGATCCACACTTTTATAAGTCCTAACTAAACCCTAATCATAGCCCGTACCGAAAAGGGACTGCATCTTTTCATCACCTGACAAGGGCAGGTAACCAAGACCAAACACTTCATAAAATCTATGACATAGCCTGAAATAGTGAATGAAGCACACATCATATTGCCAATTGTCACTGTGGTTTGAGCCTAATTCTCAGAGCCCTCCAAGAATGCCTTGGAGTCTTTTGTTTTTCCCTTGGCACTTCTTTCTTTCACAGCTGTGTGAGACTCAGGGTCTCTTATGTCCTTTCCCAAATGTGATCTGTGGTAAGTCCACCTGTGTGGATTTCAGGATTACTGCAATTTGTCTCTTTCTCACTCATTTTATGCACATGATTAATCACACAGGAGACCTAATCCAGGTGCTGAGTGGCAGTATTTGTCACATAACCAGACGTACAAGCTGCAGAGTTAGACAAGCTCTCAGATTACACACACTCCTGTCTCCATCCCTCTCCAGGGGGCAGAGTCTGCTGAGAGCACAGAGGACACATTTCTGTGGCAAGCATCTCCACTGAGGTTGACCAGATGTGCAGAATATTGGGATGCCATCCAGAGTTCAGGGTACTGCTTTTTCCATGCATCAACATAATCATGTTGTGAACCTGCCTTCACAAGCTGCTTCCCACCTCCCAACCCATGCTGACAGGCAAATGAGTTGTAGAACTTTACTTGGCCACATATTTGCTTGCTCAGCTTTTTGAAAAATGAAGGTTGAGACGTAAGAATCTATATTAGTGGACACACATCAACAGCTTTATTATTTTTATAAGCATAATATAACTTCAAAAGGTAAGCTGGACATGGTAACACATCCCTGTGGTTCTGGCGCCCAGAGCAGTAAGGTCGGAGGATTACTAGTTAGAGCCAACCTGGACTATGTAATGTGGTCTTGCCTCAACAACAAGAAAAATAACATACTGATTTTAAGTGGATATCCCTAGGTTGAACAGTATCAGTTCACTAGCATATCTATCATCCCTGTCAAGGACCTTCTATCACCTTAAAAATACCACTATTGGCCCATTACAGTTAATTCCCAGGCCCCTCAAAGACTACCAGTGACCTTGCTGTCACAGTAGTTTTTCCTTTTCTGGAATTTGGTGTCAATGAAATCCTGCATTTTTACTCCTTTGTTCCTTGTGCCTTTTGCTCAGTGTGGGTTTTTTTTTTTTTTTTTTTTAAGATTTTTCTATCAATTTCCATTTCATTGCTGACTAGTATTCCTCCTATTAACTCATTTCAATTTGCCCCTCTACCCAATGAGTTGAGCTGCTTGACAGTGCTTTTATGTAGAAAGCTATCTCAACGTTCTTATTTACATTTTTTATTCATTTATTACTATTTTTAGTGGAAAATACCTAGAACAGACATGTCCTAGCTTTTCATTTTATAAGAAATGTCAAGGTTTTATGTAAATTACTATAACTTTTTTATTTCCATAATAACATATCAGTCATATTTGTCCTATCATTGCCCATAAATAAAATTCCAGGCATTTAAGTTGCAGCATTTAGTCTACCACATGATACCCCATTGGAGCTAATAGTCTCATTGGAGAGGTGCAGAAAAGGTGGCTTAGAAGAGATACCTTGTGTAAATCTAGAGCAGACGTCAGGGGAAGGAGCAATGTCTCATGTGTACTCTATCCTTTGGCACATGTTCCTGCCAGCAGAATTTCCCAGTCCTGAAAACTTCGCTGTCAGGTGAACCTCAAGGGTTTCTCAGGGTAGTTTGTGTTTGTTGGGGGACAGAATCGGGGTAACTGCTCTGTGTTATGAGGAAAATCACACAAGCAAATGCCACTGCACCAACCATTTAGGAACAGGTCCAAGGTCTAATGCAGGCAGGGAACTGAAGTTAGTACTTGGTCGCCTCACTTTCCTCCAACTGCCAGATTAGAGAGAATAGGACAGGCTGAAGGACGTCAAAATGACCATATTTTAGTTAATGATGTTGTTGCCAAAATATCATGACATCTACAGGTACAAATAATGTTTCAGAGGGCTTAGGTTTCTTGTCTTCTAGTTTATTTGTACTAAACAACCGGTCTTATATTGTTATTAAGATGATGAAAGTCTATGATACAAGTTCTTAATATCAAACACCATAGCCAGAAAATTAACAAAAGGACTTCTGTCCCAAGAAGTTAGAAAAATCATGGCAGTGTTGCAGTTTAACCCAGGGAAGTGGCTTCTGTGCCCTTCACAACCTGCTCTGAGAAGGCGTCCACTCCAGCTGCCCCAGGCTCCGGAGCTGCCCCCAAGGTCCCCTCATATTCTGCACTTACTTCTCTGTGAAACAAAATATAAATGGTTGTTCTTGTCCTTTTTTTATCCCTTTATTCACAGTGAATTAACACCAGGCATGTGGGTATTTTCAATAATAATGGATAGAAGTTGAGCATAATACATTGGGTGAATGGGGAGATTGAGGCTTACCTTCTGGTGGGAATTTTAGCTCGGTGTTTGTCAGAAGTCATTCTATGCATGCTGAAGTTCCTTCCACTCCTTCTACTTACTTCTCAAACTGATGGAAGTTCAATTACATCAGAACAGTTTTAAATATTCTTTTCTTATTTTAGTGTCACAAACAGTTCGGTACAGGCATAGTCACATAAAGCTCGAGAAGAAATTATCAAAATGGATTTTCAGGTATTTAAACAGCTAAACAAAGACTTAAGGAGCAGAGAAAAAAGTCAGTAATTGTTTTGTGGTGGAGAAATTTAACACTGAAGATACAAAACAATCTCTTATTATTTTGAGAGTGCAACATGAAGCAGGTGCATTAAGGGAGGGTTGGTGGGTGAAAGGGCTGAGGATTTAGCTACTAATGGAAGGTGTGGAATTTAAAGTTGGTTAAAATGGAAGGTAAGTGCAAGGCTTCTCTCCAGCACTGTGCTCAGCGTGTATATTATGCACTTAAAACACTTGATGTTTTCACTTTGAAAGCACAGCACCGTTGCATAATTATGACAGGAACACACTGGATCCTTCTTTTTTCTTTTTTTTTTTTTCCATTTGCCTATTATAAGGCTTCCCAAATTTGTTCTTCTGCAAGGATGTACTGAGGCAATTAAAGAATTAAGCTGGTATTCTAAAGGTTCTTCATAGTAAACACAAACTTCATCACAAATATTTATCTAGGTCTCTTCTGGAGAGTAGGAAGCTGTTAGGTCGCAGAACTCTCATGCCATATTCAGTACTATTGCTTTGAACTGTGGGGGTCTGAGTCCTTAAAGGAATGGCTGAGGAGACACATGCAAGTTTAGAAACAAAGCCTTCTCAAACTTCAAAATACTGCTTCATAGAATTAGTATCAAAGGAATCATGTAAAATAAATTGGAGACATAAAAAAAAAAAAACCATAAAGGAAAGGCCAAATGGAATTAGGTCTGAAATGTAACTGCAGTGTTTTAAGACTTTAAAGTCTTGGGGGAAGTTGTGCTGCTCCCACTGGTCATGATCTGCTCTTGATTTTCATGTCTCTATTCAGTTTCAGTATTAGCCAGACTCAGTCAGAAAAGTGTTCTGTCAGACACAAGTACCCTCTAGGGTTCACTCTGGAGGTGCAAAGAACAAGACAGTGGCCAATCCTGTCTGTGCATGATCACTCATAGCCTTCTGCCACCCTTGGACCCAAATATCCCTTTACCCACATGGGACAGGCAGGGTCTGCAATTACATTCCAGCACAAGGGATAACTGGACTTGAACAATAAAGAAGCAGTAAGACTAGAAGTTAATATGTGATTTGTATATAGTCCTCATGTACTAACTTTTTTAATTTAAATAGGAAAACATAGGGGTTTGGAAATGAGTCAGTTATGTGCCCCAGATAGCATGCACACATTCCATATCATAGCCAGAGTCACCACTGGTTAATGTGATTGCCCATTTGACAGGCTCTGGAAGGACCAAGGTTCAATGTGTCCTGGCAGACACATCCTTGAGAGTTTCTTGAATGTGTTAATCTGAGGAAGAGAAGGCATTAAAATGTGGGTGGCATTCTTTCATCAGCTGTGGTCCCAGGCTAGTTAAAATGACAAAGGTATACTCAGCAGAAGCATTCATCACTCTCTGATTCCTGACTATAGACTCCCTGTGGCTCACAGCCTCACTCTTCCTCTTGCTGTGCTTTCCCCATAATCAACTTCCCCTTGAACTGTGAGCTGGAATAAATCCACTCTCCCTTAAGTTGCTTCTGTCATGGGGTTTTAATTGGGGCAACAGGAAAAGTAGCTAAAACAGCCTCCAAGTCTCCTGAGCTCTGTGCTTAAAGAGTTCATTTCACTTTTTATGACTATTGCTTGCTTAGATCTGGTCACATGCCTAATATAGTCTTATACAATAAAATATATTTTCATTGATAAAAACCCAAAGCCATAGTCTGCTGATATTGCAAAAGAATCACTAACACAATGATGCTCAGATGGTCTCTCTGAAGAGTCCAGAGCAAACACCGCCTGTTTATCTTCAAGTACAAGGTCAGCGGGGTACTTATGGTAGAAATGGTTTTCTGTTAATTAATCTAGTATAAGAAAACTACAATCAAAATACTCCCAGAGGAGGAAGAACAGAGAAACTCTTCACACCTCTCAAGTGAAAAATAACAAAATATTTAATAATAAGTTTTTGTCTCATTCAAAATAGCCTGCAGTAGGAAGGGAGCATTTCTCTTAAGACACCTTAATTCTGATATAATTGAAAGACGATTTCTTTTCGAAAAATTTTCAGGACTCTACTGAATATCTTTGAGTGCTGAAATCTCAAAAATGTTAAAGTGAATAAATCAGTATTGTGTATGATATTCTCCATTGGAGTCAAAGGTAAGAATTGCTGTTTCCTATTTCGTACATGTGTGGGTTTAAAAAACAAAAATGCTGTTTGATAAGCAATTTTGCTTAACTACCAAAGAAATGTTGTGCTTCTATGAGGACTGATTAGAATTATTATCCCTTGAAATACAATCAACACAGTGTGAACTGAGTATTTAAACTATATCTCATGTTCTTCCATAAATTTTGAGGCTCATTGTTTAGAAGCTTTAAAGTGAAAGAAACTTTCTTGCTTTCTCCCCTTCTTTCTTTCTCTTCCCTTCCCTTGCCCCCCCCCCCCATTAAATTTGTTTTGTTTATCAGTGTTGGAAACTGGAAACCCTAAGACTTGTACATGCCAGGGCCTGAGCTATGTTCCCAGGAGACATTTTCTCATGTTTCTATAATAAGTTTATGGCCAAAGTAACAACTCAACATAGGAGGAATGTTCCATTCCATGTTAACATTCAGTGACTTCCGGAACAGAGTGAGAAACTTTAGAGTGATATAAAAATAAACTAGCATCTGTGGCTAGAAACTTCTATTGTTGAAGAGCTGAGAATTAAATGTCGAAGAAGAGAAGTGTACCCAGTATGGCACAGAAGAGCTGGTTCTTGACCAGGAGCAGTGCTATATGTGGTGGGGTGTGTCCCCAAAGAGGATGTGAATAAGACCTCTTCAGAAACCATGATGCTCGGGCACAAACAGAAGCACCATTTCATGAGCCTTCCAGGAAAGCTACTGCACCCACCATGCCAGGACCTTGGTCACATATTATTAAACTGAATAGACTTTACCCTAAAATTGACTTAAAGAAGCAAATTTTAATCTACCTTTATAAAATAGTCCTATGGTAAGCCACCATATCTGTCAATCAGAGGCTGAAATCAGATCGTGTTCTTGGAAGGCAGAAAGGTGACCCTACTATGTCTGTATAAGGTAAACACCAGCCATTAATCACAGTGACTCTGCAGGCCACTTCCTTTTTTGTGTCTACCTATAACCTGTCCAGAATATTGGGTGGAACACTCTGAACCTCTCCTTCTTCTGGGAATTGCTGATTTATGAACTGGCTTTTGCTCAAGTAATTTCAAGAAAGTTAATTTCTTTAACAACATAGAAATGTGTTTTAAGTCTGTCTACCACATACATGCCCTAACTTGTCCACATCCTCATCACCTCTTGCCTGGATGGTGAAATCATCCCCAATTACCCTGCCCCATCCATCCTTACTTCTAATCTAGAGTAAAAGCCATAGAGAGTTTTTGAAACTTGAAATCCAGATGACTTCTCCTTAAAGCCTTCTATTAGCTACCCATCATTCTTCAAAGTTCACCTGCTTATCATACCTTGAAAACTTCCATTGTGTTTGCTTTCTGCATGTTCAGAGGCATCACCTCCTTCTGGGTAGAGAATGCAGTGGTAGGCAGAGGAACTAAACTCTTACTTACCAGGAGTATGTCCACACAAGTCCTGGCAGTGGTTTAGTCTCCCCCAAGTATACTATATGAGATGAAAATGAGGAATTTGGACTCTTCAATCCTTTTTATCTTCTCTTGGTTTCTGGAAATTAGCTTCCAGAATGGTCTGAGAGGTCTGGAGAATTTGTTCTTTCACCATTGGTGTGCATTTCCCAACTGTTGTTGTCTCTCACAGTCGTCATTTATACCTTTAGATTTCCTAAATGAATCTCTAAGTGTTTGTATCTTGCCTACTGAAACTACAAAGAATTCCAAATACTACAGGTCAATATTAAAAAGTATAATTATTTATTTTCATTTTATCTAACAGGACTTCCCTTTTTCTTGTTTCAATATGTTCTCACATACATTCCATATTGGCTGATTTAAAATTCTTTGAGATCTTTCTTGCCAGTTTTTCTCCTAAGTCCTTCACATATTAACTGGGTTCTGATTATTCAACCCAGTTCAGATGTTCCTCTCACTTCTCCTATTAACCCCTTGCTTTTTATGTGAACAATATAAACAAAATATATGAATTAATATAATAAAATACACCATATGTTCTACATTATGCCTCAACATGAACAAATATCCACTCATTTGTGAAACTGGACTGTTTATCAGTGCATACCCAGTAATCCTGGAGAGTAGCTGGTGCCTGGCACAATTTTAGTTTAAATAGAGTATAGAGTACTTTTCTTATTTCTAGGAATCATTCCACCTCTCATCAGTCTATTCTGCTTTCACTGCTCTCTGCAATCCAGGCCTCAGCTAAGAAAACGTCAAGATTCAAGCCATTACATGTGGCTGAGTAGATTCTCCTAGACTACAACATCAAGCAAGGTGAAGAATTGCACAGCTCAGCAATAGAAGACAGTGTGTGTAACTGTTCCATCACCCTGGAGGCTTTGAGCACATGCCTGAGTGAGTGTCAAAGGAACCAATCAGATACTAATGTTCCACATAAGAGCAACAAGAGATCCTGGGGGGAATCACTAAATTTATCAAAATCTGCTATATTATTTTCAGATGGCTTTGGGTGAAGAATCATCAGAAATACAGAGGCTGTCCTTCCCTGAAACCAAATTCAAACACTTTTTCTCTGAAACTTCTCCCATTTTTACTTCTGAGGTTGGAAATATGTTTCACTTATTTTAAACCCTGAAAGCAAAAATTATATAGCTACTTTAGACACTTTGAAAACTATGAGATATTTTCTAATCAAAACCTATTCACAAGACTTTTGGTCCTCATGAGCCAAATGTTTTTCTTACACTACTTGAAAGTCAGCTCTCGCTTTCCTGGGAAAATTCTACCAAAGTAACAAACTTCTTAACCATGACTACAGTGGTCCTCCTATCATGCTGTCTAGAACAGGTTTATGTTTTAAGTATGACTGTCTCAGTTAATGTGACTATAACCTGAGAGAGTATAGCATCACCAGAGGAGAGAATCTGAATTGTGGGATGGCCTGTTCAGATTGGCCATGTGGTTATGTTTGTAGAAGACTGTCTTAGCTGGGCACTGGTAGCACACACCTTTAATCCCAGCACTCGGGAGACAGAGGCAGGCAGATCTCTGTGAGTTCGAGGCCAGCCTGGGCTACCAAGTGAGTTGCAGGAAAGGCGCAAAACTACACAGAGAAATCCTGTCTAAGAAAGAAAGAAAGAAAGAAAGAAAGAAAGAAAGAAAGAAAGAAAGAAAGAAAGAAAGAAAGAAAGAAAGAAAGAAAGAAAGAAAGGAAAGAAAGAAAAGAAAAGAAGACTGTCTTGATTATTAATTTGTGTTGGAGGACCCAGCCTACTGTCCATACCATTCCCAGGCAGGCATTCAGAACCAGGCCATTTAAGAAATCTAAATAAACATGAGCCTGCTAGGGATACAACAAGTAGCATTCCTCCATGGTCTCTGCTTCAGTTCCTGATTTCAGGTTCTTTCCTTCAGTTCATGCCTTGACTTTCTGCAGTGATGGACTATGATGTGGTGTCAGCCAAATAAATGCCTTTCTTTCCTGTGTTGGTTGATTTTTGTCAACTTGATGCAAACATATATGTATTTGGGAAGAGGGAGTCTCAATAAGAACATGACTCCATAAGATTGGCCTCTAGTCAAGGCTCTCAGGCATTTTCTTGAGTAAATGGATGTGGGAGAGCTCCGACTACTGTGATCAGTGCCACATGGTCCTAGATAGTATATGAAAGCAGACTTAGCAAGCCAATAAGTGTTCTTTCATGGTCTCTGCTTCAGATCCTGCAAGTGCACGATGAAATAAACCCTTTCCTTCCCAAGTTGCTTTCAGCATGCTGTTTTACCACAACAATAGAAAGCCCGACTAAGACATTTCCCAAAAGTAGTTTTGGTCAGAGTGTTCTCTCAGCAACAGAAAGAAGACTAGAACAATTACTAGGACACATTGGCATAATTGATGGAACCCTTTTCTCATTGTCAAAAAGAGAAATTTTGTAGAAAATATGAAATAAGGAAAAAACACCATTTTTATTTGTCTTATAGCTAATTCCCTAGTATTATATTTCCTTTCACATTGTTTATCCAAAGTGAAAGAAGCTGCCAAGTAGGTAGACAGGTTTGCAAAAGAAAATATCAAAAGACATTAGCATGGGGAGGATGGGACTGCACTCTTCTGCTCTCATTAACATTACTTGCCCTGGACTCAGTATTTACATTAACAATGTGATTAAATGTAGAGCTTTACATCAAAATATCTGTTTTGTGTAATAGATATGAAGCCATTTATTTTGAATTTGAGTCAGTCTACTGCTATTTGTGATGTTCTGATAATTTCACATGGAAAATAACATATCTTTTTCATTTTCAAATATTTAGCTGTCATGACTTCTGTATTCAGAAAGTTAGAATTCAGGATACTTTTTTTTAACTTTAAAATTTTTATTTAAACAAAAAATTGTTATAATGAAATGGTGTTTTCAGACATTTATATTATATTTATACAGATATGCATAAGCTGGTGTACAAAAATCATTGTGTTGACCTTAGAAATTTTAAGCATGTTAAGAATTTTAACATATAATACATTCTTAAAAAGTTTTATCTGCAGTATTTTATTTTGTGTTCTTAATCTGTTTTGTTTGGTTTGAATCTTTTGAGTCAGTCCATGGGTCCACATATAGCCTTAAACTCCTCGTCCTCCAGCTCTCCTTCCAGAGTGCTGGGATTATAGGTGTCTGCTACCGTAGGCAATTACTGGCAATAATTTAGAAAGCATGAAGGGTCAGTACTGCATGGTCTCAATAGTAACACCAATACAGTTAAATTTAATTGCTTCTTACATATACTCTTATTATCTATCTATCTATCTATCTATCATCTATCTATCTATCTTTCTATCTATCTATCTATCTATCTATCTATTTGTTATTAATCTATTTCTAAATAATAGTGAGTTGGAAGGGAGAAGCAAATTTGGTTTTTATTGACATGAAGTCATGTTTTGCTGGTGATGTCTTTCTGTATTGCTCTGATTGACTGATAGATAAAGCACTGATTGGCCAGTAGCCAGGCAGGAAGTATAGTATAGGCAGGAATAGTATAGGATAAGCAGAGAAGAGAATTCTGGGAACAGGAAGGCTGAGTCAGGAGTCACCAGCCAGACACAGAGGAAGCTAGATGTAAAAGTATCAGTAATCCATGAGCCACATGGCAATTTATAGATTAATAGAAATGGGTTAAATTAAGATATAAGAACTAGAAAGCAAGAAGTCTGAGCCAATAAGCCAAACAGTTTAAATAATATAAGTGGCTGTGTGTTTATTTGGGTCTGAGTAGATGCGGGCCCAGGCAGGACTGGAGATAACTCCAGCTACAGTGTTTGGTCATATATTCATTATTTAAAGATATTTTATTTAATATATTTATTTATTGATTTTTTTTTCATTTTACATGTCAACCCCAGTTCCCCATTCCTCCCATTCTCCCGCCTCCTCACCTCCCTCCCACTCTATCCCCATCCACTCCTCAGAGTGGGTAAGACCTCCCATGGTAGTCAACTGGCATACCAAGTTGAAGGAGAGCCTAGCCCTTCCCCATTGTATCAAGGCTGAGCAAGGTGTCACCCAGACACCTAGGAAATTAAGGATAACACTGAAGATCAGTGACCTCCATTTAGTAACAGTACCAGACACCTAGGAGATTAAGGATAACACTGAAGATCACTGACCTCCATTTAGTAACAGTAGCATGCCAGCTAAGCATTTTTATTCTTACAATCCTATTCATGCTGGAGCAGTACCTACTTCTCAGGAGTGGCTCTGTGCAACATTTTTTGGCCTCCTGAAATTCATTTAGCCCCCTTGGAAGATACCTGAAAATTTGTGAGTCTGAATGTAGTCATTATTAGACCATTAGTTCTGCTGCTTGTGAGCTGCCTGTTTTTCCTTTATGGTTCTTAGTTGTTCTTTTGCAGAGCTGCCAGATTAAGTCATGCTGTGCTCAAGAATAATGGGCCTTGGAAGTTCATGTTCCTGGAGTTGTGTCCATGCCAATGGATACCCACACACTCCAGAAGAGAATTTGACATCATTGCTGCCATTGTTGCTGTTATAACAGTGATGACCACCACTACTACTGTTTCTGGGATTGCCATTTCATAATTGGTTACTACAGCTAGCATAGTGGAGACCCTGGCAGCAAAAGTAGCTACCACAGTTAACTAATTTTTCATTCCATTGGGCATGACAAACTTAAATCAATAGTTATATACATTTCGATTGGCTTTGAAAGTTATAAATTTACAAACTCAAGTTCCATTTGCTCTTTGGATACCACCTTACAAGGACTCCAATTTTCAGTAAGACTCATTAAGGAAGGGAATGGCTCAGTCCTTTAGCCTACTGGCTATGGGTGGTTTGAGACTTCTGTTGGTCTTTTCTGTGTTGAACACACAGTTTGCAAGCCCAGCGCCACTTACAGATCTTTGGCAACAGTTAACTCCGCAGCTCTCACATGATTGAGCCTGTATGATAATGAGTATTCAGAGACAGGTAATATCTGGGCGGTGCTCACCAACCTAAGACATAATGTCTGTGTGGCTTGGACAGGTGTCTCCATGATGGGTAAGGTGACCTGCTGACGTCCCATGCAACCTAAGCCAGTTATTTGAGTCAGAGAACCCCTTCAACTCATAAAAGTACACATTGAAACTGTCATGTTCACTATGCTTTTTAGTCTCCCATGACTGCAGAGGAACACGCCCACCTCCATGTACAGCATATATAAGTCAAGGAGCAACAGTGTGTTACAACACCCAAGACTTTAAAACATACATGGCGGGCACACCTAGGGAAATGTACTTCTTTTCTCATGGTTTTCAAAGCTCTATGTAAAGTATTTTTTAGCACATTCTATATAAAGAGATCTCATCTTTTTCATACAGCTTATATGCATCTAAGTGAATTTTGAATTCCCAGTAAATCAACAGAAATAGGTTTACTGTTGATTAAGAAATGGATCACAGTTAAATATTCCATGTTAGAGGTATGTATGGGGGCCAGACTCCCCATGTAGCCAAGACTGGCCTAGTATTACAAAATCCTGCTATTCCAGAGGGTGCTAGAATTACAGGCCTATGCCATCAAAGCCACCCCTATTCCAGACTGCTGAATATAGCTCTCTAATGACTCCTAAACTCTGAACTGCAGGGGCTGACATCCTTTCCCTAATCCTGACTTGGGAATTGAACCCAAGGATTTATACCTAGTGAGCAAGTGCTCCACCACAGAACTAAAGCCCTGGGTACTCAAGTGTGTGTGTGTGTGTGTGTGTGTGTGTGTGTGTGTGTGTGTGTGGTGTTGTTGTTGTTGTTGTTGTTGTTGTTGTTGTTTTGAGACAAGTTTTTATTATGTTCTCAGGCTGTCCTTGAACTTGTGATCCTGCTGATGCTGCCTCCAGCATCCTGAGGTTACAGATATGTGTCTTCACAGCTATAGTTTTAAGAAATTAAAATTTGTTTGGATGGAAAAGTTCAAAGTTGTGGCAGCATTTGTGGCAGCTTCACTCTGTTTTAATGTGGGATTTCAACAGCAATTGAAACCTACTGCTATGAATTGGTTGTGGCTTCAGTGTACAGCTATCGGTTTGTACTCTGAAAGCTTCTCAGGAAGATGTTGAGGTGTTGGCTATTTTCAGAGGTAGTTCTTAACACATTTTTAGGTCACTGGATGTGTCATCCTTGGGAGAGATTGATAGAGTTCTCCTGGGATCTTGGTTAGTTCTCACAAGAGTGGCTTATCATAAAGAAAGCCTGAGTTCTCAGTTTCTCAGGCCTTCTGTCTTATAGAGAGACCCCCCTGTCCTGCTCACCTGTACCTGCTGTGATGCCACCTGTTCTGGTGCACTGAAGCCCTGGGAGGTCTCACTAGAGGCCCAAACGATAGAGTTGCTGGACCTTGAACCCTCAGACTCCAAAAGCATTAGCAAAAGTAACCCATTCAGTTCACAAATTTCCTAGGCTCAGATGTTTTGTTATGATGAAATTAATTGGTGGACTAAAACACCACTTTAGTCATAGTCTTGAAGTGGGATTGAACACTGTCAACCAGAAGAAAGCTTCTTATTATTGAATTCCTCACTGAGCCAAAAGCAGGTCTATAAGGGCAGTAAAGGGATTATCCTTTCTAAGAGATCATCCTTTGAATTGGTTATCCATCAAATAGATAATTATCAAATGTGTTATTTGCCTAATGATTCTAGAAATTAGATATAACTCCAACTATCACAAATAAATTTTAGTATTTCTTAATGGTACTGAGGTCTATTTTCTCTTATGTATGATAATAAAATTCTACATATATTTATTTGAACCATATTCTCCAGATGCTCAGGGTATGTGTATACATGTCTGCATATACATGTGTGTGTGTGTGTGTGTGTGTGTGTGTGTGTGTGTGTTGCTGTTGGATGTCCTGTATGCTGTGAATATGTGTTGCTATGATTGATTGATAAATAAAATGCTGAAAGGCCAGTAGCCAGGCAGGAAGGATAGTGTAGGTGGGATAAGGAAAGAGGAGAATGGTGGGTGGAAGAAGGCTGAGTGAGGAGACACTGCCAGCTGCCATGAAGAGAAGCATGATGTAAGATACTGGTAAGGCACGAGCCACATGGCAAGGTATAGATTTTTAGAAATGGGTTTATTTAAGAGATAAGAACAGATAGCAAGAAATCTGCCATGGCCATACAGTTTATAAGTAATATAAGTCTCTGTGTGTTTACTTGAGGGATACAAGTGGGAGAGATTTGTCCTGACTACCAGCAGGCTGGGACCCAGGAAAATTTCATCTACAGTGTATTTACATGTAGGTGACAGGACAACTCTGCCTGCCTTCATTTTGCTGTTGAATCATGTAAAATCTAGTGCAAGTAGCTGTTCTCTTCAAGTAATGGAATCCAAACTCAGTCAAAATCAAATACAGAAGTTTGTCACAGTTTTGTTTTCCTTTGTCAAAAAATATACTTTTAGTTTCCTTTCATCTTTCATTTTGTCCAGAACCTAATTTTACCTCCAAACACTAGTTCCAGGAAGCTTACATTGTGGGCCATCTCTGGAGGATACTGGTGTGCTAGTATTTCCAAACAAAGAATCCCGGCACATCGACTGGTCTCTGTTTCCTACTACTTGAGAAGAGTCTGGGGGCCATGAACTACTCTTACCAACAGTCTTCCCGTATTTATAACCATCCTTCTGTTTACCTGAGACCCTTTATCTAAACTCATTCCCAAAGACAACATGAGCTCTTTAGATACTGTGTCTAAACTATTTCATCATAATGGGTAAGGCTATGCCCTCTTTCCTATCCCTCTTCCTACCACTCCCAGGCTCGGGTAGTGAGAGTGCCATATTTACAACTAACACTCTCACAAAAGTCTCTCTAGCACAGTTTCTCCTTCAGGTCAGTGCTGATTAGTGGCCACAGATTTCTGTCCCTGTGATCATATCCTCAGTCATCAGTGGACTGTACTTCCTTTCACCTCCCTCTCCAATTTGGGCACCTCACCACAATAGTAAGCCACCCTATAAGCAAACTTTCATTTTGTATTTTGTTCATGGAAATAGCCTTTCTGTCTTGCCTTTCCTTTTCCAGGCCCCAAGTTGGGGGTCAAAGCAAATACTTCCTTTAAATTATTCTATATCTCTCCTGGAACTTCATTGCTAGAAGATAAGCCTGTAAAGATCTACATAGCAATCAATATCCTGCTCTTGGTGTTATTGTTTATGTTTATGATAGATCTGAATACATAGTGTCTTTCTCTACTGTCATGACAGGTAGGCCATCCTTTCAGAGTTGTATGGAATCTCCAGGGACACACATGGAAATGTGCTTTGCTCCAATCGTATTTTCTCTGCCCCAATGAGACATTCTTTTAGAGGGGATTATATATAACCACTACAAAAGTGATATTAAAGTGAAATCTACGCACTCTCTAGGAAAAAATAAACAATGAATCTATGTTATTGATTTCTCCAGTCTAAACACCAAGACAAGTCTTAGCAAATATTAGACATTCTAAAATGTGCACCAAAAGAACAGATATTTACTGCAAAAATGTTAGTGTTGTTGTCCACCATATTAAAAGTCTTTCCAATTCCTGTCTCTAATGTTAGATTGATTGTCTGTATCCACATCCAGCAGATACTAGCTCTCACCATGCCATTGACATGAACCAAAAAAAAAAAAAAAAAAAAGAAAAAAAGGAAATATTGAAGGTGACGTATGACACCTTCTCATGGTGAAAGGAGGTTTAACAAATAAAATATGCCCTAAATTTATATTTATATGAATTTTAACCAACACTGATCCATGCACCTGTTCTCTTAAACTAAATCTAGAAATGAAGGTATGTTCAGCAGGACCACAGCATAGAGTAAACTTCTGAGATCAGGGTTGCCAGACAGGCATTATTTTAAACCAATAATGCACAGAAAAGAAATGTCTGAGGCAAGATGACACTCTCCTACTATTGGCTATTGTCTTTGGCAGGAATAAAGGATAAGTCCTTTTAGGCCAGTTTATGAATACAAAAATAACGTTCCCAGAGACATAACAAGCAGGCTGAAAGGAACAAGGATAGAGGAGGCAGAGTCAGAGGATTTGTGTTTTCTTTTTAACTATTTTCCATCTTTAGTAAGAGAAAAATTTTGAGAAATAGATTAAAGGATGTTTTTAAATTTTTAGGTCATATACACACTTTTAAATGTGCCTACTGAGCTTGTGTAATGTATCCTTAAAATAGTGAATAAGTGTGAAGAACAGAAGATGGCCTAAAGGGCCAAAGGGACAGCATGCATTTTTACTGACATTTTATGACCACATAAACTACTTCATATGAAAGCATAAAGTATCAGTTAAGATTTTGTGTTTTAACTGATAGTCTAGCAGTAATGGTATTATTATTATTACTATTATTAATTATTTTACTGAAAGCTTTAATGAATCCTAGTATATTAGTTCCAGTCACTACTCAACATTTAGGCAGGAAGTACATATGCTGTCTGATTTCATCCCCATGCCACACAAGAAATGTACTTTTGCTTTGTGTGATTTCTGTGGGAATTTTCCTTCTCATGTCAGATCCATAATTTAGCATGTATAATTAGCACATGTAATATGCATTAAGGAGCTCTTATTTATACAGCATCTAGCTTCAATGAACACAAACTGCTCTATTTTCCTAAATTATTCTCTGAACATATGCATCTGGAACTATCTTTGGACTTAAGAAAAACTGACTCCTCTGGGCAGGAGTAGCCTTCTTCAAAAGATTTTATTGAAGGGCAGGGATTTAAAAATTAAAAAAGAAAAAGAACAGACATGTGACTATCTTTTTATAGGACAGAATTATCTGAGGCTCTTAATTTAGATTTAGAACATAAGACATACTTCCAACACTCTATCAGTGTTTCTCAGGCTCCTCATGACTAAGAGTCTTACATTTGTGTTGCTCTCATAAGAACTTAATTCCCAGTGAGAGCCTACTTTGCAGATTCTGCTAATGCTACATTTACCTGCCTCTGTAATTTGCTTCACTTATGGCTGTCTCTTACATTAATATTCATTACAAAAGATCTCTCCAATATTGCTCGATTTGACAGAAATGCATTAGCTATGACAAATGACCTATAAATTACACCATGTTAAAGCAAACAGAGCCTATGGTAATTATTGCTATTTAAACATACAGATTATTCCTTTTGGTCTATTTCTAAAGAATGGGAATAAAATCTGCAGCGACTAGAGATTAGAACTCTTGGCTTCCTAGAAAATCTTTTCTATAATATCATTTCCCCATATTAAAACAACCACCTACAGAAATGGTGACCTGTAATAAGCCGTATGTTTAGGTAGATCCATATATTTACAATAGAGAAAAGAAGAAAATGTTCAACTAAAAGACAAGGAAGAATATGAAGCATAGAAGGGATAAATCTCATATCACATTTGATCCAAGAAATTGCCTTGCTTTTGGGGGGAGGAGGGAGCAGGGTTCGAGACAGGGTTTTTCTGTGTAACAGCTCTGGCTGTCCTGGAACTCCTTGCAGAGATCTGCCAGTCTCTGACTCCGGAGTTCTGGGATTAAAGGTTTTTTTGCCACCACTGCCAAGCTTATCTTGCTATTTTTAATGTATATTTTAACCAAGGGACCCTTTCCTTAGAAAAGGATTATGAAGAAGTCAATTCCTTAAGGAAAAAAAAAGAAGTACACACAGCTATTTAAGTAGAGGTGGGAGTGCATCCACAGATATGAATTCCACATTCTGCTCTTTAGGGGGAGTCAATCTGAGCCCTGAGAGCCATAGAGAAAACAGCAAGTTGTTCCCTATATCTCAGGCCTCCAAATGCCTCAGGCCAAGCCATTCTGTTTCCATACTATAGTGTCAGAGTTATCAAAGTGGTAGACTAAGGAATTACCATGTCAGAAGGCACATCAGTCTATTTTTGGACAGCTTTTTGTTTCCACGTGTTTAAATTGTATATTTTTTTGGAGGCAAAGTCTCATTTTTATCTTACCAGCTGCTTTTGAACCTGAGACCCTCATGCTTCTATCTGCTGAGTACTAGGATTACATTTGTGTAAATCAAGTAGAGGGCTTTTAGTTTTAAAGAAGTCTTTCTTGTTGATTAAAACTCTGGATTTCCAAAACTTCCTTTCACTGGAACTTATTTGGCCCAGAAGAACATGCAAACATAGTAAATACTGAATACTTTATTGATGAGTTAATGATAGATAGGAAGATAAAAAAGTTCCAATTCTTTGTACTTTGATACTGTTCTCAATATTTTGTTTAGAGTTAATCTTGTTCCCACCAATACTTTTCATGTGGTTTTCCAAAACTATACCTTCCTGGATGATGACTTGCTCTGGAGATGGGAAGATCACAATCCTTCTTTACAATAAGGAGAGCACATTGAGCCCACAAAGTGAAGTATGGTTTGATTAGATCATGGAAGCAGAGCCTTTGATAATATTGGTCTGGACTCGTTTAATAATTCTAAGTATACTCATCAGTGTGTATGCCCGTAATGCCAACAATTGAAGGTCAAGGAGGGAAGTTCAGGTATACAAGGTCATCCTGTCCTCACAAACAAAACACGAAACAAACAAACTAAACCACACTTTTGACAACAGGAAAACTCTAAGGTCCAGGATTGTCTAATGGGTGGACTCCTACAGAGTGTGGTCTGCTCAGTTCTCTAAGTAAAACATCATCAAATTGTCTAGTTTTGTAAGTAAGGTCTTACTATAGCATAATTATGATCCTCTATTTCTAATTATCTTAGACTGCTTTGGATAGTATTTGTAAAACAGAGTGGCTGTACAGGAAGTATATGACTGGAAATGTTTTAAACATAGCTCTCTGGCCTAAAGAAAATCTGTCAGCTATAGCTAAGTCATCATTGTCCAGGATTAAAGAACAGACTGCTCAAGGTGTGACTCTATAGTAGAGAAATTGACTAGCATGAACCAAGGCCCTGGATTAGAGCCCCAGCCCTGGAAAAAAAATACTATAGGCTATAATAAACAGCACTTTCAATCCAATAAGCCTAGGGAGGTACTCTGTGGGAGACCAGTTTCAACATTTTAATGACAGGGAACTCTTATGGTGAGAGGGGTAAGAGATATTCGATAGAAATATAGAAGTAGAAGGATAGAGTGGAGAGAGAAGATAGAAACACAGGATAGCCTTGGGAGGGCCTGGATCATTATCCACTGGCCCTTCTGTCTCTACTAAAGGGCTTTTTATAGAAATGCCAAGGGGTTGAGCAAAAGACCTCCTCCTAGCTCAGCCAATTGTAGACGCTTCCAATCACCTCGTAACCATCCACATGGTCAAGCAATCCTCTAATGTAGCCCTGCTGGGTAAAGCAAGCTCAGATCTCACTAGGAAGCTTTTGAGGGCCTCCACACTATTCTTCCATATTTCTACCCTAGAAATTCTTTAAATCAGTGTATCCTCAGTCTCTATAATTAGTAGAATTGTCTGTGGTTTCTTTTCTTTTAAGTAACAATAACTTGGCCTTTAATTTGATCCCTGGGATATGGTTTTGAATGACCCCCAGTATGTCTTGCTAGTTGGCTATAACCTATCTTCCTACTACTACACCACTCTGTATACTGGGACATGCACTCTATGTCAGTTGTCTCTATTGTGGTTATTTGATTTTACTCTGAAGACATTTTAGATGTACATAGAGGTTTCAAAAAGCAATTGTCTGAGTTGCCATGTCCTCATTTGTATTTCTTCTATGACAACATCATATCGCCATAGGGACATGATCAACACCTGAAACTCTGACATTGAGTGGGACTAGATGACCTGAAGATTTTACTCAGGCTTCATGAGTTTGAGTGGGCACTATTTCTCTAATATGTATTTCTATGAAACTCTAACACATGTACAGTTTTACAGTCTCCACAATCAGAAGCAACCCATTATCTCACTCCAATGAAACTGGATGCCCTGCCACCCCACAATGGTCACATCTTCTCTTCAGTCTTAAACTACAAAGAGTCCCCCATCAGTATAATTTGTAGAATATCATGTAAAAGAAATAATAAGGAAAGGTCATTTTAGATCAGCTTTCTTCCCTCCTTATAAGGCCTTAGAAATCCACCAAAGTGCTGTGGATATCCCTCTGTATAAATAAAGTGCTGATTGGCCAGTAGCCAGGCAGGATGGATAGGGTAGGCAGGACAAGGAAGAGGAGAAGGCTGGGAACAGGAAGGCTGGGAGGAGACACTGCCAGCCACTGCCAGAAGCAACATGTAAAGACAATAGTAAGCCACAAGCCATGTGGCAAAGTATAGACTAACAGAAATGGGTTAATTTAAGAGTAAGAGCTAGACAATGGTAGGCCTGAGCTAATGGCCAAGCAGTTTATATAATATAAGTGTCTGTATGATTATTTTATACGTGGGTTGTGGGACCGTGGGGGCTTGGTGGAACATGGAGAGAAGCTCTCAAACTACAAATGGTGCCCAATGTGTTGGCAAGAGTTTCCACCTAAAGCCTGAGGAAAAAAAGATTCTAAAACAGAGCTAAAAACAGATTTCTAGTTGTCTCTCTCAAGTTAGTGGCAGCCTGATGGTTTGAGCTACTATGGCGGGTTCCTGGCGTGTGCATCTGACCTGTAGTGTGGCAGGAATGAGGAATCTACAAGCGGCACTTTACTCTGCTGCGTGGTGGATTTAGCCTTTGCTAGTTAAAAAAAAAAAAAGTTTCTGGGCTATGCACTGCTTTGATAGAACTGCTTCTGATAGTTGATGGTACACATGGCTCCAAACCCAGAGCTGGCAGTAAACTGTACCACTGCCATGTTGGGAAGCAGAGGTGGGAGGAGCCAACAGCCACAGCAGCGTTTCAGTCTTACAAAGATGGATATTACACAGAGAATCTGGTTTATGTTGTCTTGGGGATTTTTAACTGCAGAAAAAGATTTGATCATAAAAGCTGTTGAGTTAAACAAATATGTAAATTTTAAAGGTACCTTGACTTCAACATTTGGATATAAGGATATGTTGCTTTGGAAAAGTGTCTCTGCTTTTGTTTCCACAGAAAGCCAGAGGCTGTGGATTTCTTTCAGATTAAGATACTTCGGGTTTGATCAGCCAAGACCACCTGAAAGGTCTCTGATGACACTATGTCCCAGATGATCTGAAATCCAAAATGGTTTCAAGGCAACTGTCTCAGAGGTTTACCCTCATGGACTATTCCATAATCCTAAAATTTTCTTTGTGTCCCCATAAGATACAGCACCCTCCTCCAGCAGGAAGTAGAGAGAAAAACTATACCCAAATTCCCAGCTGGCTTTGGAGATGGAATTGGCTGACTCCTTCTCTAAACCCAAGCACATTGTTAAAAGAAAAGGTTAAGAGATTCTTGTGTCCCAAATCAGAAGAGCCCTCTGGTGTTGGACAGAGAAAAACCACTATTTTATTTAAAACAGGTTGATTATAAATGCAATCTCTTTCTAAAGATAAAAAGGGGATGTGATATAGATATGATAGAATGAAAGGGTAGATTAATGAACTTACTTCTAAAGAGCAACAACTCATTTAAAATGTTTTACATTGGTATAGATTTTAGTCTATTGATACAAACTTAAAGTTAATTTTGTTATTCTGTGTGTATATTTCTACTCTTGTTTAAGGTATTATGTTTGTATAGCTCATTTAAAATTGTAATGGATAATTAAAAATAGAGTAATAACTGGTCATCTATGATAATCATACTCATAGCCATGTTAGTTAAGTCTTCTAGGTATACACAGAGATATTTCAGATAGACAGGTAATCTTCAAATACTTCAAAGACCTACAGAATATGGCATTTAAAATACTTTTAAAATTTAGACTTTCTGGACAGTGAGACATGTCTGCTCCTGGCAGCACCAATTTACTTCAGAGAGGAGGATGGGCATTAAAGACACTTCATATGGAGTTTATCTTCACCTTGGCAAAAATAGCCATTTGTGCAAGAAACTGTTCTTGCCTGGACTGCTTGATTGACTGGACGTGCAGGACCCCATAGAAAGGCGACCACTAAACTTTGCTTGACAAAATGGTCCTTCAAGTTCCTGCTTTGAAGAGGAAACTACCAGACATTTTACAGGACAGTGAGAAAAGTGACCAAGAGACTCTAGCCCTGAGGGCTAAAGACAAATGCCCCAACTTTACAAAGGAATGTTAGGTGACTATCCAGGCTACTAGCTGTCTCCATCTCCCCTGCAAGACTCCAAAAAAATGCTTGCATCCTTCTCCTGGTTCTCAGGTAATATTATATCCTTCTGAGGCCTTTGATATGGTTGAAGACTAGATAATTATAATTTCCTCAGTTATGATAAAAGGTAAGTTATATATAAAACTTTAGACTCACAAATATAAGATAAATAGGATATCTTCCTTAATATTGTAACTATAATTCTTGCTTGATAATTGTTTTGTTATCTGTAATTTTACTATGTAAAAGTTAACCCACCTTTTTTAACAAAAAAGAAAAGGGAAAGTGCTGTGGATATCACTCTGTATAAATAAAGTGCTGATTGGCCAGTAGCCAGGCAGGAAGGATAGGGTAGGCGGGACAAGGAAGAGGAGAAGGCTGGGAACAGGAAGGCTGGGAGGAGACACTGCCAGCCACTGCCAGAAGCAACACGTAAAGACAACAGTAAGCCACAAGCCATGTGGCAAAGTATAGACTAACAGAAATGGGTTAATTTAAGAGTAAGAGCTAGACAATGGTAGGCCTGAGCTAATGGCCAAGCAGTTTATAAAATAAAAGTGTCTGTATGATTATTTTATACGTGGGTTGTGGGACCGTGGGGGCTTGGTGGAACATGGAGAGAAGCTCTCCAACTACACCAAAGTGTTTAATTGTCTCAACAGTTCTCTTCAGTTGCTGAGTGAGAGCCCATTGTTGTCAGGGCACCACTGCTAGTTCAAATGCTCAACTGAACACATTTGGGTTGTTCCAGTGTTTGGTGATAGTTAACAAAACCACTGTAAATAGTTGTGTTGTATTGCTTGTGTGCACATAAACTTTTATTTGTCTAAGGCAAAAACTTAGGCAGAAATAAGGCCAAATCAGATAAGTATGGCATATTTTTCTCTCATTTGTGAATCCTAGATAGTATATGATACATAAAACTATACATGTAGGAAGGACTTGGGTAAGAAAAGTCTCTAGTGGGAAGGGTGAGGAACAGAGTGGAACTGGGCACTTGAACATATACTTGAAAGACATTCTCTGTGGAATTCATAGGCAATGGATAGACTCCAATAAAAATTTTAATTGAGAGTAAGGTTGCTTGGCTCTATGGTAAGTCATGCTCACTTTTGTAGGAAACTGTGGAACTATTTTTCTCATCAGTCACATGAGTTAGCATTTCCTCAGAGGGACCTAAAATGTGCCGATAGAGCCAAATTCTCAGCACCTAGTATTATCAGCTTGTGTTATTTGTTTCATTTTAACCTATCTGATGGATATGCAGTGGTATTTTATCCTGATTTTAATTAATTATACAGGATAATTTAATTATACTGCATTATCCCAAAAGCTAATGTTACTGGATATATTTCATTTTTGTATGAGTGTTATGGCATACATGTGAAGGTCAAAGGACAACTTGCAGGATGATCTGAGGGTCCAAGTCAGATCATCAAATTTAAAATGATGTACTTTCCCCAGTGATCCATCTTCACAGCCCCTCTATATCATCTGGTGTATTTATTAAGCATTTGGGTACCCTGCAGTGGAATATCTATTCAAACTTCTTGTATAGTTTCAAGTGAAATTTTTTAATTTCTTATTAGCAGGTTTCAGGTGTTTTTCTCATACTGTGGATTCTGTGTCTTGGGCAGGTATGTGAGTCAAAACCACTTTCTCCTAGACTGAGTCTTGTCTTTCACAGAGAAGAAGTTTGCAATTCTGATAATGTCCAATTTATCATCTTTTCTTTACAGGTCATGCATTCCATGTCATTCTTAGTCAGAGTGCACTTAAGATATAGAAACTCCACAACTATTTGAATATGGACAGCTTCATGTTAACTGTGTTAGGACTGTGTAGCAAGAAGTGGCAGGTAAAGTGTAAGAGATTTCTAAATAATAGAGAATTATGAGGTACTGGGCAGTTGTGTGACCAAGGAAGAGTCATATTCCTCAAACAGGGCTAAATACCAGACCCAATTGAAGAGCTATCACCATCCCTCACTATGGAGCTTCCTGGAATATATTCTCTTATCACACAGACATTGCTCATGAAGTACATCAGGAGAGTATAATTATAAGGTATATGGAAAGAGCTGTTGGCCTAGAGATGCTATGGCCACCCGTTTTTCTAATTTCTGGCCACTGAGCACTACTGAGCACTGGAGATGGGAAATAAAGTTAGTCTCTTCTTATGGCATAGTTCTTGCATCTCTGACAAAGGTTAACATTATGCCTGCTTGTAAAATGATTTTAAAGGATCACAACCCAGAGTAGAACTGGCCAACATCCTTCACCTTGCTCCTTTCCAATGTCACTTTTCTTGGCTTTTGCTATGGTATACAAATAAGCTTATATAAACAGGTGCCTGGTCCAATGGATTTCTATTAGTTACATTTTTCTTGATTGTAACCAAGTGAAAAGAAGCAATTTAAGACAGGAGGCAGGGAAGGGGGATGAGGGGTAGGTAAGGTTTGTTTTGGCTCACAGTTCAAGAGATAAAATCCATCGTGGCAGAAAGACATGGCAATGGAACCTATGTATGCTGGCAGGAGCTAACTATGGAGGAAGGAGACTGCTCACATCTTGGAAGATCAGGAAACAGAACTCTGGGAGCAAGCATTCAGGTGGCTTTTTCTTTGGCCATTTTCCCGTTTGCCATTTTTCTTATTTCTGGACCCAAACCCACATTCAGGGCAGGTCATCTCTCCTCAGTTAATTATCTCTGGAAATACACAACACACACACACACACACACACACACACACACATACACACACACACTTGTTTGCACTCAGGCACACACGTGAACTTTACTACTGGCTTGGTTCTTCTTAATCTAATCAAATTGACAACGAAGATTGACTTAGCTAGACAATAATCTAATATCTTGATATAAAGAGCGTATAGAATGGAGTCACTGTCATATAAGTGACTATGCTTCTGAGTGAGAATTAATATGAAATGGGCTGACCCGTGATAAGACCTTGGCTGGCACTATACATACAGTTCTGCAATTTCTTCCCTTTTGAGGTAGGGCTAGGCATGAAACATCCATTATAGTGTAGACTTGACATATTTTCAATCTACTTTGCTCGGTTATCTCTGCTTGTATTAGTACTAGGCACACATGGTCAACAGGTCACACCTCTCTGATGATCAAGGGCAGTGTGGGTGGCAGAGACGGAGGGCACAACGTATCCCTGGTATTTGCCTGAAGTAGACTAGGCTTGTTGAAGAGCAGTAACATGGCCTGCAGGGCTGCCTTTCCCCAGGACTAGAAAGGACAGGCTTGTTACACTGCTTTGTTTGCACCCACTCTTGGTTCCAGGTCCCAAGATCTCTGGCCTATGTAGGAGGCAGACAAAGCAAAGCAAATGAGCAAAAGAAAAACTCAGAATGGGGTGTTTGCTCCTCAAGTTCTGAGCTTCCTCATCAGTTTCTGCTTGTTATCACATTGCCTTCTGCTGTAAATTCTCCTATGGCCCCTGCACAGTCTTCATAACAATGGCTAACAGGAGCTTCCTCTGTCTTCCCCACAGAGAATAACACCAGTGTTTGTGCTTAATTTCACTTTATACTTTATAAATGTGCCTTAATGAGGACATGACAAGAGATGCCTACACAGCTATCAAGGGCAAGCTCCTAAAACCCTGAGTAAGCCTCCAGAGGATTTGTCCTAAGTGGTCAGCTCAGGGTAGCAGTTGCTCTTTGTGAGTCTCACCGCCATGCCACATCAAATGCCCCAGTATGCCCTCCTTGCTTTTGCTTTGCTGACAGTTTTGTCCTTCACACTAGCTATCAACTACCTATGTGATTCCTCTTTTATAGAGACAGACAATTTCATTCTCCTCCTCATCTGTAAAGACTGGAGATAAGTGGGCTATCCCAGTCTCTCCCAATGTTGCTGATGCTCAGTTAATACGCATCAGTAGTAACAGTCACTCTGACATTTGGGACTATATGCCAAACAATGTGTTAGCTGCCTTGCCAAGACTATACACTTTCCTCGTTACAAGTTCTTATTTGACAGTAGAAATATTAATGATATATCAGAGACCTGCAACCTCGGGCCTGATCCCAAACATTCCTTCCTTTCTGGTAAAGTATCACCCATTATCATTAAGACTTTGTTTATAACTTTTGTAACTTCTACTTCATAGCATTACATTTTGATTTTATCTAAGCTATATTGAAATATTTTTGGTGTAGGTAGTTCATCCTAAAACATCTGCCCACTATAGTGTTGTTTTGGTTGTGAGTAGCTAGCTGCTCTTTTTTTTTTTTTTTTTTTTTTTTTTTGCCAATTTTGGATTCAGGAAACTGACTTAGCTGAAAGACTGAAAAAACAAACAAACAAACAAACAAACAAACAAACAAAAAACGTATCTACAGTCACAAATCCAGGCAAAACTTCAGCTGTGTGGTGGGGAAGATCTGGGAATAACAGGGCTAATCTGACTGATGATCAAGATTCAGCCATGCATACATATGAGCACCCAACTTGAAATGAGGTATCTCAAGGCACATTAATTTATAACTACCTAGGAAGAATCAGAGCCAAGTGCCATAAATGAAGGGACAAGCCTTTCCAGCATTGAAGTTTCTAAGTCTCCTATTTGACAATGACATGTGATAAAGGCTCCCATCACTCATGCTGCAGCCTCCCTTCCTGATTACAAAGTACACGCTGTCCATTTTTCTGAACATGCTGACACATTATCAAAAGATGATAAATGCCTTCACAAACAGAAAAGGCTGAAAAATGCTTGCAATATTTCTCTGTCATTCTGCCACAACAAACATCTTGACTGGTTTTCTGGTCTGCTAGTGAGTAAAAAGCAAATGCAATAGCCATTAGGAAAGTTAAAATTCAAAGAGATAAACATAATCCAGAAGAGCCTGGTATGAAGATAGAATTAGGTCATATCTACCATAACCTCAGTTCAGAGGTATTCCATAATATTCTACAAAATCAGTCACAAGCCTGTATTCCAATTCCCCCAAAGGTAGGAGTGTATGCATTATTCCTAATATGGAGTTCTTTGGTTTGCTCACTCATCTCTTTATGCATTTATCTGGTAGCGGTGTCATGCTTTCATTTTTTTTTCTTTCTAATTTTTTGTTTGTTTTTTGTTTGTTTGTTTGTTTTTGAGACAGGGTTTCTTGAACTCACATGTTCAGGAACTCACTTTGTAGACTAGCCTGGCCACCTCCCTCTGCCTCCCAAGTGATGGGATTAAAGGTGTGCACCACCACTGTATAGCCACGCTTTTCATATTGAGCTAGGATATGCAAAGCACCAGGACAATAGCCATAAAAAGGTCACATTTCTGTGCATGAGTAATTTCAGGAAACAGACAGAACCAAGTGTGAGTAAAGCACTTACCAATGCAACAAAATGTTGGAAATATAAGAAATTCTACTTGTGCTGAACCTAAAGAGGCTCTCTGCATCTGTTTCCAGTTTTTCAGTCACTTCCATACGCACAGGAAAGAGCTTTCAGTCTTCCGCAGGGGCACATCGAGTAACTGAAGGCATCTTACCTCTCACTTCCGAACCTTGCAAAAGCGGATGTCTTCATTTCCAGTTTTGCTTTCTTCCTCTCTTCTCTTTTGATTTCTTTTCTTCTCTCTTTTCTCCTTTCCTCTCTTCTTGCTTCCATTCCCTTTCTTTCCCTTTCCCTCTGACTCTGTCTCTCTATCTTATCTCTGCCTCTCTGTCTCATTACATGCCAAAAACTCTTTGACAAAAAACAAACAGCCCTTCAATATAAAAGTACTGGAGAAATTAGGGATACAACGGGCATACCTAAATGTAATGAAGGCAATTTACAGGAAGCCTATAGCCAACATCAAATTAAATGGAGAGAAACACAAAGCAATTCCACAAAAATCAGGAACAAGACAAGGCTATCCACTCTCTCCATATCTATTCAATATAGTACATGAAGTTCTAACTAGAGCAAGAATTGAAGGAGATTGAGGGGATATAAATAGGAAAGGAATAAATCAAATATTATTTGCAAATGATATGATAGGATACATAGGTGACCCTAAAAATTCCACAAGGGAAATCCTACAGTTGATAAACACTTTCAGCAAAGTGCCTGGATAAAACATTAACTCAAAAACATCAATAGCATCAAATAATATAAAATATTGTGGGGTAACTCTAACCAAATAAGTGAAAGAATTGTATTGACAAAAACCTCAAGTATTTGAAGAATGAAAGTGAAGATGATATCAGAAGATGGAAAGATCTCCCATTCTCATGGATAGATAGAATTAGCAGAGTTAAAATGGCCATCTTACCAAAGACAATCTATAGATTCAATACAATCCCCATCAAAATTGTAGCATAATTCTTTATAGACCTTGAAAGGACAGCTCTCAACTTCATAAAGAAAAACAAAACCCCGAGATAGCTAAAAAGATCCTGAACAATAAAACAAACAAACAAACAAACAAAAATTTCCAAAGGTATTACCATCCTTGATTTCAAATTATAGTATGGAAATGTAGTAAAACAAACAAACAAAAAACAAAAAAAAATCATGAAAGTGGAATAGAAACAGACAGGTTAATTAATGGAATCAATTTGAAGACCCAGACATAAATTCACATTCCTACAGACACCTGATTTTTGATAAAGAAGCCAGTCAAACTGTATATCTGTATGTAGAATGCAACTAGATCTATATTTATCACCCTGCACAAAACTCAGGTCCAAGTGGATAAAAGATCTCAACATAAAACCAGACACACCAAACCTGATAAAAAGAGACAGTAGGGAACATATACTAGATACACTGAACCTGATTTTTTTTTTTTAAGAAAAGTGGGGAATAGCCTTGAACACACTGACACAGGAAACAACTTCTGAACAGAACACCAATAGTGCAGGTACTAAGATCAGCAATTAATACATGGGGCCTCATGAAACTGAAAAGCTTCTGTTAGGCAAAGGACACCATCAATGTGACAAAGAGTCAGCCTATGGAATGGGAAAAGATTTTTTACAAACTTCTCATCCAATAGAGTTCTAATATCAATATATATATATATATATATATATATATATATATATATATATATATATATACTCAAGAAAGTAGATGTTACAAAACCAAGTAATCCAATTAAAAATGATGTACAGATCTAAACAGAATTCTCAATAGAGGAATTTCAAATGACTGAGATACACTTGAAATATTCAACATCCTTAGCCATCAGGGGAATGAAAATCAAAACTACTTTGAGATTTCATCTTGCACCTGTCAGAATGGATAAGTTCAGTAACACAAGTGACAGTTCATTCTGGCAAGGAAGTGGAGCAAGGGGAACACTCATCCATTTCTGGTGTGAGTGCAAATTTGTACAATATGGTAGTTCCTCATAATATTGGGAATTGATCTACCTCAAACCCAGTTATACCACTCTTAGGCATATATTCAAAGGAAACAGAGGCTCCATCCTACCACAAAGACACTTGCTCAACTATGTTTATAGCAGCTTTATTCATAATAGTCAGAAACTGGAAACAACCAAATATCCCTCAACTGAAGAATGGATAAAGAAAATAAGATGCATTTACACAATGGAGTATTACTCAGCTGTTTAGAAAAAGAAAGCATCATGAAATTTTCAGGCAAATGGATGTGACTAAAAAAATCATCCTGAGTGGAGTAACCCAGACTCAGAAAGACAAGTGTGGTGTTTGGATATTAGCTATTAAATAAATGATAATCAAATGATAACCCACTGATGCAGAGCAGTTAGGTGAAAAACAGGTCTATAATGGGAGAAGAATGGATTCCTCTAGGAAGAGGAAATAGAATATATTTTGCAGATGAACTGTGGTCCAGTGGGGACAGGAGCAGGAGAATCGTGTCTGTGAATGTGGGGGATGGGGTGGAGGGAGGTAGGAGGAGGAGAGACAGCTGGAATTAGGGGCATTTGAATGGTGGTGTGGAAACCTACTGCAGTGGAAACCTCCTGAAATCTATGAGTGTGACTCCTAGAAATGAAGTGGCCAGCTTTTGTAGCCAGGCAAGACTTCCAGTGTTAGGACTGGGTTACATTCAGTTGAGCTATTGGCTGAGAAGGCACCATGGATCCCTAAACAGCCTAGGTTATGCTAGGACAGAAGGTTGCTCTCTGAAAACTTTTATCAGGGTTCTATTGCAGAGAACAACTTCCACACAGTTCACTGAATTTAGAGATGTCTAGCTGGTGTGTACTTGAAGCCTTTACCTCTAAGTTCTAGGTTCTTTGGCACTAGAAAGTATTCTGCGGGTTACCAAAAAAGAAACCTGGACCAACCCAGCCACAAAACCCTCCACTTACAATCTGCCCTGGAGGCAATATGTACTACAATATGTACTGGGGCAGTGGTGGCACAGAACTTATGGGGTGGCCAACCACTGTCTGGTTTAAGTTGAGGATCATGCCAGGAGAGCGATCCCATGCCTGACACTTCATAGATGGCCAGGAATCTGAGACTAAATAGCCTAGAGACCTAGGGTAGAATCAAACAAATCTGATAAAAAGCAAACAATAAAAAAAACATTGAAATGATTCCTAATGATAGTCTGTTATGCTATACTCATAAATTGGTGTAGCTGGAATTTTCTCCAGTCCTGCCCAGTCCCACCTACCCCACAACCACGTATAACATAATCACTCAGAAGCTCATATTAATTGAACTGCTCAGCCATTAGCTCAGGCCTACTATAATCTAGCTCTTACCCTTGAACTCAGCCCATTTCTATTAATCTATATGTCATCATGTGTTCTGTAACTTTGCCTGATGCCTTTACATGTTACTCCCTGGATGGTGGGCTGGCATCTCCTGACTCAGTCTTCTACTTCCCAGAATTCTCTTCTCTGTTATCCTGCCTATCCTTTACTTCCTGCCTGGCTACTGGCCAATCAGCATTTTATTTATCAATCAATCAGAGCAACACATTCAACATGCAGAGCAATCTCCACAGCAGATTGGTGTCTTGGAAAGTTGTAATCAGAGAGGCTTCCCCTGGCAGTAGACAAGAGCAGATGCACAGAACCACACCTAGACATCATTCAAAGGGAGAGTCTAACTGGAGCTCTCAATCAGGTCCCTTGCTGTGGAATAATCCTTTTGTACACCATAAAGATTTGTCACTCAGATTGGCTTGATAAAAATGCTGACTGAACAATAGCTGAACAGGGTAAGCTTAGGCCCAACTAAGAATTCTGGGAGAAAGAAGAGTGGAGCTGGGGAGTTGCCAGGCGACATAGAGAGAACCAAAATGGACGTGCCATACTTGGTACAAAGGTACCAAGCCACATGACAAGGCATTGATCAGAAACATGGGTTAATTTAAATGTAAGAGTTAGCTTGTAACAAGCCTGAGCTATTGGTCAATCATTTACAATTAATATTAAGTTTCTGAGAAGTGGTTATTTGGTAGTGGCTGCCAACACAAGAAAACTCTGCCTGCATATGGTGTTCCAACATGGGGCCAGAATTTCCACATAAGACCTAAGAAAGCTGAAAAAAAAAAAAGGTTCTAAACAAATACATGTATTGTGTCAGATACCTACACTATAGAGTGCTTACACATAAGATGTGCATACACACCCATGTGTAAACACACATGTATATGCCAGAGTACTCCACTTGTAAGTTCTAAGACATGCGTGATATTGTTATCATCCATGTGGATATGAATGAAAATGTGAGCTCATTCTCAAAATCAAGTCAGTCATCCTTTTGACGCCACCATGTCCCAGTACATATACTTTAAAAATGAATTACATGATTTTCATAACCTCTCCAGGCCCCATAGGTTCTTTTAAATGATCCATGAGCTCTAAAAACAACTTCAAGGAGTATTACAGTTGTTCATGACATTTGTACAACCTTTCTGAAATTTGGGGCAAAAGGAGAAACAGAAATTTTCTACAAGAAGAAAGCAGGGCATCTGCTTAAGAAACTAGTCTGCTTTGCTCTTCTGGTGTCCACATTTATCTTGTTCATAAATCTATATGGTAAGCTCCTACTGCATGAGCATGAAGGCAAAGTTAATTTTATCTTATCCTAGTAAATCCTAATCTTATCCTAGTAAATTTGGCTTTCCCTGCAAGAATTCTTGTGAATTCACTCAGTCATCCTGTCCCTCAACCTTGTGTGCATCCAGTCCACAGCTCTGCAGAATCAGGGTAGAAGTGACACCCAGGAGTTCAGGATGGACTGGACTTGGGCCCATTGGGAAGTTTCTACTTTTTCCGTGGCTATTTTCTTAGGCCGTGGTTTTCAGATTATCATAAACCCAGACAGCCCCAGCTCTCTGGAATGAAACTTCTAGCATTTATTTGTTTAATTTCTCCAAAACAGCCAAAAAGCATGACCCCAAAGCAGAAGTCCAAATTGGATTCCTGGTCCCAAAGGGCAAGGCTGCTGCTGGGAGAGTTTGCCCAAAGCCCTGCTACATAATGAGCACATCTGTGTACAAGTCTATTAATAACTTGGGGAGGGGTCAGGAGCTAAAGCTAAGCAAGGCCACTTAGTGCCCTCTCTTGTTTGTAGCAGACTAAAATCTGTTAAATGCTGCAAATTATAAGGCAAAGTGTTTTTGCAACTGATAAAGAGATAGGAACTCATACATGCACACACACACACACACACACACACACACACACACACACACACACACACACACACACACACACACACACACACACACACACACACGAGATGGATTCCCACAGACTCTGCACCAATAGCTACTGAGGTTTAGCTGCACCTAGAATCCACAGAGTTCAAAGAGTTCCAAAAAAGGCTGGAGATGTTACTGGAGACAGTCCACTCAGATCGAACTTCTATGATTACATTGTCAACTTTCCTGGGGCTATTAAATCGGTGGAGCAAAAAATAGGCACATTTTGGTTCATAGACAGTGAAGGCCGGGTGGAGAGAACAGAAATGAAAATGGCCCGGCAGCTGTCTCGGGGCTCTGGCATCAAGGTGCATGCTCCAAAGCACTCTTCTGAGGCCTTTAGTGCAGAGAATGGCTTATTGAGCACAGAAGTGGGAGAAGTTAGGGGATGGAGTTTTAAAGACTTTTCTCAGTCTTTATCTTCCCAGATGGGCCATTGCCATCTATTTTTGGATCCGTGATGTCAAATAAGCCAGCTAATGTAGTCATTTTGCTGACACTCTTGCTCCTGTGACACCTGTCAGGAGTCAGCTTCACTAGTTAGTCCTACCATTTTCAATCCAAACTCTCATCTGTTCATCTACCCATCACATGCATCAGGCCAGCCTTGGGATGCAGTGGGAAGCAGAGTGCAGAACTGTGTGAATATCCTTGTTTAAATAGAATGTGGCCTTCTATCTCACTGGAACTCCATTCTACTTCAGAAACCAATTTCTGGCGTCCTTTTATCTCTGGGAGTGACCCTTCTTCTATCTGTTCAGCTTGTAAATATGTCTCTTATCCCACATCCCCACACTTTTTTCTTAATTTAGCAAGCATGGCCCAAATATTTGAACATCACTTTCAATGTCCTAAGTTCTTGATGTGTCCTTCTTTTCTAGCATCACATTCTCCCCTGTGGCTCTCCAAATCTTGATATACTGCTTTGTTTTGGTTTGATTGCTGTTTGTTCCACTACACAATATAATAACAATGCAAATCTAATCTATGTCGGATTTGATTTTCCAAGGACAGTCACAACACCTGCTCTTGCCTCTTGGTGCTCTCGTGGCAAGGTGGCTGTGCCATTCCATTATCAGTGCTTGAGAGCTGGCCTCTCCGGCCAGTTTCCCACCAATAGAGTACTGTGAATGGATAGTGGACATTGGTGACCAGGTCATGAAGGAACTCAGCACTGGCCTGACTATCACTGGTCACATACTGAGATTATGTGATCTGAAAGGCCCTGGTCAGATACATGGAGCAGCCACTAGTAGATGCCAAGACTGCATTCCTCATTGTGTTTACAGTCTAAGGTGAGTGGCTCCATGCAGGTACTTATCCTCTCTAATAGAGCTTGAGTCTCAATTCCGCACTCCTAGAAGAACTCCTCCTTAACTGTAGCCAAACACCAGTATCACCAGAGACACTAATAATAAGAGTTTTCCACTACAAAAACTTTGGTTTATTTTTGCATATCTACATAATGGCATCAACCACTCAGTAACTGAACATTTGGAAGTCTCGAGTCTAGAAGCCTGTGAGCCAAATTAATAGTGTTGCATCTTATAGTAATTAAGTTTTATTGAAGCACAGACACCTTCATTTATTTGTGTTGCCAATGGCTATTTTTGCACAGTAACGTTGGAACTATGACATTGTGCCAGAGGTGAGAATATGGCTCCTTGAAGAAAAGTAAAATGAATTGTAGAGTAATAAATAGTCAAGCAGGTGACTTTCTGATTTTGAGAGTTGATATTCACCATTTCATAATCTAACCCAGTGGTGTAAAATTTTACATTTGATTTGCACACTAAAGGCAAGATAACATGCACACACATAGAGAGAGAGAGAGGGAGAGAGAGAGAGAGAGAGAGAGAGAGAGAGAGAGAGAGAGAGAGAGAGCGAGCTCAAAGTATTCCAGTAAGAGAAATTTGAAACAGCCATGCATATGATTTTATAATTCTAATATGGAATTGGGTGTGAGGTAAGAGTCTAGAAAAGCTAATACCTTCATCAGCCAAGCCAGGGAGGGTGAGAGGTACTCTTCCTAAAGAAGTTCCTCTTTCTACCTAGAATGAGAAGACAGCTGAGGAAACCCAAAATTCCTGACTGTGCAGAACATTACGACATTGGGAAGGGTTTTGAGGAAAATAAAGCAAAGCCTATTTCAGGATTTTAAGTAGAGAAATATTCTTTAAGATATACATCTAACAGAATCAGTCTGATGACAAGTTACTCACAAATGGAATCTGTTTGATGTACAATTTCTAAATGTATTCTTGTGTGTGTGTGTGTGTGTGTGTGTGTGTGTGTGTGTGTGTGTGTGTGTCAGGGGGTGAATATTGTTAGTCTAATCCCATGTGGTTTCTTTCATTATTCTTTGCATTATAAAAGTTAATTTCTCAATTTTGAAAAATATTAATGTCACCTACTAAAGGTAAATGTGACATGTTGATTCCCTTTTTAAGATTTATTTTATTTACAAATGGAAACAGCATGCTTTATTGATCCAAATTTGCTCTTATGTGTGTGTATGTGTGTGTGTGTATGTATGTGCAAGTGTGTGTATGTGTCTCTCTGTGTGTACATGTTTATATGGGTGTATGTCTGTGTGTTTGTGGCTGTGGGTGAGTACATGCATATGTGACACCTGAAGAGTCCAGAAGAGGCAATGAGTCCCCTGGAGCTGGAGTTATAAGTGCTTGTGAGTTGCCCAACCTGGTGCTAGGAACTGAATATCTTTTGCAGGCTCAGCCAGTGCTCCTGACCAGAGCCATAAGTCCAGTTCCTTAGCTACATTTACAACTGAGACAACAACAGTGGACAGAAACACTTCATGGACTTAGAGCAATGAGGAGCAAATTATTCTGACATTGCTCCATGTGTAGATATTAGGTCAGATTGTTAAATCATTTTTAAGATATTAATTTTTATATGACTATTTTGCCTACATGTATGCCTGATGCCCATAGAGGCCAGAAGAAACCATCAGATGGCCTAGAACTGGAGTTACTGAAGGCTATGAACCACAAAGGTGCTGAGAACTAAACCTGAGTCCTTTGAAAAAACATCAGCTGTTCTTAAGCATTGAGCCATCTCTCCAGTCCTCCAAATTTTTGATGTGTGTGTGTGTGTGTGTGTGTGTGTGTGTGTGTGTGTGTATATTTATGAAACACAGAGGCACACAACCTTGTTAGAATTTTAGATTACGTAAGAAAAACACTTTTACTTGAGGTTTCTAAGCACTTTTTGTCAAAAGCTTTTTAAAGGTCCATTCATCACTTAGGACACTGAGAACCTCCCTATATTGAATATGAAAGTAGTTACATTTTAGTATCTGGAAATAGCCAGAAGATATACTATTTAATAATGAGAGATTTGTGCTGCTTCTATTAATAAAGAAATACTGATTTTTGCCCCTATTCTAATATTCACAATCTTCTGCAATTCAAGTTCCCTAAAATTAGATGCCAATAATTAAGAGAGAACTCTTCACTGCGTGTGCTTTATTTCACTTATGTGAAGAACATAAATCAAGACCCGACAGACACCTTTGACATTTTTGACAAGTTCAAATTTTGAGATTCAGGACAGGTATTTAGGCATATGTGAGGGTTTTGCTAAATAAGAGAAACAATACTGAATAATCTAACAAGCATGATGATACCAGTCAGTAACCCAAATTGGAGTTAGTGCTAACAAGGATTATGGGAAATTAAGTGTTTATTCTGTAAGAGATGATAGCCAGGCAGGGTGGCTGAGAAATCAGCTTGAATCTTAGCTCTCCCTCTTAGGATCTGTTAACTACAGTCACGTTTCTTGATATAACACCTGGATTCTTTATAATTTAAGGATGTCTACAACTAACACTTAGGTAATCCCATAACCTTCACTATTCTGTAGCTTAGTACTTCTAAATGATCTTATCAAAGCTTTGTGAAAGGGCCTCTATTTCCTCCATCATCATGAGCCACTTGAGGCAGAAACTCTATGTAAAGGTCAGACGCCTCCGTTCTTTACATTAAGATTAAAATGCAGTACTTAGGCCGGGTGGTGGTGGCACATGCCTTTAATCCCAGCACTCGGGAGGCAGAGGCAGGCGGATCTCTGTGAGTTCGAAGACAGCCTGGGCTACCAAGTGAGTTCCAGGAAAGGTGCAAAGCTACTTAGAGAAACCCTGTCTCGAAAAACCAAAATAAAACAAACAAACAAAACAAAACAAAAACAAAAAAAACAGTACTTGGGTCCTCTCCTCCCTTCCTCATTTGCAATGTAGTTGACCAAATCCAGGCCTTCATATTGCTAGGCCATCACTCTACCATTGATCTATACCCTCTTTTGATATTTTTTAAATTTAGACAGAATCTCACTAACTTGCCTAGGCAAGCCTTCAACTCACTCTGAACCCAGGAAGGCCTTCAACAAGCACAGCAGCTGCCTCAGTCTCCTTATTAGCTAATCGGTCACTTCAGCTGAGAAAGATCTCCAAAGTACTTTGTCTGCTGTTTGATCCCCTCAGATCACTTCCTAACTTGAATGAGATGTTATGTTTACATCTGGCTTTCCTAGCCAGATTAAAGACACTCTTCAGGTGGAATGTCTAAGGTAGATCTGAGCTGGAAATATCTTATGTATTGCAAAAATACTTGTTGATATATAAATATGGATGAAGAGGCAGGTTAAGGAAAGATAACCATAGCTTCGTCTCTGTCTCAAGTCTCAAGGTCTGATTTTGGTAACTTTTTGGGATATTCAGTCATCTGTAACACAATTTTTTTAAATGAGGATGTTAGTAACTTAAGAGGGTTCTTCACGGGTGTGCTTTATTTACTTTGTGTGAAGAACATAAATGATGGGCAGGTACACACACACACACACACACACACACACACACACACACACACACACACGACATTTTTAACAGGTCCAAGTTTTGAGATGCCAGGCATGTATCCACTTATAGAAACAACTTAATGTCACATAATGGCTTGTATGAAATATAAACAAGTCAAAAGAATTCTGGGGGTAAATGCCTACATGTCTTTCCCAAGAGTCTGGATATATTACTTACTACTTCAGTGAAGGTCAATAAGTTTGTTTGTTTTGATTTTCTTCCCACAAACTGGTTGTTTCAATTGTGAAAGATTTTACAAGCTTTTTTTTTTTCTTCCCTGCTACTCCAAAATCACTACAAGCAAGGAAATCAGGGTTTGGTGGCACAGGCTTTTTTTTTCTGCTTTACTTAATCCTACTGTTATGGAAACACAAGGTTGAACAAAGCCCAGCCCAAGATGCAAATGCCCAGGGTGATTCCCACAGTACCTGCAGGCTGGTTTTCTCCTTGGCCTTGGGCTGCTCTAAGGGTGATTTATTTGAGCAATCCTGTAAAATGAAGCATTGTGTAAACTGTCCCAGACTGCAGTCCTAATCAAAACAATGTCAACTAGAGGCTGGCTGTGGCCTGGCTGAGTGGCAGCCACTCTTCCCAGTAGAGTCTATATGTCCTCTGTCTCAGCTTTATCCTGTTACCAATGTCACAATTGAAAGTTCAATAGATAGTCAACCTGATTCAATAGAGACTTTAAAAACATTCTTAAGTCTCATTAGAAACCAAAGTAGCACAGTAATTGAAGGATGAATCTAAATGCAATTATGATCATTAAAATAGTAACTTAATTTTAAGCTCTGGGAAATGTTCAGCCCAGTGCTCACACATTTAAATCCTGAGCTATACTGGTTAATAGCTTAGATTTGTACTGCAAAGCAGTCAAATGTTAGAACTTAGCTAGTAAAATTTACTGACTACACACATTCCAATGGTTACTATATATTTGGGCTTTGTTGTTTTTACTGCTAATAGGACTCTTGAAGTAATCTTTCTCAAATATAGTACAGTTCTATTTCTGGGTATCTTCCCTTGCCAACCCTTAAACACTAGGATCAAGATATATGATGAGATTAAGGTGGATGTTCCACAAAGAGTTGAAATCTCACAGTGTGGACAAAGAAGAATCCATATAGCATCAGTGCATTCTGGGGCTGAGTTTGCATAGAGGCCTTACAGAAGAATCAGTGAGGAGTGGAAAGGGAATCTGTGCATGTCACTGTGTACCCATGCACATGTGCACAAACAAACAGCACATACCCCTTTCTACACAGCATTTGACGCTGAGCGAGATAAAGGGGGGGAGGCGGTTATTCTACAGCCCTGCCTTCTAATCCTCAAGTAACAGTAAGAAGATAAAGGTGTGAAGAACAGACAGTAAAGAAGGACACCATGTTCAGGAGTTTGGAACTCTAGGGGACAAAGTCAAGTGCAGGTTTAAAATGAACCAACTGTCTTTGAGTTTTATTTTTACTAAGAACTCCACAGAAGCCAGTATGCCCTGACTACAAGAGTTATGCTATTCAAATGCTTTCCACATTTGGTGTTCATAACTGTTCTTCATGATCTCATGGCTGCGTGTGTGCCATTCTGTAGCTTATTATCATTGTCCAACTCCTTTGTTATATCTTTGATTTCTATTTTTCATCTTAAATATTAAGATTATATGTACTCAATCATTATCTATAAATGGCATAAAGAATGGGAGTGGGACCTCTTCTGTGAATATGCACAGACACAGATCTTATCAGGTGTATTGTATCTATAGATAAAGCCACTAGGACTTTTGGTTTAATTTTGAAATATAATTCTGATATCCAGATCTCATGGGGATATGGGTAGTGCACTTAGCTTACCACTTATATTATAGATTTTATATTTCTTTTTTTTTATTATGTGTTTTAAATTTTATACATCAGCCATGGGTTCCCCTGTCCTCCCCCCTCCCGCCCCCACCTCCACCTTCCCCCCAGCCCCTCCCCTCCATTCCCATGTCCTCCAGGATCAAGGCACCCCTGGGGATTCATTTAAACCTGGTGGATTCAGTACAGGCAGGTCCAGTCCCCTCCTTCCAAACTGAGCAAAGTGTCCCTGTGTAAGCCCAAGGTTTCAAACAGCCAGCTCATGCACTAAGGACAGATCCTGGTCCCACAGACTGGGTGCCTCCCAAACAGATCAAGCTATTCAATGGTCTCACTTATCCAGAGGGCCTGATCCAGCTGGGGGCTCCACAGCCTTTGGTTCATAATTCATGTGATTCCATTCGTTTGGCTATTTGTCCCTGTGCTTTTTGCAATCTTGGATTCAACAATTCACGCTCTTACAGTCCCTCCTCCTGGGGCCTGGCTGAGGATCTCTGCATCCACTTCCATCAGTTATTGGATGAGAGTTCCAAGACGACTGTTAGGGTGTTTGGCCATCTGATCACCAGACTAGGTCAGATCAGGCTTTCTCTCAACCATAGCCAGCAGACTACAGAGGATATATCATTGTGGATTTCTGGGGACCTCTCGAGCATTCTGCCTATTCCTGTAGATTTTATATTTCTGGTGAAGAGAGTTTTACATACACACATATACATACCACACACACATATTGCACATATGGACACAATTATACATTTGCTCTGAAAGACCTCAGATGACACTGCCCTGAAATGCACCACTGATCAGCTGAGCTCTCAGGGAAGTGCTTTGTGGACAAAGTGCTGGAGGACCAAGAAGGAAGTGCTTCTTCTACCAGCTTCTCCTCATCTTCTGAAGAACAGAACCCATAAAAGGAGATGTGCTATCCTTGATTCCTTCCTCTAGATAACCATTGGCCAGAGAAGACTGTGTCCTGTCACAGGAGAGGAGAGGAAGTCCAGGCCATAACCAGAAGACTCTGTCACAGGTTATCAGTGATACTCCTACAGAGAAGTCAACATTCCTCTAAGAACTTTACTACTGCCTAAGCTGTCTACCCTCCTCCTCTCCTGCCCTGTGGCAACAGGGTATAGAGCTGTTAGCTATCACTAGGGCTTGAGAATTCCCTTTTCTCTCAGGTATACCTCTAGCCACATGGCAGCCTAATGTGCCTTTTCTACTATTAATCTGTGGATGCCATCTGTTTACTCTAAAACAAAATCATCAAGCCCATCCAAGGCAGACAGAAGGTGTTCTACTCTTCACATGCACTTACAGGTATATGCGAAGGTCAAGAACACAGATGACTATAGACTTCTATATAAAATTACACACTAGCATATCAATTCAGTATCATCTCCTCTCCTGTCTTATATACCATACTGCTGTGGAATATTATTTTAAGATGTGTTACATTTGTCTATGCTGTGGCACATTTATTTTAATGATGAAAGATGCATTGCATTCTTTCATGCTGTATTTGTTTAACTCTATGAAGCTGTGTTATTTTGGCTGTCTAAAACATCTGGTTGGTCTAATAAAGAACTGAATGGCCAATAGCAAGGCAGGAGAAAGGATAGGCAGGGCTGGCAGGCAGAGAGAATAAATGGAAGATAGAGGATCCAGAGATTGAGGAATGAGAAGGGAGGAGGAAGGAGGATTCAAGGGACCAGCCATCCACCTACACAGCAAGCCATGGAGTGAGAAGAAAAGATAAGGATGCAGAAATAGAGAATGGTAAAAGCTCAGAGGCAGCCGGGCGGTGGTGGTGCACGCCTTTAATTCCAGCACTCGGGAAGCAGAGCCAGGCAGATCTCTGTGAGTTCGAGGCCAGCCTGGGCTACCAAGTGAGTTCCAGGAAAGGCACAAAGCTACACAGAGAAACCCTGTCTCAAAAAAACAAACAAAACAAAACGAAAAGCCCAAAGGCAAAAGATTGATGGAATAATTTAAGAAAGGCTGGCTAGAAACAAGCCAAGCTAAGGCCGGGCATTCATAAGTAAGAGTACACCTCTGTGTATTTATTTGGGAGCTGAGCAGTGGGCACCCAAAGAACTTCAGAGTCATAGAGTAAAACCAAACAACAACACCATACAGAAACATCTCAATGAGGCTGATAGCAGAACCTCAGAGGTCCAGATTCTAAAGGTTTCACTGCTCCTGGCAGTAAGGAAGATGACTAACTCTTGTCAAGATGAAGACTCCATTGTGCAGTTCTTCTGAGACTCAGGAGTGGTTTTATGTAATGTGCCTAGGTCCCAAATTTTTATCCACCTTATCTAACCTGCAAAAATGCCATTATCCTCAAGCATGAAAAAGCAGAATATATTTCTGTTATTTTCATTTCACCCTCAAAGTGCAATTTGTAACCACTCATTCTTATTCAATGATCTTAGAATCATACTACTCAAGGTTAGCTATTCTTTTATTTTACTGCATTTTCTTTCTTAAACTTTTTTTCAATCTCTTTTCTGATCTGCTATTAGCACAGTCTATTGGTACTTCTAATATACTTGATAAAATCCATTTCTTAACCAATCTTGAGCCCATGCTGAGAAAGAGAAAGCACTTGATGCATAAAGGACCTGCTGATGGTGCTTCTGTTCCTGTGTGAAGATGCTTGCAGTGGGATCCTTTATGTTAGGAGTGAGTGTCCTGGGGGAGTGGGAGCTTTGCTAGAGAAGTATCTAAAACGATGAATCTGGGAGCCATCAAGATCTCCACAGGCTGCAGGAGCCTGGTACCCGTTCCATCAGACCTCTATGAAGCAGTAAAAACATATCCCTGAGTCACCTTATATGTCCACAGACCTGATTCAAAACACACAAAAATGTGCCTCTAAATATTGCTTTTGAAGATACAATGCAATAATTCAAGCTTCAGCAACAAAGATGTGAGAGAGAATCATCCTTAGTAAGGCTTTTGAACTTGTACATAACACTCGTCATACAGGCAAACACATGTTGCTTGCTGTCTGAAGTTAAGTCCGGTTTGTTTATTATCATTCTTTCCAGCATTTGAGACATTTCAAGCCTGACTCCATGAAAGAAAACTCTTCTCGCCCTCCTGAGACTAGAAATAGATGTGACGGGCATTTGTCATGTTCCAAAAATTCCTTGTCCATTTTCCGAATGACATTGTGGTTGGTTTTACCATAAAAATGATTTCCATCTTTCTCACCAGCTCAATATTGTCACTGTCTAGCTCCTACCATAATCCCAAAGAAAGTCATACTGGTTTGGCACTCAGCCTGACAGGAAACACTGATCAGGGAGTCACATGAAGGACAGAGCCCAGGCTTGGGGCCTGAGCACAGGCAGATTTTCCCAAGAGGTTTACTTCCCAGTCACTATGTGCCAGTTTACAACAGCTTTTCTATTTGTGCGGAGAGAAGTTCTGTCCTTTTTAGTCCCTGAGTGTCTTCTCTGAAGTCCAGTAAGCATGGAGAGCCAGTGATTGCTGGAGAGCTTGGTACCTTTGTGTTAGGGAGAACAACATCCCCATACTGTGGTGTTAAATTTAAAGGAAAAGAAAGAAAGAAAGATGAAAGGAAGGAAAGACAGAAAGAAGGAGAGAAGGAAAGGAAAAGGAACATACAACTGAGTACAACATGTCTAAATCCTGAAACTGAAGAGTACAAATTTGCGATTTAGTACCTTTGTCTGATGAACATATTTGTCACTAAGACCTGATAAAGAGAATTATGTAAATTAGGAAAAATGTTCTTAGGCCTTGCCAATTATAGGACATGAGTAATCCATATACTCAGTAGGCTAATTAACTCCTGATTAATAGTCACTGGAGGGCCATTGCAAATGTCAAGTATTTTCTACCTGTGCTTAGGAGGAGGTCTCAAAAAGCAAGACAAAACACAAAAACACTTCCCTAGGGGCTCCACCTGATGACCTTTTATAAAACTTGGAAGTCTGAAATTTGATGACCAATTAAGAACCACTGTTACTTAACAGAACCATCTGGAAGTATGAAATTTTAGAACTTTCTGTGTCTAAATGCTGAGTTTTTCTTTTTTATTTATTTACTTACTCATTTATTTATTTCTTCTTTTTTTTTTTATTTTTAGACAAGGGCTTTTGTAGCCTAGGCTGTCTTCAAACTGGCTATGTAGTTGAGGCTAGCCTGGAACTCCTGATCCCTTTGCGTCTATCTTCCAATTGCTAGGATTACAGACATGTGCCACCATCCCCAAATGAGAACAACTTTTTAAATTATTTTTGGAATCTGCTAAATATTGGTGCTAGCAAACTTTCTGAATAAGTGCCCAACAAGTATGGGAGCAGGACTGTACTTGTCTTTAGCCTGGAGAAGGCTGAAGTCAGGGTGGGATGGAAGATCATTGCTCACCAGTGTCTGAACTCAGAAGAGGAAGGAGCCCATCCTGACTCAAGGTAAAAGTGGAAAGGAACACATTATGTTACTTCCACTGGAATTTCCTCTTCCTCAGCTGAGGATTGCTGACCCTCTTTCCCACTGATGTGGAATTTGCAAGGCTCAGCTAGTGGCGGCTTCAGCAGGCTAGCCCCAGTGTTAAATCCATGAGCAAAGAGACAGTGCAGCTGAGATATCGGAGAGAAAAACAGTGAGTGGCTGCCAAAGCTCCTGGGACATGGAGGGTCTTATGAAGGAAAATATTTAATAGGGGCTTGCTTACAGTTTCAGAGGTCTAGTCCATTGTCATCCTGGCAAGGAGCATGGCAGCATGTATGCAGACATGGTGCTGGATAAGTAGCTGATTGTTCTACGTCAGGATCTCCAGGCAACAGGAAGAAAGCCACTGGGCCTGGTTTGGGCCCTTGAAGCCTCAAAGCCCAACCCCATGCTACATTTCCTCCAAGAAGACCATATCTCCTCCAACAAGGTCAGACCCCCTAATACTTTCAAATAGTGCCATCCCTAAGCATTCAAATATGTAAGCCAGCATACAGAGGCCATTTTTATTCAAATCCACACACATGAACACATCACACTAGGACTAAAGCATGATTCTTATTTATATTTGTAATCACTATATGCTGAGAATTTAAAAGAAAATGTCTGACAAACTTCTTTCATTATCTTCTTTTAAACTTCTATTACAATTATTTACATGTATACGTGTATGTTTGTGTGTGTGTGTGTGTGTGTGTGTGTGTGTGTCCCGCCACTGCCCTGCTCTCACACACCTGCCCCCCACTGCTGCTCTCACACACACACCTGCCCCCACTGCTGCTCTGCTCTCTCACACACCTGCCCCCCACTGCTGCTCTGCTCTCTCACACACCTGCCCCCCACTGCTGCTCTCTCTCACACACCTGCCCCCCACTGCTGCTCTCACACACACCTGCACCCCACTGCTGCTCTGCTCTCACACATACACCTGCCCCCCACAGCTGCTCTGCTCTCACACACACCTGCCCCCCACTGCTGCTCTGCTCTCTCTCACACACCTGCCCCTACTGCTGCTCTCACACACACACCTGCCCCCCACTGCTGCTCTGCTCTCTCACACACCTGCCCCCACTGCTGCTCTCTCACACACACCTGCCCCCCAATGCTGCTCTGCTCTCTCTTACACATCTGCCCCCCACTGCTGCTCTGCTCTCTCACACACACCTGCCCCCCACTGCTGCTCTGCTCTCTCACACTCCTGCCCCCCACTGCTGCTCTCTCTCTCACACATACACACCTGCCCCCCACTGTTGTTCTGCTCTCTCTCACACACCTGCCCCCCAATGCTGCTCTCCTCTCTCACACACACACCTGCCCCCCACTGCTGCTCTGCTCTCTCACACACACACCTGCCCCCACTGCTGCTCTGCTCTCTCACACACACCTGCCCCCACTGCTGCTCTCTCTCACACACCTGCCCCCACTGCTGCTCTCTCTCAGACACCTGCCCCCCACTGCTGCTCTGCTCTCTCTCACACTCCTGCCCCCCTCTGCTGCTCTCTCTCACATACACACACTCCTGCCCCCCACTGCTGCTCTGCTCTCTCTCACACTCCTGCCCCCCACTGCTGCTCTCTCTCTCACACACCTGCCCCCCACTGCTGCTCTGCTCTCTCTCACACACCTGCCCCCCACTGCTGCTCTGCTCTTTCTCACACTCCTGCCCCCCACTGCTGCTCTCTCTCTCACACACACACCTGCCCCCCACTGCTGCTCTGCTCTCTCTCACACTCCTGCCCCCCACTGCTGCTCTCTCTCTCACACACCTGCCCCCCACTGCTGCTCTGCTCTCTCTCACACACCTGCCCCCACTGCTGCTCTCTCTCACACACCTGCCCCCCCACTGCTGCTCTGCTCTCTCTCACACACCTGCCCCCCACTGCTGCTCTCTCTCTCACACACCTGCCCCCCACTGCTGCTCTGCTCTCTCACACTCCTGCCCCCAATGCTGCTCTGTCTCAGACACCTGCCCCCCACTGCTGCTCTGCTCTCTCTCACACACCTGCCCCCCCCACTGCTGCTCTCACATACACCTGCCCCCCACTGCTGCTCTGCTCTCTCACACTCCTGCCCCCCAATGCTGCTCTCTCTCAGACACCTGCCCCCCACTGCTGCTCTGCTCTCTCTCACACACCTGCCTCCCCACTGCTCCTCTCTCTCACACACACCTGCCCCCACTGCTGCTCTCTCTCACACACCTGCCCCCACTGCTGCTCTGCTCTCTCTCACACACCTGCCTCCCCACTGCTGCTCTCTCTCACACACCTGCCCCCACTGCTGCTCTCTCTCACACACACCTGCTTCTGTTTCCTCTCTCCTAGAATTCTCAGCATTTTTTAAACTACTAGGTATTTATTTCTGATTCTGATTAGTTTGTTCATTCTTTTATAATTTTAAAATGTATTCAAATAATTGGACTATTTTTATTGAGATGATTTGGCAAAATAAAGAACATATTTTAATGTACTACATCATTATATATAGACAATATGACGAATCATGAACATCGTGCAGCAAACAGCAGAGTTCTGATGTCTTATTCTTAATAGACACACAATTTTTGGTTGTAGAATTCCATCTCACTTTTTTTCTGATAAGTATGTAATTGTCCTAGAAAACTATTTCTGAGCCTAATTGTGGCACTATCTGAAAGAATTAGATAGTACAACCTTGTTGAAGCAAGTGTGTCCCTGGGGGTGGGCTTGGAGGTTTCAAAAAGCACACTCTAAGCCCAGAGTCCTCTCTTCTGGTGCCTGCATATCCAGATACACAATTCTCTACCACTCCAGGACCATGTCTGCCTGTGTGCTGCCATGCTCTCCATCACGATGACAATGGACTAAACCTCCAAAACCATAAGCAAGCACCAATTAAATGCCTTCCTTTGTAGGAGTCGCCTTGGTCATGGTGATTCTTCTTAGCCATAGAACTAAGACCTTTCTTCTTGATTCCTTGGGCACTTGTACATATGCACATATGCACACAACACACACACACAACACACACACACACACACATGCACACCATAGAGTTAAAACATAAAACAATTTTTAAAGGCAACTCATTCAAAAAACTATCATGGATTTTTTTCAATGTTAGTGCGTGAAAAGTGGGGTAATTAAAATAGTACTCTAACCATTTATACCACACTCACTCACCTCTTTCTTTTCCCAGCCACTGTCTTCTCTGCATTAGAAAACTACCAGCACCTTCTCTGTGACAAGAGTGCTTTGGAGAAATCCATCTTTATACTATTTGACAACAGAAACCACGTTCACCAGCTTTATCATGGCACATTCCTTTACAGCCACCAAAACCAAGCCATAAGGCTTTAATCTTAAGAGAAAAGGCAAATGCTTGTATCATGACTTTCTGCATTTATATTAAAAACATATCACTCCTATGCTATATACCAAAGGCAGGTATCTGATAAGCCCCACAGCAAGGGCCAGTGAGTTCATCTTTTAGAAGCAGGTGTTAGCAACTGGAACCTATCAGAGAGTCACCAAAACGATCATTTAGAGTCTACAACATAAGAGATCAGGGGCCAGCACAGAGGTGAAGGGTGCTTGCAGCCTCAGCCATGGGATGCACACAGGCTTTTAGGGAAGGATGTGGAACAACTATCAACAGCAGATTGGTATGGAACACTCAGTGTGGTATGAAAATGTACAGTCCTTTTTTAGATTTATACAAGTGTATCCATAATCACAGATCTCTGGAGTACTGTATATGTGCCCTGAGGATTGAATGTATACTCAAAAGGTTCCCTTCTGACTAAGGCATCCCTGTAAGTGAGGTTATAAGCATTTCCCTATAGTGATATTTTATTTGTATTGAAATGTGATTTTATTTGTATGTCAATAAAGTTGCCTTGAGGTCAGAGCAAGCCAGAGCAGAAGCTGAGCAGTAGTGGGGCACGCCTTTAATCCCAGCACTTGGGAGGCAGAGCTAGGCAGATCTCTGTGTGTTCAAGGACACAGTCAGCATGGCCTTTAATCTCAATACCAACCATAGAAGACCTGGAGGTCTGTACAAACAGGCAGTGATGAGGAGGTCATGTGGCTGGGTTTACAACCAATGAGAGAAGAGAACAGAAAGTTTTTAAATAGACAGGACGCACAGAAGTAGGTCTCTGGTGGAGAGGAAGAACAGCAGAAGCAGTGAAGGGTAAGGTTTTCCACTCTTGCTCTGACCTCGTGGTTTTTAACTCTGCAATCGGTTCTGTGTTTCTTATTTAACAAGCCGGTTACATCTACATTTCCCCAACCTTACCCATGCCATTTGTACACTCTGGAAAGGAACTGATCTTGCTAGTGTCTGTTTTCTAAATTTCATATTCTAGAAAACAGTTTATTACCACTCTGTCCCCAAATCACTCAGGACTACCTGCTCAGTAAACTCAGTGCTCTCATATTGTTAATGCCAGCTTAGGAAAACCCACTAGCTTCTTAGCTGTGAACAAGCTAGTCACTTGCACCACTAAAACAGGGGCCATTCGGAAGGCCATTATTTTCCTGTAAAGACCCTTAAAAGGCATCAATAACACTTACCTGCACATGCGGAAAGAAGGTTACCCAGCCATCATGAGCCCAATCACATAGCTGCATTTAAAACAATGCAGTGCTTGGAATTTGTTCAAATAAAGCCTAGGGTAATGCAGATCTTCTCCACTCACTCAGTAGATTTAGCTGTGTACTCAAGGCTAGATGAATCACTCATGCAGTTATACTGTAGGTATTGTGCAGAAGTTGTTGAGGACATAATACAAAATTCAAAAAGCAGGGAATGTGGCTTCCAGGGAATTTGTAACAACCGGGTCTCTCTTAAACAGCCAAAAGACTACTACAGCATATAAAATCCATTGCAAAACTACTGATTGTCTTAAGGGTTGGGTAAATGAAAAGGAACAATTACCATTGCACAGATAGATGGATTTCAGTGTGAGTCAATGTAGTGGGCACATATTTAAAGAGACATGAGGTTAGACAAAGAAGGGAGCCCCCAAACAATGAGAAGGACAAGAACAAAGATCATTGCTTAACCTGTTTTGTCAGAGCTGGTGGTCATGGTATTGGTAGTGATGGAGGTGAAGGTAGTCTTTGCGCTGTCCTTGGCAGTGACAGATTTCTGCTTATTTTTCATGGCTTCCAGTGCTTTGAGCTTCTTGGCATGTTTCGTGCCTTTGTAGTGGGCCGCAGCCTGGCTCTACAAAGGAGAACACAATGAACCATGCAATCAGGCTCATTTCTAAACTGGCATTCTCTGTATTATTGCAAATACAGACTCTCTTTCAATAACAGGTACCATTCAAGCTAATGCCGGCCAGGGCTGCCTTTAGAATGATGCTTAGAAAGTAAGGGGAATGGAATTCTAAGAGGAGAAGGAAGAATGGCCAGTTGCTTCCCTTAAGAAGCCAAATATGAACATATCAACATCTTCTTTTTAGAGTGTGGGGGTGTAAGAATTTATACCAGCTTGCCTCTGTTCTGCTGGGCCCCAAAGAAGAACTAACATAGGATGTAGCAGAATGATCCTCACGTCTCTGTTCATACAACATGTTTTCTCTTCCTACAGTGTGACTGATGAACACTCACTGGATCTACAAGCAGGATTCTCATAACCAAGGACATGTGCACTAAGGAAGCTGAACTTAGAAACTCACGAGCAAACACAGGGCTGACGTCCAAATGGGGCATGGAGAAGCAGGAAGATTTCCTGATTCCTTTTGTCCTTCTGCTTCCTACCAGGGCCTCCTCAGGAAGTTCGAGGTGATGTTTCTCTCCAGCATGATATTCATGATCAGGAGGCTCTGTGGCTCTTAAATACCTAATATGATCAATGCAGTTCTTTCATCTGTGGCTTTTGAAATGCTGTTTTAAAGGCAATCTATATTTCCTAAGCAGCTGCTACCTATTATTGGGAGAGAGCTGTTGTTGAGACACTGTCTACATAGCTTAGGCTAGTCTGGAACTTGAGACATTCCTGCTTCTGCCTCGCCAGTGCTGGGATTTATAGACCTGTAGCACTTCCCCTGGCATATTTTCTCAAAATTGTTATTAAGCAGTTTCAAGAAACATTAATGAAGCAGAAAGTCATCTGTTATGAAATATTTATTTATTAATGTTCAGTGAGAAGATAAAAGCCTTTGCTGGAATGGTATATGAGTAAACAAGAAGATTATTAGGTCCCGACATTTTGCAGGGCAAAACTTTTTAGGGTTACTTTAAAGAAAATAACAAAATCGCATTGATGGACTATTTCTGTGGGGTGACCCATTACTTTCCATTGCATATTCAACTGAAATGTTCCATTTTAGTAGTACGGCAGGCAATGATTTCATTATATCAACTAGAGCTGGCAGGGCCATTCATTATAATATATTTTAATAAATAAATATTTCACACCTTCATTTGCATCATTCTGACAAGATGTTCTTAAAGGCCTAGGTACCTTTATTGAAAGAACACTGGATAAGGAAATAATATATTAGAAACAGTTTGAACAGAGAGCACACTCATGCACCAGGTACACATTTCCAGCAACACAGAACACCAGAACACATAGTGTGAACCCAACAGGAAGTTCAGACATGCTGCAATTATCTGAGAAGTCACTGGCAGATTGCATTTCCCTCATCCTAGGGGAAAGCCACTCTGACAGAATACTTCGTTTTGTTTTTCTTGCCTGATTCTACTTTTCAATTCACCATGTCGCACTGCAAGGGAAGTACAGACTATAACAGATCAAATTCACAGGGGAGCCAGCTATGTTCTTCAGGTCACCATTACATAATATACCTTAAAGTACTTTCCCATGGTGATTGACAGGAACATTTTCATAAAACATATTTAAAAATGGGATTTTAATCAACAAGTCTACCATCTCCACTTTTGTCTTCAAAATACACTTAAGTTTAAAATGTTGAGACAAGCTCACTCTGTAGGCCAGGCTGGCCTTGGCCTCATACTTAGGTTGTTCTTACTTCAGTCTTTTCAGTGGTGAAGTTACAGGTGTGTTACAACCATCATGCTCAGTTTCAAAATACATATGTTAAATACCCTAGAAAAACATACATTATCAGTGGATTAGAGGAGATTTTCTGTAATATAGCATACTCTAAGTGGATGACTTTACTTTTGAAATTAAGACCCTTGCTACAAAAGAATTCCTGTAGCAGAGTGAGCATAGTCCACAAAGAAAGAAAAGCCTTTCTGTGCACAGGTGCAGAAGCCTGGGGTTCTCTGGTGGCTCAGGCAGGCTCAGGGATGAGAGAGGGGGAGAATGAACAGGTGTTGGTAGGTTCTTGATTGACACATCTGATATGTTGAGATTGAAAACATAACAATTGAAATGCATACGCACAATCATGTTCACCAAGTAATAGCCTTGAAGGGCCATAGCAACCACTTCAGTTGCAGATTGCCTAGATTTTCTAACTAGGCAATTAAGGATCATCTAAATTGGAAAAATCAAAATATTCAACTGGGAGAAAGGTGTAAAGTGCTGTGGGAAGTCTGGGATGTGTAAAATTTGAGAGAAATGGTTGACAGTGGTGGAGGCCAGCAGAGAAGACTAACTGATTGTGGTGTATGCTGACAGTGGAGATGGGAATACAGATTTGAAAACTAATATATATCCATAACCATCCTAGATACTTTGGATTTTATTCAACTGACTTTTTGTGGAGTTTGGGAACTACCCTTGGGGGCCATTCTAGTATAAAGGATCTAGTCTATACCTCTAACCCTAATTGCTTTGTCTGACTTGATTCATGGGTGTTAAAGTTTGTGTGAAGAAAGAAATCTAACCAACTTGCTTTATGCTTAGGCCATGTGACTGACTGCAGATGTGATTCAGCCACAACTCTCTATGTCACTGTAGACAAGGCTCGAGCCTGAGTAGCAGTGCTTCTGAAGGATTTTGAAGTGCATCACTTGGCAAAGATTTGTTTTGGGTCTCATGCTTCTCTTTGGGGCAGAGAGATACAAGGCAGTCTTGCTATGCACCAGCATACTCTGTCCCCTGTGAGGCTATTTTGGGTAGTAATCAGTCAGTTTCTGAATTAAATCATTCCCAGAAATGTGAGAATCCTGAAGAGACAAGGAAATGTCCATTTTTAAAACACAAATGATGTCATCAACAAGTAAGTAAGTATGCTTATAATTGAGATGATTTCAGGATTCTGTACTTCATAACTAAAAGCAGAACCATGTACACAGAAGCCAATATAGCAGAATCATGCTGTAACAGCTTTAAAAGAAGTGAAATGTGAGATCATGATGTCATAGAAATCATGCATGGATATGAATCTTGAGCTAACATATGGCATCATAGAGCTTAACAGATGTCACTCCAGAGACATGTCTTACATAACAGGATGATGCCATTCTAAATGTTCCCTCCACACCCTGCTTCTCAGTGCTGTCAGAGATTTCCTCCTCTTCAGATTTTATCATGGATATCTCAAGCTGTCTTTTAGCCTGTGTAGACCTCAGCTTCCAAAGTGAGTACAATTAATTTTTAAATGACTAACACTTAAAAGAGGGGAGTTGTCTATTAAAAGATAGACTGGCAATTTACTGACATAAATAAGAATCATTGTCTAAGCTTATGTTGGAGAAGATGTGGAGCAAGGGGAACACTCCTCCACTGTTGGTGGAAATGCAAACTTGTATAGCCACTCTGGAAATCAGTAGGGTGGTTTCTCAGAAAATTGGGAATAAGTCTTCCTCAAGACCCAGTTATATCACTCTTGGGCATATACCCAAGGAATGCTCAATCTTACTGCAAGGACACATGCTCAATGATGTTCATATCAGCATTATTAATAATAGCCAGAACCTGGAAACAACCTAGATTCCCTTCAACTGAAGAATGGATAAAGAAAATGTGGCAATATACACAATGGAGTACTACTCAGCAATAAAAAAACAATGATATCATGAAATTTGCAGGCAAATTGATAGAACTAGAAAATATCATCTTAAGTGAGGAAACCCAGCCTCAGAAGGACAAACATAGTATGTACTCACTCATAAGTGGATACTAGATTTGAGGGAAGGGATGGCCAGACTGCAATCCACAACTCCAGAGAGGCTAGCTAACAGGGAAAGACCCTAGGAGAGACACATGGATGACCCTGCAAAGGAGAAGTAGATGAGATCTACATGAGCAGACTGGGTGTGGGGGGTGGCAGAGGGAGAGGAGTGGGAGATGAGTGAGAGGGCAGGGAGGAAGATACCATGATAGATAAGGACATCATGGGAATAGGAAGAGGCAGGGTTCTGGGGAGGCTCTCAGGAATCCACAAGGATGACCCCACCTTGATCTGCTGGGTGCCTTTACTGGTCTACTCTGGTGACCCATCTTGCAAATAACCTAGCTGTCACTATACAGCCTTTGCCCAGTGACTGATGGAGGCAGATGCAGAAATCCACAGCCAGGCACCAGGCTGAGCTCTGGGAATCCAATTGATGAGAGAGAGGAGGGATTCTGCAGGCAAAGGATGTGGAGATCATGATGGGAGGATGTGCAGAGATGATCGGCCACACTAGTGGAAGCCCATGAACTGTGGACTGGTGGCTGTGGAGCCCCCATGAGACTGGACTAGGCCCTCTGGATATGGAAGACGGTTGTTTGACTTGAACTGTTTGGGTGGCACCCAGGCAGAGGGATCGGGATCTGTCCCTGGTCTATGGGCAGGCTTCTGTGAATCCGGTGCCTGTGGTGTGATACCTTGCACAGCCTTGGTGCAGTGGGAAGTGGCTTGGACTTGCCTAGGCTCAGTGTGCTGGGCTCTGCTGACTCCCCATGGGAGACCTCAATTTGGGGGATGCGGGGATGCAGGGTGGCTTGGGAAAGAGGGCTGGGAGATGGGAGGAGGGAGGAGGGGGATCTGTGGATGGCATGTGGAGTGAGTAGAAAAATTCTTAATAAAGAAAAAAAATTTGGAAAAAAAAGTACAATTGTCTAAATTCCTAGCATCTTGGGAGACTTAATAATGGCATGTTATTTCATACTTCTACAACTAGCTCCTTATAAATTTATGTTTTGTATAACTTTTTCTGGTGTACTTCTCAAAACTTAAATTTTTTTTATGTAAACATATATACCTGGTTACCATAAATAATCAATGTTTAGGGGTTCATGTGGTCTTGGTTAGTTTGTGATATCATGAACTTGCATAGTCCTTTTACTAGTAAGGAATTGGTAAAGTGCACATTCTCGGTGTCCATTGTAGGCATCTAGAATCAGACACTATAAGAAGAGAAGGCTATTATACAGATAGTCAGATATCAGAAAGCTAGGTTGTCACTGAGGATGGACACCTCTTCCATAATCAGCACCTTATAAAATAAGGAACTAAAACAGCAGGTCTGATGACTGCTCCAAAGAATGGGATCTGAGTCCACCCCTGGCTCTGGGTGGAAACAAGTCCTTCTGAACTGCCTGGAAGATCATAAGATTACTGTCTACTGGAGGCTTTCTGGAAAAGAATAAAGACATACTATTGTATTCTCCAAAGGGACTGTTTATTACTTGAACAAGAAAACACTCTTCAGAAGAGCAGTGAGTTTAGGAAACATGTGATCACCATACTGTGCTTCTATCTACTCCCAGCTGGGAGACTGGTTTCCTTTGCAATGGCCTCCTACCCTACAGAGTACCTACTGTTACTCTTACTGAACTCTTCTGGTCTTCACAGCTCTCTGTTTTGTGTCTGCATTTATCACACAGTTGGGAATGGAGAAGTGGCTGAGCAGTTAAGAACACTTGCTGCTCTTGAAGAAGACCTAGGTTGGGTTTTTAGTTATCACACCAGGATGCTCACAATTGCAGTAAACCCAGTTCCAGGAGATCTGACATTCTGGCATCCTCTTTTGCCCTTTTAGGCCCTTGCACACATGGGGTTTGTGGTGTACACATATAAATCACACACAAACACACACACACACATACTAAAAATAAATAAAATTTGAATATATTCAACAGCAACAGAGAACATGGGAACCAGAGAGCAGAAGGGATGCCAGAGTAAGATCTTGTTAACAGAGAATAGAGTTTGACTGTAGCATAAGCCTTTTGAGTAATTCTGATTCATACTAACATTTTTGACCTACTCATCTTTAGAATTTTCTCCAGGAATTAATTCTTGCAAAAGGACCTGCTGGGGGTGCAGAAACCAACATCCCAGGAATGGTGCTTTGGCTTTTTCCCCTCCTTCTGCCCACAGCACAGGGACAAGTTTGCTCTTAGTTCTTGGTATTTGACTACAGCATTTCTTACAGTGACTTGCTAGTCACACAGCCCTTTCCCCTTTCTGACCCTCCCCCTCCCCCTTACAAAGAAAGGAGATTGAAGGTTATTGACTCTGGCCTCATCTAGGAAGGTTTTGACCTATGATCTATTCTGAGCATTTATACTGATAAACTATGTGAGAAATAAGATGGTTTTCTGTTTTCCCTGTCTTTCATTTTCTTACTATCTCATAATTAATCCCCACCACCTTCTTAAAAACCAAACTCCTGTTCATTTCCATAGCTTAGGAGGCTATCCAAATTACAACTCCTGAAAACCTAGAGCCTTATTGTGTTACTACCTGTGAACATAATAATTTTGTGTGTTTTTTCTACTTCTAGTATATCCATGTTGACTTTATTCTGCAGACCCAAATTAACAAGTCTTCTAAGGCCCGCATCTCCAAAGTGTGAATTTCTGATCATCAATGTAAAATCCCTTGAAGATTAAACAATTCTATCCATAAAAACATGCAATGTATGGAGTTCGCAAGTACAGGAGATAGCATAGCACTCTGAGAACCCCCATTTGTTTTGGGGTTAGACACAGGCCTCTGTGATAATGCACTTAGCAGCCTAGCTCTGTCACACACATGGACTATATGCACAAGCCATTCTCTGAACACTGTACCTAACAGCCTCAGATCCTGATTTAACTTGTTTTGGAGGCATGCTCAGTGAGATACAACTTTACCTACTTTTAACTTTTGAGGGAGGGTCTCCTATATACTTACTATGCCTATGTATAATTGAGAAGAAAGATACACAGTAGGAACAATATATGTATAACTTAATCTACCAGTCAAAATAGAAAACCACCTAAGCCATGCCCCTTAGTAACTGACTCCTCCTCCCCTTGGACCCCATGAAATGAAATGAGTAATAATCAGAGCCTTTGGGGACCCTCACTTACATGGTCACCACCAAAGTAGATATCATCTAACTCTATCACCTGCACCATCATTTTGCTTCAAATAACATTTGTCTTGCTTGTTCTGTAAATCTCTGTGAGTCTGGTTTTCAATACTTCGGGTAAGAGACCAAGAACTTGGAAACACTGGACACAGCTGTGGGTGATGGTGTGAACCACCAGTGAACCATTATCAGAAGTGTATTTCCTTCCTAGTTGGGCCCTGGGGCACATGGCTTGTAATTTTAGCTGCTTGGGAGTCTAAGGCAGGAGAATTTCAAGTTTAAGTCTTTTGTCTGCATAAAATGAGTTCAAGGCCAGCTTAGGTAACTTAATGAGATTCTATCTCAAAGTTAAAAAGCAAAAAGGTGACTGGACATACAGTTCAGTGCTAGAGTGCTCATTGAGAATGTACAAAGGTGTAAGTTCAAGTGCCAGCACTGTCAAAAACAAAAATAAGAATAAACAAACAAAGGATGCATACCTGCCCCAAATCCCAGCACTTGGGAAGCAGGAGGATCAGAAATTCAAAGATAGTATGGGATATGTAAGACTGTTTTTTTAAATAAAGAATAAATTCTGAAGTCAAGTCAAAGGGCCCATGTTTATGACTGTATATGTATATATGTTAGTTATATCTGTGTCAGCAATACCTATCTACAGCTCTATAACTAGAAACGTCTATCTAGGAGAGATGAACTGAAAATATTGAGTTAACTTGGAAGACTTCCATTCTAGTTGTCTGTTCTAACCCTCTAGATGATGTCATCTGAATTTCTTCTTTTCATTTTTTGATGTTACATTTCCCATCTAAGGTAATTATTGCTGCAGAGTGAACTATGACATGATTACTTTTACTTATTACATACATTCTATTGCTCTTCTATGGCTCACGTTGTGGTAGCTAGAGGAACATGACATGTTATGATAATAATGTCTATACTAAATAATAATGATGATGATGATAATGAATAATAATAGTAAGCAAAAACTAAACCCTGTGTCACAACCTTAGGAACTTCATTACAGCAAAGAAATATCTGGTTACATTTTACCTGCAGGGATGTGACTTAGAGTTAACCATGTCTACATTCTTTAATTATGCAGTTCTTTCTCTTTTTGACAGAGTTGTTGGGTAGCAAACACACAAAAACCACTCTGAAAGCTCAAGGCAGTATTTTCTCTGCTGATTTCTTTAATAAAATATTGAAGAAGAAATTTAAATATAGAATAGTGCAGTATTCTAGGTTTTCCTGATACCTATGCATTCTTAAATGCAAGAGGGAAAAAGGCTACCTGGTTGATACTTTTAGTCCTTAATGACATTTCCATATAGAATGTTTAATGATTTGTGTCTTCCAACTGTATAGTTAAGAATTTAAGTAGCAGGCTCTACTAATAATGATTTTTTTTTTTTTACTAGTGGTATGTGCCAAAGTAAAACCATAACATGATGATTCACTTAAGTATGTTTTATGAATTCATGTGATGGGTGATTCCATTCTTTTGTGCACTACAATACAGAAGCACATATTAACAGCCATGGGAACAGAATATAAAGAGAATATTTATCATAATAGTGATTGTCATATATTACCACTACTCAAGGGAGGAAACATCTAGATAAATCTATAAGAAAGGAAGGGATATGCCTTATTTTCCCAGATATATGAGATACTTTTATAAACAACAAAAAAATAGCTTGTTGGGCTTTGCTACACCATTAGAAAAATCTGATGAAATGGGATGTCTTACAAATTTTCTCACGATTTCAACGCATGAAGCAGTTAGTAGTTTCATGTTTCTACATTATACAATAGAGTACTTATTTAAGTGAGAGAAGCTGATTATAGAACCCTTTCCTGTTTCCTGCTGTGGAGAAAACCACAGCATCTGTGCATGTGGAGCTCACATTGCTGCATCCTTAAGAAATAATGTTGGAGAGCTGATTAGGGGCAGGGAATAATGGTGGGATTAGAAGCTGATACTCAAGGTCAAGTCTGGTTTGAAGGGACATCCACTCTGGCTAAATTTTCTCATCTGCTTTGGGCTGTAATCAGATGTCTCTAGAGAGTATTAACTCTAGAGATAAAATTGTAAATGATTCAAGTTTTGAAGAAAAAAATATCAGAGAAATCATATTGTCTAACTATTCAGTCAGTTCACAGGACGCTTGCCCAATACTTTCCACATAATGTGAATGTCACATTTCATCTCTAAATGGAGACAAACTAGAGATGGTGAATCTAATTATGTCCCAGGGTCAAGTTGTCATAGGTGTTCGTACTCTGGAATGACATAATGTACTCTCTACTAGTCTGTGACTTTGTTCTGTAACCCACACCTACCGTAGTTACAATGTCTGTCTCCAGCGGCCCTTCCTTTCATTCTCTAAATGAAAATGCTACAAGAAGAACTCCTTTTCAAGCTCTTATGACTGCTTTGCTCTTGCCTGGAGTACATTTACTACCTAGTAACGTGGCATCTTCTCTAGTCTTGGGTGTGTATCCAACACACCACTTATGTCATTACCAGAGAGGGTTAAGTGGCTGCTCAAGCTCCAGCTCCAATCCCACCACAGAAAGTAGCCCTCAAAATATTCCTCATTCTGTCCCCAGAATTCACTCTCCATCTCTAAACACTTGCCTATTAAATGCGTGTTGAATTAATTTCTCATTTTGATTTTTAAATGGAAATATGCATATGGTGTCTCAGTGGATTTTGTGTGTGCACAGGGTTCAACTTAATTCTCTGCTGTTGGTTGGCACTTCGCCCTGTCTGCTGAACACACTTCAGGGGAATTTTATGCACTTAGTGCAGGCAAAGCATCTGGCACAAACACAAACTATTATTTTTTTCTCTGGGAGGAAGCTTATCACGAACCACAAATTGTGCTATTTATGAGCACTCTCTTTGCATAGAATGTAGCCAAGAGATAATTTGGAGATGGTTTGCTTTTAAAAATTTTTAGTGAATAACAGCTTTTTTTTTATTTCCAGGAAATGCACTGGGTAATTGCAATGATGGCTTTACATTTTAAAGGTTATCTAGAACACTAACTTCTTTCAAATACACAGAAAATTTCAATACTTGAAAACTATTAATATAGACTGTTTCATGCCCAAAACTATGGAGAAATTATGACAGTAATAATTGGTTTTCTTCCCTCTACATCCCCATAGTAATTATCTCTTATATTTCCTGAAGAGACGTGTCTAGAGGAGAGATCCGTCTCCATACTTCATCAACCAGGAAAGAGTTCACCTGACAGTGTTGTGGGATTCCTAATGGGAAATAAATGAATCCAATTGTTTTTTCGTTGTTTAATTCCTTTTCCTAATTATGTGTATCCATGTGTGTCTGTGTGGGGGTATGTGAATGGGAGTGAAATTGCCCATGGATGCCAGAAGGAGGCACCAAATTCCCTGGAGCTAGAGTTACAGCTGGCAACCAAATTTGAGTCCCCTGGAAGACCAGCACGCTAGAAGAAGCAAGTGCTCTTAATCTTTGAGCTGTCTCTCTAGGGGAGTGATTTTCAACCGTGCTAAACTTGCGACCCTTTAACACAGTTCCTCACGTTGTGCTGATACCAAACCATAAAATTGTTTTGTTGCTACTTCGAAACAGTAATTTTGCTACTATTATGAATCACAATATAAATATCTGATATTCAACCCAAAAGGGGTCATGACCCATAGGTTGAGAATCACTGTAAGTCTAATCCCTCCAATTGTTCTTTAAGAACTCTTGTCCCAAACACCAGTCTCAAAAGTGTGCAATTATCTGTAAGAACTTTGAGGCCTTCAGAATGATAGTCTGTATTTCATCCAGATGTTTTGTCAGCATTGAACACCATGTGGGGGTCTCTGGAGCATTTTGGTATTGTATAAAAAGGTGATGAGCTGCTATCATAGATAACCCCCAAACCCTGCATTCCTGTGGGTGGAGTTCATGCATATTCATTTTTTTTCTAGCTGTTCATTTATTTACAAAGGATCCACTGCACAGTTACTGTGAACCAGACATAATTATAGTATGTGGTCTGGAGATTACAGATGAAGTCTAGGCTGCTGCTAAATTGGGGAATTAATCAGCAACAGATGGTTACTGAAGTCCCTGAGAAATGCCATTTGTAAGACAAATTAAAGATATTTTTCTGTTTAAACATTGAAACCAATCCCCGGTCAGCTGCAGCATTTAAATGAATGAACTCAGACTCCAGCTGACAGTTATGTGGCTACATATTTACAAATCTTTCAGCAAGCTAAAGCATGCTTCAGCACTTAGCTGCTTTGACAAAAACCTTTCCTTAGAGGGCAAGTGTTTTTGCCCTTGATTTTCACATGTCAGCCATAGTAAATCCTCTTCCTTTCAGCCTAACACCACCGTAAGTTAACTAGAAAAACAAAACAAAACAAAACACATTTGTCCTTGCTGAGTAGAATGCAGTGGCTCAGCATTTGGTCTTTGGAGGCCAATTTCAAACTATTAAACATCCATCATTAGAACGGTGAAATGGACTGGGCAAGGTCCAACTATAGGAGGCTGCAAGGAGGTGTCCTCAAACCAGGCAGGAAGGCTGTTCTCTCAGAGTTCAAATTGAACCAGATGAAATTAGCCTTTTGAAGACACCTTATTAAAGGGCAGGTCAGAAGCAGAAGGCATGCTAGGAACACTAATGAAGGGCTGACTGAATGCAGGATGGGTGACAACTTCATGAATATTATTAACATGTCTGAAATAAGGCTGTGCTTGCCGAATAGATCTCACCCTGGCACCAGAGGAGGGAATTTAAAGACATGTGGGCCTTTTTCTCTGCCCCTGATAAATACAGGAGGAGAAACCACCAACTGATCTTATCAGCGAGTATGACTTCTGCTTCAGTTTCTTCTGACTCAAAGGGCAAGGGGCTAGTTGGTAAAGAATAGCTTTTCCAAGCTATATAAATAGAAGTTTTAAAACCCTTGTGGGGGTGAAACACTGGGAAAGCTTCTGTCGCTGTGATATGAGTCAAAGTCAATGCAGTCCTCACGATGGGAGATATTAATAACAGAAGCATAGTGGTTGGTTTAATCAAAATTTGGCATAAGATGGCTACTCAATGACTTCGGTAAAACACCATCTTGGTGTGTAGATCTGATGAGGAGGGAAGTCAGATAGCTGCCTCACTAGACAAAAAGACTTTGTACTCATGGGAAGAGGCTGTGTGAGCAACCAGGAAGGCCTTTCTGCTCAGATGTCTTTCAGCCTCTCCATGCAGCACGCCTTTCCCCAGGAATGAGCAGGACTCAGTGGGAACTAGAGGACCTTAGGATTGATTCAGGACCAGCTGTGACCCAGAAATATTGGGAGAAGGTTGAAATAATTCTAGATTTGTATGACTGCTTTTGGTAAAGAAGTTTCTGGTTTCTATGACTAATTCTAGTTTCTATGACTTTCATTGAAGAACAGAAATTCTAAAGTCAATGGCCTGCTTTTAAGGAAGAAAAAACAAGGGGAAAAGCTGGGGACATGGTTGCTTGTGAGCCCCTTTCCTTCCATTGAAAGTTGTCAGCATGCCATGGACCATGTTTGATTGATGGGTTGGTTGGTTGAATGTTTATTTCAGTGCTGGGGCTTGAACCAAGTTCTTGTCTGTGCTAGGCTAGGCCTGTACCATGGAGCTAACTCCCCTGCCCAAGGCATTGTATTCTAAGGCATCCTCTTCTGGACCCTAGGAACAGCAGTAATTGCAACACTTAAGCACCCTCATTCCACAAATGAAGGAATAATATCCAAACTACAGCTTCATACAAACCCTAAAACTAAGGCTTTTGCTCTATTTGTTTTTCAAATCTTCAAAGGCTGGTTTTCAGTTTTTAAATTGCTTTATTGAAGGTATATTCAGTGCTTTGGGGACCAAAACCAGGACTAAGTTTGTTGGGTTTTAGTAGTATTTGAAATTAGTACTGAAAAGTAAATTAGAAAAAAAAAAAAAAAACTTTCTCTAAACACTAATTAATAAATTTTGATTTTGTAAATATTAAAAATACAACATACAACTGCTTATAATATTTAGTGAGTCTCTAAGTTGTTTCACCAATGTCAAAGTACATTTAGCAATTAATATACTTTTATATTTTCGTGACTACATTAAATACAGGAGCGTTCTCAGCCATGCTTGTTAATATTACCACTTTCACTGTTTAAACCAGCAAATGATTTTTCCCCTTAGGCATATATTAACAATTTACTTTTTGCAGACAGTACACAAATATGATTAGCTTCACAAATTACTCTTTATTCTGTTACTGGTAAGTAATTTTTATATTATAGCAGTGTAAACAGATGCTATTTTCAACTACATATCCAGCTCTAGTGAGCTAATTTAATGTGTTAAAACAACAAAAGAACTTCAGGAATGATTCAAGGAGTCAAGCCACAGGGAACATTGAACATAAAGTCTTTGAAAATATTCTAAGATTCAGTTATCACTAAAGAATCATAGAGCCCCTGTTCTTTGAAATTCACTGGTAGCTGGGTAGTCACCTCAGAGGCTGGTACTTCAAATGTCCAAGCAGAAAAGCTCCATAGATGCTGTTCTTTACTCTCCCCTTCCCTCAAGCTTGAGATGTCTGTCACTGCTCTAAGTTGAAGACCTGATTTGTTTATTTTTTACATTCTTTCATTTGAATACTTATGTACTCTACAAATGTTTCTAGCCTGGAGCATCCCAACATGGAAACAGATTATTGTAGAAGTAGACAATGGAAAGAGATGCACAGATGTAGCCTTGGAGATAGGACATACACCTGAAGAATGGGGCATGATGGAAGCCAAGAAAGGAATCCCAGAAGGGCAATGGCCACAGCCATTATGCCAGACAAATGGAGGGGACAAAAAGAATTGTCATGTCCAGAGAAATGTTATGTTGCCAGAGACTCTGATTCAGGACAGTGCAGTCTAATGCTAATGAGCTGCCTTGAAAAGGGATTTGAGAAAGCTAAGCAATGGAAGAAGTACCCAAGAGCTTGGTCACTGACCTGTTAAGTGGAGTGGCCTCCCGAAGCCAGTACTCTGTCTTAATTTCCCTGCTGAGCTGAGCATTATTATTTAATCCTACATATATGTACTTCTAAATTACAAGCATTAAGAAAAAAAGCTGTGTTTGATTCTATCATTTGTGATTGTACAAACATTAAAGAGTATTTTTAGAAACATTACTCAATATTTTAACTCTTTTTAAAAGTCTGTAGCATAAGAAATAATAAAAGTTCAAATAATGAAAACAAATAATGAAACATGAGCTAACCATCCAGTGGGAACTTACAGATTGTCAGATAAGTGTTTTTCCATGAGAAGACATTTAATGGGCATTTAATATCTATTTTGGGTAATAATTATGCAGTATGATACAAGGTAAACCATATAAGTGATTTTGTTCACTTATTAAAGTATTTCTTCAAAGTTTCTCTATTTGAACAAGATTTCTTTTCTATTTCCTCATGATACCTATGTTAGTTAAAGTAGCTATACCTTGGCATAAGCTACAAAATGAAGACAACTCCCAACCAGGCCTCTCGTTGCATTCAAATATCCATAATGAAAATGTTAACCTCAAGAGCTGAATTTCTCTCATGGCTGCATTTCTATTGAGAACATATCATTAGGTGATTTGGTATACTGATTTATCAGTTACTTCAAAACTCAATGTGTTGTTTGTTTTGTTTTGACTTTGGTTTTTCGAGAAAGAATCTCACTGTGTAGCCCTGGCTGCCCTGGAACTCACTTTGTAGACCAGGCTGGCCTCAAACTCAGATCTATCTGCCTGCCTCTGCCTCCCAGTTGCTGTAATTAGAGGCAACCCCACCACCACTTGGCCCCCAAAAAGTATGTAATCAAATCTTAATCCAAATGAATACCATTAATCTTAGGCTTTCTCTGTAGATGAGGATGTTAAGATAGCAACCTGCTGGTTTTCAGTATTCCAATGCCTATAATGGAAATGACTTGCCAAACCACCAAAAACACATGCAGCAGCACTGCCTGAAAACCAAATGCCCAAGGCAGGAAGAACACAAAAAGTCAATAGAACAAACTTCTGGATTCTTTCAGCCTCCCCAGCTTGGGAGCTATTTGTTGTAACACAGAACAAACTTTTGGTTTATGGAGGATCAAAGAATATACAAGTGTCTTAATAATGATACTAGTAACTATAAATATTTGCCAACTGTATATTCATGTGCATGTAAAAGGATGGTCTGTAAAATTCATAATTTCTCTCAAAATTGGATTTTATTATTACTATTTAAGAGATGAGTAAATTGGTTTTCAACATAAACAGTTCTCCTGGGGTCCATATGGAGTGAACAAGAGCAAACATTGGAATCAAGTCTCCCTGTCTCCAAAGCTCATTGAATCACAAATAATATGCAGAGCTATATCTTTATGTAAATATCCAATAAAATAAAATCTGGATCCAGGGAAAGTAAAGAGAACATTCTGGTTTTTTTTGTTGTTGTTGTTGTTGTTTTTATTTTTGTATTGTTTTGGTTATTGTTTGTTTATTTTAAGTTCCACTCTGAAAATGCCCATATCTCAAGAACCAAACAGGAAGGAACTATTGCTGGTTTCTATCGCTCTCCTCTATGTTGGCACATAGCCAGATCATACTCCTCCATGGGGTAGGTGGCTATGTACTTGCTGCTAGAAGGGATCTGCAACACACTAGACTCCCATTCATTAAAATCTCCCAGCACAGTTTTGCTTCTTCTTTTCTGTTTCTGTTCATTGATGAAGACAAGCACAGTCCTTGTATACAACTCAGTACCCAGTACTCAATCAATTAAAGCGGGAGGAACATTTGAAGCCAGTAGACCCAAACAGCTTGGGAAAAATAGCTAGATCCCACATCTAAAAACAAACACAGAAATCACAAGATGGTAGGTCAGGACTCCACCAAATTCGATGTACATACTGTTAGTATATATTGTTAGATATACTAACAAATCAAGAATATTAATTTTAATTGTGTTGTAAGCAAATATTAGTTTTGGGGAGTTATATAAGCAAAATCTTTTTAGATCATTAGAGGCATTATGCATCTAGCTCATTAGAGTTATTATCTATTGGTTTGTGTAGCACACAGTTACATGATGTTCACAAATACGTTTACCTAATATTCAAATAAACTTATATGAGCAGAGAATTCCCAGACATGTCATCTAAATGAAGCATCAAAGTGCTCTGAAAATCTACAAGTTCCATGGCATTAACAAACAAAGGACTAGGCCTGTCTTTTCTGGGGCCTCTTTGGGTGCTTCTTTCAATAGGCTGGAGTAAAGCACACCCACATGAGGTGCTGGACCACAGGACTGAGCAGACTCAGATGACTCTTCCAGCACTTCTTTGTTAATTCTTAAGCTGGCACTTGCCTGGTATGATTCACATAACCAGCTTCCAGAATGTTCTTCAGAAGAAGCAGAACACAGTGGCAGGGTCTTCTCTGCACTGAGTCAAAGCCAGGAAATCTCTTCCACACTTCATCAGAACAGGTTGTCAATGTCTCCCCAACTGTGACAGACTAAATCAAAAGACCCTGCTTCTTTGTGAGGAAACTAAGAAATAACATGTGAAAATGACTCAAGATATTAATATAGCAGATGTCCCCAAATAACTACAAATTTTATTCCAGGAAGTTTTCAAATACAGCTTTCCTACACTTCCTGGCTCCTAACATTTCTCCTAACATCGTGAGAAAATACAAAACAGAAATTCACACATGCATCTTTATACATAAAATTACTTTGAGAGAACACAAAGATAATCTCTGATACTTGTTTTCATTCTTATCTAATTGTTATCTATGGATATCATATTCCTTTGGTAAACAGCTGTTTAATTTTCTGTCCTTCCAGTGAAGAAGAAACATTGCTTTGGAAAGGGTATCTAAATATAAAAAGGTCCACGTCTTTATATCAATGCTTCATTGGACCCAGAAGTTTCTCTGAGCTTAGTGTTAGCTTCTGAATCTGCTTCTAAGGGAAACCAAATGAGTTTTCAGATAGAGTGATGCGGAGGTGAAACTCGGACCTTTGCTGGGGCTGGCTGACCTGGACACATCACTCATTCTCCACACCCCTTTTTATTTGCAGCATCATTCCAGGAAGTGGGGATCAAATCAGAGGATCAAAATCCCCACGTATCCAATAAAAACAAAATCTGAGTTTTATCTCAGATCTTTCATTTATTTACTCCTTATTTAATTTCTCTTTAGAACTCCTTTGTGGAAGGAATGACTTTCTCTGTATCAATTTTCAGATTCCTGACCTTTAGAAAACCTCAACTATTTGTCTCCAATCAACTCTAACTTAAGGTATAAGGAGAAGGAAAGAGAAGTAGTCTCATAAAGACACATTTTTAAAAATGGCATTAAGAATGTCTGAATGATAATGTACACAGGCTGCAATGAAAGAGACCCTCAGGGGCAACATGAGTTAGCTTTGTAGTATTTGATTCTAAGGAACCTCAGAACTCTCTATCTAGGGTACACCTCATGCGTGAATGATCTAACGTTACCTGTCCCTGCTGTTGTTGTACCCAAAGGAGAAGAGAATGAAAGGAGGTACAGAGGCGGCACTGAGAGACACCCCTGGGATGTTCAGAGACCCAGAGAATGGCATAGCATAGTAGGAGATTCAGGAAAAGATGGCTGGAAGGAAGGATTCTATTTCTCACCAGAGGGGATGAAGGCCAACTTCATGGATAGACAGAGAACTAGAGAGGAAAGACCAAGTGGGGAGTACACACATTGATCTCATGTGCTGTCTCCACTCCCTGCAAGGCTCAAGACCTTTCCAACCTATGATGGTCAGCAGCACACCTTTAGTCTTAAAAGTTTTCCTAGGAGCCTAGGAGCCCAGTAGTGGTGATGGTGGTTGTGGTAGTGGTGGTGGTGGTGGTGGTTGCACACCTTTAGTCCCAGATCTCCATAGGCAGAGGCCAGTGGATCTCCAAGTTCAAAGCCAACCTGGTCTACAGAGTAAGTTCCAGGACAGCCAGGGCTACTCAGAGGAACCCTGTTAATTTTTTCTAGGAAATGTTTCTTAGCTTTGTGTCACACAGAATAAAGAGAGCCGCTCTGCTATATGCAGAGCCTGGGAAGGTTCTAGACTTCTCATATACATTAATAGGTCTCCTCAGATGATAGCTCAGAACCTTTCAGCAGGAAGGATGGGGACATGGATTTTTCTCATTTTCCCTTCAGTTTAAACATTATAAGCCATTATCATGTTACATTTTACAGAATCAATGAGCAGGTTACAGTGCTTCAGAAAGATTAATTTGTATTTCTTTTTGAACATTGAAATCTTCCCCAAAGTAACTTATAAAGAGAGAATGAATGCATTTTTTCAAAACATATACAAGATCAATATTTCATTACGAAGTAAATAACACGTCTGTTGTTTTTGCTTTTAAAATCAAGTGATGGGCTGACTAACAAAAATTTCATTACAACTCCCACTTCATTTCCTCTGGAACTTAGATTCATGTCACATTTTTCCAGGACTTCTCAAAAACCAGGAAACAAAAATCACAGTTCACATTGCAAAAGCAAACACCTTCCCTTCTACAGAGGCTACAGGAAGGTGCTACATTTAAGAAAATACAAGGATCTGGTGATTTAAGGGCAAGCCACCAGTTCCAGGGGCACCACTTTCTCACATGGACTTGTGATATATTCAACTATGTGCCAAGTTAAGAGCTGTGCAGAGGGAAAGTGTGGTGATATATCGTGTACCCTAATAAACGTAAATGGGGATCAGAGAAGCAGAGCAAGCCACAACCAACCTCACCTCCGCAACTTCTCAGCCGATCTTGTTTCCTCAAACTGAATTCCCCTGAGGGTCTCAGTTGAACTGCTGCTTAGTGCCTGTCTCCTCAAGCCTTATATACCTTTCTCTATCTAGCTATATCACTTCCTGGGATTACAGGTGTGTGTGTGTGTATGTGTTTGTGTGCACTCGCGCGCGTACACATACACACTTTCCAAGCAGAGGCATCAGACCTCAAATGCTGGGATTAAAGGTGTGTGCTGCCACTGCCTGACTCTGTTCCCAGTGTGGCCTTGAACTCACAGAGATCCAAACAGATCTCTGCCTCCCAAGTGATAGGATTAAGGGTGTGTGCCACCACTGACTGGCCTCTTTGTCTAATCTTGTGGCTGGTTCTGTCCTCTGGTCCCCTGATAAGTTTTATTGGGATGCACAATGTATCACCACAGAAAGGAACAATTAATGTTTGTTTGTTTGTTTCTTCTTGCATCAACAGTGTCACATTGTGTTTTGCTGGCACTAGAACTGCATAGAACTTTAAAAACAAACAAACAGAGGCCAAAGTACCAGAAGGTGGTATTCAGGCTTCTGGGGGAGAAATAATAATGATCTTATCCATTGGACCCGAATACTGCAATACTGACTTTCTAAGCAAGATGTGCCTGCTGGTACAAATTGGCATGCCAGTTATGGCAGTAGATAATCACTTTCTGTTAGATCTGAGGTCTCCTCTGCAGATGGGAATTCATGTCTGAAATTGTAAATATGGTCAACGCCTATGGTTAGAGTTGAAGCACTAATCTACTTTTATTTTGCTAAACAATTATGTTGTCAAACTGCTTTATATATATATATATATATATATATATATATATATATATATATATATATATATATTTATAGATCTGTGTTTTATTCCCAACCTTGGTTTTGTTTTGTTTTTACACAGGTAGTAGTTAATAAAGAAGCTCAAAAGTGTTCAAAGCGATTAACTGTGAGTGCACCTGTGCATGGGACAATCTCTAATCTCCTACCTCAAGGCACAGAGGACATCAAGGAAGAGGAGACGGAAAGACAGAGAATGGAAAAAAAGTGCTATGAAATGTCATCTGGGCATCACACAGCTGTTTCACACATGAACCCATAGCAGCTGTAGTTACCTGCACAAGATAAAGCCGGTTAAGAAGTCCAGCATGGGGGAAGAGGGGCTATAGGGGCCACCTCCCTAGCTGAGGTCAATGACTCTTAGAGTAGGAGGAGTCACTTTTCCTGGGAGATGTGGTTGATGGTAGGTCACTCCTGCCTTGATGGGTGGCCCTCGACCCATATGCTTAGTGGTAGCACTATTGTAAGAAAAAGGACATGAATGTAGAAGGAAGATGTGTTGGAAGTAGGCCCAGTGAGAAGTGGAAGAAAGGAGATAGTAGAAATATTCAAGACACACTGTACGCACATGTCAAATTTTCAAAGGCAAATAAAACATACTGTTTTTAAAAAAGAAAAAGTAAATAAATGCTTATGATTTATCTTTGCTTTCTTTCTTTTTTTTTTTTTTTGAGACAGGGTTTCTCTGTGTATCCCTGGCTATCCTGGAAACTTGCCCTGTGGACCAGGGTGGCCTCAAACTCAGAAATCTGTCTGACTCTGCCTACCGAGTGCTGGGGTTAAAGGAATGCACCACCACAACCAGGCTTGTCTTTGCATTCTTAACATCTATGTATAATATCTGTTACTATTATTCATCTATTAAAATAAATACCAGGACACTACAAAGTTTTCCCATAAAAAAATAAAACCAGATGACAAAGAAATAAAAATATATAATCTGACAAGAAGTAAAAGTGTCCTTGTTTACAAGTTATATGATGGGATGTACAGAAAACCCAAAAGAATTGAAGCACAAAGCCATCCAAGAAATAAGATTAGATTAGAGTCTGACTGTGGGAGTCTACTGTTTTCCTATGCACTAGCAATTAACAAGGAGAACTTGAAATTACCAACAAAAATGGAATACTTAGCTAATAGTCCAGTAAGCTATGTATAAGATTTCTAAAAGCAAAGCTATAAATTACTATTGAAAGAAATCAAACAATAATTGAACTATTGAAAAAGTTCATGTATATTGATAGGAAAAGTTGACAAAGTCAGGATGTCAATGTGTCCCCATTTCATGTATAGTCAATGCATTGGAAATTAAAATCTTCCCAAATTATCATGTAAATACTAAAAACCTGATCTTAAAGCTTAATATTGAAGGGGGGAAAACTTAAAAAAATCCCATAGAGTGACTGATACTAGCAAACTTAAAGGCTTACTGCAAAAATAAAAGGCAATGTGTTATTGCTGAGAGAAGAGACAACTAGGTCTATGAAACACAATGGAGTCCAGAAGTAGGTCAACATAAATACAATCAACTGACCTTTGACAAGTTATTACAGACAGCAGATGATCTGGGAACAACTGTACATTCACACACAGAAAACAAATCTAGACATTATATCCTAAGAAAAAGCTGAAGATGGAGCATAGATCAAAATGCAAAGCATGAATGTTCTATAAGACAGCACAGAAGAAAATCTAGATGACCTCAGGTTTGCTGCTCAACTTGCTAAATACCAAAGGAATGCCAGTTAAAAGAAAGGATTGAAGAACTGGCTTCATTAAAATAAAAAAAAAGTTATTGCTTTATAAAGGACACTCTTAGGAGAATAAAATGTCACATAATAGACAGGGAGAAAATAATTACCTAAAATTTTGAAAAGACACATCATTAGAGAAGATATGTAGATGGACAGTAAGAATGCCACACTTCACCAGGAAAATGCAGAGAAATGCAGCCCTGCGATACCACTGAACACATCCCAGAATACTCACACTCTAATATCCATAGTAGTGAGTCTGAGATAACGACTTGGTGTATAGAAGTCCCTGTCCATTGCACATGATGATATAAAATGGCACAGATATTTTGGAAAATAGCCACTTTCTTCCATATATATATTCTTATCATACAATCTAGTAGTCATGTTCTTTGGTATTTACCCAAAAGAAATGAAAACTTACATACACACAAGAACCTATATGCAGATGTTTATAGCAGCTTTATTCACAATTGCCAAAATATATTAGAGATCAAGACTGCCTTCAGCAGGTAAACTACTACTCTGACATATCTACCAGGTGGAATTGTACTTGGTGATGAAAGTGAATAAGCTACCAAGCCTTAGAAAAGAAAACCTAAATGTGGACTATTAAGAGGAAAATCATCTGAAAAAGTTATAGCCTATATAACTCTCATTATATGGCCATCTAGAAAATGCAGAACTATGGAGCTATGGAGACAGTAAAGAGATTAAGGGCACCAAGAGTCACAAGTGTGAGAAGGATGAACAGGAATAACACAGAGAACTGTTCAACTGTCAGACTGCTCTGTGTTACTATAATGGTGGATATTTGTTGCAACAAACTAGTTGCAACTCTCTTCCTGTATGACCCTGGGAGAGAAGGCTAATGCACGTCACTGGCATCGATACCAACAATGTGGGAACAGAAGCTGTGGCAGTAAGAGTTAACTCTCCACCAGAGCACTAGATTCCACTAGAATCACCTGGGAAAAGGTTTTTTTGGGCAAACCTGTCAGGGATTATCCTGATTGCATTAGTTAAGAAGAGATGAACAGATTGTTGTTGGTGGGTGAGATCCTTGATTACATGGAAAAAGTGTGCTGAGAAGCAAAATGCCTTTGTTGCTTCTTAATTGTAGATATAATATAACCAATATATTAAGTGCCTATTACATTGAGTTCTTTGCCAGCCCGGACTGTACCTGTGAACATAATAAACCTTTCCTCTCCTAAGCTGTGTTTGTCAGGGTATTTTGCCACATCAACAGGAAAAGAAATCAAAACAGAGACTCACAAGCTGTAACACAAATGCCACTCACTATATTGAGGGATGTCGATGTCAACAGAGACTTCACAAGTTCCATTCATTACTGTGCACTTTAAATCATGCTAAATAATTTTGCATGTACAGGAATTATATATAGAGAGAAAAACACATAATCATACTGTGGTTCAATTTTCAATTTTATGAGGCATCTTTGTATTATTTTCCATAATGGCTGTATTAAATTATATTTCAATAAAACACATGAAAGTTCCCATTAATCTAAACACTCAGAATTTGTGTGTGTGTGTGTGTGTGTATGCCTGTGTTTATGTGTGTGTGTGTGTGTGTGTGTGTGTTGCCTTGAAGTCACAGCCATTCTGGCTAGAGTGGCATGATACTCTGATGTTTGATCTTGTAGACACTGAGAATAGCATAATGGTAATGGAGCTGGGAAGAGTGGGAGTGGGCTGGGGTGGGAGGAGTTCACTATTGGTTACTATGTATAAGGATAAGTTCTAGGGTCCTAGTGCACAGTACAGTTAATATGTAAAATGGGTGTGTATCAAAATACTAAAGGAGAGAAAGTCCAATGCTGATACCAGACACATTGATAAGACAATGGATATGACAATTACCCTATATGGATCAATACAAAAGTATTCACAAATTAAATACTATTAATATCCTTTAAAAGTATAGAATTCCTAAGTTTCAATACTAAAAAAATAAAAAAGACTTAAAGGTGTTGGTTTTCAATTAATGCCCTGGGATAAAATGTACCTCCTTCTCTGGATGTAGTTCTGTTTGTCCAGGATAGAGAACTGTGAAATTATGAGAGTATGTTTAGACTGCAGGTGGCAGACAGGAAACATAGGAAGTACCAGTATCCTTAGTGAGCTTGTGAGTTCTTGAGATAGCCCTAGAATGAAACTACCCTTCAACTCAGTGCCATACCATTATAAACTCTTGCTCATGAAAAAGCAAAGCATTTCATGTGTCCAATGTACGGCATAATGGTTGAGAAATAAGTAAGTGAAGAGATGAATGTGGGCAGCACAATGTATACTAATGAATAAAATAAATCTCAAAAATGTTGGTCTATTCAATATTACATTTAACTGGAGAAAGATTTCTAGTAGATTATACCACTTAACATGAAAAATTCTGCTTTCCTTCTGCCTCGAGATTACAAAATTCAATTAGAAACAAACCACTTAGAAGAGAAGTCATCTAAACACCATATCTGAAGTAAATGCAAACTTCACCTGCACAGAGGTTTCTACACCTCGGCTCATGCTATGAAACTCTGAGCAAGTAGATTGCCATGTGTTTCCCTACTCATGTTGCTCCCATACGTCTCTTCAGCACACACTGTGGTGACTCATTACTTTCTCCAGCTACACTGTTCTATCCTAGGTCTTTTTAGATTGAAGAGCATTCTTAAGTTATGAAAGTAAAAGAGATTATGAAAGGAAATAGGCTAATACATTTATGATCTGGCTCTCCAAATATCACTTGCTTTTGGACTCTAGGCAACTGCTCAAATTGGTGAGGAGATCTAGGGGTTAAACAATTTGTGATTCAAAGCCTGAGTCTGGGATCCATCAAGTTTGTTATAATCACGACCATAAATCTGAAAGTTACGCACAAAGCTGCAGTGACAAACAAGGCCACAAGCCATCATCATAGGTTCCTAAGATTACGAATAGGCTAGCAGACACACAGTGAGTGAGTGAGCAGATGCCCTCGCCTACAGTCTGAGCTCTAAATCTTTCCAATGGACTGAGAAATAAGCACTTCACCATTTAACACAAACCGAGGACTCACTTAATCATCTGCAGTATGGGGAACTGCTGACGTGAGAACCTCCCACTTAGAAAACCACTAGTGCCAACCACGTGCAGACCAGAGGGGATGACAGCTTTGCCCATGATTACAGTCTCATTTGAAAACAAGAAACAATTCTCTTTGAGGAGCATTTGGTCACTCAGCATTAGAATTCTAGTCATCTTCAATTCCCATAGAAAGAAACCTTTGGTGAGTCTGACCATGGTCTATAAATTTATTTATAACTTTAGCTATGCCTCTATTATCCATAATATGACTCAAAATGCCAACTGTCTGATACTTGAACCTCAATTCACTCGATAACATTTTCAAAAAAATGTTAGGTCAAGCCTGCATTTATTACATGAGATCTCATGGTTTAGGATTAGAAAGGAAGAAATCCACCTGTCAGTTACCAATAACAGGTATACACTGTTTCTGAAATTAATTTACTTCATCTATGTTTTTTAATAACATCATTAATATGGATGCTTAAAGCTCGCCTGGATAGCAAATTGGCCAGAGGGATAAATTACATTGGCAGAAGTCAATTAACATTCAATTATATTATTGCAGGAAACAGAAGCATGAGATATCTAGTAATCTTTGCCAGAGTAGCTCAGTTGTTCATTTGGAAAGATACTGAGTACATTTTTAACCTATTTTGATACAAATATCAAATTTAAGAAGGAAAGAAATTAATAACACCTTCTAAGATGAGTTGGACATTTTGTTTACAGTATCCCCTTTACCTTCAGAGTGTGTTTGTGTTCTAGTATTATTTTTATTTTACAAGTAAGAACCTAAGAATTTTAGAAGTTAAAAAAAATTAGTTTTCTCAAGATTACACAGCTACATCCTGAGACAAGATCAGCTTGGTCCAAGTTTTTCCATTTCCCAAAGGAGGAACAAATTGTAACATGAAAAATAACTCCTTCATTAGCTGCATTTCACTGTAGATAAAATACACATAGAGAGCTTTGTTCTTTGTGGTTTACAGATGGATCACAAAGTTGTGCAGGCTCTTTCATTAAAACTTTAAGATGCCTCTAACAGACTTAGTATCATCCCCCCACCAGAGACTTACCAAAAGTGGTACAGTTCTCCTGACACTCAAAAATTCTGTAATTAGCTTCAACCTCCCCAGCAGCAGATGATCCTATGCTGACCAGAAATGCAGGGCACTTGAGAGGGGCCTCTGTACATGGTGCTAATTCTGATAGGCACAGCTGGGCAGAGGGGACTTCTTTTCCTAAATTCCATTGCCAAGCTGAATTTCATGATCTTCACTGGCAGATGATCAAATGCAGACTCCTAATTTACAGCCAAGTTATCTCCAACAGCTGTCGAAAGGCAGCATTCAGAATGCAAATGTAGTCTTTCCTCATCTATGGCAAACTGCTGTAATGATGATGGCTTTTCAAGCAGAAGTTTACGAAGCACAGCTTGTGCCCTGTAGTATCACCGAAAAGGCCAAATGTGGCAGCCATTGGCATTGGTTTTCTTTGCCACAGTACCATTCTATGGTGTACTGGACACCTGGGTGCAGAGGGTAAAGGGGCAAAACTCTCTTTCAACTCTTCTTCCTACAGAAATACAATTGAGGTCACAGTCTAAAATGAAGCCTATGTTCAGGTAATGCCTTCTCAGTATCTAAAACTGTATCATTCGGGGCTGGTAGCAGGATGCAACAGTTGGTTAGTTTTGTGATAGAAAAACAGTATGAAGAGCAAGACCTATCATTGGATCCTGCCTCCAAAGAGTAAGAACTCTATACCACATACACTACACATATGAACTGTCAGTGAAGCTGGATTTCCACACGTGCTCCACATTAAATACACAGATCTAAACATTTCAAGTAAGGGTTCACATGTGAGAAAACATTTGATGTTTGTTTTCACAGCCTGGGGGACCTCACTCAGTAGAATTTCTATCCAGTTCCATCCACTTAGCTGCATATGTCACAACTCAGTTTTCTTTATAGCTAAATAAAATTCCATTGAGTATATATATATACTACATTTTCATTATCCATTCGTCAGCCGATACACATTGAGACTGTTTCCATTTCCCAGCTATTATGAATAGAATAGCAAAGAACATGGATAAGCAAGCATCTCTGTAGTTGGATACAGAGTCCTGAGTTTATGTTCTGTAATAGTACAGGTAGATCATAAAGAAGCTCTGTTTCTAGGTTTTTGAGGAACCTCCATACCATACTGATTTTCAGAGTGTCTATACCAGTCTCTTCCTAATTTTATTCATTGTATATAAAAAAAGCATATCCAAGGAAATTCACCTTTAATATGAGGGTTTATCTGGATTTACAGTTTAGACTTTTGCCATATTGTACTTCATCCCCATTGTTTTGTGCCTGTGGTAACATAGCACATTATGGTTGATATACATGGTAAAGGAAGCCTTTTTCTTGTCATAGCCTAGAGTAAAGACAAGCACGTCAGAGTCTCACCAAGGCCACACCCCCAGTGTCCTAGCTTCCTCCATCAAGCCCCATTCTCTAAAGTTCAACCACTTCTCAATAATACCACAGTCTTTTAAACAATCTTTAATACTTCAGGATTTGAAAACATTGAAAATTAAAAGACTAGCAATTCATTTAGCTCCCAGATAACAGAGACCTTCTAGAATGCACAATATGTTAAGAATTCACTGGGTCATTGAACAACTTTGATCCCTCTTTCCAGCTGAATGAAATCTTAAAACACAGCTCAGTGTTTGTTATTAGGAAATTGTTTTCAAAAGGAACCTGGGATTTGAACAATATGTATAAAGATCACATCTTACAATCACTGCCAGAGTTTAGGCCAAGAAAAAAGTCCCATCTGTTCCTATTTTGTTGGGCAGAGAAGCTGATTACTTCAGAATTTCAAATCATTGCAAATAATTATTTTAAAAAGAACATGGAGAAATTGCTCTTGTAAGGAAAGGATTAAAAAACGAAGATTTATCCACCTGGAGAAGTTTTCCAGCCTGGCTTTGCAAACAGCAGAAGAAAATGTTAATTTTGAGCATGTCTAGAAACTCTTCAAAGTACCCTAAGTATTCATGTTTGGGGGATGTTTTCTGTTCCATATAAGCTAATACATAAAAAGGGGGAAAATGTTCCCACTTGTTTGCACGTCTAGGCCTGCCCTTCCCTGATCTTATCACCAGACACCTCCAGTGTGATAATTAATTTTCACTGTGAACTTGGCAGCATTTTCAATCACTTAGGAGACACATCCCAGGAAATGTCTATACATGCATTTCCAGATGTTTTACTGAGAGTGTAAAATACACTCCAAACATGGGCTCCATGTTCATGCTGAATACACACGGGAAAGAAGCCTGATACATATGTTCTCTCCCTTTGACTGTGGACACTATGACAGGCTGTCTCACACTCCCCACTTCTGCCATAGCCACTGCTCTAACCTCTATTACACTCCCCACCATGATGGACTGCACCCTCAGACTATGAGCAAGAATAAATCTTTAGTTGACCTTTCTCAGGAAATTTTAATAGGAAGAACAAAAGCAATTGATAAATCTAGTTTTCTTAGATGCACAGCTCTCTGTATTAGTAATCTACATAAGTCTATTGTACAGAGTGAGGCTTTGATTGGGACAAAACATATGATCCTGGATTTGTTGCCATCACACCTGGAATCTAAATGCATCTATTAGTTTATTACATAAAGCTTTATGTTCTCCAAGATCACACATTGCTGAAGCCCTTGATCTCTAAGAGTTCTTGGTGGTTTAACAGTAACAAACTAACAATAAAGGCCTCTCCTATTTCAATATATTGTTACTAAATGAAGAAATCCTGGGCTGACTGAAATAATCTGGGGCTGAGTGGATGTGATGATGTTACAATGTCAGAAAATGGAGAAAGATCACAGGAAGCATGCATAATGGGCAAATGTGGCTTCTGCCAACTCCTCAAAAAATGTTTACATTTCTTCTCATGAAGTGTAGGATTTTATAGATTCAAGAGGAAAGAAGAAGAGAAACTTGGAAATCATGGAATTATCATGGAATTTTGATGAAATAAATCTTAGATGTATAGAGTTAATAAACACCATGATATTCATCTTGCAATTAACATATGAATTCAATAAATATTTATTGAAAATGTCTATGAAGTAATGCTGCAATGCTTACTTAAAGTAAGGAATAATGTAAATATCAACCAGGCATTGGTGACTCATGCCTTTAATCCCAGCACTTGGGAAGCAGAAGCAGGCAGATCTCTGTGAGTTCAAGGCCAGCCTGGGCTATAGAGTGAGTTACAGGAAAGGCTCCAAAGCTACACAAAGAAACCATATCTCAAAACAAAACAAAAAAAATGTAAATATAACTATTCTGACAGAATTTATATTCAAGTAGAACCCTATGGGAAATAAACACAGTTAATAAGCAGATTATGTAGAATATTAGAAGGAGTTAAGAAAAAAAATCATCAGATGAGAATGGTGGATACCAGTAGTTGAAACCGCCAGGTGGTGATAGCACATGCCTTCAATCCCAGCACTCATGAGGCAGAGCCAGGCGGATCTCTGTGAGTTCGAGGCCAGGCTGGGCTACAGAGTGAGTTCCAGGAAAGGTGCAATGCTACACAGATGAACCCCTGTCTTGAAGAAAAAAACAAAACAAAAATAGTGGTTGAAACCTTAATGCACTGCTCAGAGTACATGTCAAAAGAGTGTGACATTTCAATACAAACTGAAGAAGCAAACTATATATGAATCTGGGGACGAAGCAAACCAGAGAAAAGAATTTTTTAAAAAAATGCCTTTCTGGCTTGCCTACAACCAGGTCTTATGGAAGCATTTTTTTAATTGCCTCTTAGATGGCTTCAGCTTGTGTCAAGTTGACATAAAATTATCCAGCACATCCTCCCTCAGCCTGCTGAGTGCTACGAGTCACAGCAAAGCCTGGAAAGAATTAAAGACTCAAAACACTCAAGGTAGAGTATAGCAAAGGCAGGGCAAGGACTGGGGACACTTTCCTACTTAGCAAAATTGCAAAGGACACTAAAACTTTAGTAACTGAGGCATAAGACCCAATATAATAGTTTAAATAATCAATACAACAAAAATAGATGAAAAATATAAGAATTTTACTAAAAGACAATATCTGGCTATGCACTTACACAACCTTGCCTTACCTGCTTCAAATAAAACTTTGTTTGTAGATGAAATTCTAAATGGTCTAATTAAATAAGAACCACAGAGCCAAATACAGAGTTAAAAGCCCAAGAGTATAGCCCTTAGCTTACCGCTGCTGTCCTTCCCCTGAGAGAGAGACCTTCTTCCTGTGTGACTGTCCTTTTATTGCCTTTCTGTTCTGCCTTTTCATTGGCTCTAAACCCAATGACATGACTTCCTCATCACTGCCTGTCTATACAGACCTTCAGGTCTCTATGGTTGGTACTGGGATTAAAAGTTCAGGTCTACTTGCTTGGCTATGTCCTTGACCAACCACACAGAGACTCCGTCTGCCATGTAATTAGATTAAGGGCGTGTGCTACTACTGCCGGACTTCTGCTTAATGACTATGACCTCTGATCTCCAGGCAACTTTATTAACATACAAATAAAATCACATTTCAGCACAAATAAAATATCACCATATTTGTTTACAAAAGTAGGTGGTCACTCTTGAGTCATAGTGTAAATTCAGTCCTTTTAATGTTGTGCTAAATTACTGTTTGTCTCAATTATCAAATGTTTAGCAACACTTTAAATTTTCCCCACCATACCAGCGCCTTCTCTCTTTCATTCTGCTCTAGCTCTCAGACTCAGGAAGTCTGTGTGCTGGGAAGGAGAAAGGAAAGAGTGCAGGGAGCAGATGAGATGAGGAAAGCTCTGACAGGCTAGGGACGATGACACAAACACCTGTATCCCAGCACTCAGCAGGCTGAGGGAGGATGTGCTGGATAATTCGATGTCAATTTGACACAAGCTAGAGTCATCTAAGAGGCAATTAAGAAAATGCCTCCATAAGATCGGATTGTAGGCAAGCCTGTAAGGCATTTCTTTTTTAATTCTTCTCTCATAAGTTACATCTCGACTGCAGTTTTCCCTCCCTCCCTTCATCCCAGTCTGTTCCCCCACTTCCCCACTTCCCCCAGAAAAGATCCACCCCCCACTGCCTCCCCACAGAAAAGATCAGCACTCCCAGGGACATTAACAAAACATGGTATAACAAGCTACAATGAGAGCAGGCACATACCATCACATCAAGGCTGGAAGAGGCAACCCAGTAGGGGGGAAACAGTCCCAAAAGTAGGCAAAAGAGTCATAGATAGCCCCTGCTCCCACTGTAAGGAATCCCACAAGAACACTAAGCCACTCAGTCATAATATATATACAGAGGACCTAGGTCAGTTGCCTTTAGGCTCCCTGGTCTCTATGAGCCCCCATGAGTCCCTGACAACTCTGGTTTCTCCAAATCTTTCTCCCCCTCCTCTGCAGGACTCCTTGAGCTCCACCTAATGTTTGGCTATTGGAATATTCATCTTCTCCCATCAGTTGTTGGATGAAGTCTTTCTGATGACTATTATGCTCCAGTCCCAGAACACTCCGCAAGCAGGAGAAACTGTAGGTCAAAGGTTTTATGGCTGGGTTGGTGTCTCAATCCCTCCACCTGAGGTTTTGCCTGGTTACAAAAGATAGCTGTTCCAGACACCATGTCCCCCATTACTAGGAGTCTTTGCTAGGGTGACTCTCATAGATTTCATGGAGTTTCCATTACACTAGATTTCTACCTTACCTCCCAAATGCCCCCAGTTCCAGTCATTTCTCCCATTATTTTCTCCCCCCACAATCCCCCACACCTGATTCTCAACATAAAATCAGATACACTGAACCTGACAGAAGAAAAATAGGGTATAGCCTTTAATGCATTAAAACATGAAACAATTTCCTTAACAGAATACCAACAGTGCAGGCACTAAGATCAACAATTAACAAATGGGAATGCATGAAATTAAGAAGCATTTGTAAGGCAAAAGACACCATCAATAAGACAATATGGCCCCAGAGACTGGGATTTTCACTAACTCCACATCTGACAGAGGGCTAGTATCCAAAATATATAAAGAACTCAAGAAACTAGACATCAACAAACCAAATAATCCAATTTAAAAAATGGGATACAGATCTAAACAGAGAATTCTCAACAAAGGAATCTCAAATGGCTGAGAAACATTTAGAGAAATGTTCAACATCCTAAGCCATCAGGGAAATACAAATTAAAAAACATTGAGATTCCATCTTACACCAGTCAGAATAGCTGAAATTTAAAAAAAAAAAAAATTGCAAGTGACAGCTCATGCTGGAGACGATGTGCAGCAAGGGGAGCACTCCTCCATTGCTGGAGTACAACTTATACAGCCACTTTGGAAATCAATATGACAGTTTCTCAGAAAATTGGGAAATGATCTACTTCAAGACCCAACTATACCACTCCTGGGCATGTATATCCAAAGGGCACTCCATCCTACCACAAGAACACTTGCTCAAGTGTGTTCATAGCATCTTTATTTATAATAGATGTCCCTCAACAGAAGAATGGGTAAAGAAATGTGGTACTTTTACACAGTGGAATATTACTCAACTGTTAAAAACAATGACATCACAAAATTTGCAAGAAAATGGATGGAACTAAAGAAAAAAAATTATCCTGAATGGGGTAATCCAGACCCAGAAAAACAAACATGGTATGTACTCACTTATAAGAGGACACCAGCTATATATAGTAAAGGATAACCTTGCTACAATCCACAGACCCAGAGAGACTAAGTAACAAGGACAACTTAGGGGCTGATGCAAAGAAGAAGAAATACAGTAGATTTTGCTAGTGGATTGGGGACAGGTGTGGCTGGGAACATTAAGTCATTTTCTTAATTAGTAATTGTTGGGGGAGGGCCTAGCCCATTTTAGATAATGTCATCCTTGGGTTGGGTTCTTGGTTCTATAAGAAAGTAGGCCAAGCAAGCCAGTAAGCACAATTCTTCCATGGTTTCTGCTTTAATTCCTGCCTTCAGTTTCCTGTCCTGCTTGAGCTCCTGTTCTGACCTCCTTCAATGATGAATGTGGAAGCATAAGCCAAATAAACTCTTTCCTTCCCAGGTATCTTTGGTTATGGTGTTTCATCACAGCAATAGTAACCCTAAGACAGAAAGATTGCAAACTTGGTCTAGATTACATATCAAGACTCCATTTCATTAAGCCATGAATTGAATATATACCTCCATGACAGAATGCTTGCATAAGGGTAAGGCCCCATGTCAACTGTTAGCACTGTAAAACAAAAATAAAACAAAACAACAAAAACTCTAATAATTAAATCAGATACAATTTTAACATCAAAGCTCTCAGCAGCCATAGTTGATGGAGCTGTGTGCATGCTCTAAGGATTTTTCCTTAAAAAATATTAGTATTGTTATTGGTACTGTTGTTATTCTGTGTGCCATGCAGAGGGACACATATGCCACACTGTGCCTGTGGAGTTGGTTCCCTCTTTTCACCTCTATATATGATCCAGGGATTGAACTCATGTCATCAAGCTTGTGGGCAAGAACCTTTACCCACAGTGCCATCTCACTGGCTTCAAGAATTTTGTCTTTTAATTGAAGAGGAAAGTAGCAATTCTGGAAAGTCCTCATCCATCTAATCCTGACATCCTTTTAAAGTGGATACTAAAGAGAGAAGAGGGAACGTCTTTTTATATGCTGTGAATATCTGTTGCTCTGATTGGTTGATTGGCCAGTAGCTAGGCAAGAAGTATAGGTGGAATAAGCAGACAAGGAGAATTCTGGGAAGAGGAAGGCTGAGTCAAGAGATGCCAACAAGCCGCCCAAGGAACAACATGTATTGGTAGGCAGGTAAAGCCATCGAACATGAGACAATACATGGATTTAATAGTTATAGGCTAATTTAAGATATAAGAGCTAGTTAGCAAAAACTCTTGAGCCATGGCCATGCAGTTTTAGTTAATATAAGCCTCTGTGTGTTTACTTGGGGCTGCAGGGCTACAGAAGCCAGGCAGGAGCAGAAAAATTTCAGCTACAGAGAAGAAAACAAAGAGAATGATCAAGATGGTGGTTGCTCTCTGACATGGGGTCTTGGGAGAGTAAGTACATGGCTGTTAGTGTTGGATAGTTTAGATTAAGATATTTAGGATATTTTAGCTAACTAAATGGTGCTAGTTTAGTTGAGATTGGCATACAGAGTCAGAGGAGAAATTTCATTTGGAGATACTAGTGTCAGGTTCTTTGGAACCTCACAATAATTCATTTTTCTCTCCCTCTTCCAGATTCTCAGGCATTTGTTCTGAAAACCTGGTCTGGGAGCCTGTCCCTGGAGAAGGCACCTCATCCCTTCATATGATAGGGCAGCCCTGTAGTGTGGTAATCTTCATTCTATAATGTTCTCCTGTAACCTAGGACTTTGCTTAAATACAAAGGAAATATAGTTCTGAAAATGAAATATTCTTTGTAGTTTTGGACTTTCATTCTTAGCATGTTTCAGTATCAAGACTGGCAGTTTATTGAGAGGAGAGGGTGAGAACAAAATTCGAGTAATGGGATCCCATTATTTCCCAAAATCTGCTTCAAATTCTCTACCTAAATATAATGTGCGAATGAAATTATGATGTGAAGACCATCTTCAGAGAAGAAAAGCTGAGAGAGATGGGGGGGGGGGATTGGTTCTTCCCTTAGTTAGCTATAAAGGCTTATTATTCCATGTCAGAATCCCCAAGTTAGAATTTTCCCCACACTTTGAGTGTTTTATAAACAAGGGAACATAACCACTGAAGTGATGCTGCATTCACTTGGCTACTGTTAAAACCGTGAAATCAAACTGTAGTCTGTCCTGACAAACTGTCACAGCAAACAAGCCATTAGACTTGCCGATCATAGCTGAGAAGAGGAAATGGTTTATTCTGTTCTTTGTATCCTGAGGAGATATGGGCTGCTTAGTGTTGGGAAGTCATAGGAGTGGGTTCTGGAAAGTACACAAGGGTAACTTTTAAATCTGTGTGATATTAATGCATCTACATAAATCTGACACACTCCAATCCTGGGAAGCTTCCAGAACACAGAGAAAGTGGTGAGCAAGCTTGAACTCAGTTTTTCTAAGTGCTCAACTCCCAACTAACATTATAGGTTTTACACATGTCCATAAAGATGACTTGTCTTTTTGCCCTAGCTTTTGTTTTATAACTTAAGAACCATAAATAGTAAAATGTCTCCGTATGATGTGAAAACACAGAACTCTTTCTCATAGTACTTATTTTAAAAAGAGAAATATTTATATAATTTGAAGAGAAACTGGGGCTGAGTTATTTATTTTACACAAAATAGAAAATATTAGTGTCATGGAAACTTTAGGCTATTGTAATGAAGCCATTTAAAGGAGACAGCTGGTTTCTAATCAAATCTACATTATTGTGTAATTTCTAGCCACAATGTTGCCTGATTCTTTGTACTTTAACTGCCAAATTATTTTTCATGGTTTTCTAAATTTCTTAGATTTTACACAATAATAAAAATAATGCAAATCATGGAGAGAACAAATAAGGACTAATTGGAGCACATATACTTTAACCACATACCTGTTTCAAGTGTTTAATGAAATCAGTAAATAGTTTGCTCTGTATATATGCTATCATTGCACTAGCAACTTCTCTGCAATGATATTAGTTTAGGAAATACAAGATAACCTAGAGAAATCAGGAAGATTTTGACTGCATATAACATATACTACACACACTGTGTAAGAGCAATGCTGACATTGAGCGATTGGTTTCAAAATATTTATTTCTCGACATCTTTTCAAACCACAAAGGCAGAGAGTTAATGTTACTTAAAATAATATGAAAATTAAAGATAAATATTCAGTTTCCCAAGCCAAAAAAGAAAACAAAAAATTCTAATTCAGGAAACATTAAAAAAAAAAAAATTAACACAATTAGACTTGCAAACATCCAAGTGAAACATATGATAAGCTGGTTTTACAGTGGTACTGAATATTCACTGAATTATAATTCATGTGATTTGAATTTCCATAATATATGCACTAACGATTGGAAAACTTAATATGATAATGGGGATAAAATAGATTATGAGCAGAATAATTGGGCAAATAATCGAGGAGACGAAGGGAGCTATTTTGGAAGATGATTTTTGCTGAGGGAGGAGGCAGAGTCCAAGGCAGACATGACAACTCAATGAGACACAATGTAAATGATAAAACCTTCCACAAAAGCCTTGGAGGAAAATGCTTTTCCCCCACGGAGGGCTGGTTTGTACTGGCCTCCAGGTGTAACATTACGTGCACTGATGAGCTGATCAACAGAACAGAACTTCTATCCAGCTGCAATCAAGAGTGATTGATGGTTGGGACAAAAAAAGTTGATTATCATGACAAGTTCACTGATGCAGAGAAAATAAGCCCTGCTTGGGAAATGGATAGAATCTGTTGAGAGACTACTTCTGCAACCTTATTTAAAAAGGAGTCTACAGGAAGGTTAAAAGCCCCACCGACAGGGCCTGATCATCAATAAGCTGTATAAGAATAAGTTTGCCATACAGCCTTCTCTACACCAGATCTTGATATAAGGGCTGCAAAGCTCATTTGTGCCCAGTACAGATAAGGTCCATATACAGACTGTTATGTATGATTATGCAAAAATCGCTTGTGTTTCAAAAGCATCAGAACAAAGCACTCACGCCTAGAAAACTAAACTCTTTGTCAAATGTGTCCTGCTTTCAGCTGCCCTATTCTGTACCCCTACATACATACGAGTTTCCCACAGGACTGTAAGCTTGATCTTGATCAGGTTCAATTTGTGTCAAAACATTGATTTGGAACAAGACAACAAATGCTAGGGGCCTTATTCTGCATTTAAAGTAAGGTTTGTCTGGCTTCAAAACAGTTGAGCCTATAACAAAACATTTGATGTGAAACAAGATTCTGAAACACTGCCTAGATTAGGCAGGACTGGTGGATCAGTCTCAATAGCCATATAAGAAATTCTACCCAGGTACACTAAGTATGGTTTGCAATTTCCAACATGCCTGATATAGTTTCAGTTTCATTTAATCCAGGATCAAGACGAATTATCACCCCTAAAACAATCACCATAAGAAAACTTCTAGTGTGAAGAAATAAAAGTACATCGGTGGGTGTGTTTGATCTATACAGAGATCTGGGGAAATTTTGACACTTGGAAAACATAAATATGTGTTATCATGATTGCTCTAACTATTAATGCAGAAAATAAGCCTCAGTTAAAAAAAAGAGCCAAGAGCAAAGAACAAACGTTAAGAGGAAAAGGTACAAACAGCCACAAAATCCAGATAATAATATACACTTCTGATTCGTCAACGTTCTTTGCTCCTCTACCCAGGAATGCGGCTCTGTTGCTCTAGTTTCAGGGCAGTTGTGAAATAGTTTTATAAGAAGTTGAAATAAATTATTATAAAACATAACACAATGGTCCTGAGGACTGGTGACTGGAGTTAATGTAAAGGAAGGGGCAAGCTTTATCTCTAAGACTTTAGATTCTTATGAGTTCGGTACTTAGCTCAGTGGTAGAGCGATTGCCAAAGCCTTGAGTTCGATCTTCAGCTCCAAAGAATTTTTAAATAAATAAATAAATAAAAGACTTTAGATTCTTGGTGACAATTATCTCATTTTCTACAATTTGTTAGTGGGTAGTACCACTTCAAGAACTTCATATGGTTGTCAAAATAGATGGAGAATCATTGATTAAACTTATGTGAGATAGTATATCAGGTGACTTCTAGGTCACTAACTGGGTTACATCAGGCTTCTTATCCCATGGCTAATAACCACCAATCTCAGTCAAACTGTGAGGTGGTTGTCAACATCCTTTGAAGTCATGTATAATCATAAAGTTCAAATTGGAAGTTTAGATGCTAGTGACTTTTTTTTAAAAACAATCTAAAGCTCCAAGGCTGACACAAAATAAGCCATAGATCATGAGAGTCATCGGCAGCCCAGGCCCAAGTCTAATTCAACTTTCTTCCTTTCAATTGAAGGAATTTTCATACTTAGTTTAGTATCCCATAGCTTCAGATATGAATTCTGCATGAGGATCAGGCACTAAGGAGGAGGAATACCCAAGTTCATCATCATCAATATATACTGAGGGTGGCAAACACACAGTGGCACAGCTGGAGGCAGAGTCTTGCTTGCAATTCCATCTTCCTTCCAAAGAGCTAAGGGAGGGGTCTCTGGGCTTGATTGCTCCCTTCATTGATCCACTCATAGTTTGTCGAGTGTTATCTCAGGCTTTTACAGAATGTTCCTGCATCAACAGCTGGTCACCTCCACGTCTGAGACCCAAAGTCAATTTTGGGTTCACTGGGATGGAAACTTCTCTGTTGCTTCACTGGCACAGGCCTCCTTCTCATAGGCCTACATTCCTATACGTCCAGGGATATGCCTGGCACAATCTTGTTCCCAGCATCTTCCTGACATGACAGAGTTCCAGGAGCCATGGCAGCATTCAGTCACACTCTTTAAGTAGCTCTAAGTTTTGAAATGCATTTCTATACTTTAGTAGGTATACAGTGTTGATCAGTTTCTGATATATATATAAAGCCTGTTGCCCAAATTCATAGTATTTCACCCATGTATCATTGGCTAATGAGAAATAAAAGCACTATACTAGAACTCAATCCCACTCTCTTAGCTATTTCAATTCTTGGGAACTTTACACATTCAACTACACAGTCTGCCATCTCTGTAGGTTTCTCCATCTATGAAACCTACAGATGAAGAGAAAGACTATTTAAAATTTATAGTTTATTTTAATTATTTCTTATTTCTGTGTGTGAATGTGTGGGCAAGTGTACAGTATGCCATATATATGTAGGGCAAAGCATAGCTTGTGGGAGTTTGTTTTTCCTTTGACAATGTGGGTTCTGGGCATGGAAATCAGGTCTTCAGGCTTGACTAAATGTGCCTCTACCCACTAAGCCATCTATCTCTTCCCAGAAAACCTCATAGACATTTATTTGCCTTAATATAGACCTGCTTTCCAGGGGCAATCAGAATGCTCAGAAATAGTTATCTCTCTGCTAATAGGAGACTTACTGGTCCTATGAAATATCAACTTTCTCTTTTTAGATGTTTAAAATCTGATTTTCTATGTGTGGATAAGAATTTGGAGAAATATAGGCTCCCAGATTCCTCTTTTCTCAGCCTATCCTTCATTTTATCCTCAGATGGTTGAACACTGCCCAGTTTAGACTTTCTTGACTATCCCACTCTCACTGACTTGGACCCTTACTCTTACGATACTCAGAGTGGCTTCCTTAGCCTCTTGATTTGCTTCCTGGGCTCAGCAGTTAAGAGCACTGACTGTTCTTCCAATGAATCTGTGTCCCTCTTCCAGCACCCACTGGAAGTTAACTAGTGTCTACAATTCCAACTTCAAGGACCCCACACCATTTTCCGGTCTATGTAGGCACCAGGAATTCTCATGGCATACACACACACACACACACACACACACACACACACACACACACACACGTGTAAAATATAAATAAGTATAAAAATAATATTTTTAAAGTTTTATTCTTTGAACTGTCCTGACAGCACTGGGTTTTCCACTCAGAACTCAGCAGCTAGTGCAGCTGAGAGACAAAAGGGCCCAAATGTAAACTTGGAGGTTATGATAGTCAATGGAGCCACCCAGGCATGTGGACACGCAGTCTGTCAGCACCCACCTCAGAACATGGCTTACACAGGTCATCCAAGAACCCACTTACATTTCATCCAGCTGGCTCTCACACAGGTCTCTTCTCTGATAAGCATATTATCACTGACAGAAAATTGCTCTTCAGAAGAAAATGGCAACTAATGAAAAGACCATGATGCCCAAGCCAAAACTGTAACTTACTGTGAGTCTCACAGACCAAAAGATTCTCCTCTGAAAGAGATCTGTCAAATCTGACTGAATTCTACCTTAGAACACATCCCTCAGAAGGGTCTTCAACATAAAAACAAACACTTCAATACTAAAAACAAAATAAAAAAAGATTAACCTTTCAAATAGAAGTGTATTTTCTGAAGAATAGCAAAGGTATTCCAAATTTGATGTTTCTTATGAGATGATTTAACATTCGGGAGTGGGGGACACATGACTGTATTATGTATTCCATAAAATAAAATGACCTTGCATTAGAGTTTGTAATCCTTCATGCCACATTGTATTTCATTTGATCATCACTAAAGTATGTGGCTAGTAGTTTACTTTTACTTATTCAGTGAGTTTTGAGACAGTGTCAGGCTAGCGTCAGACTCATCACATTCTCCTGCCTCAACCTCCAGTTCTGGACCTGACTTGATGAGCCATTTTATCTATTTATTTATTACATTTTTACTTCATTCCATATATTTTTTGTGTATGTGGGCATGTATATGTGTGAGTACACCGTGTCATGACATGTATGTGCAGAAGACAGGCCAAACTATGGGAGTCAGTTCCTTCCTTCCACCGTGTGGGAGCTAAGGATCAGACTTGGATAGTCAGACTTGGTACCAAGCACCTTTATCTACTGAAATATTTGGTTGGCCCTTGGTTACTCATCTTAAGTCACAAGATTGTGAAACTGTTAATTCAAAGAGAAGCCCAAAGCACCCAGTTTCTAGGCAGCAGTTGACAAGTTGTCTAGTTCTGACTGGTGGCTTTCCTGCCCTTTCAGTCTCTTCCCTGGTATTGTCTTCAAGCTTGGGATTGGTTGCATATTTTAAGTGCTGGTCATTAGGAACCTTTCTCCTACACATTTATTAAGACTACAACATGGGTACTTTCCTCAGCATGTTTATAGACAACAGACACTACCAGATGTGGGCAAGAATTAATTAGAAATTTAACAAAGGGGGCTGGAGAGATGGCTCATAGGTTAAGAGCACCAACTGCTCTTCCAGAGGTCCTGAGTTCAATTCCCAGCACCCACATGGTGGCTCACAATCATCTGTAATGAGATCTGGTGCCCTCTTCTATATACATAATAAATAAATAAATCTAAAGCCTGATCTGACCTAGTCTGGTGATCAGATGGCTAAATACCCTGTCATGCTGGAACTCTCGCCCAATAACTGATGGAAGTGGATGCAGAGATCCTCAGTCAGGCCCCAGGTGGAGCTCCAGGTGTCCAACTGTCGAGAAAGAGGAAGGTCTGCAAGAGCGTGAATTGTTGAATCCAAGATTGCAAAACGCACAGGGACAAATAGCCAAACGAATGTAAGCACATGAATTATGAAAAAGGCTGTGGAGCCCCCAGCTGGATCAGGCCCTCTGGATAAGTGAGACAATTGAATAGCTTGATCTGCTTGGGAGGCACCCAGTTTGTGGGACCAGGATCTGTCCTTAGTGCATGAGCTGGCTGTTTGAAACCTTGGGCTTACACAGGGACACTTTGCACAGTCTGGAAGGAGGTGACAGGACCTGCCTGTACTGAATCCACCAGGTTTAAATGAATCCCCAGGGGTGCCTTGATCCTGGAGGACATGGGAATAGAGGGGAGGGGCTGAGAGGAAGGTGGAGGTGGGGGCGGGAGTGGGGAGGACAGGGGAACCCATGGCTGATGTATACAATTTAAAACACATAATAATAAAGAAAAAAAAATGGATAAAAAAAATCTCAAAATGGAATTTACAATTTAAGAAGAAAAATGAAGTGCTAAAGAATACAAAGATAAAGGTATAATATTTCATTTTATGCTTTACAAAATTTAAGAATGCTTGCAACATAGGTATTTGTTGTTTTATTTGTTTGTAAGTAAGTTGGAGCTGGAGAAATGGTACAGTGGTTAGGAGCACTTACTGTCTTTCAGAAGACCTGGTTTCAGCACCCAGTATCATAAACACCTGTACATCCAGTTTCAGAGAACCTTGCTCTAGAGACGCCTGCATGCATGTAGGGCAGATTAACTCATGAAGGCACATCCACATCCACAGAAATATAAGAAATAAATATTTTTAAGGTAAAATGTAAATGGATAAGTCTTTGATATTGATACAACCATCAGTTTTTGTTTAAGTGGTATTTCAGCATCATCCCCAAATAATATTGATTGTAATATTAAAGAGATTTTTAACACATGATGTGAAGAGCAGATTGAGTGATTTAGTTACTTGGAAAGAAAAGTCACTGCTAGTGCTGACTTTATGAGCATTATGAAAACTTTAAACTGCTTAATTTCACTATATGCCTGGATTAAAAATGTAGAACACAAGTAATAAAAAAATCACAATATTAATTAATTATTCATTATTAATATCTCCTACTTTACAATAGTATTGGGGAATCTATTAATGAAGCTGGTGGTTATCTCAAACATCTTCCTTTATTAAAGGTCAGAGGCTTCTGAGCCATGGTATCTTCTAATAATTGCCTGTTCCCTCTGTTGCTTCATCAAATAAGTTCCTAGAAGTAATTAATGTTTGATAGTCCTGAGTTGTAGCAGGAAAGTTACTGCATTATAACTCAGGCATTTGAATTTGAACTTGTATTTAAACTGTCAATGTGCCTATTCTTGAATTGTGAGTGGGACTGAGTGAGAAGAACCAGGAGTCTTTGTGGATAAAGTCCACACTTTCTGTATACCAGTTCTCAGCCCAAACATTAATCCATTGAAACTCAAGGCTATCTCTCCAGGACAGTGTGGCTTATGAGGAATTGTGCAGAGCTCTGACTATGCTGCTTAGCAGCATCCTATGCAATGAGAAAACTAATAAGCAAGCAACATGAGAGCATCTCTCTGTCTCTGCTCTTGACTGTGGTTGTGATGTCTCAAGCTCTTGCTGTTGTGACTTCCCCACATTGATGGACTATAACCTGGAATTGTGAGCTAAAACCTCTTCTCCCCTATGTTGCTTTTCATGAGGGCACTTTATCATTTTGTTACTGTAACAGAAATATAACCAGAACACCAGCTATTGGCCACCTGACCACTTACAAATCTCTTACAGTATGCCTTAGCTTGGCATAAGAACTTAGCAGTTTCTTCTGCCTCTAGCATACAATAAAACTCTATTATGATGAGCTTGACTATAAAGACACATTTTATATTACTTGGTTGGGAACTAGAGATCTTATTTCATGTTCTACAAACAATCATCAAATATTTCTTCTTTGTTTCACTTAATCATCTTATATCCATGCTAGTCCAGTTTTAAGTCATCTTTCAAAAGCATACTTACTAACTTGCTCAGGCTACATAAGAATTCATGCTTATTTTAAGACAATGATAAAATAATTGAGCACATTACAGCCTTTCAGCCTTTATTTGTATGTTTTTGTGTAACTCCAGTATATACATATGAATATTAAAATATTTTATTCAGTAAAAAGTTTGTATCAAGCAAAGGCCATCTGATTTAATTGAATTGAATATAGTTTATGACATTTTAAAAGCTATTTGCAGGGCCCTAGCTGGAAATTATAGCATATAAAAAAAAAAACAGGTATGTACAACATCACACTACATAGTTTTTAATATGAAGGGTTAAAAAATAAATAAAAGCTTAGAGAAGGAGAGGAAATTGAATTTTCATGACCCAGAGATGAAAAGAGTTGTAAGCTATTATTCTCACTGGAAAGGGAAGAAGCTTTGAAATGTAAAAAGGCTCCTGTGGCAAGAACACTTTCCTAGTGACAGAAAATTCAATCAAGCACACAAGTGAATGACAGTGTTGCTCCAGAACATTCCAGGCTTAAAAACAGAAACAAGAAAATAAAATCCAGATTGACTAGAAAGAACAAATGGGCAGCAGTTTGGGGATTAGGAAGGGCTTCCTTGGTATTTAAGTATTATGATACCACATACATGTATATTGATCTTAAAAGTTTTCTCTAATTTTACATCTCTAAGAGAAGGTCAATTGTTACATTTTGATTCTGCAATAATTGTATCATTAGCAAAATATGGTGAAACTGTTGCCTTTTTGAAATAAGCATTAGATCTTTATATTTAAAAAGAAAAACAAAACTGTTGTTTAAAAAATTAACCCTCAAGTGGCAAGATGGCTTAGAAGGTAAAAGTACTTGCTACCAACCCTGAGGACAAAGCTTGGATCCTTGGGACACACATGTTAGAAGGAAAGATTGATTCTGACCTTCACATCCAGGTTGTGACAAATGCATGCTCATTCACATACATGTATAGTTAACTAAACAAGTAGAATATCAATCATTTAAATATTAATCCTATATGGTGAGTTTACATCAAACATTAATTATAAATGAAAATCAAAGAGCAATGAATGTATAGGAGCTTATAAAACACAGAGGTCATTTGCTCTGTGTTTTATAATTTCAGGGCTATAAAGTTAATGTCTTAATATGTAGTTGGAATCCTGATCAGACTCCCTCAGAAAGCATCCATGGTAGAGAGCAATCTCCAATGATGGCTACAGTCTCATCCCTTGAAAGTAAACATGTGATATATGACACGGAAAAGTGGGGTTAAGTTAGCAGATTCAATTAAAGTTGCTAGTTGGTTGAATTGAAAGTGAGGCAATTATCCTGGATTATTAGGTTGGCACAGTATGATCTGTTGATATGCAGGAGTCGGGCAGAAAAGTCAATGCAACTGAGTAAAGAACTGAACACCCCTCTGATACCTAGAGAAGTGGAGAGGCTCATAAGCCTCTATGAGCCAGAAACCAGAAGGAACTATGTTCTTCTTCATAGCCCTCTGTAGCAACAAAATCCTTTCAATATGCTGATAATATCCAGAGAGGCTCATGTTAGACTTCTTGCCCCCAGAACAATGAAGTGACATATTTGTATTTTTCCCAGCCACAGTACAAATAGAAAACTAGTATACACACTGTCTAGTCATGGATCGAGCCTGCAGTGGTTAATAATGACCCAGACCTGTAAGCCTAAATACCATAGTAGCTTGTCCATATTCTTTTGATCACATGTCATACCACAAAATTGTGAGAACAGTAGCCAGCTATCCCTGATAAAGATACATGCGGACCTTATGCTACCTAGAAACACTATTAGAAAAATAAATGGCTATTGTCTTTTTAATAAGAAAATGAGATTATTTTGGTGAATAGAAACATGGTAAAAGTTCTTGTATTACCTTCCACAGTTAATGTTAACAATGATATTTGTGAATGTAAAGGTCACTTAAAGTTTATTGGATAACATTTTTAGTTCCTAGTCATGATTGGGATATCAATATAGGGGAATAGAAACACCCTCCCAAATTAGAACCATCCCCTGGAAATGCTGAATGATTCATTACTGGGAATGATGACATGGAAAGTAGAATTCTTGTACTCAGTGCAAAGGCCAACAGATGCTAGTTCTAATGATCTTGAAGTATCATTCTGACTCCTAACACACAGTGTTGCTCTTTAATAGAGTGAAAAATATTGATAGTGAAACTGTTGGAAGATGGAGGTACTAAAATGGCCTCATCACATGTGAAAAGCTGGCACCTTGGTTTAGGGGGAGTCTTGTCATCTTTATCTGGTAATTTTCAAAGTAAAATTTCAATTCAATGTAAGTAGAACAGGAACTAAGCAAAAGCCACTTTCAAAAAATAATGGTGACAGAAATGTGTTTTCATTTACCCAGTGTTCAGAAAAGAGCTCACAGCTTATAACACTGGTTTTGAATCTTAGGATCAAAAGGACTATGTCTGAAACAAAAGCTTATCATGGAACAAATAACTTTTATCATACCATTTAAATCTTTGGTAATTTAAAACTTTGTATAATCTATTCTGAAAAGTATAAGTTGAACACATAAATGAAAATAAAAATAAATACAATGTTAACTAAAAAAGAAGCAATGAGTTCATGACTCTTATTTACATGTTAGAAGGATGCTACATTTTTACAATGACTAGAAGAAATCATTACAAATCATTATTTTATAATATGTTATTTTTCATGAATTAAGCAACTCTGTGGTAAACTTTAGTTCCAGTCAAAAAAAGATGTTCAGCTTTTAAAAAACAAATTAAAATTTAAAAACATTTAAAAAAAAATCCTTTCTGAAGAGATCATGTGTGTTTAGTGTCTAGTTTTAACCAGTTAATATATTATTAGAACCATTCAAGTGAGGCTGTGGGTTGGGGCTTTTGCTCTGGCCAAATTCTCATGTTGAAATCCTAATGCTTGAGGTGAAGCATTAGGAAATGAGGTCTTTGTTAATGTGATCATGAAGGCAGAAAACGGTGTTCCCTGGAGCTGCTTGATCAGTCAGTCTGCCTTGTGGAAGCCTGGTGAGAATGTACCACCTACAAGCCAGGCAGCAGATCTTTGCCAGACTCAGAAATTGCCAGCAGTTAGGCTTGGACTTCCCAGCCTCTGGAACTAGTAAGTTTCATTTATTATGAACTACCTAAGTACCCCAGGAGAGGTCTATGAAGTTCAAATGCATCAGGACAAGTCTAGCAGACTCCTTTCTTTCAAGTCAGCAGAAGGAATGTTTGAACTGCAACAGAAGGCTTGAGTTCCATGACCTAAGAAATCCTCACAGAAAATGAACTGTTCTGCTCCAGAAGAAATGAGCCATTTGTCTAGGCTCTGTGTACTACCTGTGGCTGGTCACTGCCTTTGGTGATCTCAGCAAATGACATTCTCCATACGGTCTGGCAACTTTGCATAGGTATTGGCCCCCCAGGGTGGGGGTCCATTCAGATAGCAAGCATGGGCCTTTATTTGCTGACAGTCTTGAGTACCAAGTGTCCAACCCCTGCTTCTTCTAGATCCACAATTCTTTCTTCTGTGCCTCTCAGGACTAACTTGTCACCAAAGCAGATTTATGGATTGAGAAAGAGTCACAAATATTTTCATATTTGTTACAAGTAAACATTGGTATTACTGTGATGGATCCACAATCTACCTTCCTCCTCATGAAAATTGTAACCAGTGAAAACAGCCTCCCCAACACTGTCAAAGCCTTGGCCAAGTCCCCAGACATCTCCCTTCTGTCTTGGTCCCCATGCAACTTTCACTCTATTTGTGCTTTAGAAACTGATGTCTTTGGGGCACCCTATTCATTTGCACTTCTGAGACCATACACACTTACTTCCCCAAGCACTAATTTGGAATTGGGAGCCTATCAATAGTGAGAAAAAAAGAGTTGAAGCCAAAGTCTTGGTCATGGGAAATGATCTGTCTTACTTCAGAGATACAATTCATTAAAACTTTCACTGGCTCTGAATTTGATAATCTCCAAAGACAAAGTATATCGTATGATATACAATAAGTGTTCTCAAGATACTAAAAACAAAACATTAAACTTTTAAGTCTATCTAGTTGTACATGCAATTTTTCTATAGTAAATAATAAATATGGTATTAAAATCCCCACCTAAAGAACACGTGGACTTGCATGCTATCTTTGGATTTGTGCATGCTCAGTTGCTGGAAAAAAGAAACCCCAAAACTCAAACCATATAATATATCTTGTAGTGATTAAGTGGTACACTCACATCTGAATTAAATCTCAACTGGCAAATGTTGCATGAGATGATTTGCTTTCTCCGATGAGGAAGAGGAACCCCGAATGTATGATTTATTACGGCTTTCTGAATAGGGTCCATCTGTAAGGAGAGAAAACACACACACACACACACAACAGATAGAAATAAAGGTTGTCAGTTTCACTTGTTTCATTTAATCTTCACAGCTCCTGTCTACTGCCTATGCTATAAAGAACAATGTTAGCCTAAGAAAAGGCATTTCTACTTTCCTGGAAAATAGATAACAATAAGCCCAAAGCATGATATGATAAGAAGATGAAAAATGTTCCCATTAGTGTCTACACACTAAGTGCTTTGCTCATTTAGGACCAACAATTGCCACAGTTTGATAATATTTATGTATAATTAAAGGTCTATGGAAACTCGAGTTCTTACTAGTTTGAACAGTCTAACATAGAAATGTGTTTATATCGTTGTCCAAATCTGAACTTCAAACCACACAGTCAAGTCTGAATATTAATTATGCACCACTACCCAATTTTAGTCTGTTTTGTATCTTATAGACCCTAAAAGTACAGCATGCAAATCTAGTTTTAAAGGAATGGACACACAGAACTATACACTAGCTCACTTGGCAATCCATTTTTGATCACCATCTACAAGTTTCATGTCAATCTTCTATGGCCTTATATTGGTGGAGTCAAAGAGTCTCAGCAAAATGTTAGTTATCTCCATCTCAGTTCAGAACTATGTTAGATGTAATATTCCTTTACCAAGTACTGACCTAGAGGCCATATGCAAATTTCCCACCAATTAGTATCAGATCAAAATTTTGGTCTGCACTGTAATCCTTGGATGGGATCTTTGGTGACTTGCATCCAACTTTTCAAGTTGGGATGAGGTTTAACTATGATGACTCATAAAAATTACTTAACATTATTTTGTGTGCACTAAGAAACAAATGTATAGATAGCTACATTGTAGAGTATGTGAAAGGGGAAAGTTAACATGAACCTCAGACTTTGATAATCATTCTTGGTATCGTTACATGGTCATTTAAATTTTTTCAATATTATATACATGTTCACACACAGAGAGATACATATATCCACAATGACTATTAAATATTCCCATACTCGGAATTATTTTCTTCTTTACTGTTATTATTATTTTTTTTGTCTCAGTATATCACCCAGGCAGGCTTTGAACTTAATGTATTTCAGGCTGGCCTCAAATTCATAATCTTTTAGGATCATCTTCTTGCAAGCTGAGAATATGGGTATACATCACTACATTTAGCTACAAATCTTAACCCATATTCATAGGCCTTACTAAAGACTTCAAGGTAGCTTGAGATAGCTTGAAAATGATGTGACACAGTAAGAGTGAGGAATATGTCTAAGAAATGATGCCTAATGTTCAGTTTGTTACATATTATAATTTAGTAATTTTCCTAATAAAAACATTGGTAATTTTTTAAATTGTTGGAGCCAGCTACCTGGCCCTATCTATCTGCTGGTAGGTAGGAGACAGTTCTGGGTCTCTGACATTTACAATTCTTTGGTTTCTTGTCTAATCTAGCATTTGTAATGTACATTGCAAATGGCACTCAGTGGTATCTTCCAGGTGTTGCCCCTCAGCTTGGTGTTTAGTCAAGTTATAGCAATCAAAAGAATTCATGGGCATGATCAAATTCATCTTCTGCCTTCCTTAAGTTGATAATTTCAATAGGAGATGGTGTGTACACCTGCAATTGATATGACTGAGGCCAAAGCAGAAGGATCAAAGATTTGAGGCCAGGTGATACTGCTGCACAGTGAGAGCATGTCTCAAAGAAACAAACCAAAATAAGCCATTTGACACATTTTTCCCCATTCTGGGTGTAACCTTGGCTGTTCCAGTGATTTTTATTCTCATTTTTAAGTAGTAATAAGTTACAAGGTCCCGCCCTCCCACTTACTGTTCAATCTTACCATGTTGTTTTTTAAAATCCATTTTTATTTGGATATAATTAGCCTCGTCAATGTTAAATGTAAGGCCCAGAAACAACTGATCCACTTTCTGTCACTACATTTTAATTTTATGTGGTACACATAGAATAGAGAGGCTTGTGCATGCCAAGAAAGTGTTCCTGTCATGAAAATTTTGCCATTTCCCTAAGTTCATATAAATGGTATTATGGAATATGAGGTCATGGTGTCTGATATTCTTACAGCTCATCATGCTGTCACCTACATCCACACCTTTAGTGTTCCTTCAAGTGGCTACATCACAATGTATTTTTGCACTTAGCAGTAGGTATACATTTGCATGGTTTGCAGCACATTTCACGTTATGCTTCACTCTTAACAATTTAAAATCATTGTTAAATTCAGTTCAGTTCCTTTATCTAAGCATGGAAATCTAATAAAAAAGGATTGCCCCTTTCCTTCACTTGACCCTGCTACAGGACAGTGTGGGGAAAGGCCAGGGGTCTGGTGTAGAATTCTTCTCCATATATACTGCCATGTTTTGCATTCCAGCCAAGTTTTTATCATCTCATCTCAAGCACTACTCATCCCTATTTCCACAGAAAACAAAACAAAACAAAAAATAACAGTAAACCAAGTATGAGACCTTAGAGGTCACACATAGCTCACTCTGATTCCTGGGGTTAGTCTCACCCATTGAACATGCCATCCCACACTTCTACAGCGCACATACAGAATGATTTTCTCTGCACCCTTCAGGTGAAAAGTAGAATGAAGTTGCTAATTCAGAGAACATGGTCCCACTGAGTTCTGTTGCAAGTATTCAGTGCACAAAAAAAAAAAAGAATGATTTTTCTCAGGGCAGAAAGTGAATTCTTCCCATAACCCATTAAGCCTTAATGATCAATGATTAAGGGATATTACAGTTTCCCTGTAATGGTATTTTAAAATATAAACACCCTTCATATTTATATCAAAGACTTTCTTTGTAAATACACAGCACTAGTTTTTAATCTCATAATGGTGAGCAGGACATTATTTTTCTCTTTCTATAATACTGGATAATCAGAATTTACTGGTTTGAATATCCCGATTTTTATGGAAGATATTTCAGATCTAGATACTGCATGCAAATGTGACATGTTCTCAAAATTCTTTTGCTTGGATTGAATGATGCTGTGATCATTGTGACTATAAAATCAGATTTCAAGATGCAAATGGGCATATTATTCAGCAATTGTTTTATCTTCCTATATATTTTGGAGTGAGGAAGATTTAATGGAATTGTATGCTATAAATGGATGTCACAAAGTATAATTAACATCAAAAATTCTTGTAACTTCAGGACTCTAGACAAATTTACTAAAATCTAACACCTTTAACAGTGAAATTTAATAATAATGTCTTATATACAAATGCATACAATGAGTTAATAGAAAGAGCAAAGTTTGAATAATAACTAATCCTACAACTACAAATAACTAAGTGACATATGAAACGATGTTCACTAAAGCCAGAATCTACTAACAAACTGGGGATTCTCACACAGACACTTTATCCATTTTCCTAAAGTTATAGACATTTACCATACTTGCTTACAAAGAAGGTCATATACATTTTCATCATATAAATCAGAGGATCTCATCAGTTGAACAGTTGTATCTTACAGTGTGTGCACATCATCGTCAGAGTTCTACACAATGGAGAATAGATGCAGCTAGCATGTGCAGGAGACATAAGAAGGTTCTTGGGTCAATGTGCTTTTGGAAAATTCAAAATTCCAATATAGGCAATGATAACACACAACGGGAAATTAATATCTTAGAGACAGCTACAACAAGGTTATTCACATGATGATTCTACAACAGTGTAAACACAGTTTTGCTCTTTTTCTTTAAAATTTTTCTTTTAAATTCTTTTAAATTTGATTTTCCAATGCAAACAGTGGTGTAGGAAAAGAAATTTATTTTGAAAATGTAGATGAAATATTAAGATTCCTGTGTAAATAAAGGACGCAGAACAAACATCATAATACAGAGAATCTTCATGCATGAGACATACCCCAAGGACACCACACGACACTCAGGTAAAGGGTTGAAAGGATGGTAAAAATCAACATGGTGAACAGTGGCACTTTTGTCTGATTTCTAAGTAGAGATATTTTAAAGGGCAGAATTTCAAAATTCATAAACTTGGTCCTAAACACAAATAAAAGATAAATATGACATTCTACCTATTGCTATGCTTGCCTCTTCTCTAGACTAAAATTACATTTCAAACTCAGCCTATGGCCTTACTTAAAGCCAAGTGAGCATGTTTTTCTTCATTTCAGACTTAAGGCCCTTTGTATTTCTATCTTCAGCCCAGGTTTTCTATACTTCCCCTCTGTGTTTTGTGTTAAACTCATTTATAAATGAGCATGTCCCAGGGGCTGCAGTCCCACAACCAGTTCTTGGCTCATAAATCCATTTCATTTAAGCATGGAAGAAATTTAACCCCACGTTACATTTCTGCTCTGAGATATCCCCTTTCCTTTTGTTCTGTTATTTTTGTGGCTTTCAGATTTTAAACCAAAGCATAATAACATAAATGCCAGGAAGTCTAGAAATGCAAAGGTTGTCCCTTTGGCTGAGATTTTTAGCAATCCCAAACAACACCAATTCTAAAGTGATACTTAGGGACACTTCTTGGGTGCTTCAGGTCAGTGAGTGGTATTCTCATCCCAGCTTTCTGAAGACCTGTCTATGTCCCTTGATAATATCACAGAACTAGTAAGTACAAAGGCAGCTTTCGCTCACAAAATTTCCATGCTCCACCTGGTACTCTTGGGTACCATAATCACATATTTTTCATTCATCAATATCTACAAATTTATGTTCTCATAACCCATATCAATAAATACATATCTCAAGAAAGTGCAAAATTTAATATTGTGATTTTATTATGAAAATGTGAAACAACAGTTAACCCTGGAAAGGTATGTCTGCTGGTGATATGGATGTTATCCAATAGCTTCTGTCTGGGTTTGAAGCCCACATGGATGAACCTCTCAAAAAATAGATAAGTAAAATAAGAATAGGAACCATAAAACCTTACATTCCAATAAAGTAACCTAAAGGCAGGAATCAAGACAATGACCCTTGCTCCTCAGAGAATGAAAAAGGGCAGCTTTTTAAGACCAAGAGACCCACACAGGCCTGGAAGCCCAGAGATATAACCAAGGTTTCCTGATGGGAACACTGGCCATTTCTCTAGTCCCCTCCAACTGTATAGAGGTCATTTAACTCAAAGACCAAATCCTGGAATGACGTGGTTAGTCTTTCTGGTGGCTAGACTTCACCCTGGTCTAACTAGGTCAGTGTTAACATGGAGAATTCTCTTGGGGAATTACAAGTTGTTAGACAATTTTTTCTCAGGAAATGAAGTCAAGTCAATTTACAACACAGAGGCATTTTCTTTAACTTAACTGTGTAACAAATATTTTCACTTATAACTTCCATTTTCCTATACACTGTAATAGAATACAGTGGAATATAATTTCCCTGAATGTCTGGGACATAATTATTTAAGCAACCTCTATTGTTGGTGTCATGATCTGTTGGCAAGCCATAATGCAAATAGAGCAGATGGCAATTGATAATTCAGAAGACAACCCGCCAGATGAATAATTCTCTGATGGAGGAGAACCCTGTTCAAGCAAGGCTTACAGAACCACTGATTCTGACAAATGTTGCTTCTGTCTGTAATTTCACATGTGCAGAAACAGCAATGATATCTCCCTGATACCTACACTGTAATGTGTAATCTCATGTGATATGTATATGTAATTTCATGATTGCACCTCAATCTTATGAGCACATATATCTGTAGATGGTCAAGAAGATGACTTCTCATTAAGCTGTATAATTTTGATATATAGAAAATATACTAGGATATGCTTCAAATTAGATTTATTATTCTACAAGGGCTATAAGGCACTTAGGCCCTGTTTTTTGTCATTAGCTCAGGCAGTATTTTCTCAGCTTCAAGACAAGCTACATACAATTAGCTCATTTAAAAACTTAGAGCAACTTCAAACTAGACTGAGTGGCTCTAAACATTTTGCAAGTTAAAACTTCACAGGTATGCACAAAGACAGAGTCACAGATGTCTAGTCAAGGTTATTAACATAAAGCTACTTAAAATACTATGCCAGTTCTCGACTTGCTAAAAGTCTGGCTGATAACACAGGCCACGATCATTCCCTTTGTGAATTCTTCAGCAGCTTGTTTCACCAGGCACTGTGCCCACTGTCTCAGGTCACATCCTGTTCACCAGGTTCATTGTAGCTGGGCATTGCTATGGTTACTCACAGTTTATGGGTGGTGGGGAGACTTCCAGCTAAGACTACACATCCCTGTTTGAGCTGCCCACTGGCCTGGGAGAAACCAGTGCTTTTACAATCTGCTGATCACAAAATGTTAGCTTACAATGTTAGTTACACCTAAGAAATGTAGGTTAGTGCATGGCTTCTTTACTCCTTCCTTGATTTCCCTATTGTTCAGCCTTTCTCCTTTGTAACCCCTGTAGCTGTCAACTTAAGAGATAATGTTACAAGCCAAACTTTTACAACCACAGCTGCAGCCACCCTACCCATCACGCTATTGGGGACAGATGTGCTACAGCAGATGGGTGTGTTGCTGATACCTTCTAATGAACTAATATCAGTTCAAATTTTAGAGATAGGCTTTAACCCCAACAAGGGCTTGGATAAATAAGCCCAGAGCAGAGCTAGGCCCATTATTCCAAAGATTAAAAATTACACATTTGGCTTGAGATATCAAAATTTGCCATGGAGGCCACTGTTCCTTTACCTGATCCCATGACCTGGAAGTCTGATGTTCCTATCTGGGTAGAACAGTGGCCATTAACCAATGCAAAAAAAATAAAGCAGCTGCCTGTCTGGTGGAAGAAAAATTTGAAAAGAATTATGTTGAGCCTTCCACCAGCCCTTGTTACACTCCAGTATTTATTACCAAGAAAAAAAAATCAAGCAAATGGAGACTGGACAAGATTTTAGAAAATTAAATGAAATCATGGAGCCTATGTGAACTTTACAACCTGGTTTGCCATCACTGTCCGCCATCCCTAAAAGTTATAATGCAAGTGTTATAGACTTACAAGATTGCTTCTTTACCATACCATTACATCCCCGAGTTTGTCAGTGTTTTGCTCTTAGCCTGCCTTCACCTAATTTTCAGAGTCAGGGGTCCCATAAGCCTTGCTTGAATGGGGTTCTCCTCCATCAGAGAATTATTCACCTGGTGGGATGATATCTGAATTATCAATTGCCATCTGCTGTATTTGTGTCATGGCCTGCAACAGCTTGGAACATCTTATATATTTCCTGTGTCTCAAGTTTAAATACCCTTATACTGATCATCTCCATTTATGTGTTGCTTCCTAAGACCAACAATATCTGATATCCAGGAAGGACTGAAAGACTATATTTTGTCCTCTTGTTCAATTGACAAGACTTTAGATGCCCCAAAGGAAAACTACTGACAGAAAAGGAATAAGAAGTCAGTTCATCACATCCCAGATGTAGGTTCTTACCAGCACACATGGCTGAACATACACTTTCACATTTGCTGCCAATGAGGAATAACAGACAGTTTACTGCTCATTGCTAAAGTCCTACACACTGGCCTCTAGCTGGTGATATTCCCACCTCCGCCTTCTGCATAACGACTGGGATTACAGGCATCTGCCCCCACACATGGCACCACTAGTTCTTTTACTCACATGTCCCACAGCCCTATTTCTAGATCTCTAAATGGAGTGAACAGAAGCTGGGTTATAGCTAAATGATTCCATACTATGTATATAAGGAGCCCAGTGCTGGTCCAGGCACATAGAAAGAAGCCTCATTAACACAGCTGCTTCTGCCACTATTTCTCGGCAATGATGTCTGCAATCCACACTCTTCCAATAGTTGGAAACTCAGATAGAGACTGACCTGTAATCCAGAGCATCCCAGAGAAAGAGAGAGAAAATAATTTCAACCACATCAAGTTTCAAAGTACAGATGAAAAAAATAATGACAGATAAAGAGCAGGCACTTAAATGGAAGACTCATTGTCCACAAAGACCCATGGTACATCACAGTGGATGATGTTCTCAGGCTCTGAGTGGCACCTTTATTCTCCTCCCCTGCTGTGGATATCGCTCTGTGTCCAATGTGTTGGTAAGAGTTTCCACCTAAAACCTGAGAAAAAAGATTCTAAAACAGAGCTAAAAACAGCTTCCTAGTTGTCTCTCTCAAGTTAGCGGCAGCCTGCCGGTTTGAGCTACTATGGCGGGTTCCTGGTGTGTGCCTCTGACCTGCAGTGTGGCGGGAATGAGGAGTCTACAAGCGACACTTTACTGTGCTGCATGGTGGATTTAGTCTTTGCTAGTTAAAAAAAAAAGTTTCTGGGCTATGCACTACTTTGATAGAACTGCTTCTGATAGTTGATGGTACACATGGCTCCAGACCCAGAGCTGGTGGTAAACTGTACTACCACCATGTTGGAAAGCTGAGGTGGGCAGAGCCAGCAGCCACAGTGGCGTTTCAGTCTTACAAAGATGGATATTACACAGAGAATCTGGTTTGTGTTGTCTTTGGGATTTTTAACTGCAGAAAAAGATTTGATCATAAAAGCTGTTGAGTTAAATAAATATGTAAATTTTAAAGGTATCTTGACTTCAAAATTTGGATATAAGGATATGTTGCTTTGGAAAGGAGTCTCTGCTTTTGTTTCCACAGAAAGCCAGAGGCTGTGGATTTGTTCCAGATTAAGATACATCAGGTTTGATCAGCCAAGACCACCTGAAAGGTCTCTGATGACACCATGGCCCAGATGATCCAACATCCAGAATGCTTTCAAGGCAACTGGCTCAGAGGTTCACCCTAATGGACTACTCCATAATCCTAAAATTTTCTTTGTGTCCCCATAACATACAGCGCCCCCCTCCAACAGGAAGTAGTAAGAGAAACTACGCCCAAATTCCCAGGTGGCTTTGGAGATGAAATTGGCTCACTCCTTCTCTAAACCCAGGCATATAGTTAAAAGAAAAGGTTAAGAGATTCTTGTGTCCCAAGTCAGAAGAGCCCTCTGGTGTGGGACAGAAAAAACCAATATTTTTATTTAAACCAGGTTGATTATAAATGTGATCTCTTTCTAAAGAAGAAAAGGGGATATGATATAGATATAACAGTCTGAAAGGGTAGATTAAGGAACTTATTTCTAAAGAGCAACAACTTGTTTAAAATGTTTTACATTGGTATAGATTTTAGTCTATTGATATAAACTTAAAGTTAATTTTGTTGTACTGTGTGTATATTTCTTCTCTTGTTTAAAGTATTATGTTTGTACAGCTCATTTAAAATTATAATGGATAATTAAAAATAGATTAATAATTAGTCATCTACGATAATCATACTTGTAGCCATGTTAGGTAAGTCTTCTAGGTATGCACAGAGATATTTCAGATAGGTAATCTTCAAACACTTCAAAGGTCTACAGAATATGGCATTTAAACTATTTTTAAGATTTAGACTTTCTGGACAGTGAGACATGTCTGCTCCTGGCAGCACCAATTTACTTCAGAGAGGAGGATGGGCATTGAAGACACTTCATATGGAGTTTCTCTTCACCTTGGCAAAAATAGCCATTTGGACAAGAAACTGTTCTTGCCTGGACTGCTTGATCAACGGCACATGCAGGACCCATAGAAAGGTGACCACTGAACTTTGCTTGACAAAATGGTCCTTCAGGTTCCTGCTTCACAGAGGAAACTGCCAGGTATTCTACAGGACATTGAGAAAAGTGACCAAGAGACTCTAGCCCTGTGAGCTGAAGACAAATGCCCCAACTTTACAAAGGAACATTAGGTAACTGTCCAGGCTGCCAGCTGTCTCTGTCTACCCTGCAACACTCCTGAAAGTTGCTTGCATCCTTCTCCCGGTTCTCAGGTAATATTATATCCTTCTGAGGTCTTTAATGTGGTTGAAGACTAGATAGTTATAATTTCCTCAATTATGATAAAAGATAAGTTAGATATAAAACCTTAGACTCACAAATATAAGATAGATAGGATATCTTCTTTAATATTATAACTGTAATTCTTGCTTGATAATTGTTTTGTTATATGTAATTGTACTATGTAAAAGTTAAAACCTTCCTTAAAAAAAAAGAAAAGGGGAAGTGCTGTGGATATCGCTCTGTGTAAATAAAGTTCTGATTGGCCAGTGGCCAGACAGGAAGTATAGGCGGGACAAGAGAGTAGAGAATTCTGGGAAGTAGAAGACTGGAGGGAGACACCGCCTACCGCCGCCATGAAAAGCAACATGTAAAGACACTGGTAAGCCACAAGCCATGTGGCAAAGTATAGACTAACAGAAATGGGTTAATTTAAGATAGAAAAGTTAGATAACAAGCAGCCTGCCACGGCCACACAGTTTGTAAGCAATATAAGTTTTTGTGTGCTTTCTTGGTTGGGTCTGAGCGACTGTGGGACTGGCGGGTAAGAGAGATTTGTCCTGACTGGGCCAGGCAGGAAAACTCTAACTACACTCCCCATCTTTAAAAGAATAAATAAATTTTATTTCTTAATTGTATGGTGTGTGTACAAATGTGTGTATACATGAGCTTTGTACTCATTGAAGCCAGAAAAGGACATTAGATCTGCTGAAGCTGGAGTTATAGGCAGTTATGAGCCACCTGACATGGGAACCAAACTGAAGTCCTTTACAAGATCAGCAAACTATATCCATTGTTCTTTTAAACATGGAAGATTTTTTTAGGTATCAGGACATGTTGGTGCTTGGAACAAGACTTCTCTAGATGTGTGATTTAAATTCTAGGCCTCTAACACCTTTAATCTTATTCAAGTCTTTAAATATTGACTTATTTGTCATGTGTGTATATATGTGCACATGTGTATATATGTGCACATGTGCACATGCCACACTACACTCCTGAGAGTAGGGGAATATCTGGAAGGAGTTGGTTTTCTCCTTCCATGATGTGGGTTCTAGGGACTGAATTAGTTCAGACATCAGGCTGAGTGGCCAGTCTCTTTACCCAGTGAAACGTCTCTGAACCTTATCACTTTTAATTATATTAATTTATTCATTAATTATTTGTGTTCATGTGTGTGTGTGCATGTGTATGTGTGTGCGTGCACGCATACGTGCATGCAGGTGTGCACGCCATGGTATCATGTGGAGATCAGAGAAAATTATCTACTTGTACTATGTAGTTCATAAAGATCACACTGAAGTAATCATTCTCAGGGTCAAGGACCTTTTCCAACTGAGCATCTTGCCTGCCATAACAAACTTAATCTTAATTACTATATTATTTTGCTGGTAAAATATGGAACAACAAAAATTATGGAGGAAATGTCTATATCTAAACAAAGATAACAGCTCAGATTACAGACTAGACTTAGAAATCACAACATAGAAGGTAAACCATTTATACCAATAAAAATGGTTAAGTTTGATTAAGCATCAAACTATGTAAGTATCAATCAATGTCCAGATAAAATACAATATGCACTGTTTATTGCAAAATGAAAGTTGAAAGAAAGATATAGTTTTTCACATGGGTGTTTAGCAAATGTGAGTCTGATAGTGATAAGTTTTAGGCCTCTCAAAGGACTCTCCACTGTTAAAACAAACAGAATCAGAGCAAATCAGGAAAAGCCCAGGTTTAATGGTTGAAGCATTCCCTGGCTATTTCCTGGCTGTTTGCAGACAGGAGGCCAAAAGAAACCCCCTTCCCAAGCCACTGTTATATCTCCTGTAGGAGTCCTCTCCGGAGAGGAGCAGTGTTCCCTGGGCTTTGAATGGGCACATTTAGGACAAGAGATGGGGAAGGGAGCTGAGGTTGGTCTTCCACCAGACTCCTGCCAAAGAGGTAGCAATAAAGAAATTTCTTTCTTTCTTTTGATTATTTTGAATTTTTTTTTAATTTTTGTTTTTCTAGACAGGGTTTCACTCTGTAACCTTGGCTGTCTGGGAACTCACTCTGCAGATCAGGCTGGCCTTGAACTCACAGGATCTACCTGCCTCTGCCTTGCAAGTGCAAGGATTAAAGGTGTGCAATACCACTTCCCAGCAAAGAAATACATTTCTTAATACTCACAAATAAATTACTCACAAATTGGTTTTCCAAGCTAAATATGCATGCAAATACAAGAAAACCTGGATCTCCTCACGGGAGAAAACAGCATTTTAATAAAGTCTATAAATACTGAAAAAAAAAAGGGGGGGGGTGTAGGGGAAGTACACTTTACCTTCAGCTCTAATTATAGGATGTCTTAGTCAAAGGAAAATACAAACTAACATTACTTTTCATGCCTAATAAGTAAAAGAGGAAGCTTTAGTTACCAATGGAGCAGCCAGAGTACTTCTTGCTAACACAATCCATTTCCATCTCAAAGGCTTTTGTGAACCCCAAGGATCAAGGAAGAAAGAAAGAGTTCAAGGAAATGTTACAGTCAGAGACAAGAACAGAAACAAATTGAACTGAGTTCTTATTGACCAGCCTGCAAAATCTTTAAGTAGTTTTGAAACTTCACAAGATGCAATTTGAGACATGTGTAGAAAAAGGAAACAATGACCTTAACTTGAGCTCACTCCTGCTTCTGTTTCTTTATAGTCAACAGACACAATTTGGGATTAATGTTTCTGAACATATATTTTCCCTTGTTTCTTTATAGATTTACTTTTTGCATACCTGACTGATAAATGCCTTGGAGGAAGCTGGAGGACACCTGATGGCTCTTTTACAAACTCATCTGCAGGCAACCTGTATGATCTCTTCATGCCTTAAGTTTCAAGACATAAATGTACACATATGCATGCTTCAGTTCACAGGACCAACTTCAGTGTGCAAAGCACTTTATCATATTACAGGACACAATGAACCATGTACATTACTGTTTTATTCATAACGCCCGGATTGGAAACAACCTACATGTCTCTTGACAGAAGAATGGATAAAGAAAATGTGGTATATTTATACAATGGAATATTATTCAGCTGTTAAAAAAAATGACATCATGAAATTTGCTGATAAATGGATGAAACTAGAAAAAAATCATCCTGAATGAGGTATCCCAGACCCAGAAAGATAATTTGATATACATTTGCTTATATCTGTTTATCAGCCATTAAACAAATGATAGCCAAGGTCCAATCAGTAGACTTAGAGAGAGTAGGGCATAGAGGAAGAAACTGGGAGAACACACATTATCTCCCTGGGAGGGGAAAATAAAATATATTTTATGGGAGAGGAGGTGGGGAAGAACTGGGATACATAGAGGGAAAAGAAACTATATTCAAATTATATTATATGATAAAAGAAAGTATGATTAATATAAATCTGATAGAAATGTTAGCAAAAAGAAGAATGAATTTCACTTGGGGTAATATTCAATTGTTCTTAACTAGGTCACAAAACAAGTCCACTATCTAAATCCTTTGTCTTTATTCCATACTGATATATGATATTACTTATTAAATCTTCTATACATTAAGCTTTTATTTGTTAACCAAATAAGTTTTCACTAGTATAATGGGGTATATTTCAATATCATGGAATCTTATAAATAAAAATTAATTAATTAAAAACTTGTTAAATAATAAGGATGGCTGCTATAAAGCTTTAACATACATAGCACAGCAACTCTAGCATAGCAAATTTGGTACAGTCCCACATCCAGATCTTATATTGGAGACCTGGTAAAGTTGAAAATTAAGTGATAATGAACCATCTTAATTTATTTTCCTGGGGTTCATTCAAGCTACAAGAAGACAGATTGCTAAGGGAACTGTTACTTAAGGACTCAGCCTAGACAAGGCTTCCTATGTGATCGTTCTAGAATGAGAGTTCAGCAGATGACAATAATGTCATCGTTTTCCTAGCTGTTAAAATATCTGCTATGTTCCAGAAATAGCAGCATATTTTCTCAATAAATTTCTCTGCTAGATGGAGAAAAAAAAAGTGGATCCTGCTCTCCTAGAGGACCAGAGGTCTGTTCTCAGCATCTCTATTATGCTGTTCACATAAGCTTGTAACTCCGAATCCTTTTCTGGACTCTAAAGGTACCTACACTCATGTACATTCACACATAGGTGTACACATATTTATTATAAATTTTATTAAAGATAAAAGTCTTTAAAAATATCAGCCCAGAAGTAAATGGATTCATTTTTTATTAGCATGAGGGTTTTATATTCCTGCCAGTAGATATCATTATACAGGATGATAATATATTTAGATATCCTGTCACTAAATTTTGAAAATTTTAATATGTAACCATCACAAGGCTTCATCTTTTTTCCATATTCTTTCAGAGAAGTGGTCAAAGTTTTATTTGAACATGCTGCTTTTATTTTAAAGTATGATTAACATTCTATTTACATACTTGGTTCTATACATTTGAGTCAGGTTATCAAATTTGCTGCTTGAAGTTACATATTTTCTTACATATTTTCCTTCCTCAACTTCTAAATCTCAAACTGTGTAAGCTAACCTTACACTTTTAAATACTCCCAAATTTTCAGGTAAAGTGTCTGCTGGTTTCCAGTCACCATTCCAGATATTGCCCAGGTGCCATGCTGCTGTTGGAAAGCTAATAGTGAATGTCATCCTTGTCTTTACACAGTCAGTGTTGGAGTGTGCTGGATGCATGATGTGGTAGGATTCGTCTCTGTCTCCATGGCTCTAACACTGCAAATCTGAGCTCATTCAATGGAATGATTTCTAGATTTGTGCAAAGTAGCCCATGTTTTCTTTCCTTTACCTGCCTCCCGACCTATATAGAAAACACCACACTTTCCTATTGTTTCATTTTATGTTTATTTTTATAAAAATAACAGAGTTTATAACTTAAAATAAAACAAATCTTCTCTCCTCAGTCAAGCCCCCGTTTCGGCTTTCTCTGGCTCATGCTGTAGTCATCCAGCATTCACGTGCAGATACTTACTATAGAGCTTCCCCCTGGTTCTGGCCCTGTTCTCTCTCTACTTACCTTTCCAGGCACTTCTAGTATAGGTTTGGCATCCCAAAAAGCTTAAGCTAAATCTTTGGGTGAATGGTTTACTGGTGACCCAATACCCCTTTATTCTTGTGCAGCTAATCTTTATACCATTTTGAAATAAAACAGGAAATTTCTGGATGTGTTTTTTTTTTAATATTCATTTATGTTTATTTTATGGCTATGAATGTTTGGCTAGAAGGTATGTATGTGCACCATGTGTGTGCATGTATGTGTGTGTTGTACCAACAGAGTCAGAGGAGGACTTCAAATCCCTTTACAGATATCTGATTGTGAATGGCCATATGGGTGCTGGGACCCCAAGCTGTGTTCTCAAGGGCAGCAAGAGTTCTTAATTCAGAAGCCTCCCCACCATGGACATCTTTTAAAGAAAAACCTACTGATAACATAATCTAGAATGCTAAAAACTGCCCTCTTGCCCCAAATACCTTAATATCTAAGACTTTTGAATAAAAGTTGCAGGTAAGGATGACCATCACTCACACTTTATTATGCAATCTATCTCACTTAAGCATTCAGCCTTCTAAACACTATTTTAATGTAAAGAACATGGTTCAGAAACATGGCTCTCCCTCTGACATCTTCTGGGAAGTCTCAGTGAGAACTGCCTTCCTCTTCTTGGAATATGCAATTCCTTCCATAACAAAGTAATACTTGGCAGGTAGAGCCCTGCTTGCATTCTCTTCTGTTAGTGCAATTGACATTGAATTTTAAGTAAGCTTTGTAAATAAGTTATCCAATCTCATTGGATTACAATTTTATTTTTTAAATGATTCTTAACTCTCAAAAAATTTGAAATAAAAAAACACACTAATGCTTGAAGAATTCTGCTAATCACCTGACAAAATGGCCTGGCCACTATCAGTTCTGCAGGAATTATGGACACTAAGATAAACACCAGGAATCAAGTGCCACACTTAAGCTGAATTTAATAATTTAAATAAAGAAACAAAAAACTCTAAACTATTCAATAGCAACTGACCAGGCCCAGTGTAATAGCTAGATAACTGGACCAGACTTCCATTGGCTTTCTATCACAGGAATGCACACAGGAAAAAAAGGCAGTCAAAACAGAGCTATATCGAAGGGGACAGCTAAGTATGGAAAATGGGGAGATGAGGTTGGTTCTAAGGAAACACAGTATCCTAAAGTACAAACCTTTAGTTAGGTAAATATGAAACAATTGCCAGGTGGTGGTATCGCACACCTTTAATCCCAGCACTTGGGAGGCAGAGCCAGGCGGATCTCTGTGATTTTGAGGCCAGCCTGGGTTACAGAGTGAGTTCCAGGAAAGGCACAAACCTACACAGAGAAACCATGTCTCAACTCGTGCCTAAAAAAAAAAAAAAAAGAAAGAAAGAAAGAAAGAAAGAAAGAAAGGAAGAAAGAAAGAAAGAAAATAAAGACTGTCCAGAACACACCTGCTAAATTTTTAACAGATTTTTTTTTTTTTTTTGGTAAAGAAAAGATGTGTGTGTGTATGTATGCACACATATGAGGGCATATGTGTCTGTGCACATGTGCAGGCCAGAAGAAGGCATCAGAACACTTGAGTTACAGGCTTTAGCCAGATGCTTGGCTTGTTGCATGGGATTGGGATCTGAACTCTGGTTATCACGATTGTGTACCAAGCACTCTTAGTCACTGAACCATCTCTCTAATCCTACCATCTTATTTTTAGCATCAGAAAAAAGTAGAGGAAACAGGCATATTAAATGAAATTATATATGTAACGTTATGGAAACAGAACTAGGCATGTTCCAAATCTATAAATGTATTAGGTTTTCAGAAAACACTATACTCCCAATATTGCACAACCAACAATGAAATGAAAATACTTAAGAATATTCTGTGTCAATTGTTGAAGACTGTGATAAAAAGATGAGAAAGGGAACTGGATGTCTCCAATTTGTCATTGGGTGGATAGAGAGCTTGGTAAGGCTTTAAGAGACTGTATGCAAGCAAAATGGACTGAATTCATGTTGACAAGATAAAAACAAGCCCTTTCAGTGGACAGGAGATGTTCTCTGGAGGTTAGTTCAAGAAGGGACATAATGCAGAGAACAAGTAACCATGGAATGTTCCGCCAAAATGGGACTTGTATATCACACACTGTCCTCACATAGCTTGGGGATCCTTGTAGAAGAGTCAGAGGATAAGGAGGACTGCTTTACTTCAGGATTCATACCCTCTTGATAATCCCTTAAGTCCAATCAGTTCTCTCCTCTCCATAGGTATATGGATACAGAACCATCTACTAGAGCATGGACCACTTACTAGGAGCACCTTCCTGAAGAAAGCTGACTGCTGCTTCCCCAGTAGAAGTGTGTAAAATCAAGCCAGTCAAAATTCCAGCATAGATAGAAGAAAGCTCATAAAACCCCACTGAGCCTAACTGAGCAGCTTTGGAAGGTGAAGGCTACTGTGGTTCCCTGCATGCACAAATCTAAGGCTGAGGCTGCTTCCCAACACACATGAGAGATGTGCCTAGTTAAAACAATAGCTACCTCCCCATACACTGCACATATGAGCTAGAACATTTAAGGCCATAGACTAAAGAGGTCAGAAGAGGCCCCTAGTACTTTAACAAGGAACATTACTATAGTAAAGATGGTTCTGATAAGCATTAGACACTTACCCAATACAGATTCAACAGCACCATAAGCCAAGAGTCATAGTTCTGTTATTCAATGACTCAGAAAAAAGGCTACACTAACACATTTTTTCTTCCTCTTCCTCCTCCTCCTCTTCCTCTCCCCCTCCTCCTCCTTCTTCTTCAATTTCCCTCTTTTTTATGTGTGTGTATTCTTTTTTCTTTTAGTGCCCTGTGTTTTCTACATTTGCTCTTTCTATTACTTTTTAGCAGAATTTTTACTTTATCATATTTAAACATGTTATTATATTTTAAAGATGCATTTTTAAATTGTCAATTACCTGTGTGTATCTGTAGATATATATGCATGAACACAAATGCCCAGGGAGGCCAAAAGAGGGCATTTGATTCCCCTGAGCTGGAGTTACAAGTGGCTGTGAGTTGCCCAACATTGCTGATGAAACCAACATTGGGTCCTCTGGGAGAACAATAAGAGTGCTTAAGGGTGAAATCATCTCTCCAATACCCCCAATATGTAATTAAAGATAGTTTCCCTTCACACATTAAATTTTGTTTACTTACTTTTTCATTACTGGAAAGTCTTTTTCTTTTCTTTTTGTTAATTTTTTTTCTTTCTTTTTCATCCACGATATCTTACTTCCTATTTTTCCTCTCTGTTACATTGCAGTAGTATTCTGACTTTAGTTTATCCATCCATTTGTACTGCATTGTTTTGTATTTGTTTGGTTTTGTCAAGTTGGTTTTTTTTAACTCATATTTTAATTTTTATACTCTCTGTCTTCATCCAACTTTGCTTTCAAATTTTATTGTTGCTGAACAATCTTTTGCTGCGTTTCTACTTAAGAAATGTTTTCTAATCTCTTTTCTTTTTCTATCCCCCAATACCATTATTCTCTGCCCCTTTTTCTTTGTCTCATATTTTCTGCTTTCCTGCCCTCCTTCCTTTATCTAATCCACTTTCTGTTTTCAGTTTTATCCTAAATAATGTTTTGTTTTCTCATTTTTCTGCCTCATGGTTGCTTGTGACATGTTAGTGATCTTTAATCGATTTTCCTCTCTCTCTGTATCTTAGCATTTGGAGTCATTGCCGGTGTAACCCCTTTCTCCGCCTTTCTCCACCCTGAGTGGTTCTGATGACTGAGCCTTCAAGAGAATGCTGCTCTGTGGGATAACCAAATGGAACCTCAGATAAGCACAGTGCATCATGGGAACACAGAACTATGAGAAGCAGGGCAACAGGACTTCTCTGAAAGATCATAATCCCTTAACTACTGAACTCTGTGTTACCTGCATGCTGAAACATGTAGGATGCCCTGTGAAGATTCCATGAGTTTCTTAGCAAAAATGATCAATGACTTTAAAGACATACAATCAAGCAGTTGAATTTTATCCATGATATGTGAGACAGTAAAGTGATTCAGGAAGTCAGTAGCATGGATAAGAAATTTACCAAGAAAATTGAAATTTTAAAGGAAGGAAAAAAAAACAGAAATAAAAGAAATGAAAACTTCATGAGACAAGAAGAAAAAAACATAGTGGAAAGCCTTGATCAGGAAGAAAAACAATGGCAGAGAGGGAGAAAAAACATGAGGAAACTCTACACTCGTATCAGTACAGAAAAAACAATAACATATCAGGACCACAACTTCCAACAACTCTAAAACTAGCAAGAAACCAAATCTAACAATCCACAGGATAAAAGGAGCTGCATTTAAAAACTCTCAGATAGAGAGTCTGATTAGAGAGATTATAGCAGTTACATTTTCAAGAGAAAGAAAAAAAGCCCCTCCAAAAAAAAGAGGGGGGGGCATTTAGGATCCCAAATATACATGACTGGAGAGACTTACCATAATATAAAATGAAATAACATGAAAAGCTGTAAAGTGAAATTGTCAACTCATATAAAGACAAACTTATGAGAAAAACATCAGAGCTCTTATCAGCAACATAAAAGCCAGCCACGGGTTGTGGGGGTGCGGGGGATGATACACTTCAAGCCCTGAATGGAAACAACAGGCAAAACACATTGATATAGCCAACAAAACAATCTTACAAAAACTAAAGTGGGGGAACTATAAGGTAAGTAAAGTCTTAGGAAGTTCATGGCCACTAAGCCAGAACTACACAAAATATAGAGAAACAACACTATGGTCAGGAGGATGAAAGACCCTTGCAATCATGAGAACACAGGAAAAATAAGTCACATTCATGACAGCAAAGGATGAAGAAAGGTATAAGAAAATCTATCATAGCCAACACAGTAAGCCAGCAAACCCCTAATATGAACAAGGGAGAAAAAAAAGAACAAAAAGTAATCAAACCAAACAGACCACAGAAATGAGTGAATGTTTCTTAATAATAACGTTAGATGTAAATGGCCTCAACTCACCAGTAAAGAAACACAGCAAAGAGGGATGGAGCAAAACACCGATTATATCCAACTCTCTTTGTCTCCAAGAAACACCATACCCACACGGGGACAGACACCCGAAGGCTCAGAGCCAGAGAAGGAACATCAGCCTACAAAGAGGGTGGAAGTTAAGAAACCATCTGACATAGTTATTCTAATAGTCAATAAAACAGATCTCGAATGAAAAATCAGTCAGAATTACTAAAACAACACCAGGAAATACTAACAAAAGAAATAATTCATCATAAGATAAAATAATTGCAAACACACATCATTGCATGTTGAGACTTTCAGTTTCACAAGACACTCTAATCAGCATGAAAGGTCCAGTCATAATACAGTAATGCTGGAAGTTTTAGTATCCACTCTCATGTATGGATAAGACATCTGAATTAAAACCAGCAAAGATGAATGGAGGAGGGGGCTGGAGGAAGGTGGGGGTGGGGGCAGGAGGGGGGAGGACAGGGGAACCCATGGCTGATATATAAAATTTAAAACACATAATAAAGAAAAAAAATATATGGGAAAAAAAAAAACAGCAAAGACGAGCTGGTGAAATAGCTCACCAAAAACGTGATTTTCACCCAGTCAGATGACCTGAATTCTATCCCTGGAGCCTACATGACTAGAGAAGAGAACCGACTTTCATAAACTGACCTCTGCATTCCACATGTGTGCCATGACACTTGCGCATGCATACAGGTCACACACACAAACACACACACACCCCAAAGAAAATCAAAGTTAAAGTGATCCATAGGTCAGATAGACTTAACAGAAATCTGCAGAATATCCTATCCAAAAGAAATGGAGCACACGATCTTTACGTCACACCAGCAAAACAGAAGACATTCCAGACCACAAAATAAATCTTAACAAATATCCCTCCCCACCAAAACAAAACATTTTTTTTACAATTTATCAGATCTTATAAAGTAAAATAAAACTAGAAATCAATAGCAAGAAAAACCACAAATACTAGAAATTTTGGAAAATAAACAATGTATTATTGGATGACTACTGAGTCATCATTGAATAAACCAGGGAGGAAAAGTTAAAAATTCCTGGAATCAATTGAAGATGAAATCAAACTTATCAGCCCTTTCGAGTATAGCTAAGGCACCTCTAAGAAGAAAATATACAGCTATGAATGATGACATTAAAACATCTCAAGATGCAAATAAATAAGCAGTGTTGCACCTCAAAGTCTTAGAATAAAACCAGAATAAAACAATCCCAAACCCAATCATCAAAAAGATAATAAAGATCAGGATAGAAATTAATACCAGTGAGCTTAAAGAACAATATCTGAATTAACCAAACACAATTTTGTTTCTTTGAGAAGTAAATGTGATTAGCAAGTTTCTAAAAAAAAAAAAAATCTAAGAGAGAAACAAGACCCAAATTAACAAAGTAAGATATGAAGAGGAGGCATTACAACAGATCCCACTAAAATCCATCTGATCTGACCATCACAGAACACTGTGGAACCTGTATTACAAAGAAAATGGAAAATCTAGAAGAAATGGGGATGGATGCTATAGCTTACCAAAATTAAATAAAAGGATATGCTAATAGGTAAATAACAAGCAATGTGATTAAAATAGTAATAAAAAACCTGTTCTTCAAATAAAGCCCAGGATCATACAGGTTCAATTATGAATTCTATCTAATCATTAACAATGAGCTAACACCAATACTCTTCAAACTGTTCCATAAAATAGAAAAGCAATAAATACTAACAAAATCCTTTAACAAAGCCAGTATTATCCTGATATCAAAAGACGATAAAGATAAAACAATACAAAAAAGAAAAAGAAAACTGTAGCATGAATCCTAGTTGGTCTTAATTAAAAACATGGAGTCAGATATCAGGGAATGCTGAAAGATTAGTGAGACAAAGGAACAAGCCACAGACACCTCTTGCCTCACCAACTTCTCAGCCAAAAAGAGACTGATCTTCTGTCTCCTCCCACCTTATATTCCTTTTCTCCACCCACCCATATCACCTCCTCTCTCAACCTCCCGAGAGCTGAGATTAAAGGCATGTGTGCCTCTTCAGTACTAGGAACAAAGACATGAGATCCCAAGTACTGGGATTAAAGGTGTGTACCACCATTGCCTGGCCTCTATGGCTGATTAATGGCTTGGCTCCACACTCTGATCTTCAGGCAAGCTTTATTTGTTAGAGCACAAGCGAATATCACCACAGAAAACTATAGACCATTTTTCCTGATGAACATCGATCTAAAAGTTCTCTAAAGTCTCAATAGTTCAATCAGTTTCTTCCTAAGATCTCCATGTCACAGTTGAATAAAGAGATTCCGATGAAATTAACTACTTCTTTCAAAATCTTACCTTTATTTAAAAATTCATGATATTTTATGATTTAAATTTTTAGAATGCATAGTGCCAATGTTTAAAGATAAGGACCAGCTGATTAATTGAAGAATCTATGAATAATTTATCTACCTCTGCAAGAACAAGAAGCATTCATCAGTGAGCAATCTTAGAGAGATAATTTGTAAAACATATTTAAAGAGAGTTAAGAAAGAACTAAATAAGTGAAGGCTATGTCATATTTATGGACAGAAAGATTCAATACTGTCATACTGTTGTCTCCAAATTGAACTGAGTCAATGTGACACTAATAACAACAACAATAATAATATAAATGATATGACTTGGCAAGATAATTCTAAAATGTGCGTAGGAGAAAAGGGGATCACTCATAGACAAACCTGTTTTAAAAATGAGAACATGAGCAGCCTATGCTCAATTCAGTAACAAGCATTACTATAAAGGTGTAGGTCTATTGAGACGGTGATATTCACTCCAAGAAAGAGAATTAGATTCCCGTAAAATACCTGAAGTAGATCTGCCATGCACACTTTATGTGGCCATTCATAATCCTGAACACTGATAATGGACTGGGATTTTTCTATTAACAAAACAGAGAGAAATCTTAGAAGCCAGGCATGGTGCCACCCACCTGGAATGACAGACTCAGGATGGGGAGGCCGGAGAATCCTGAGTTTGAACATCCTGCGCTACATAATGAGAGCCATTTCAAAAACGATGACAGTAATAGCCACATGTCACCACACTCTTCCTGTGCCCATGTGCTAACACCTAAGACAGACATATCACTGTCATAAAAATCAGATAGAATGAGTTGTTAATGAATTCTTTACCTACAGAAACATTGCAGTTGGGTTTGTCCCGCTTGCTATACAGAATTAAATGAGAATGGAAAAACAATTTCACAAGACTTAGGTAATATTTCATTGTCATTAAGGCAAGAAAACACTGAAAATATTTTAATTATTATCATTTTTCCATTATGAGATTGAACCATGGTAGATTATTTCACCACCAATGAGCTACCTTCTAGAACTTGTTTGAATTTTAGAAGAGACAATATCTTGCAAAGTTGCCCAGAGTGGTCTTCAACTCGCCTCTGTCTCCCAAGGAAAACATTTATAAAAGAAGAAAAATTTCAATTTTTAAAAGAAATGTGTCCTCCCAAAGTCACTGTAAAGAGAACAAAGCAACAAGTACCAAATCTAAAAAGAGTTAATGTCTATCACATATAATAAACTCCAACAATTTAATGAGAAAGAATCTGTGTTGCTTGGAATGAAAATGCCCCCCACTGGCTCATAGATTTTAATATTTGGTCACCAGGGGACTATATGAAAGGATTAGGAGGTGTGACCTTCTTGGAAGAAATATGACACTGGGGGATAGGCTTTGAGGCTTCAAAAAGCCCACTCCAAGCCTAGAGTATATCTCTTCCTGCGGCATGAAAATCTGGATATAGATCTCTCAGCCACTTCTCCCACAGAACCATATCTGCCTGGGTGCCACCATGCTCCACACCATGATGATAATGAACGAAACACCAAAAACAATAGCATGCCCCAATTAAATGATTTCTTTTATAAGAGTTATTGTGTTTATGGTCTCTCTTCACAACAGAACACTGACTAGGAAAGAACCATAATCTATTAAAATGGCCATTCAGAGGTAAGGAAGAGTTTATGCTAAGAAAACTATGAGAAATTAGTTTATCTTGTTCGTAACTAGGGAAATTATTATACATTTAAAAGTACTTTGGATTTTACTATTCAATAGAGTGCCATGATTTTTTTAAATGTACAAGAGTACAGATTATTGATGAAGGTATAGGAAAACAATGATGACTTGTACATCTAGGGAGGGCTGTGAAAATAAAACCACTTTCCATAACTTCTACAGAAGCTAAGACTCTAGCACTAGGAAAACCAATGATTCCATACCTAAACAGACTGTAGAGAAACTCTACACAACTATGTACAATACAACTATGTACAAGTCCTGTATGAGTGTTAATAGGCTACCTTTGTAAATAGCAAGGATCCAGACATCTCTCTGAAATATAACAGGTGTATGGTCTGTTCAGACAGTACTAAGCCATGAAACATGATGTGCAATAGAGTACAGGTAAATGTTTCTGTGGGGATGAATCTCAGGCAGAAACACTGAGTGGGAAAATACATAAAGACAGCCAATATATGTGTGTATATAATGTGATATTTCCACAATGTCAAACACAATCAATACCTAATCTGCTATTCAAAGTATATATTTAGGTACTTTTTGGCTACATATTTTTATTTATTCTTTGAAAATTACATGCATGTATACAATGAATTTGATCTTATCCACTCTCATTCATCTAGATCCACTGGGGAACCCCTATACCATTTCTCCCTCCCAAGTCTTCATCTTCTCTTAATTTGTATAACCAGTTAGTGCTGCCCATACATCCATCAGTGTGGAGTCATTCTCTGGGTTATGTAGAAGGTAACAGTGGCCATCCCACAAATAAAAGTGACTCTCCCTCCCCTAGCAGCCAAAAACTGCTAATGGCCCCTCAGCCAGGGTGGGACCTCAGTAATCCCTCTTTATTCCCTGCTGGTTTTCACTGGCTTGATCTTGTGCAGGTAACCACAGCTGCTGTGGGTTCCTGTATGTGCAGCTGTCATGTCTAAAGGACAGCATTTGATAGCTCTCCTTCCCATCATCCAACTCTTATATTCTTTTTTTCTTCCCTCTTCCATGATATTCTCTGAGCCTAGGGGGAAGTTTGATATCGGTGTCCCAAGGCATTCTTAACATAAGAAAAATAAAATAATGATTGAAACTCATTTCTCTTATGTGTGTTTTGTTGTTTTTTTTTTAAACAGGGTCTCTTGTAATCCAGGCTAGCCTCCTGATCCTCCTGCCTCAACTTCCAAAGTGTTGGTATTAAAGGTATACCTAGCTATGCAGGCTAAAATTTAAGGTATTTTTCAAAAAGGCCTTTCTATGTTGCAGAAGCTGCTCTTGATCTCATGATCCTCCTACCTGCTTCTCCTTAATGTTGGGATTAGAGATTTGTACCACCACCACAGTCTCAAAAACTGATTACCTCTGACTAGGAGGCAAGGAGCTGAGAACATGAACAGCAAAGAGCACAAGTCATTTGAAAATGAGTGTTCAGCCCATAAGCATACCTTCCCCCTTGCTCCAATCCTGGCCTGCAACTTTCCAAGAAATCTTCTGCTTCACTGAAGACCAGGCTGGATCCAGGGAACGCAGGTAAGACACCACCCATTACCCATTAACACTCCTTAAAGTGTGTCCAACAACTCTAACTGCATCCCCTCCCCTGGGCTCCATACTAGGCCCACATCCCAGCTTTATGCCAGAGTGGTCCTATGCACCCCAGGTAAGAAACCAACTACTGCCCACTAAACTCCTTTAAGTTAGCCCAATAACCTAAGGCTGGGCTCCATGTCCCAGTCTATAACTTCAGAAGATGACTTTGGTTTTAACAGAGGCAAGGCTGGATCTAGGGACTCGCACTATGAAAGAAAACTTCAGCTGCACTGGAGGCAGTGGTTTACTGGGAATCCCAGAGGCTAATAAGGCACCCAGAACCCCAGAGATTTTTCAGGCCCCCAAAACCCCAACAGAGATACCCTACTGGACCTAAAGACTTGCTAGTCACCAAAATGCTTGGCCACTTAGGCCATAAAACTAGAGAGGAAACAGAAACCAAGGATCAAAACACCCATCCAACAAAGACAAGCTGCACCTACAACCATCTCAAACCCAGAAGCCTAAATGCCAGCGTAAGAACACAAGCAATAACAGAAATGGCAATTAGGCATCACTAGAACACAGCTATCCTAAGACAGCAAGCCCTGAACAATCCAACGCAACTGAAACACACACACACACACACACACACACACACACACCTTAAAAATAACTTTTTAAAGATGATAGGGATTCTTAAAGAAATTGGAGAAAGACCAAAAAAAAAAAAATGAAATCAGTAACTCCCTTAAAGAATGACAAAAAGTCAAGAAAAACCAAACAAATGGGTTAAGGAAACAGTTCAAGAACTGAAAATGAAAATAGAAGCAATAAAGAAATCACAAACTGAGGGAATTCTAGAAATAGAAAATCTGGGTAAGTGAACAGGAAGTACAGATGCAAACATCACTAGCAGAATATAAGAGATGGAAGACAGAATCTCAGTTGTCAATGATATGATAGAGAAAATAGATTCATTGGTCAAAGAAAATGTTAAATCAAAAAATTCTGTAACACAAAACATCCAGGAAATTTGGGACACTAAGAACTGACCAAACTTAAGAATAATAAGAATAAAAGAATAAGCCCAGCTCAAAGGCCAAGAAAATATATTTAGCAAAATCATAGAAAAAAATATTCTAGACCTAAAGAAGGACATGCCTATAAGGGTACAAGAAGCTTACAGAACATCATAGAATGGACCAGGAAAAAAAAAGTCCTCTTACCAACATAACAACCAAAACACTAAATACAAAGAAGAAGCAAAGGAAAAAGAACAAGTAACATATAAAGGCATACCTATCATAATTATACCTGACTTCTCAATGGAGACTCTAAAAGCCAGAAGAACAGACTCTAAGAGACGATGGATGCAAGAAGCATAGACTACTATACCCAGCAAAACTTTAAATCACGAAAGAAGGTGGAAACAAGATATTTAATGACAAAGTTAAATTTAAAGAATATCTATCTGCAAATTCAGCCTTACATAAGGTACTAGAAGGAAAACTCCAACTCAACAAAGTTAGCTATACCCACAAAAACACAGGCAATAGATAATTTCATACCAGCAAAGCCCAAAGAAGGGAACCCACCAACCTCACTCCCACCACCACCACCAAAAAAAACCCAGGAATTAGTAATCAATGGCCATTAATATCCAACAATATCAGTGTAATCATATCACCAAAAAAAGAGAAAAGCTAACAGAATGAATATGAAAATAGGATCCATCCCTCTCCTGCACACAAGAAACACACCTCAACATCAAAGGTAGACGTTATCTCAGAGTAAAGGTTTGGAAGAAGATTTTTCCAAGCAAATGGACCTAAGAAACAAGCCAGTATAGCTATCCTAATATCTAACAAAGAAGACTTCGTGCAAAAATTAATCAAAAGAGATGGAGAAGGGCATTTCATACTCATCAAAGGAAAAATCCACCAAGATGTTACAATTCTGAACATCTATGCCCCAAATGTAAGGGTATCTATATTTATAAAAGAAACATTAGTAAAAATTAAACCAAAGTTCAGACAACACACATTAATACTGGAAGCCTTCAACCCCTGCCTCTCACCAATGGACAAGTCATCCAGACAGAAATTAAATAGAGAAATAATAGAACTAACAGATGTTATGACTCAAATGGACATAACAGATATCTACAGAATATTTCACCCAAACACAAAAGAATATACCTTCTTCTCAGTATCTCATGGAACCTTCTCCAAAATTGACAACAAACTGAAAGTGAAAAACCACATGATCATCTCATTAGATGCTGAAATAGCCTTTTACAAAAGCCAACAACACTTCATGAAAAAAGTCTTTGAGAGAAAAGTGATGCAAGGGATATACATAAACATAATAAAAGAGATATATAGGAAACCAATTTCCAACAACAAATTAAATGGAGAGAAACTCAAAGCAATTCCACTAAAATCAGAAACAAGACAAGATTGTCCACTATCTCTATACATATTCAAAATAGTACTTGAAGTTCTAGCTAGAGCAGTAAGACAACTAAAGGAGATAAAGGGATTACAAATCAGAAAGAAAGAAGTCCAAGTATCATTTTTTTTGCAGATGTTATGATAGTATAAATAAGCGACTCCAAAAATTCTACCAGGGAACTCTTATACCTGATAAACACCTTTAGTCAAGTGGCTGTATAAAAGATTAACTCAAAAAAAAAAATCAGTAGCCCTCCTCTATACAAATGATAAGGCCTGAGGAAGAAAGCAAGGAACAAACACTCTTTACAATAACCTCAATTAATATAAAAGATCTTGGGATAACTCTAACCAAGCCAGTGAAAGACCTACATAACAAGAAGTTAAAGTCTTTGAAGAAAGAAATTGAGAAGAAAGCAGAAGTTGGAAGAATCTCTCATGCTCATGGATCAGTAGGATTAATACAGTAAAAAATAGTCATCTCACCAAAAACAATCTACAGATTCAATGCAATCCTCATTAAAATCCAAACACAGGGCTGGAGAAATGGCTCAGTAGTTAAGAGCACTGGCTGTTCTTCCAGAAGTCCTGAGTTCTTTAAAAAAAAAAAAAAAAAAATCCCAACACAATTCTTTACAGACCTTGAAAGAATAATACACAACTTCATATAGGAAAAACAAGAACAACAACAAAAAAACAAAACAGGATAGCTCTAACAATCCTTTACAATAAAAGAACATCTTAGGGTATCACTATCCATGATTTTAAGCTCTCCTACACAGGTAAGACAGTAAAAACTGCATAGTATTGGCATAAAAAGACAGACCAAGGAAGTTGAATCAAAGACCCAGATATAAATCCAAATACATATGGACACTTGATTTTTCACAAAGTAGCCAAATATATACTATGGAAAAAAAGAAAACATCCTTAACAAATGGTGCTGGTCTAAGTGGATGTGGGCATGTAGGAGAATTCAAACAGATTCATATCTATCACCTTGCACAAAATTCAAGTCCAAGTGGATCAAAAACCTTGATATAAATCAAGATATGGTGAACCTGATAGAAGAGAAAGTAGAAAATTTTATTGAAAACATTGGCACAGGAGAATGGGACCTCATGAAACTAAAAAAAATTCTGTAAAACAAAGGACATCTTCAATAGGACAAAACAGCAGCCTACATAATGGGAAAAAGGTCTTCACCAACCCCACATCTGACAGAGGGCTGGTTTCCAAAATACATAAAGAACTCAAGCAACTAGACTTCAACAAATCAAATAATCCAGTTACAAAATGGGGTACAAATCTAAACAGAAATCTCAACAGGAGAATCTCAAATGGCCAGGAAGCACTTAAAGAAGTGTTCAACACCCTTAGCCATCAGGGAAATGCAAATCAAAATGACTCTGAGATTCCATTGTATACCTGACAGAATGGCTAAGATCAAGAACAGAAGCAGTAGCTCATGCTGGTGAGATTGTAGAGCAAGGGGAACACTCCTCTACTGCTGGTGGGAGTGTAAACTTATATAGCCACTTTGAAAATCAATATGGTGTTTTCTCAGAAACCTGGGAAGCAATCTACCTCAAGACCCAGCTATCCAACTCTTGGGCATATATTCAAAGGATGCTTGATCATATCACAAGGATACTTGCTCACCTATGTTCATAGCAGCTTTATTTGTACTAGCCAGAAACTGGAAACAACCTAAATATCTATCCAAGGAATGGATAAAGAAAATATGGTACATTTACACAATGATTAAAGTACAATGACATCATGAAATTTATAGGAAAATGGCTGGAATTAGAAAAAAATTATCCTGAGTGAGGTAATCCAAACCCCAAAAGACAAACATGGTATGTACTCACTCATAAATGGATATTAGCTATAAAATAAAGGACAACTATGCCATCATCCATAGACCCAGAGAGATTAGGAAGCAAGGAAAGTTCAAGAGGACACATCTGGATTTCTCTAGGAAACAGAAATAGAAGAGATTTTGAGAGTGGATTGTGGATGGGTGAGGATGGGAACGTGAATGATCAGGTTGGTGGGGCAAATGGGGAGATTACAGAATTAGACTACAGGAAGGGGGACATTTTGCAGTTAAGTAAAATCCTGGCACAAGGGAATCTACCAGAGATCTACCAGAATGACACCAGCTAAGACTCCTAGCAATAGCAGATAGTATTCTGAACTGGCCATTTCCTGTGACCAGGTAATACAAGTGGAGGGTTATGGGACACCAACCCAGCCACATAACCTTTGACCTATAATCCCTTCTCCTTCTGGTATGCACTGTGTTAAGGGTGGTCTAGAGATTGAGGGAATGGTCAACCAATGACTAATGTAGCCTAAAACCCATGTCAAGAGAATGAGTTCACCCCTGATACTACCTGGAGCACCAAGACCACTGACTGGACAACACAGATACCTAGGATAGAACCAAACACGATTGGAGGAAACAATTGGAGGACTCAAGTCCCATTGCAGAAGATGAACGGTCACCAACCAACAGACAAGGGCCTTAGGATGTGATATCTAGAAGTTTCTCTCGCATGGGAAGGGGTACCATTTTTCTGGGGGAGGGCAGGTACCATTCTGCACAGCATCATGGGATTGGCAGATTCTATGACATGGATTTTTCTTGGAAATAGTGGGGTCCTGCTTGTAGAACACTAGTACTGTCACCTTCCAGCTTCAGGGGGCATATACGTTGCATCTCTTGAGGTGTCTGTCCACTCACAATGTACTTCAAAAATATTAGAACATTTTAATGTGTATGCTTGATGACATGAACTGAAGAAAATGTGTATAAAACATCTTCCAAGCATAAAGGAAATGTTTGGTTCTGTATGTAATAGATAATGGTCTCTTCATATCATATAAAAAAAAACAAATTGTCAATGTAATAATGCCTAATGATATTCTGCTATATTCATATTTTGGTGTCTAGTCCAATTGTCATCAGAGAAGCTCCATCCAGGTACTTATAGAAACAGATGCAGACCCACAGCCAAACATTAGGCAGAGCTCAGGGAATCCTGCAGAAGAGGGAGAAAGGATTGTAGGAACCAGAACGGTCAAGAACATCACAAGAAAACCCCACAAAATCAGCTAATCTGGACTCATAGGGGCTCACAGAGACTAAACTGCCAACCCAGGAGCCTGCATGGGACTAACCTAGGCATACTGCATAAATGTTATAGTGTATAGCTTGGTTCTCTTTGGGACTCCAAACACTGGGAGCAGGAGCTGTCTTTGACTCTTTTACTGGCTTTGGGACCCTACTACTCATATGGGGTTGTCTTGCCCAGCCTTAATACATATGGAGATGCTTAGTCTTACTGCAACTTAATAATGTACGCTAGACATGGAAAGTCAGAAAACATGTCTGAACAAACATTCCAAGAGGTTCCTCTTTATCTGCTTTAAATCACTTAGGCTGAGAATCTCTTTACTTCTCTTGCTAGTGACACTTTGCTTCAGTAAACAAAGGTATTTTACAGTGTTTGTATTTTCTTACCTCAGAAAAAAGAAATGCAATATAATCCATTCTTCTATGAATCCTTTTTTGGTGAGAAAAAAATTACTGAAGAGTTATTAGCATGTCAGAGAAAATACATTTCTAAAATCATTTTTATGAAGAGTTTTCTTTAATGTATTGATTACCTAATTAAATACCATGATAATTAGCTTTACAAGCCAACTATATTGAATCTAAATCAACTTCTGGAGATTCCAAACTGCCTTCTACATTATCCTCATATAAAGAATGCACATGACAGCTTTAGTGTTGCTAATCAATACTATAGTCACATCCCAACTTTGATTTATCAGAAGCTGCCTGCCTTCAGGAGCCTAAGTTCTTTGCTCATTCCATTTCACCCTTTTCTCCCTGTTTGGAAGTTCTTTCAGAGCTTCTCTTGTATTTCTAGTTCCTTCTTAATGTCCCTTTCAGAAAGCAATGCCCTTGATTGTTAACTGTTCCATTATCCTTCCATCACATTGCTTATTAGAAGTTTCCACCTTATATTAGGCAGGTGTAGGGATTTTCATCTCTTTTGATTGTTATTGTTTATTTTTAATCAGCTGCTGCTACAGCCTGACATTCCAAATGTCAACTCCAATTACTAATTGTGACAGGTAAAGTAGCTAATCCCTTTAAATCTTATTATTTATAAATGAGCTAACAGGATGTGAAACATAGATATATTCTAGGGATCCAGTAAGATTTATTATAGTTTCTGGCACATAACATTTTGTTGTAATTATCACTTGTAATCCCTAATAGTTTTCTTGATTTATCTAAGCAAATGAAACTACTATGCAGACATCTTACTGGTTTCTACTCTTTTTAAAAATATTTATATTGGATTTACTCATTTGTTTATTTGGTTCGTGTGTGTGTGTGTGTGTGTGTGTGTGTGTGTGTGTGTGTGTTTGTGTGTGTGTGTGTGTGTGTGTGTGTGTGTGTGTGTGCGCTATGCACATAAAAGTCAGAGAATAACTAGTAGGAGTCAGTTCTCTCCTTCCACCTTGTGGGTCCTGACCATCAAACTCAGATTGTCAGGGTTGGCAGCAAGCACCTTTGCCACTTGAACTATCTCATCTGCCTGGCTTCTACTTTTATGATTTTTCTATAAGTTTCCTTACACGATTCTGTTCAGACTGGAAATGATACTACTCTCTACTACATCATTTGTACTCAAATCCAGTGACCTTTTATTTAATGTGATTCAGTGTTCTTATAAAAAAAGTACGTTTTAAAATTATAAAAAAACCCAAGAAAACAAGTTAACTATGTCTTCAGTTGGCAGTGAATCAATGGGCATTGTATTATTCTCTTCTAGTTTGTCTTTTTAACATATTTATATTTTCTCAGAGAATGCCTTGCTCAATAATCTTGTCTGTATAGCAAAAAAAAAAAAAAAATGATGATTGCATTATGTGTAATTTTTCACTCTGTAAAAGTAAAATTAAAAGAATATACCTGTAGAAAAGCTTTTGTTAGCTGACACTTCTCCACCCAAATCTCTTAGACGTGAATGAAATGGTGACTTCTATTTTAAGATTCAAAACCCAGCAACAGGTAACTTGGAGAATAGAACCTATTCCATTTTCTCCTGTGTCAAAAGCAGTTAGAGTCTGTCAATCAAAGTACAAAACTTCTACCAGGGAAAAGCATTCTAGAACATAAAGCCAGACATTTCTCTAAATCAAAAGAAAGGTGAATCTCTCAGGCAGGCCCTTTTCCCGGTGTGCTCTTCCCTGCCCTAAGAGCCCTCACAGCCGGCCTCTGACCTTCTGTAACATGACAGCATAGAAGACTCTAGGTCTTCTATGAAGAATGACCTCGGTGTGTCCCCAGGCATCTTCAGACGTCAGATACAAAGGCTAGCAGTCACTAGTGCCCTTCCCCTGCTACTGTAAGGCATTACTCAGTTGTCCCTTGTTTTCTAGCCACTCCCAACCAGTCTTACTCAATTCAATTCACTGGCTTTGGCAAGGAGACTCTGGGTAACTGTCTCAAAGAAAGAATGGACGCATTAGTAGTGAGGGACTCTTCTGCCCTTTCTAGCTCCATTAACTGTTCTTTAAAATGTTTCTGGTTTCTATCATATCAGCTCACTTCTAAGACAAGTCTTGTCTTTTATTCTTAAAACTCACATATCATCTTAACTCAGACACAACTCTGAACCCAAGCATCCAATAACTTCTGAAATGTAAACGTCTCCATCCTTTCAAAACAGTTTCTATAACTGACATCTTTCTTCCACTAGGGTAGCTGAATAAGAGAAGTATAAGGAAAGTATACACAATGATGTAGAGTCTTTGGTCTGTGTTGCTTTCACTATGTTTAGTAAATGTGTCTAAGTACAACTCCATCCTCTTCTAAGCATAAGCATACCTGTGTGTACAGAGGTTCATTTATTATATACAATGCATTTTGCACACTTGCAAAGACCTTAGGTCTCTTTAAGATTACTATGAGAATTTGGAAAAAGATTGTCTAAAATAATTGGCCATGAAATGAAAGAACCGAAAGCACAGGTAGTTCTAGAAAGCAGGAGAAAGACAGGAAGTCTTTAAAAGGAGAAAGTTGTCAAGGCTCTGACAGCTTTCTGTTGGTGTGAAGACCACAGTGGTTGGTCCTCATTGTCAAGATCTGCTTTCAGAAATAGAGTTAAAGTAGATCTTTGAACCTACATGGAGACAGCAGACAAGTAGCTTTCTCTGGCCCTGACGATACAGAGCACTGTGAATTTTCAGAAACAGCCATAGCCTAGAGGCCTTCTGCAGGATGGGGCAAGTTCATTAGCACAATACACAAAATTGTTCTTTTCACAATGAAAGCCACCCCTTTACCTGTGTAACACCTGAGCCACAAAGACATTCAGTTATTCATGTTTGCTCTGGTTCTCTGAGCTTCCTTTCTTATTTATTTATTTATTTTCGTTTTTCGAGACAGGGTTTCTCTGTGTAGTTTTGGTGCCTGTAGACCAGGTTGGCCTCAAACTCACAGAGATCTGCCTGGCTCTGCCTCCTGAGTGCTGGGATTAAAGGCCTGTGCCACCACCGCCTGTCTCTCTGAGCTTTCTTTGCTTGCAGGGACATGGTGATAGGAACGGAGTAGAGTTAGCTAATGATGAAGTCTGTATGCTTTTAATTTAAAACAATTCTATCCTAGACTTGGCTTCCAGAATCACACTCTAGACAAGGATTACACTGAACAATGGATTTTCCATGATAAGCTCAATTACGAGCAGTAGGGAAGGAGGAAGTAGAGAAAGAGGAGGGAAGGAGCCAGGCAATGGGGAGTGTTATCAGACTGATGTCACAGAGTTGTCTGGACTGAAGCTACCAGGCTTAGGGCTGTGGAGGAGAAACATACTCCACCCATGCCACTGTTCCTTAAGGATCTCCTGGATGCCTCTGCCTCCTTGTCTTCATCAGCAAACTGACTCAAGGGAGGGGCCCAATGGCTCTTGTGAAGAAGAGTCAAAGTTAGAAGATGCTAAGGCAGTGGGAAGTCCACTGAAATCAGAAAGGAAAAGACATGTGGTAAGAGCAACAAAAGTACCCTTCAGCCCTTCAGCCTGTCATAGAAACTACATCATGAGCATGGTCATCTGTCTGACATAAATCAGAAGTGGGAGAAAAACACAAGTCAAGTTTAGTGTGCACGATTCCCTCCACCTTAACTTGTCTCAAAAAAAAAAAAAAATCTGTATGCTTCTCAATCAGTTGAATCCTTTGACTTCACAATGTCATTCAACACTTCTCGCTAAAAATAAAGTCTTCTCGACTTATAAAATGAAGAAGCAATACAAATTGATGACTTCAGACAAGAGTGGCTTCTGTGATTAACTACTGGGAACAATGATAATGGCAGACATGTGCTTAGCAAAACATAGATATATAATGCATATCTAACAAAACAGAAATATAGAAATGTTTCTATGTTGCCCCGAGGAGTCAAAGCACAACACAAGCTGGCTGCTTGTTATTGTAAATAAAATTCAGTTGATTAAATGTTGAAGCAATTTATAACATTAAAATTGTGATACTGTCTAACAAAGATGTAAAACCACACATTTGTCTTAAAAGAACTGAAACTGAGAATAATAATCTGCAAAGAATTTCTACCAGTGTTCTACACTAGGCAGAGCCTGTGAATTTCACCAGTCAGTGACATATTCAGATGACCTGTATTCGTGTTAGGATGAGAAAACAGCACATCCAAAGCTACAGTTTATTTTGTAAGTGTGTGTGTGTGTGTGTGTGTGTGTGTGTGTGTGTGTGTGTGTGTGTGATGTATTGGCCAGAGGACAAACTCCAATGCCATCCTTGGAAATGTTCTTTAATACCTTTGAGACCGACTGTCTCATTGCTCTGGAGCTCACTACTTGGGCTAGTAATGAAAACAAGGCATCCTGCTAGCCCAGTCTCCTCTGCTCTGGACTGACAGGTACTTTTTCATGTGGGTTCTGAGGACTGAACCTGAGTCCTCAGGTGACAGGTAAGCACTTTGCTAACTGAGCTCATTGGGCAGCTCCATACCTTCATTCTCCATAGTTTCATATACTACAAAACCCTGAATTGGACAATCATTGCAGGTCCCTTCAGCATGCATAGTTTCACCTTCACTCAGTCCCCTGCTTTATCATTCAAGCCCTATTTGTCACTTATAACATGGGAAAGCAGGGGCTTTTAGGCATGGCTTAGTAGTTAAGATCAAGTACTGCTTGTACAGAAGAGCCGGCTTTGGTTCTCAGCATCCCTGAACAGCATGTTACAATGGCCTGTAACTCCAGCTTTGGGTACCTCAGATGCCTTTGGCCTCTGCACATAGCACACAGATACACAGACAGAAACATAATTTAAGAGGAATGAAAATAAATACTAAAAATTTAAAAGAGTAGGATAGCTTTTGCAAACGCATGCTGAATGCTGGAACACAGCTAGAAATATCAATAGGCTAATCTTCAGTATCACCCTCCATTTCTAATACTGTTCAGTGAAATCCAGTAAACTACAGCACTCTGTTCACTCAGGGAAATGCATGGTTCTCACAGAATCACATCTCACTAAACTGGCTTAAGTAGCATAAACATGGATAAAACGTTTAATGAAGAGAACTGAGATCACCTCTGGACCAAGAAAAAGACAGCCACAGAAATCCTAGAGTAAGCTTTCTGAAATTACTAGTATACCTCATACTTCAGCAACCAACCCTTCATTCTGGGGTGGTTTTCTGTTCACTTTGAAGTTAGCCTCTTCTGATAAGATTAATTTACATATCTGAGTAATTTTGCAATGAAAATGAATCATTTTGTTTATAAGAATTAGCCATTTAAAAGCTTTATCTGAAGCATCGTGAACATTTAGTAAAGTACACAGTGATGCTCTCTCCCTCACCTTTCCATGGAAAGAAATGGGTGACACAGAGAAGCCATTATCTTAGGTACCTCTGAATTTTAGTTCAGCACCTAAAAGAAGAGGCCATTTAAGTTGGAAGCATGTTTGGTAAATATTTCTGTAGCTTTGTAACAATACTAAGAGAGTAAATAAAATCATAAAGCAAAGAGATCAACAAGTCACAAGCTCTCCCATTCAGTTTGAACAGCTGGGAAGCCTTGTGGCAGTTAGTTCTCAAGTCTTCTGGAGTTTACAGTCTTCCGTTCACAAAGCCCACACTCCTTATGATGCAGTCAGAAGCAACATTTTCACCAATCTTCTATCCATCTTTCTTAGAAATGATGGTGGGAAGAAATGGGAGGCCTGCCACAGCTGGTAGACTTGCCTTTGATTGTCCTCTTCTCTTTTGCAAGTAAAAAGAATTCTCAAGGACAATGATGGGGGAGGGGAGAGAGTGGCTTGAAATTTGCTGTGGCGTCTGCCTTTACTTGTATAAGTGGAAATATCTAACGTAGTCTAAAAAAGTTCCCATTTGATCATTAATTTTGAGCAGTTACATGTAGTTAGAGTTTTCCTGCCTGGCCCAGAGTCAGGGCAAATCTCTCTCACCCACCCAGTCTCTCAGACCCAACCAAGTAAGCACACAGAGACTTATATTACTTACAAACTGTATGGCCGTGGCAGGCTTCTTGTTATCTACTTCTTCTATCTTAAATTAACCCATTTCTGTTAATCTATACTTTGCCACGTGGCTCGTGGCTTACCAGTACCTTACATCCTCCTTGTCATGGTGGCTGGCTGGCAGTATCTCTCCACCCAGCCTTTGCTTCCCAGAATTCTCTTCTCTCTTGTCCCTCCTATACTTCCTGCCTGGCCACTGGCCAAACACCATTTTATTGATACAGAGTGATATTCACAGCAGTTACAACTCTTACTTTTATGATAGTTATGACAGATTTCCCCTATGTTTTCCAGGTATCATTTTATACCAGGAATCTTATTAAATGATAACCAGGATTACAAAAAAAAAAAAAAACAACAACAAAACACAAAAAAACCCACTAATCTACAACTAAAGCTGTTTGTTTAAATAAGACTTGCTTTTCAAAATAAATTTTAGTTAAAAGTTTTATCAGCTAGTTATAATTTATGGCCTAATTAATGAAGCTTCTTCTCTTTCACTGATGGAAACACTCACAAAATGTTATCATGTGGCACCTCTCCCAAGTTCTACAGTTCACACTGCATGGTAGTTGTTAAATGGAGAAAGCAATGATCCTGCAATTACATAACTTAATAAGACCTAGAAACAGCTATTTGAGACAATTCTAAAAGCAAATGAGACATTCTATTCTATTCTAATTAGAAATATACAGAATGCAAAACGAACAGCCAATTATAGACAAGTTCACCAGGAGAGAGAGAATGAGAGTGTTCTCTGACTGGAGGAAAGAAGAAACACTTTAGTGAGGGCTAGAAAAGACCATAGATGAACAAGGAAATGGACATCATAAAGGAAAATGGATGGATGGAAGGATTGATGGATGGATGGATAGATGGATGGATGGATGGATGGATGGATGGATGGATGGATGGATGGATGGATGGATGGATGGATGGATGGATGGATATATGGATGGATGGATGGATGGATGGATGGATGGATGGATGGATGGGTAGATGGATGGGTAGATGGATGGGTAGATGGATGGGTAGATGGATGGATGGGCATCCACACAGCAGAGCATGTAACAAAGTGGCCTCATCAAAGATCTTGTATGTTTTAGGATATGCAAACAACAGCACAGTAGTCAGCTTTACAAATTGTCCAACATGACCTTGTTACCTACAAGCTGCAAAAATTGATTCATAATACTTACTGTGTTTATGATCTTGTATTGGGTCTTGTTACTAAATATCTTCAGACACATGTAAAATACAGATCACAGGCTGGACAAACACTCCTGCAAGGCTGACCACAGCCAGCATGTGGACAGATGACTAAAGATGGAAACAGAAACACACAAACATCTACTAAACACAAGAGTGGTCCAGGTGACAATGACTGAATGATGAGAGATCCAAAGGCTGGCCTGGAAGAGTGACACAGCACCACAAAGAGGAGGAATTCATGTGGGTTAGAGAAGGGGCTTGGGGATTAGCAGTGCCTGCTATTCTCCAGAAGACCTAGATTTTGTCCCCTACACCCATGTGATGACATGGTTCCTCTCTGCCTATAACTCCAGCAGCAAAGGATCCAACACCCTCTTCTGGTCTATGGAGGCATCTGCACTGCATTCGTGTGTGTGTGTGTGTGTGTGTGTGTGTGTGTGTGTGTGTGTGTGTGTGTACAAAGAAAGTCACATAAAATACACATAAAAGTGAATCTTTTGAAACAAAAATCTGAATGTAACTGGTATGGCACCATACTTAAAGAAATCTACTACTTCATGATACCTGTTTGCAAACTCATTTCAAATAATTCCTCACTAGTTAAACCATTATTTTAATATTTTGGGCTTGACCAAATTCTTGGTATTTATTTGCCAAGCTTTAAGAGAGATGAATTTTATTTTTCAGTTTTACATCAAGCCTGATTTATGGTGATTTTCATGTGGTAGTCTTTTTTTTAAATTTTTTTTTATTGATGTTAGAAGAAAATAAGAGATTCTTAGAGAAAGCAAATAAAGTCTATTTTTAATTTATCTCTTAAAAACATAGTATAAGAATATACTTAGTTAATACACAGACAAAATTATACATCTCTAATCTATTCTTGAATTATTTTGTAAAGTTTCTAAATTTCAGTTTCCCAAAAGCTAAGGAAAGACAAGCATTGGAAATGACAGAAACATAGTTTTCTCTTCTAAGAAGCGAAAAGCAACAATAAGAATTTTAGAATACAAAGAGGAAATTTTGGAGAAAGAGCTGGCAAGAACAAAGTAACATATTCCCTTCTGTACCATTTATTTGTGAATGCACAGTTGTACAGAACCTAATGCTCTAATTGGGTTTAATGACAGTAAAACAGGTCGCTGCTCAAAACTGAACAAAATGGAATGTTTGCCCCACAGAAAAAAAATGGAGTTTCAAATAACTTCTGGTATAGATATGGAAAGAAAGAAAGGAATCTTATGCTGTCAAAAATGAATTTATATGTGAATAAATTATTTCCATTAAAACATAAATTACATGCCATGAGTTAGGTTAAGTAAACAAATACTTGAGAGTGTTAATCCCAAAGATGGGAGAAAAAAGCCAATGACCCAAATCATCATGGTCAAATTAATTAAAGCAAGCAATTAATTAAAGCAAGATTTTTTATTTGTGTGCTTGGGATGCTTCCCCCTAAGACAAGGTTCAAGAGGTCAGCATTGGATGTGAAGAAGACAAGACTTTTATAAGTCAGGGGTAGGAGGTTCTAAATGGGGGCTTTGGCAGGCAAAAATGGGTGAGGTTACAGGAGCAGAACATAAACATAACAAGTTAGTCCCAGCTGAAACAAACACATAGTTGCAAGGTGGGCAAAGCAAGGAGTCATAACAACAGGTAGTCATGGTGGTTATATAACCTTTTGAACCAAAGGTAGGGTTGCAAGATATAAACAACTTTTGAAACAAAGATAATATTGTCTCTCCTGGAACAAGCAGTACAGAAAGACCCATTTGTAGTTAAGGTTACAAGTGAGGCATAGCCCAATCCTTGAAAAACAGAGGTTTAATCATAAACAGGAAGGAATCTGGTTTGTCTTTGCTATACAATGGCTTTCAAACCCATGGTGGGGGCAAGCCGGTACTTTGGGAACTTGGCAATTAGATGCTAAGTTCCTGTGTGAGACATTTGATGTTGCCAGGCTCATGTGGCCTTTCAGGGAAATAAACATCTAATGACATCCTATTTACCTAATTTCTTTCACAGTTTTATAGAAGCCACTCCGATCACTAACATTGAGAGGCATGTTAAATGAGGACCATATACCAGTGAGGTGTCCAGTATACAACCATGATTACAAGGGCTTCCAGGGCCAGAGCTATAAAATAACAGAAAACAATGTCAGGAAGCAGGGAATCCTTGCAGAGTGGACTTAAACCACCACTTTATTAAAAATAAATATGGATCTTCATTTCAATGTGAATCACATAAACATTTCTACAGGAATGCCAATGCAGGTTCCCCCCACAGTCTAGCTTTCTCATTTACAGACAAACATCATCCAACTGACATGATTTTATTCGTTGGTTTGAATACACGGAAATGCCAATTCATGAATGGGCCTAGAAGATCCTTGGAAAGATGGACACTGTGCTTAGAAAAGATCAGATACAAAATGCCAAATATGAAAATGAGCTTGTAGACACACAGAATAAAAGATGCGCACTTTATCCTTTTAAACCCCAAATGTTTTCCAAGTTGTCTGAGCACTTGGTTCAAGGTTTGGTCAGAAAACAGTTTCTCCTGATGCAGGACTGCTCATGGAAAACTGGCCCATGCTGAGCAATGCCTATTCATTACCCAACATTGAGTTACAGTGTTGTTCTTATCCTTCAATTGAGGAAAATGATTTTCCCTTAATTCATAGGGTCTATAGAGCAAATAAAACTGATTAGAAATAACTTTAGTTAAAAAAAATATATATATATATGAGACTAGACTGATTATTTAAAATTTCCAACAAGGGGATGGCAGATGGTTCAAGGGAGTAAAGGCTCATTCTGTCAAGCATGATGACCTAGTTGGAGCCCCAGAAACCCCATGCTGGAAGGAGAGAATTGATTCCTACATCTTATCTTCTGATTCCACATATGTGCCCTGGAAAGCACACACACACACACACACACACACACACACACACACACACACACACACACAAATAATAAAAATGTAACAAAAACAGTTCCAACAAGAAGTACACAGAATATTTTTACATTTTAAAAATTTCAAAATAAATTCTAATTTGATTTAAACTTTACCTGCAAGATGCTATACACATTTGTGACAATCAGTACTAATTACAGAAAGCTAATTGGTATAAAATAAATCAGAATATACTTATTTTAAAGTGGCCAATAGCAAAATTCAACATGCCTTATCAGTATTTAAGAAAATTTTGAAATAATGAGTTCTCCAAAATAGAAAAAAAATAGTTTTGCTCATAAAATAGTCTATGGAGACACTACAATCATTTCTTTTATTCCTCTTTAAAGAAAATAAAAGCACTATAATCAACCAAAATTTCCCAGCCAATTATAGTCTATTACTCTGGACAGATGTGAGCTATGCCTTTGAATTTGCTAATTGATCAAGGTTTTAATCAGAGCTCTTTGGTTATTTTTAAAGTTTGAATTTCTAAGATAATTGGCAGAATTTTAAAAATTGAATATTAGAACAAAGCATTATCTGTTTTGAAGTGCAGTGGTTTAAATTGGGAACTGAAGAAACACTCTCAAAAGATGGGAAATAAGTAAGTTTCTATACTTTCTTTTGATTTGTCACTTGAAAAAAAAACCCAATGAGAATAAGAATCCAGTTTAAAAATCTGTATAGATTAGGAGACATTCTTAATCCTGTACAGTGGAAATTCAGATCAAAGAGGAAAGGGAATGAGACTTGTCCACAGGGATGGTTTCATGTTATTATACAGACAATCAATTTATAAGAGAAATGGTTTATTCTAACCCATCGTTTTGCAGTTCTAACCCATGCTAGTTAGAGATTTTGTACCTGTGGTGAGATGGTATAGTGCAAGAACAAAACTGCTCACTTCACAGAAGGGATGTGAAAGGGAAGGAAGGGGAAGGAATCTGATCTGTCTTTCTGAGGGTCTGTCCCAGTGACTTGAAACCCTCACACTGTGCTGCACATAGTTCTACCACCTCTCGTTCACACACTGGGCTAGACACTGCACTTTCAGCACATGGAACACTTCCCCCACCACAGCAACTAGTAAAAGGGAAAGACAAAGAGGACTAAGAATCTGATTTACACATTATTAGGCTTTAAGACAAGGCATTTCATGTCCCCAACATTGACCCGGAACTGACTATGTAACTACTTGCATTATCAACCCGATCAGCCTGTAGCTGGAGTTTTTCTGGTCCTGCCTGGCCCAGAGTCAGGACAAATCTCTCTCACCTGCCAGTCCCACTGTGCTGTGGGATGTTCTGTATGTTAAATGTTTTGTTCTGATTGGTTAATAAATAAAACACTGATTGGCTAGTAGCCAGGCTGGAAGTATAGGTAGGACAAGGAGAGAGGAGAATTCTGGGAAGTGGAAGGCTGAGTCTGAGAGATGCTGCCAGCCACCAAGATGAGGAGCAGGATGTAAAGTACCATTAAGCCACGAGACATGTGGCGAAGTATAGGTGAATAGAAATGGGTTAATTTAAGATAGAAGAACTAGATAACGAGAAGCCTGCCACAGCCATACAGTTTGTAAGCATTATAAGTCTCTGTGTGTTTACTCGGTTGGGTCTGAGTGGCTGCAGAACTGGCAGGTGAGAGAGATTTGTCCTGACTGTGGACCAGGCAGGACTGGAGAAAACTCTAGCTACACCGGATCTAGGAACCACCTTGTAGACAAGTCTCTGAGCATATTTGTCAAGGATAATCTTGATAGGGAGGGAAGACACACCGTAATGGAGACAGCATCACCCCTGGGTGCAAAAACAAACAAGGGAGAAACTAATTGAGCATTCATCTTTTCTTCCTGGCTATGCACACACTGTGGCCAGTTGCCTTGTCCTCTCCGTATCATGCCTTCCCTCCAAGATAGACCACACACTCACACTGTGATCCCAAACACACCTTTCCCCAGTTAACCAACACAACAGCTAAGGAGTACCTTAAACTTCTAAGCCTACTGCCTCCAGCACTTGGGTGCTTGGGTGGCTTCTGTGTCCCACCATATACAGTTTGTGTAGCACTGGTGGTAGGACCCAGGGCTAATGCGTAGACTGAGTGTGTGAGCATGCTCCCAACTGAGCTACACTGTCAAGCTAATATCATATTGCTTGGACATGGCACTCAAGGTTCTGTGTGTGCTGATACTTTGGGTTGTACAGGGAATAGATAGGCTAGGAGGCCCCAGATACTCTTCTTTTCAATGTTCACCCTAGGACTATTTCCAAGGGAGGAAAAAGGAGTATGTGCAACAGAAAAAGAGTAGACGCAGCATTCACTTTGGGCAGCATATTGAAATAAATTGAGATCTAAGGAAATCCAGTAACCTAACTAATGAGATTCATTAGTCCCTTCTTCCTCCAATATGTACCACTGTGCAGTCAATAAGCAGCAACTTAGTCAACTGTAGTTACTGAAATCATACTTAAAATAAAAGTAAATAATATCCAAGCCAGTTCTTCACTGGCATGAATAGCCTCCAAACACTCAATAGCCATATGTGGCTTATGGTTCCAGCACTAAATTCAGAGGTATAGAAATATTTATGGTAGTCCTGTTGAACAGCATGGAAAAATTAGCACTATTTATCAGTCACCAAAAATGATAGATGATGACCATCAATAGCATCTGGAAACTGCTATTGAAGATGACTCATTAGTTTTCTGAAGAGATTAAAGCATCATCATTCTCCACTGCTGGTCTATCATCCATCCACATAGACATCTGTCCACTTGTGAATCTGCTGCCTTAAAAAATAAAATTAAAGCTGACACCATACAATATCCAAGAAGGAGGCAAGGGTATAAACAAATAGCAAAAACAAAGCAACACAAACATAGAAGCTTGTGAGTGTACACACACACACACACACACACACACACACACACACGTACACAAATAGATAGATCGATGATAGATAGATAGATAGATAGATAGATAGATAGATAGATAGACAGACAGACAGAACAAGTGCAAGAGCAGGTGTTAATCCCAAAGACGGAAGGAAAAAGACCACCAACCCAAATCATGATGGCCAAATTCATTAAAGCAAGCTCTCTGCTCCCTACTCCTGCCAGGATTTCTCTGTGTAGCCTTGGCTGTCCTAGAACTTGCTCTATAGACCAGTCTGACCTCAAACACACAGAGGTCTTTCTGCCTTTGCCTCCCAAATGTTGAGATTAAAGATGTGTGCCACCACCTCCCAGCTAAAGCAAGCATTTTTATTTCTTTACATGGTTTACCTTCCCTTAAGGCAGGGTTCAAGGGGTACAAATTGGATGTGAGGAAGACAAGGCTTTTATTGCTCGGGGGTAGGAGGTTTCCAAATGGGGGATTTGGCAGGCAAAAATAGGTGGAGTTAAGGGCAGAATGTAGACTAACACGTTAGTTCCTCCTGGAACAAGCGCATGATTGCAAGATGAGCATTAGGAGGCAGTCACCAGTGGTCATATAACCTTTTGAAACAAAGGTAGGGATGTAAGATGGTTATAACAACTTTCTGAAACAAAAATATGATTGTCTTTCCTGGAACAAGCAATAAAGAACCATTTGTAGTTAAGGTTACAGGTGGGGCATAGACCAAACTTTTAGAAACAGAGTTTTAATCATAAATAGGATTGAACCTGTTTTGTCATTGTCATAAAATGACTTTAAAGCCTAAAGATGGAGACAGGCCGGTTCTTCACAGAAGATCAAGCAAACAAAAGAAATAAATATATTCATACATGAAAGCAGAAGAAAAGGCTCTTAAAAACATATTCTTATAAGACCACAAAAAGTTCTGAGAGATTACAAATATGAGAATAGACCTCAAAACATAACAATTCCCAAGATTAATTAGAAAAATATATCCTTAAACTTAAAAAAAAAAAAAAAACCAAAAATAAAAAACAAAACAAACAAACAAAAGACCAGCTATCAGGCCGGGCGTGGTGGCACACACCTTTGATCCCAGCACTCAGAAGGTAGAGGTAGGTGGATATCTGCGAGTTGGAGGCCAGCCTAGTTTATAAAGGAAGTTCCAGGACAGCAAGGGCCACACACAGAGAAACCCTGTCTTGACAAAACCAAAACAACAACAACAACAATTAGCTATCAGGATGAAGGACAGGTGAAAAGTAGCACAAAGAAAGCTGTAAGAGCCCATATCTGATGAGTGTAAGCTACAGGGAGAAAACAAAACAAAACAAAACAAAACCTTTTTTTAAAAAAAAAATCTTGAGTAAAAATTCCATATAAAATTTGAGTAGAAGTGTGTGAGAAACTTCCTATTCTTATTGTTCATATTTTAGAATATTTCATATTTATGGCTTTTTTTCATATATGTGTCACATTTACAGAAACAAATTAAACAAGTTATTTCAGAACTCACAGTCATCCTAAGTGCAGAGGCAGGGGTATCCTCTACTGAGGAGCTCATCACCATGCTTACAAAGGTTTTCTGCAAACACCTCCTTAGAGTGAAGCTGAAGGTTTTCCCTCTGTTAAGCAAAAGATAAACCATAGGCCAACACATCCGAATTCTTCCTGCTGACTCATTTGCATGAATAAAGGAAAACATTCTAAACTTCCAAGAAGATTAAAAAACACCAGCTAATTAGGCCATTTGTGCAAATTCATTAGCATGAACATTTCCAATTGATTAGCACAAAGTGTTACAAGAAAACCTCAAGAGTAAAAACTAACCTGCAAGCTTCCAGCCTGGAGGCTGCTCTCCCAAGATGGAAACCCCCTGGGAAAGGCACTGTGGAGTTAAGATCAGCAGCTGGTTTCTTTTCCAAATAAAAATCTAAAGACAAATTTTAAAAAGTAGCTACCAGCTAATTCTGAGCACTCTGTGTGCACATTAGAGCAAGGCTTTACTTTTTAAAAGTTTCTGAATGTAAAATCATTAAGAGAAAGCAATTTTTCACCCTAATTCTTCGTAAAACATTACCATTGTCTTTTAAACAAACACAAATGATCAAATCACTTGCCTTGCTCAAAAGCACCTAGAAATGTTCTCTGGCAAGCCAAATGACAGAGTAACCTTCATGACCCCAAAGATACGTTTGAGTCCTGAGCCAATCATAGGCACCCCTTTCCATGAAAACTTGACAAAATTGGGCTACACTGTGCTGGTGATGTACTCTAACAGGACCTGATATTCTTATAAGACCCCATTCAGAGCATTCACAGCAGCATTAGTAATGAAATGTCTCTTCATTTGGTCAGTTGACTATGTGATTTTTATGTCCTCAGAGGATTAAGAATCAGCCTTTCAGAGGTAGGGATATTCCTTAGTTATCAGTGTTGTCTACAAGTGTGAATCAGCCCTGTGTTCCATGCCTGTACCTCACACACTAGGTTTGTTGGTGAATCTGCCTGTGGTCCCAATGTTTAGTAGGTGAACAAAGAAGGAGCAGATATTCACAGTTACCCTTGGCTACTCAGTGAGCTTCAGGCTAGTCATGGATACAGGAAACTCCATCTCAAAAAATAAAAAGTAAAATAAATCAGATCATCTCACTCAGGAGTGTGTCTAGCACTCTTCGGCATGCTGTGAATATGGACAGAAGGAACACACAGACCAGCCACAGGAAGCCCTCCTTTTGCAAAGGTAGAAACCAAGGCTGCAGTCCCCTGTCCTAGTCCAGCACAAGTGAGACACATGTCCTCTGGGACCATCATGGTACTGTTCCTCAAGTGCTCAAATCATCTTTTTGATTCACCTTCAAACCACTAAAACACAATTGTAAGTCACTTTAAAACCTACCTCATTACCCTGTTCTTTTTGACAAAAAGATCTCCTTTCTGTTCACACACCCAGGACAGGAATTACAGCTCCAGCTCAGAGTGACCTGGAAGTTTCTTAGAAAGGCAACAGCAGGAATCAGCAAAGGAGGAAGAAAATAACAGAAGCCCAAGAGAGTGTTCTAGAGCTTCTTATACTATGGGTCATGACCCCAGTGGCCCTGGTTCTGAATATATGTGTGTACTGGCCTTGTCCATGCCATCCATGCCACACAATACCAATGAACACTGACAGAAACTCCCTGGCTCAGATTCCCGACCATCACATGCTATGAATTGTAGAATTTTTATTGTACATACATGTAGCACAAAATGCTAAATGGTGGTATTAATAAAAAACAAACAAACAAACAAAAACCCAGAGCCAGATATTGGGTTCAATTCTGAAAGATCAGAGAGATAGAACAAGCCACAGCTAACCTCACCTCGACAACTCCTCAGCTGATCTTGTTTCCTCAGACTGCCTTCTGAGTACTCTCCCAAATGAATCTCAGCTGAATTGCTCAAAAGCCTCTAGTTCCTGGTCCTCACATCTTATACACATTTCTGCTTCCAGCCATCACTTCCTGGGATTAAAGGTCTGTGTTCTACCCAAGCAAAGTCATGAAATCTCAAATGCTGGTATTAAAGATGTGTGCCACCACATCTGGCTCTGTTCCCAGAGTGGCCTTGAACCCACAGAGATACAGACGGATCTCTGCCTCCCCAGCAATAAAATTAAAGGCATGTATGCCACCACTGTCTGGCCTCTGTATCTAATCTAGTGGCTGGTTCTGTCCTGAGATCCTCAGATAAGTTTTATTTGTTAGAGCAAAAATAAAATACCACATCACATACAAAATTTTTGATCTTTTGTGTAAATATGAAAAACAAAGCCTTTTTAATATTTTATACTATTATTCTTTAGCATAAGTCAATCTTTGGATTATATTATGTTAGAATATTTGATATTAAAGACGTTTGTTTGAATTGCAGGCTCAAGTGTCATAAAAATAGTAATAATTTAATGAAGTGGCCCTAAGTATACCTCTACTTTTTTGTACTGTACATTTACATAAAGTAGGCTACTTAGCATTCATTAAAAACTGCATCAACAACTCTGAAAAACATTTGAGAATAACCTAAAGTACCAAAGTGTCAGCGGAAATTACATTCTTTATGTAAAAATAAACACACATATCCATAACTTTACTATGTTAACATGCATACTTTAGCACTTGGTAAAAGGATATGTACTTATACATATTATATACCAGAGAATTGTTGTAAAACAACTTGCATTTGTAATTTGTAAAAAATAGGTCTATTTTATATATCATACAATCAAGGACACAGACATTTTCCTGGCAAAGGTGAGCATGGAGAGAAAAAGCTTAAGGAGCCCTTGGCTAGCAACCATGAGTAAAAGCTGTGTGGTGAGGGGATAGGTGACCCATCACGGAAGATTTCAGGAGGTCAAATGAGGTGATGCCTGGGAGGAAAGACTCCGCTCTACACTTAGAGAAAGCAATTAGCTTAAGCTGGAAAGAAACTAGGTTGAAAGCATTTGCAGCGTGAGCTGGAGCTTCAACAGACAAGGAAATGAGGTCATTTACTATAGGAAACTGGATTCTCAAAGCAGGTAGAGGGAAAGGGAGGAAACAAAAGGGAGCAGCTTGAGAAGACCTTATGAAACATACCTTATCAAACATACACATTCATTTGTGGGAAGGGATACATGTGTAGGAGAGAGGGAAACTTCAAAAAATTAAATTTGTTTTTACACAATTTTGTAAGCAATACATGATGTCCATTCTCACCCACACCCCTGCCAAGAGGTTTAAAAAGTTTCTTTAAAAAGTTATTTACTTTGTTGTTTTACACAAGTGATAAGGATAGAGAACTATTTAGGGAAACTAAAGAAATGGCCCAGTGCTTAAAGGCACTGGCTGTTCCTCCAGAGAACCAGGGTTCAATTGCCAGCTCCCACACAGGAGCTCATAACGCCTGCAACTCCAGAATCCAATACCTTCACACAGACATACATACAGGAAAAACACAAATGCACATAAAATAAAAATAAATTGTAGTGAGTAGCTATTCCAGCTTTGACCTTGAAACACTGCCCCTAGAGTGACAGCAGATAACTGCGACACCTGCCTATGACCTGCCTCTGGGGAATGGCTGAGAAGGAAACCCTTAAGACTCATGGTCCTAGAAGCTGGATAGAAGACCAAGCCAGAGTTCTCCACTGGATGGCACCTCATCTCTCCTGGATCCTGTAACCAACCCCTATTGGCTGTAAGTTATCTCAGAAATAAACCTTTCTTGATTATCAGATAAATTATGTGAAATTGCCTCATTAAATACAGTAATAATATATAAACATGTCTTAAAAAAAGAAATATTTATGGACAAAGAAGAAAATACAAAGGAAGCTAGAAGGAGGTAGTCAAGGGTACATGTGATCCACACATGGTACCAGATGATGAATTCAAATACACAAGCGAGGAGAGCAGTCTTGAATAGATCTCACATGCAAGAAAGAGGACAAAGCAAGGAGAGGGACCACTAAGAGTTGCTAAAGTGAGGAAGAGGGAGTCTGAAAGGAACTCCATCTTAATCCTAATGCCTCTGACATGATCCTTCCTTCAAGTATAGCAAATACAACAGTGTTAGAATGACTGTAGAAAGGAATTGTGGGAACTAGGAATCTGTTCTTCCTAGAAAGGGTAATGATGGGTCACATGTAGACCCAAGGCTGTTGAGAGTTCACATATGAAAAAGGTTTAAAAAAAGGACCCAATATAAACAACAGTGATCCCTTTCCGGGAAGGCACAGCAGCCCCAGGACAGAAGGAAGAAAGTATTGACAGCCTCTTTGTGTCCTTGTGCTTCTGTTTCCCTATTTGTACAATGGAATTAAAGATAATAAGTGTCCTTAATGTTTATGTACTCAGTACACATGATTATTATCTCATTGAATTCTTGCTTTCCTCTGTTGAGATAGAATTATCATTAATTGCAGTTGCAAGTGAATAAATTGGAGGACTTCATCCTTTGTCCACTTTCTGCTGCTATGTAGATACTTGAGGATTGATATTTATGAAAAACAGAAGTTTAGTTAGTTAATAATTTTGGAAGAAAGAAGTACCAGAATAGATGAGGGCATCCACTTGACCTCTGGTGACAGGCCCCTTGGATGGGAAACAGCGTAGGAGGAAAGAAAATAGAATAGGTCAGAAGGTGCTTGGTATACAGAGCAGCCCTGGTTATAACCAATGAATGCTCTTGGAAACTCAAAACAGTCCTCTTGGTCACCATTCTATTGCTGTGAAGAGACACCATGACTAAAGCAACTCTTATGCAAGAAGACATTTAATTTAGATTTGTTTATCATTTCAGAGGTTTGGTCCATTATCATCATGGTGGGAAGCATAGAAGGGTTGGAGCAGTAGCTGAGAGCTATATGCTGATCCACAGATAAGAGACCCAGAGAGAGATAGAAAGAAAGCAAGACAGAGAAGAGTCAAAGACAGAGAAAGACGGAGACTGGGCTTGGCATGGACTTTTGAAACCTCAAATCCTACACCCAGAGACATACTTTCCTCCAACAAAAACATACCTCCTAATCCTTCTAGTTCTGTCAAAGATTACCACTCCCTGATGACTAAGTATTCAAATATGAGCCTATGGAAGACATTCTTATTCAAACCACCACATTCCACTTTCTGGCCCCCATAGGTTTGTAGCTATATAATACAAAAATATGTTCACTTCAACTTCAAAAGTCCTCATATTCTATCATAGTCTCAATAGTGTTTAAAAGTCCAAAGTTCAAACTCTCTGAGACTCATGGCAATTTCTTAACTGTAACTGCCTAAAAAAAATCAAAGTCAAAAAGCAGATTGTATACTTGCAACATACAGAGGCATTAAATATACATTATCATTCCAAAGGGGAGGGAAGGAAACATATAAAACAATGAGCCAAAGAAAGACCAAAATCCAGCAGGGCAAACTACAAATTTCACATCTCCATGTCTAATGTCAAAATGTTCCTCAGATCTCAAATTTGTTTCAGTTTTGTTGACTGCAACACAGTTTTCTCCTCTGGACTGGTTCTATACCTGGTCTGTAGTTTTTGGTGGCATCTCCAACATCTTGGCATCTCCAAGGAAACCCAGGCATCACCTTTACAGCTTCATGCACTGGCCTCTCTGGGTTCTCCGTATATGAACACTGCTGACACATCCCTGGCATCTGGACTCAACAGCTTTCCTTAGCCATGGAGATATTCTACAAACCCTTTCTTGTACCCTTGACTCTACAACTGAAACTATATGACAAAAGCTGAAAATTATGCTGTTTGATGGGGCTATAATTTAGCATCCCAATTCAATTACATCTGTATCAGCTTTCTGTTGTAGATGATTTCCTTTGCTGCTTAAGATTTCCTTTAATTCCTTTTTCACAAGTTGGAAACTTAGCTGGATGAGATCTTGCCTGAAGTCACCACCATTTCTTACACTTAGTATCAAGCTTTTCTTTAAACTTTTTATCACCTTGAGCTCTGGACTTGGCTCTATTACATTTTCTGGTGTCCCTTTTTTTCTCAAACTGTACATTTTGCATTTTTCTTTGCTCAGCTTCTTTGTACATCTGTATAAGAGTAGCCACATATGACACATTCAATATTAGACTGTCTTGAAATTTCCTCTGCCAATAGCATTAATCCAAAACAGATTAATAGGATTTTTAGGACAAGTGCAAAAAGTAGCCACATTCTTTGCCAAAATAGCATAAGAATGGTATGTAGGACACTTATTAATATTCTTCTCCTATGAAACTTCTTGAACTGGGCACCCATAGTTCAAATAGTCTCAGCCCTGTTTTCCATGCTCCTACTAGGCTGACTACTTAAACTCTGCTTAAAGTGTCCAACTGTTTATGTAGCCCAAAGTCCCAAAGTCTTCCATATTCCTCCAACAGAAAGCATAATCAGTCCTGTTACAGAAAAACTTCAGTGTCTGAATGTGGGTTACTATTGCTATGATGAAATGCAAAGACCAAAGTAAGTTAAGAAGGAAAGGATTTATTTGGCTTACACCAAATATATAGTCCATCATAGAAGGAAGTTAGAATAGGAACTCAAACAGGGTGGGAACCTAGATTTAGGATTTGATGCAGAGGTCATGGAGGGGTGCTGCCTGCTAGCTTGGTCTCCATGACTTTCTCAGTGTCTTCTGGTTTCTATTGCTGTAAAGAGAAACTACGACCATGGCAACTCTTAAAAAGGAAAACATTTTAATTGCAGCTGTCTTACAGTTCAGAGGTTTAGTCCATGATCATCATTACAGGAAGCATGGTAGAATACAGACTGACATAGTGCTCAAAAAGGAGCTGAGAGTTCTACATCTAGATCCATAGGCATCAGGAAGAGACTCAGACATCTTGAGCTTCTAAGACCTCAAAGCCCACCCCCAGTGAAACAACTCCTCCAACAAAGGCCACACCTCCCAATAGTGCCAGTTCTTATGAGCCTATGGGGTCATTTTCATTCAAACTATCATACTCAGTCTACTTTCTTATAGAACCCAGGACCACCAGCCTAGAAATGGCCCCATCACAGTGATCTAGGTCCTCCTACATCAATCACTAATTTTAAAAAATGCTCTTTCCTATATAGTTGTTTTCTCAATTATGATTCCCTCTTCTCAGATTATTCTAACCTGTGTCAAGTTGACATAAAATTAGCCAACACATCCAGTTTCTGATACTAACTTCTGTCTTAGTCACTGTTCTATTAATTTGAAGAGACAAGTCCTCCAAAAACTACATTAAACTTTTTGGAAGGCAGTGACCTAAACTCCTTGCAATGAACTACATCTCTTAGGTTCAATCACTTCTTAACATTGTCCCCTAGGGACCATTGGTGGACAAGCCATAGATAGACAATAAAACCCAGATCTTAACGACTTGTTAGAATACTGTCTATCAAATGCAGAAGAATTAACCGATGTTTGTGTTGTATTCTCCTTTTGTATCCTTTTGTACACTTTCTCACCTCCTGGCTTCCCTGAAATGATCACTTGTATGTATCCCTTTCACCTAACTTCTGGTTGTGTTTTGCCTCTGGGGACACAGATAAAAGAGTGTAAAGTCAGAGGAGAGAAGGTATAAAAAGAATTTTCTAGAAATGCTCACATGGCTCTGAAAGTCGATGTTGCATTTTGCTATCACAATTCAAGCCCAGAAGTCCTGCCTGTGCAGCCCCAATTCTCCCCTGGTCCCACAATTTTACCTTCCTCCTTGTTCCTTCAGTCCATCAGGTGGTAATGATGTCACCTATGGATGCCTGAAAATTTTTGTTTGTTTATCCCTATCCATAATTCCAAGCATAGCCCTTTGATTAACTCTTTATTAATAAGCCATTTGAGTACCCTCTTTATTAATAAGCCAGTTGCACACCCTCTTTCAGTGAGTAGTCTTAGTAATGCTTACAGTGCATTGGAAATGCCATACACAAAAGAACACCATTCATAAATCTGAGAACCTGAAATACTTTAGGAAGTATTAGGTGAAGAAACCAAGGAGTGGAAAAATAAATTGGTTCCAAGACTGCAAAGGTAAGAAGAGAAGGAGCAGGAGAGAAGGTCAGGTCTCTCGATTCCCAGAGCAGACAATCTGTACTCTACCACAAGACTCTCTCACAAGGAGACCTGAACTGGAAAACAAGGGCTTAGGATTATAGGAAGCATCTGCACATAGTGACTGTATTTTCCATTAAATATATTTCACCATAGACCTTTTCCACCCCACTGACCGAACAGTCTGACCAGCTCTCTCTGTCGAGATGATTAGGATTTAACCTCCTTGTGGAGTCAGTAAGCTGTTAGCTTTCAGTAAGATGTTGTGAAGGGTCAAAACTATTTTCTTCTGATCAATTTTGCTGCAGTGAAGTTCCTCTGTTATGTGTGGTGACTGGGAATACAGGATATCATGTTGCCTCCAGCTCCTTTGTGCATATGTGCACAGCAGATTTTACTCTCAGGCAAGGCTGAGGTACACAACACTCTCCTTAAAATAGTTCTGCCACTCTGAAGCACTGATAGAGAAAGCAATACCTTTTTCTGTGAATCAAAATTGACTTCCTAATTGTGTTGAAAAGCACCGGTTTGGAGACCTTCCAATCTACAACACATACTCCTTATCTTGGTGCTCTGTGATCAGTAAGATCATTATCAATCTGACCACAAACTCAATTCTATTGATGGGGCCAACTTGTGTCCTTGGTCAACTGTTTCTCTGTAGTCCCACATCTTCTGAGGGAAATGAAGAATGTGCTGGGTACTTTTATGTCAACTTAACACAAGCCAACGTCTTCTGAGAGAAGGGAATCTCATTTGAGAATGCCTCCATCAGATCCAGCTGTAGGCAGGCTTGTAGGGCATTTTACTGAGTAATTTGGAATCCAACATACAGACATGTATATACACATAAGGCCTGAAAATGCTTCTGGAGGAAAAAAAAAGTAAGGAAGAGAGAAAAAGGAATAAAAAAAGTTCCAAACATGGAGAATGAATTCCTGGCCCAGCTTCCTGGCACCATGATCTCTACAGTAGGTTTGGGGTACAAAGGTGCAGCTCTTTTAAGAGGCTCTGCTGGGCAGCTGAGCACTTGAACAGTTAGCACTGGGTACAAATGCCTGCTGCTGGCAGACACAAATTCCCAGAGCTGGGGTGGGTAATTATGGCTGTGAGGTGGGTGCCTGCCAACAGGAGGCCAGGCTTGCACAGAATCAAGGTGGGGGGGGGGGAGGGCAGAGCCAGCCGCCAGCACCTGCCCCACTATCCTAGACAGTTAAGTTTTGTCTTGGTCAGAAGGAGCTGCAGAAGAACAGAAATGAGATCCAGACAGAGAAAACCTTTAAACATATACAGTAAAATAAATGTATATATACAGTCATAAAAATAGTTTAAATATAATAAAGTTTTTAAAGAGAGAATCAAGTAACATAAAAAAATAAGTCATGTAGAGATGAAAAATACACAGGGCATCTGGATCCTGCATGGTGCTTTGTCGACTTTGAATTTTTTAAATGCTAATGAACAAAAGCAAAAGCTACTGAGAGACATTGAATTATGTAAACTGCTAAGTTAAACCAGCCTATATATTTTAAAAATGTCTTGGCTTCATAATGAAAGTCAGACACTGTATTGCATTGAGAGAGAGGTTATGCTTTTGTTCCCACAGGAAATGAAAAGCTATGGATTTCTTCAAAATTAATAAAGATCAGATTTTGACTGGGGGAAACCTCCCAATGATCTTGGCTACAGACATGACAGAAGAAGCCAGGAAAGACTACAGGACATATATACTGATCCCTGGAAATAAAAGTAGCCTGGATGAGACATGATAAATCTTGTTGGCCTCAGAATCCATATGCCATCCTTTCATATGGCATGGGTGAAGATTTGGGTATACAGTCCAAAGGGATTAATAAAGTTCACAGGTGCCTTTTACCTACTTAAACATAAAACAAAAATTATCTTTAGCTTACTTGTACATACCACATCCATACTTGTGCTAATGCAGATAAACATTTTACCTTTAAAAATCTGTGTGTCTTCAGAACAAAAGGGCCAGATACCAATACAGACAAGTAGCCCAGGTGATCCAGCCTCTCAGAATGCCCCTGTTGCAGTTTCCTAAAAATTCTACATCCAGAACAACTTCAAAGCTACTAGCTGAGATGGTCCAGTTTCACAGACTATCCAGCCAAGACTTCAGATAAGCTGTACACTTTCCTATCATACACAAACTAAAAAACAACAACAACAAAATAGTACAGCTAGCTGTCCCAAGACTTGACCATTATCACAATTTTCTCAGAATTCCCTCAAGGTGCCATTGCCCCCAGAAAACAGGAAGTAATCTAGAGAACACAACACCCACATTCCCAAGAGGTAGGGTAGGTGGTTTTTGGTCATTCAGTGGATTTATGAATGTTTGTTATCATTTAGTGTGGTTGGTAACAACTTGTTATTGGTAATGATCAGAAAAAAAAGCTGAACAAAGGGGATTAGACTCAAAGATCTCTTTCTGAAGAAAAAAAGGAAGGATATAATATAAAAATGATTAATTAAAAGGGTAGATTATTGAGTCTACTTTTAAACAACCAATAGTCTCAAATATTTTACATGGTTATGGATTTTTATATATTGATAGAATTTAAGTTTGTTTTTGTTTTAACATACTGTATATATATTTCTATACTTGTTTAAGGTATTGTACCTAAGTAACTCACTTAAAATACAATGTGAAGATTTAGTCCTTAAAAGCTATTTAAGATAATACAAAATTACAGGTTAGTAGTTAATCATCTATAACATGTATAGGTATGTTTTTTAAGATCAAACAGACATATTTTAAATAGATATATGGTTTTCAAACACTTTAAAAACCTACAAAATATAACATTTAATTTTTAAAAATTTTTTTCTTTATTATTATGTGTTTTAAATTTTATACATTAGCCATGGGTTCCCCTGTCCTCCCCACTCCTGTCCCTACCCTCACCTTCCCCCCATCTCCTCCCCTCCATTCCCATGTCCTCCAGGATCAAGGCACCCCTGGGGATCCATTTAAACCTGGTGGATTCAGTACAGGCAGGTCCAGTCCCCTCCTTCCAGACTGAGCAAAGTGTCGCTGTGTAAGCCCAAGGTTTCAAACAGCCAGCTCATAATAACATAAAGCTTTTCATTACTTTTCATGACAGTGAAACAAGTCTGTTCCTGCAAGCACCAATTTACTTCAAAGAAGGATCATGGGCATCAAAAAACCTCCATATGAAGTTTGCTTTTTTCATGGCAAAGTTAGCCAAAGGGCAAAGAAAATGCCCTTGCCTCAACTGCTGACAGAATGCTGTCCAAATTAGACAAGCAGGACAAAAAAACAAAAACAAAAACAAACAAAACCCACAACTGCTGAACTTTGCCAAAGCAAGATAGATAGTTCTTTAAAATTCCTGCTAAACAGAAAAGTCTGTCAGATATTCTAGGCCTGTAGACCAAAGATGGGTGCTCTAACACTGCAGAGGAACCTTGGGTGACCGTCCAGTCAGTCAGCTGTCTCTGTTATTCCTAAATTGCTCTGCACTTCCCTCAGGTAATATTATATTCTTCTTGGGTCTCTGAGGGAGTTGAAAAACAAGATACTTATAGTTACAGTGTTCCTTGTTACCAAATTAAAAAATAAAACTCACAAAAGAGATATAAAGTATATAAGGTTGAGAAACATAAAAGCTTAAATTGTTTATCTAAGAAAATGTTTTGAGGTCTAAAAAGATAGTTTGGGGTTGGTAATGCAAGTTAGGATAAAGAGTAAATTAGGTATACAGTTTTAGACTCATCAACATAAGAAAGAAAATAGAGTATTTTCTCCAAATTTGCCAAATACAAATGAACTTGACGTCATGAATGTAATTCTTACTTGATAATTGTTCTTATTTTGTAGAATTTAAGTATATTCAAATTAAAACTTTTTCTTTTTATTTAGACAAACATGGGGAAATGTTGTGGGATATTTGTATACTGTGTGAAGATGTGTTACTATGATTGGTTTAACAAAGAACTGAATGTCCAAAAGCTATACAGGAAGAGGTTAGGTGGGACTTCCAGGGACAGAGAAGACTTGGGAAAAAGTAAGGCAGCATCACCAGCCAGACAAAGAGAGGAAACAGGAAGTGCAAGATAAAAGAGAGATAACCCCATGTGAAAGAACATAGATTAACATAAATGGGTTAATTAAAGTTATAAGACCTAGTTAGGAACAAGCCTAAGCTATAGGTAGAACTTTAATAATAAGAAGTCTCTGTTTCCTTATTTGGGAGCTGGTTTGTGGGACAGATAAAGACTCATTACAGTAATTGATGTAGGAGGGCCTAGGCTATTGTACGTGGCCTGATCCCTGAGTTGGTGGTCTTGAATACTATAAAAAAAAAATAAAATAAATAAAAAAAAAAATAAAGCAGGCTGAGCAAGTCATGAGGAACAAGTCAGTAAGCAGCACTTCTTCATGGCCTTTGCATCAGCTCCTACCTTCAGGTGACTGTCCTAACTTCCTTCAATGGTGAACAATGGTATGGAAGTTAAGACAAATAAGCCTTTTCCTCCCCAAGTTGCTTTGGTCATGGTGTTTCATCATAGCAATAGAAACCTTGCCTTGGACATCCTCCTATCCAACAGTAATTTAGGAATGACAATCATTCCTGAAAATTTAGATTTGAGTTTCAGAGATACCAACTTAAGTTCTGTTGGCACTTGGACAGAAGTGTATCTTGAATATATAGATCACAGTCATTATGGTTAAACCAGGGACAGAGGGCTACAGGGACAGGAGAACTGATGCAGACTCCCAGAGAGCCAGAGAGGAGATACCACTGAATTCCAGGAGGGGAATAGCCCAGGATCAGACTGGACTGCTTTTTGATCTCCTTCTAAGATGTCATTTGTCGTTTCTGCCTCTGCATTCCATGAGATGCCCTTTCTTCTGTTAAGTGCCCTCTTTAATTCATAAATATAAACTTGTTTGAACAATACTATCTATACCCAAATAAATATGGTGCAAAAATAGAAAATGTTTTCATGCAATTATGTACCTCTCTCAGGAATTCTATTAAAATAATAAATTTTAGGTTTTGCTGACTATTAAATCATACACTTAACGGAAAGTCATATGACCAATGCTATGGGGTTCCCAGACAGAAGGTGAAAGTGTGGGCTCTGCATTCAGGTTCCCTGGGTTCAAGTCTTTAAGTCAGTATGGCAGCAACATTAATTTTACATATTTGCATCTACTTCCTTTGAGGTAAAACATGAAAAGTGAAATGATGCATCCAAAAAGGTAGCCAGGAAAACAAATTCAATTAAGGTGTAGAGAACAGTTACCACAAATCCCTGACCCCTAGTAAGAGCAAAGACTATGTCAAGTTGTTTTTCTTATCATCCTTGTTGACCTAGTCATCTCCATGGCAACTTTCGCAATGTCTCATTCTCCAGATAAAGCTTCATTTGTGATTTTATGTAGAAGATTCAAAACTCCATTTAGAAATGAAAGTAGTTGCAGATACAATTGTGAAACAAAAGTAAGGTCTGCAGCAATCATTAATGTCAACATTTACACTTCAAGAAAGTTTCATTCATTCTCACGGGAAGCTGTTGAGAATGTGAACCTTTGTGGAGACAGGGTGAAAATGTCCTAAACATCTTGCCAATGATAAGTCAGACAACCTTGAGATATATCCAGATTCCCAATTTGGAAATAGGCTGTCATTCATAAATACAAATGACTACCCACTCCCTCCTCCAGGGAGTTACCCTGGAGTCATTTGCTCAGCTATGTTATTAGAGCTGAGGTAAATAGCTCCACCTGCTCTGTCACCATCTGAAAGCAAGTGTGCACTTAGAGTTAGAAAAAGCTCAGAGTCCATATTCTTCTGGACAGAGACAACACTGCTGATATACATGGGGATTTTCCCAACACATCTAACTCATTAGTACACAGCTCTAGCCAACTGAACTAAATAAGGTCAGCCAACTCTAGACAGAACTACCACTAATTGTTTTCAGCTTTCAATCTCTGTGCCTTTGATTCCAACATCTCCAATTAATATATGAAGAAATATTCAGAAGTGTAGAATCAGTTCATGGTTCATAATCATCTAATAGTGAGCTGAACGACTCCTAAATGGGGATTGCTATCTAGAACAGGTTTTCTAGCAGTAAATATTTAAATCTCATGAACTTGCTGAAAAGCTTACCAAATAAATTCTAGATACTATCATTTCATCTAGTGAACATGCCTTCCCTCTTTCTGAGACTACTACACACTCTGCCTAGGAGTGAACTCCTGAGTCAGGCTGAGCAGGCTTGAGAAGATTGATCCATGGGGTAACAGGCGTTGATTGACCCAAGGCATCAATCAGTATAGCACCCAAAGGGATCCAACTGTATCCATCTCTGAGAGACTTTTCAGGAAGCAAATAAGAACACATGTGCTCCCTGACACACTGGTCAGGGAGCTGTTCACACACCACAGTTAAAACATATACAATTTTAGGGAGCATTTTCCTTAAAATATACAGAAAATTAGGTTGGGAAGAGAATATCTATAAGAAAGAAATATATAACAAACTTCAAAATCAAACAAAACCCCAAAACCAAACAAAAACATCAGATACCAGAAACATAGAAATCAGGGAAAATTGCATATTTTTAACTCATGCTAATAATACATTTTCCCTGCATGCTTCTGGGTTGCACACTCTTTGTTTGCCTCTCTACATGACAGTGATTTTATGCAATTTTCAATGAAGAAGGTAGCAAGAAAAAAAATCAATCTTTCATTTGCTATTGTTGATGGATTGTGTTTTTAAATAATAGGTTTAGAGACTAAGGGATATTTTTTTATACACCAGTTTCTGACTCCATATATCTGAAACTTCATCTCTCCTCTGCCACTCACACATCTTCACTGCAGGCTCTCCTGGGCAAGCTCCCACTGAGATCTGACCTGTCACCCTGAGCTTCCTGTCAGATTACAAGGTAAGATGAAAAGTGAATGAGAAATTACTTTTATATGATGGTGGCTTCAACTTCACAAGAAAGTGCCATGGAGCCAGCCATAGTGGCACAGGCCTTGCCTTTAATCCCAGCACTTGGAGGTAATGGTAGGCTGTCTTTGTGAGTTGGAGGCCAGCCTGGTCTGCAAAGGGAATTCTCGGACAGCCAGGGCTGTTACACAGAGAAATCCTGTCTGGAAAAACAAACAAACCCAAACAAGTCCCTCAAACCCAAACAAATACAGGCCATTAAACTCAAATTGAGTATATCTTCAATTCAACTCCCCATTAGCAAGAATCTTGCCTTACATGTTTTGGTATCTGTAGCTAGAAGGATTGTTCAGTATTATAATAAAGAAATTACAACAGCAATCAGGTATTGGTGTGAAGATCTAAGTGCAGGAGTTATTATGCCTAAGATAACAGTGGCTGGGGTCAGGCATAATGTTCTCATGGTCAACCAAGGCCCCTGACAACAATGGTTCTAAAGCTTTTACCATGCAGTTCTCAAGATCACTACATTACTTTGCTAGAGCTGCTTTATCAATATTCACAAGCCAGATGGAAATCCTCCTGATATCTCTTCCTGTTGGTAGAATAAAATGTTCTGACAGAAGTAATTTAAGGTAGGAAGGGTTTATTTCAGCTTAATGTGCAAATGTATAGTCTATTGTGGCCGGGGAGTAAAGGCAGTGGGGACCAAAGCAGCTAGTCACATCATATTCACAATCAAGGTATAGAAGATGATGAATGTTAGTGCTCTGCTCAACACATTCTGGGATCCCAGTCCAGGGAATGGTGCTCCCCATTTTAAGATAGGTTTTCCCACCTCAGTTAACCTAATCAATATCATCCTTCACAGGTATGCCAAGAGGCTGAATAATCTTTCAGATGTAGCTGCTGCAGGCTTGTCTCCTAGGTGAGTCAGGATCCTGTCAAGTTGACAGCCAAGATTAACTGTCCTAGCATTCACTTGGGGAACTCGGAGGGGGTGGATTCTCTAAGTAGCAGTTGAAACTTTCAAATGCTGATATTTCTGAAGGAACCCTCAAACTTCTTGTCATTGCTGAGTTAAAAATGAATGCAGGAGGTCAGGGCTTGCAGCTATGAGCTTTGAGATGTAACCATGGTGGGGACTGGCAGAAGGCTAAATGGCAAGTTAATAAGAGTAAATACAAGTAGTTATTCCCTTCTGTCCCAAAGCAGAGTACTAAATGTGGTTAGCTAAGCTCCCATCTCAAAAGCTCAAAGTTTGGGCCAATCAGAGAACACATTACTTGACTATAAAGTCAAAACAACAGTAATACCTTTGTCATGTTATTCTCGGTTGGTTGGCCAGATAAGGACAAACCCAGATTTTACACCCAAGTCTCATGACATCCTGAGTCTCATCATGACTGTGAGTTTCATTTTCATGCCCACTTTCAACTCACCAAGGCAGCAGGTATCTTTTTCTTTCAGGGTGTTCACCTTAACCTTCCATATGTCTTGTTTTTTCTGTTGGATTTAAATCTCATATATCCTTTCTTCTGGTCTCTGCTCTGTTCTTTGGGAAGATGCTTTAGAGAATACCAACTACCACTATGGGCTGTCCTCTTGGGCGGGGGAGGGAGGAGCAAATCAGCTTGACCACACAGCTGACATGACAGGCTTAGAGGCCCAGACACAGCTTCTGGCAGGCCACACTTGGACCCAGGAAAAGCCATAAGCTGACCCTATCCAGGGAGGGCCTGCATCTATGAGGAAATACCTGACATTCCATACATTCCCTATACCCCTAGACAAATGTCAGCCAATCAGGGGCCTGAACCCTGGAAATCCCCTCACCCCAACCTCTGCTCTGATAAAAACCCCACCCTGCCTTGGGCTTGGGGCTCTCTGCTCTCACCGCTGCATCAGACAGAGAGCCCCAGCTCTGAGCTTGAAAATAAAGGCTCTTTGCTTTTACATATAGGATTCTGTCTCCATGGTGCTCTATTGGTGGTCCCTGAGATCTGTGCCGTACAGCCTCATTTAAGGATCAAAGTGATTTGGCAGTACTATCAGCTCAGATTAGATGGAAATTTACTTCCCAAAGTCCTGCACATGGTAAAGTATGTGTTAATATTCTGACCTGCCCCTTAGAAACCCTTCCCTTCCTCTCTCTCTTTCCCCCTCTCCACCCCTGTCCATACCCACGAGTTGTGCACAGCTCCACTTTCCCTCCCTTCTCTTCCTTCCAGTCTCCCTCTTTCCTACCTTTCTCTTCAACTCTTTATTATAAGACACTTTTCATGTGGATGCATTGCCTGGGCATGAGTATCTGTGACATGTGCTGCTGCATTTGCCGGACATGTTTCCTTGTACTTGTGGGATACCCTTGCCCAGACAGCTGGGGTTCCCATTGTGATATATCATAACAGTGTGACAGAATTTCCCTCCTGAGGACACTATCACATTGCCTCCTCACATGTCTTCTTCTATATAAGGACCTGTGTTTGAATGTCTTCTTAAAAGTACTTCAGGCAGGCTGAAGGAAGGACCACCTTAACAGCCTTATTTTAGGTTGTTGTTGTTGTTGTTGTTTTTCTTTTTGCTTTTGTTTTCTGTAGAGGAAATGACTCTAAGCATATTCTAAATTCCTGAAGTATCAACATGGGAATTTTGGGGGAATATACTCCAGTCCATAACAAGCACCTTATGGATCTAATTGAATCTGGTACTGTGTGCAAAAGTGTATCATGGAGGAATATGGGAGACATTCACAATACAATATTTTTGTGACAGTATTTTGTTGTATTGCCCTGGATGATCTGGGGCTTGCTATATAGCCCTGTCTGACCCTGACTTCATGGAAAACTTTCTCCCTCATCCTCCCAAGGACTTAGATTACAAATGTGTGCCACTAAACTCTGCACTAGACTTCTTACTCAGATTTTTCAGCTGTTACTCTGACAGGAGGCAGCATTCCAGGGAAGCTGGGAAATGTACATATCTGTCAAGGTGATGCTCCTATGGAGAACAGAACACATCTGTGTGTAGATAGGTGAGTTTCTTTGCCACAGTCCTGTATTCAAAACACCACCTCTCTTTGTTGCAATGGAACACAAGGTGATCACATGGCAGGAATGCTGCAAACAGGACTTAGTTTCATTCCACTCCAGCATTCTTGATCGTGCCCTAGTCATTTCCTTCATTTTTTTTAAAACTTTTGAACACTTGGTTAATTGTCTTTTTCATTAACTTTAATTCATTGATTAATTGGTTTATATTTAAGAACCTTTCGTGAACTCATAGCAGCTATGGTTACCTATGGAAGATCAAGCCTTCCAACAACCCAGCATACATGAGAAAGGAGTACAGGATTACCACCCCTAGTTAAGAAGCTATTGGCAGCAGTTGGCTACTATGGAATGGAGAGTCAATTTTCTTGGGGAGTATACCACACCCATCCCTTTCCAGCACTAATTGGAAAAACAAAAATAAAAATTAGAAGTTGAAACGGGGTGTATTGGAAGGGAAAGAGACAAGGATGAGTTGCCATAGGGGAGTAGAGTGTAGTTATGGTCAAGATACATGCTGTACATCTATGAAATTTTCAGCAATGAATAAAATAGTATAGCAACTATTTTACAAAGAATCTATTGATGAGTTTCAGGTAACCAGTCTGTCATGTCCTCTAATTTGGGAAATAATGTGTGCACAGACAGTGGAGGAAAGGTGATGGAGACAGTAAAATAAAGAATTTTGAAATGACTTCCTTATTCCCAGGAGGAAAAGAAGGAATGACAGGCTGCCCACTCAGCCCTCAGATCTGAAGACTGTTTACCTAGGACAAGAACAGACGAATTTTGAAAGGCTAATCAGAATCATGAATAGAAACATTAAGAGATAGAATTAATTCATTGAAAACAGTGTGAGGGGGCTTGTAATCAGTCATCACATTTGCGCTTTTTAAATAAGTTGAAATTGATTAAAATGCTTAAAATAAAATCACCTTAAGACTGTCTTCTTCTTTAAAATTAAAAACTTAATGAGTAAATTAAGACTTCAGAAAGAAAAGCCAATCTGATCATGATCACATGATGTGCACCACTTAATCTGAATCAAGGCCAATTTTTATTTATGAGAATGTAGGAGGTCAGATAATATGAGAATCCAGTGTCCGCAGCTCACATAATTTCTTCACAAAGGAATCTTGGTAATGGGAAAAGGGCAAGGAATGGCTTAATTCTTATTTACTGTTGGGAATATACAGACATCTGATTCCCTGATAGTGCTAAATGAGGTGCCTCTCCATTGATGTTACAGATGCCCTTCAGGACCTCCCACAGGAAAATCAATTTCCTTGCAGAAGCGGTTCCAGAGGCTGGGGCACTTTCTTCTGTTATGCTAAATAACTAGTCCCAGCGAAACACATTTCCCTTCCAAGGATGACCTCTACAAACCAGGGAATTCATAGTTTTGCAAACAACAGGTTTTTCTCTAACCTTTAAAATCTAACTAGTTTTACCAAGAGATGGAACTTGAAAACAACCCATTCTCCTATGGCTTATCATATTGCTAGCTGTACTTAGTTGTGGGTTGTCAGCATCCTCTAGATGATAGTGAGTATCTCAGGAGCTAGTGCTCACTGACTGCAGTAAATGATGTCTAACTGCACAGTACAAACCAGTTTCCTAACTGTATGCTTCTGATGAATGAGAAGGGTTGACTACCAGGTCACTTTAAAGCTGGGACCACAATGTGCTTCGGAAGAGATGTAAACATTTGTTGACATTCAAGGATCTCCACTAGAATTCTTCACAGTACCAAATACCCAAATTATAATTCCTCTTTCCTGATACAGTGATTTGCCACTACTACATATCTTAAAACACAAACTTGATATTTCTCTGTCTTGCAAGAGTCTGGATTTCAACTGTGTCCTCTGTGCCCTTGGAACCTGTGCTTTCAATAGCAATTTCCACATTTATAAGCCTTAGTGTGGTGAGTAATAGACTTCTGACTTTTCCTACTATTAAAGATTCTAAAGTTTCATTTCTAAGTTTTCATTTACTAAAATTAATAGCAAGCTGCCTGAAAACTCATGTGATCAGAACAATCACCTAAGTTCTGATGTTTTCTGGGGTTTTTTGTTTGTTTGTTTGTTTGTTTTGTTTTGTTTTGTTCTTTTTCTGGCAAGACTCAAGATATAAAATGAGTGGTGTGCAACAAGAACAGCATTAGGTTCAACAGATGGAGTAGAGTTGCTGATGAACTAGCTACGTGACCTTAGCTATGTGACCTTGAAGTGAAGACAGCTGTCTCTCTGATCTAGATCACAGACTTGCTACTGATAGCTCAGTGTTTCAGAATGCCCTTGTGGCTGGCGACTTCCAGTGCTGCCCATACATTAGTTCATATTCTTTTCAGAACACACTAAGAAAAGGTTTTTTGAATGACTTGGTTTTACCAATATAGAAAAACCCAAGGTAGACTGAAGTTAAGAATCTTGCCCAAGATCAAAACAGAAAACAAGCCCAGTACTAAGTTATCTTGGTCACTTTTTCATACTACTGAGGTCATTTCTAGTACTGACATGCTCTTATTTGCATGAAACTAAATAGAAGGGAGAGAACACTGGACCAGGAGCTGGGTGACTCTTAAGAAGGCTTTTCAAGCCAGGAATATAACTCACACATTTTTGGTGGATCTTATCTGTCTTAGTTAACAGCTTCTGTGTATATCTGTGTACTTGCATGTACATGCACATACTCCTACCAGATACACACATAGCCTTCCTTCCCGTACTAATGCCCAGTCAGACCAGTGCTGAAAACAGAGCTGGATTACTTCACTAACATTTTTTCTTTTTGAGCTGAGGATCAAACCCAGGGACTTACGCTTGCTAGGCAAGCACTCTACCACTGAGCTAAATCCCCAACTACACTAACATTTATAGGGCATATATAGATATCATTTATATCATTTAAGACTCTATCCAAACAAACTCCTTGAAAAAAATAGTGGTGTGTGTGTGTGTGTGTGTGTGTGTGTGTGTGTGTGTGTGTGTGTGTGTGTGTTTTCATTCTACAGCCCTAACTTCTGAGCAAAACATCTACCATCTTCATAGGGTCAACTGTGCCTCCTTTGAAAAGGCTAAAAGGAGTAGGCCTATATATAGATCATTGCCTCAGGGAAAGACAGGGTGCATAGGGTTATTAGACAATGGCCTGAGTATCCAGGCAATCCTCTTAGCCTTTTATAGGTAGTTCTTTCCTAACTGGGAGTGACTATACAGGTTCTCCTAGGTGGTGAGTACATAGGCTAAGGAAGTGCTCTATCCTGATTGCTATGGGGAAGTCAACATCCAGGCTGGGTGAAGACTCCTGCATCCTCCTGTGTGCTTCTCCTCACTGATGCTCTGTAAGTAATTCCAGGAAACTCATTGGTTCCCCATGGTGAGTTTTGTCCGGTTTGTGCTACGGTTTGTTGTTGGGTCATTATGAGGAAGGTTAGATATTTTTCATATTCCTCAGGCAAGGAATTGTCAAAACAGTGTGTGTGTGTGTGTGTGTGTGTGTGTGTGTGTGTGTGTTGTGTTCAACAAAGGCATGTCAAATCAGCAAAAGCTTTGTGTTCCTAGGTTCCTAGCTCGACCTTCTGTGAGACCAATGAAGGAAAAGCCCTTTCTGAGGTACTCCTGGCCCCTTAATGTTGTGTCCACACTATGTCAGAGAAAGAAGGTGCTACTCCATATTCATATCTGTAGTGCCCTACTTGAGATTCCAACAGGCCTCGCACTTGACTGTGTATTCTCAAGTAGAGTATAAGTGTGTTAATACTGTCACTACAGCCCATCAGAGGTAGCACTGTGGGGAAGGACACAAGGGCCTGTTAGCAACACATTGCCTCTCTTCCCATGTTAGGGAAGGGTTCTTGGAAAGTAAGTAAGACTATACCAGAAATACAGGAAGGAGAATTTTATAGCGAAAACAAAAGCAGTCAGAAAATGAGGACTGAACAGACTGGGTGTTAGTTCTCCCAACCCTGTAGGTTAGGAAGCTTGGCTAACCTGCGGCTGACTATGTGAATTATCTCAACTCCTGAGGAAGAGTCCTCTTTCTGCCACATTCTATGACCTTCTCCCCTCTCCCTCATCTTCTAAATCCTCTCCCAGGGGCTCTTTTCAGTCAGTAGATTAGGGCCAGCCTCTTCCATTTCCCTTAGCAGTCTGTGTTATGCTAATGAAGTGCCATTTTCTCCTAACAAGCCAATGATTAGTCTCTCTCAAAGCAGGGGTTTCAGCAGCGCTGTGGCAGGCTACCCTGCTGCCAGACCTGTTTTTCATTCACACAGCTGCTTGTCATTTTAGCATCAGGTAGAACTGAATAGCAAGCAAAATGTTTTCAACCAGCCCACCAGGTTCCACATTTGAATGCCTTTAACCTACTTGATTCTGCCGTTTGGCTCAGTCTGCCCAATTCTGAGTCGTCCATCCCAGGAACAGGGGTGGCTGCTGAAGAATGCTAGTGAGTAGCCCTCGGAAAGGATCCCATTTCCAGAGTTCAAAGGGCAGAATTGGCCTGGGTCTCTGAGCTCCTGGGAAAACTTTGCCTCTATTGCAAATGCACTCATCACAAATGAAACACTGGGGGAGAAGCTGTCTGTGCATCTGGGCTGTGTGCCTGGGCACACATGGTGTTTACATTTTGAAGGACTGAATACCTAGCAAGGAATAACCAGGAAACAATGGGATGATATCAGCTCCCTCTACAAATCTGTCTTACCCCAAGGATGACAATAAGGCCCTAGGAGCACTTTTACAGCTGGACTCCTTGCCCAAAAGACTGGGTGGTCCCCTCTTCCCTCCGCCCAATAATTAGGCATTTGCTGTCTAAGATTAATCAGAAAAGTTAATGGTGCAAAAAATTACATTTATAATCTAGTCTGAATACAGCTGTACTGCAAGCTAGCTTCTAAGTCCTATTAAAGTAAATGGAATTAATGGGCTGTCACCAGCAATCTTTAGATCTATCAGTTACTAATTAACATTCTTCTGTAAAGAATAGTTTGTGATGAGGAAAGAATCAAGTACACCTTAGCAGTGGTTGTAGTAAAGTGTAGGTTTCATTAAGGACAGGCCACAGCAATGGCTTATGGAACATGACAGGAAAAGAGAAACCTACAATTGGCTGCACTATCATTTAAGAGAAAATCCTCCTGTGCATGTGCCTGTGCATTCGTGTGTCTTTGTGTGTGTGTCATTGTTAATTCTACACAGCAGCACATGATCACAACTAAAGATGACCTTCCCAAGGGAAATGTTAACTTCAGCTAATGATTCAAGGACAGAGGTGAGCCGCCCATTAAACACAAGAGATTAGCTTTCCTAGAAATGAAACAGACACAAGCTGCTTTGATACTTCACTTGGGCCCATAAGGTAACTCAAGGCCAAATAAAAGCCTGGCATCTCTGCTTTCATTTGTATCTGTCTCCTTTAGGTGGGGTCCTTTGGTAACCCCTGCCTGGAGGCATGCTAATCATCTAGGGAGTTTCTGAGTAGAGCACCACTTGGGACTCTAACCTGAAGGGAGAGCAATGTCATTGTCCTTAACTTAAAGTCACTTTGGATTCCAGAACAGTAAACCTTGCCCGGACAGAGGTGAGAAACTGTTGTTATTGCTTTTTAAAGCCCAACAAGGACTCCGATTTCCTGAACCTTCCCTTTCCCTATGAGTCAGATGGTAACAGTGATCTCCCACCTGACAGCATGAGATAGAGTTACCACCTATATCAGGGTTAAAAAGATGGGAGCCATGTTGGCCCTAGTGTGTTGGTAGGTGGCTTTGGATTCTGGCACACACTTTGGGCAAAAGAATTGCCCTGCATTTCTAGGTATCTTTGCATTGTGTGTCCCTTTGTGAGCCACTAAGATTATTCCTTGTTTCTAACATAGAGCTCCCTTCCACACACACCAGAGGACAGCAATTATCTATAAAGACAAGGCTGCACCCTGGAGCCTGAATGATCATCTGAGAACAAGATCAATCCCTTCACGTGATGACAGGAACAGGGACTTTTTCAGGCTACTGTCTAAACACAGGACTGAGACAAGGATTAAAACAGACACATCTTTCCCATCATGATCTTGATGCCCCTTGCTCATAGAATTCCCTTCTCTCTCTCTTCCACTGGACTCCTGAACAACCAAATCAAGCTTGCGGGAACTCATGAACTTTAGACCAATAAAATAGCTGTGGAGCCTGCATGGAACTGGACTAGGCCCTTTGCATAATCAAGCCAGTTGTGTAACTTGATCTACTTAAGGGGGCCCTGGCAACAAGATCAGGATCCATCCCTGGTGCTTAAGCTGGCTTTTTGGTGCCCATTATCTATGTTGGAACACCTTACATAGCCTTTGTTAGTTATTTGGCAGCACTCTTACCTTGTGAGGAAATGTCCCAAATCCACTAACAAGAGTTTTTATTAAGATAGGAAAGAAAGAGACAGACGTGAACAGGCCTGTGGAAAACACACGTGGTCAAGGGAAAGAGTGAGGCTGGGGATCATGGCGCCAGCTTATGAAGGCTGGGCTGTGCATGTGTACAGGAACCCATGTGGCTACTCCACACATGCGTGTAAATCACATGGCTTCTCATGTGCTTTACACAACCACGCAAAGCCATGGGGTCTTGGTCATGCGAGACGTTTTGACCTGGAAATGGCTATTTTGAACCGGAAATAACTAGGCAGAAGTGTCTAGGTCTGCTGGGCATGCCCAACCGTGGGGGCATGTTGTGAATTCATTTCAGCCTTTATGCAGGGGGAGGGGCTTAGACCTGCCTCCACTGAATATACCAGGCTCTGCTGACTCCCCATGGGAGGCTTTACCTTTTGGGAGGAGAGAATGGGAGATCCGTTGGTGGGTGGGAAGGCTGGGGGCATCCAGGAGGAAGGAAAAGAGGAGATCTGTGGTTGGTATGTAAAATGAATAAAAATTTCTTAATAAAAAAAGTAAAACAAACAAACAAACAAACAAACAAACAAAAACAGACCCATCTTGACCAGGGCTGCTTCACTGTGTCTCCTTCATGCCCCTGTCCTGTTTGTTATTCTTCTATTTAAACCTAAAATTCATGTTAGGACCCCAAAACGTATGACCGCATTGAGAATATCTCCTCTCTGCTTTCACCATGTCTCTTTAACTGGTGAACTAGATAGAGACCAGTGGCTGAGACTCACCTTTGCAACAAAAAATGAATGAAAGGAGCTGTCTTCTGAGATGTTTGAACACACTGATGCTCTTCTTACAAGAACTCCTAGTCTGAGCACTAATTCCATGTCTACTCTTCTCATGGTAAAATTATGTTTCCCTTCTGGTCCTCTTCACTTCACATGTGTGTCTGTGTCTTTGTATCTCATCCACTGTAGTGAGGATGTACCTTCCTCTTCTGTATTTCAATCATAGAAATTTTTATTATTATTGTTGTTTATTTTGCTTTTCATGACTTATCCAGAAATGTGTGTCATGTTGCACCATAACTGAAGAGTTCAATTGCTTATGAAAGTGGCAATTTCATATGCGCCAGTAAGCTTCTAGTCATTTTAATCACATATAAATTGATAATTTTATTGTATAAAATCACCATAGGTCTTATTACAGACAAAGCTGTTGTTATTGGAAAAAAAAACAAAGACCCTGAAAAAACACTTTGCAAAGTGCATAAGGCCAAGAGGAATTAGCAGTTTCCCAAACTTGCCTTGGCCCAAATGGTTAATGAGAGGATGCCAGGATTGCAGCACTCCTAGAGAAGGGTCAGACAGGGAGCCAAAGGCCCTTGGACAAATTGTTCAAAAAAAAAAAAAAAAAAACCTCACCAGAGATGTGTTGCCCCTTCACCCCTAGACCCAGACAATAAGAAACTGCACCTAAACAAGTTCCAGACATTTTCTGCCATAACCTAAAGAATATGATATAACATAACTGGCATAATGAACGAAGTACCAGGTATGTCCCATGGGATGTTTTCTGCTGTTATAGATCATACACCATTGCTCTCAAAGGGAATTGATAGGAATTCTAACCATGCCCCCATGGTCCTGCATGCCTGGTGGGACATTTAGTCATTTCCAGGTCATACTTCCTATGTGACCCATGACCCCATGGCTGTGTGGTTGTGTAATCACGTGGAATAGCCACGCAGGCCTGTGTGCACAGGTTCGACTTGGCCTTTAAAAGACACCCACCATGTTTGCCTGGCCCCTTCACACACATGTCCTTTCAGTAAGCCTGATCACATCTATCCTTTTCTCCATATCTTAATAAAACTCTTGTTAGTGGATTTTGGCATGTTTTGTGACTTCCTCGAAGGGTAAGAGCACTGTTAAAAACCATGAGGAATGAACTTACTGCAGATAAAAATGGGATGTTTCACAAGCAGAGGAAATGGGTCTGCTGATGATGTGATGGCATAAACTGCCAGAGGATATGACAATTTCCTTGCAGCTGCAACTCTCCAATCAGTTCAAACCAAGCATCTCTAACCTGAAGTAAGCACCAGTCCTGAGCTTGTGACTATATAAGGTTGGAAGTCCCCTAGACTCCTGACCCTCACCACAATAAAAATCCTATCCTGTTGGGGTCTCTCTCACTTCACCACTGTGATAGATGGACAAGGGCCTGGGTTTAAACAGGAGAATTGAAGACTCTCTGCTTTTGCATTCGAACTGGTCTCTTGGTGGTCTTTGGGGACTTTGAGTGCAATAGTTCATACAGAGAGTCCAAAGAGTCATGTGTGCACATCTTCCAGATGTGCACATTGTGCCTTTCTTTCAGCTAGACACACACAGAGTCTCACATAGCAAAGGAAAGGCCGATGAAGAGATGAGGCCTTTGACCTTCCTGAAGGATGAAAGTTAACTGCATAACTTACTAGAGAGGAATTCTTAATGTTCTATGTCCATCCATCCAAAGCAAGGGACAGAACAGGACCTTTCTTCTTCCTACAGAAAGACTAAGATGATCGTCTTAACTTCAGATTACAGACACAGAGTCTTCACATAGCGACATCAATTCTGTACATGGAAGTCAGCCCACCCACATAGCTGAAAGAGCTTTATTTTTAAATTTAATTAGTTTTAAATATAAAATACATGGTGTAGTTTGTTTAATCCTCATTTTATTTGATCACGGCTTAATACCTTTCTAGCTTGGCTCATTTTAACTAAGATTTATGTTGGCAAACTCACTCATTTGTTCTCTCAAAATGATTTATGTGGATGCTCCAAGCAAAATGCATAGGCAAAGGGGAATCACAATTTCAAAAGCTTGTCCCCAAATGGAAAAGAGTGATTAGCCTGTTTTCCTCAGCTTGTCACTGAAAGTGATGCTGAGATAATTTTTTCTCAATGTGTATAATTGGTATTTCACGTAGATCCAGGCAGGAGCCCTCCTATGGAGGACAGGGGCTCAGCTTGCACAGATTTTACAGCAGCCTCTTTTTACAAGGAACTCTGATTGTTACTGCTTGTGGCTCTGGATCAGTTTCCTCATCTGTCTTTAAAGACAACACAGCACCTACTGGGTTTGTTCTACAGATCCCAAAGGCAGTGGAAGCCAAGCACTTATATCCTGTCTAGTTATAGAACCTAGAATGCATTTATTTTAGTTCTTATTACATTACTTAGAGTACAAAAATCATAATTTACCCTAATAACATTAAAAATTTGAAATACATGTATGTGTGTATGTCTTGCCCCTACATATATGTCTATGTAGCACCTGTGTACCTATAACCCACAGATGCCAGAGGAGATTGTTAGATCACCAGGAAGTGGAGTTGCAGGCAGTTGAGGGTCAAGAGTTGCAATGGCAGTGTGTGTTCTAGGGGTTGAACCTGGGACTTCTGGAAGAGCAGCCAGTGTTCTTAACTGCTGAGCCATCTCCAGCCCCTTAATAAAATGCATATTACACAGTATTGATAATACTCAGGGAAAGAAAATCAAGTCTAAACACTATAACTGCAAATACTCAGAAGTCTTAATCCTTATTAGAACACATGACCCAGTAATATTGACTTAAAGTCATAACCTCCAATGTGTACTGACTAAGACTCTCCGTTGCAAATATAGAACAATAAACCTTTGAAAAAATGACCACAGAAGTATACATGTCAATGAGTTTGAAGGGAAAAGTAGAAACTGGTGGAAATGCCAGAATGGAGAGAGCTCAGAAAGGCAAAGCTTCCAGATGACTGTGACAGTTTGCTTCTTCAGAGACATAAATGGATTGAAGCACACAGTTACTGAAGAGGCAGCTAACGAAGGAAATGTTACAAGCTCTTCAATTCGGCATATGATTCCCACTCCACCTGAAACCAATCACATTGTTTAATTTAAGGAATGCAAAGGAACTGTTTTAAGAGATGCTGACATTCAAATGTGTGCTATGGATTGCCATCACAGGATGGCTTGGCTTTACGCTTCTTCCATACAACTGCTTTTGGGGCGACTTATACAATTAGCCCAATATTAAACACTAGCATTAAAAGAAGAAATTCTCTTTCCATCCCTGTCAAAGAGCATTGCAGTAAAAATAACAATGCTATCTCCAGCCAGGCAGATATATATTAAAAAAATGATGAAAACTATACATTACCTGAATTAGAAAAGATTAGGTTTCTTTTAAAATAACTGAAATCTGGGAAATAATTATATCCTGTGACCTTCTGATGACTACAGGAAAGGAGTGGATTGGTAGAAATCCAGACAGCTGGGAAATTGCCTAACAATTTCAGAGAGAAACCTTGAGTCACTCCCCAGGACAAAATATTGACACTTTGTAATGCTCATCTACCAACCCCAGACTCAGCACCACCCAGGCAGGCTCAATGACGCCTATTCCAGGAAAACCAGCAGCCAGTGGCAAACAGAATCCTGGAAGGTGAGAAAAGGACCTTCCTCTAGCTGAAGTCTACTACAGCTGCTATGTTGGTTCAAAACTGGAGGTAACAAATCTCTTCCACTTTAGAATGATCTTTACTCACTTTACCCATCCTCCACAATGGGTTTGAAAGGGAAAGGAGGAGTTGCATAAGAGTCCAGTCACGCAGATATTTTTCCCAATATGATACATGAAAATAGTTTATTTTCACAATGCTTGCATGTTTTTCAAATGTTTTCTTAGAGCCAGTGTCTTATTCTGGTTTCTATTTCTGTGATAAAGCACAATGAGCAAAAGCAACATGGAAAGGGAAGGGTTGATTTGGATTGTATTTCCATGTCACAGTCCATCATTGAGGAAAGTCAGGGAAGGAATTCTAGACAGGGTCCTTTGCTGCATACTGGTTGTCTTCCATGGCTTGCTCAGCTTACTTTTTCATATGGTCAAGGACCACCTACTCAGGTATGGCACTGCCCAAAATGGACTGAGCCCTTCCACATCAACCACTAATCAAAAAAAAAAAAAAAAAAAAAAAAAAAAAAAAATGCCCTACAGCATTTACAAGCCAGAGGTCAGTCTGATGAAGACATCTTCTCAATTGAAGGTCTCTCTTCCTAGAGATGAGTCTAGCTTGTGTGTCAAGTTGACAAGTTTTAAGGGTAAGTTAGTTAAAATGATTGCTGACCTTAATTCAGTCCCCAGAATAGACATGGTGGAAAGAGATAACCAAATCCCTCAAGCTTTCCTCCAGCCTCTATACACATACCATAGCATACTTCTGCATGCCAGAATAAAAACTAGTTCTAATATATCAAGTTAGAGCAAAGTGGTTTTTATAATTTTTTTAAACACTTGATGGTTGATTCAAATAACCAAGTAAAATAACTAGAGAATTGCTATTTTAATGTAAATTGTTCCTTACAGACACATGTATCTGAATACTTGGTCTCCTCCTTGGGTTGGGCCTTGAGGTTGGGATTAACTGTAGGGAGTCATGAGAAATGAGCCTCTAAGTTACTTTGCACATGACAATGCCCTGTCCTCTCTGTTTCCTGACTATAAACATATTCTGACCAGCTGATTCACTTCACTACACCCAACCTTTCTTACCATGGTGGGTTTTATCTCCTTAGTTAATCCTTCCTGGAAATGTCACGTGACGCAGACACAGTCCAAGACATGGCTCAATACTATTCTAGGAGTTACTTAAGCCAATCTAGCTGATAATCATATTTAAGCTTCACAGTTTCTGAGCCAGCTTTGATATACCTTTTCATTCATCAGCAGCAACATTGCCCTCTAAATCTTTGCTGAGCCCACTTCTATTAAACAAGAAGCCCAGCAATAACTTTCTATCCCTTCATAAGTAGCTATGGAAACACACTCATTAGAAAACAAGAAGAGCTCAAGAGAACAATGCTACTCAACCAAATTAAGAGAATCAACTTTGACTTATGCCAAAATTTAGTCCGTGGAAAACAGAGTTAAGCTTGCATTTTGCACATTTTGATGATTGAGTGGCTGGTACCTGGGAAAGGCACACAGCTTTTACTCTTGCATTATCCAATGTCATGGACATTACTGAGAGGATGTTGAAAACTCAGTTAATTTCACAATGCAGCTCCATGTTTTCATGCTGCACTGAAGTATTCAAGGAGGCCCCATCACCTTGACAAACATAGCACAATGCATTGCCACTCCAGCTGAGATGTGTTGAGACAATCTGTCATTATCATTCCAGCTTTCTGTCCTTTTGGAGTTTTTCAAGCTGCCACTTTACATAAGTCTTACCATTGGTCAGATACTTCTCACATTGTATTTCCATGTAAGTTTCACAACTGTGCTATGTATGGCATCAATGCCAAGGTTTGGATTTCACAGATGAGGAAATTAAAGTTGAGGAAGGTTAAGCACATTGCCCAGGGGACTCAAAGACCTTGCTGATCAAAATGCTGAGCTATGGTGACTTTTATCAACTAGCCCAAGGCACTCCAACATGAGATTGGACATATAGGCCAATTTCACTTGAATTCTGCCTGGGTCTTTTGAGGAAAAACCTGAACATCAGCATTGTTCTGTGTCTTCCATGTCTCACATATTTGTCTGCTTGCTCCCCAGTTGGAAATGTGGTTCTGGAAGGTTATAGAACCATTAGCAGATGGACACTGCAAGAGGAAGAATCACCCCGGGGCAGTATGTGAGGGTTTTAGAGCCTGGTGTAACTTCATATTATCTCTGCTTCCTGAGTACCAGTGCAATATGACCAGCCAGCCATCTGAACCTGCCACTATGTTCTTCTTATGTGTTGCCTCTCTTCCCACCAGCTTGGACCCTATCCCTCTGAAACTGAAGTCCATAATAAACATTTTGTCCCCTAACTTGTCATTTTTCCCCCAGTATCAGAAAAAAGAAAAAAGTAATACAGTAAGATGAACATCAATTAGCTCAGATTGTGATGCTGCTGTGCCTGGAATTGTTCACCTGTGTTACCATAATCTTTACAGATTGCACACAAATTAGAGATGGCTTAGCAGTTAAGAGCATTTGTTGCTCTTCCAGAGGACCTGAGTTCAGTTCCCAGCACCTATGTCAGGTGGTATACAAGCAAACATAACTCTAGTTTCAGAGGACCTGATGTCTGTAAACCCTAATAAACTTGCCTGAAGATCAGAGGACAGAACCAGCCACTAGATTAGACACATAGGTCAGGCAGTGGTGGTACACACCTTTAATCCCAGTACTGGGAAAGCACACATGCCTTTAATCCCAGGAATTGATATCTGGGCAACGAAAGGTATATAAGAAGAAATGGGAACTCATTCTCTCAAGGCTGAAGGTTTTGTAGAGGTAAGAACTAGTGGCTGGCTGTTATGTTTCTCTGATCTTTCAGCTTTTTCCTTGATATCTGGCTCTGGGATGTTTGTTTGTCTGTCTGTTTGTTTGTTTGTTTGTTTTAAATAAAAGACCATCTAAAATTTGAACAATAGATGTCCCCTGGCCTCTGCATGCACCTTCACATGTCTGGTACATGTAAACCCAGGAAGGCATAAACATAAAAAATAATAATAATAAAATAATAAAATAAAAATGTTGATCAACACTGACAAGTATAAAAGATGTTCTATATTCTGCAGTGACAACTATTCAGCCATGATTCTACTGTTCATGTGAAAATAAATAAGAACCTCTGTTGTGGAATAATCTTTTTTATACACTGTGAAGATGTGTCTTTGCCAAGGCACCTTCTGATCAGTTTAATAAAGAGCTGAATGGCCAATAGTTACAGCTATTGTGAGCCATCATGTGAGTGCTGGGCACTGAACCTGTGTCCTTTGAGAGAACAGCAAATGCTTTTAAGCAAAGGCTTGCCAGCCTTTGGTGTTTTTTGCTTGTTTTGTTGCTGTTTTTGTTTCTTGTTTGTGTTTTAGGAAGAAAATTCCCCTAGCAACCAGCACTATACATTATGATAGACAGATATTCAATATGTGTAGTTATCTAAAGTACCAATCTTGTGGTTTATTGTTCCAGATTGATGTGCAATATAGGAGAACTGTGTATTTGATTTGTTCTGTATACTTATTAAAAATTGTGGTATGTCTGAGCTAGGTGGATAGAGTTCAAATCCCTAGAACACAGATAAAAGCAGGGTGGGAAGAAGATATCTGTAATCCCAGCAATTGGGAGGCATAAAGAGATCCCTGGCGTAAGCTGGCTATCTGGACCTCTAAGGACCTGCAGTCTCTGCATTTGATGAGAAGCCTTGCCTCAGTAATAATGTGGAAAGCAATGGAGGAAGACATTTGAGGTCAACCTTTGGCCTATACACATATGCCCATGTACACATATGAATATACATGTACATATACCACACACATACAAACATACACATGTGCAATAAGTTAATAGCTATAGACAGAAGAGTTAGGGTAAGTCTGGAGTTCATCTTCCAACCTTCTTTGGCTCTATCTACCCGGAACTACAAAGAGCAAAGGCACACAACGGAAGCTAGTCCTCATACACAGCATATGGAATAATATGAAAATCTATTGATAATTTACATTTGTCTTTCACCAAACCTACCTGTCTATGAAGAAGTGAGGCAGTTCCTATAAAAGTAGAGCAATTAGCATGCACAATTCTGGATCCCATGCTCCCTATTTCTTTTGGGCAAAAAAAGAAATGAAAAATGATCATCTGGCTCAGTAATGGGAGCCACCAATATTGGATGCTTAATTATGTCTACCCATTTTCCTCTCTCTCAATGTTCCTTCCATCTCCCCAGCACAAATGTTTCAGGGAAAGGGATTGTTTATAGATAGGATCTCCCTATAGAGCCCAAGCTGGCCTCAAGTTTGGTGTCCATTTATCCTAACCTCTTAAATGCTGAGATTACAGGTATATGCCACCACACCTGGCTTCCTTCTAAAATGGCAACCTCAAACTTCTCCAAGGATTCATGTAGCTCTTTTAAAGACTTAAAAAAAAATATTATGTGTGTGTGTGTGTGTGTGTGTGTGTGTGTGCATGCGTGTGTGTGTGTGTGTGTGTGTGTGTGTGTGTGTGTGTATGGATATAAGTACTCTATGACTTTTAGCCAGAAGAGAGCATCAGACCCCACTATAGATGGTTGTGAGCCACTGTGTGGTTGCAGGGAATTGAAACTGGGTCCTCTGGAAAAGTACTCTCCTCTGAGCCTTCTTTCCAGCCTGACTTGTTTTATGTATGTATGTATGCATGCATGTATGTATGTATATGTGTGTATGTGTGTGAGGGTATACACACATGACTGTAGGTGCCCAAAGAATCCAGAAGAGGGAGACAGATCCTCTAGAGTTGGAGCTACAGGCTGTTTTAAGTTGATAATGTAGGTACTGGGAAACAAACAAGACTTCTGCAAGAATGGTCCTGACTCTTAACCACTGAGGCATCTCTCTAATCCTTTGGTCTACTTCTTTAAGGTCTATATGCTGTGGGTTTCTACTATTTACTAAAGAATAATTTAAGAGGCAGTTCATAATATCACAAACTTCTGTAGCTTTTGAACCTTCAAGTCATGGATTAAGCAAAAAAGAAGTAAAATCATACACATTGTGTCAACTCACCCAGGAACAGCTTTGATGGGATTATAACCTGACATCATCTCCCTGGAATCTGCTAAGTAACAGTGAGGAGACCCATTACAATTTTTGCTGCAAGGTTGTGATTAAATATTCATCATATGAACAGTATTTTTCTGTCTAGCACCCATGAAAAAAAAAGGCCCCTCATTATTTTTCCTCACAGAGTCCTCATCATCTCCCGAAGGGGGTTATATTATTACCACTTGGCAGAAGGGAAGGAAAGTTATAAATCATAAAAATGTTTCCTGTAATTATCTAGCTGGTCGATGCTGGAACTGGTATTCAGAATAACTGTGTGTATCCAAAAGTGTAATTGCACTTGGAAAAACCTCCCACAGTTCATTGACACAGACACACTTGTACAGGTAAGCAAGCCATTTTGTTTTTGAGCTTCATGTTGCTGATCTGTAAAATAAGGGGGGCAGGGAAAACCACTCAGCTGTCCTTGTTAATTTTGATGAGGCTATTTGGACATTTGTATGTTTACCCTTTATGTTTATCAGAAATGTGTGACTCAATTTGCCCCCAATGTCAACACTATCAAATTATCCATCCCTACCACCTAATACTTAATCACTGAAAGAGGGGTTTACCTCTTTAGCATACCCTGTAAGTTAGGTACTATGAATGCCTCCACTTAAAACTGAAGTGTAAAAGAATTGGGAAGAGGAAATTATTAACCAATCCACATATTTAGTAGGTGATAATTATAAGGTAATAATACAAATAGTCCATCAAGTTTCAAATGTAGATCTTAGAGAACAAATTTTGGTTCCATCAAGAATGTTCTAAAAGATATTTGTACTAAGAACACTAGACCTCAATAATATACATTTTGGGTGTGTGTGGGGGGGCTGTAACACAGGTCAGTGTGTCTTGTAATCACATGCTTTTGCATGGGTTCCAGCCAAAGGCTGGCCTGCAATGGCATGTGGTTTCTTACCTGTCTCTCTCCAAATGTAGATAAGAGTTTTCTCCTGCATCTTAGACAGAGGTCAGTCTTAAAATACATAACATAGCCTGAAGAGTTCTATGTGATGAACTCACACAGCACACATACTTCCTGCCCTCTTTCTCTTCTTTACTTTGATGACACTGTAGATAAGGATCTGAGAAATTTGGAGTCAAGCAAAGAAGACTTAAAATTCCTGTCTTTGGAGGAAATGCCATTTTAATTTAACAGTAATCAGCACAAAAATGCTCATTTTGCCAGGAGGTGGTGGTGCACACCTTTAACCCTAGCACTCAGGAGGCAGAGCCAGGCGGATCTCTGTGAGTTCGAGGCCAGCCTGGTCAACAGAGTGAGTTCCAGGACAGGCACCAAAACTACAGAGAAACCCTGTCTCAGAAAACCAAAAACAAACAAACAAACAAAAAAAGCTCATTTTGCTTTGTTTATACTAATAAGTAATCATTCTCCCATTCACAGGTGAGGTGATCACATGCTTTGTTCAAAATGTCCACAGTGACCTGGCAAACATAAAGCCTACCTGAATCATAGTTTTTCTTCTGTTTGAAAGCTGAGTACCAGAAGGACTTAGAGTTCTCCAAACCTTTGTATTTACAGATATATTTAAAAAACTAACACATATTTGAGATCAAAGGGACAGCCGTTTAAAGCTAGAACTTGGGTATACAATAAACAAGGGTTCTTTGTAAACAGTAGGGTAGGGTTTTCATGTCTAGAACTTTATTTCATTCTGGGAATCAAAAGGCTTCCTTTTAAGTACCCAGCATTGTAGAGGAGATCTTTATCTTTAGAGTGCATATAAAAAATAAACATATACATGAAGCCATTGATAAGATGCATGCATCCAATTATGGACTTTTAATAGAGAATGCCCCCCTTTAACCAGTACTAATGAATTCTACACATGTGCTAGACACTGTTCTATATACAGTATTACCATGGAGACTGAAACAAAATCCCCACTGTCACAGAGATGGTAATATAGTCTATGAAGAGAAAAATAGAAATGGAGATGCAGTTAGAGCCTGGGCTATCCTCAAACAGCTTATATCATAGTTGAGTGATGGATTCTGTTTTAGTTACTGTTCCATTGTTGTGAAGAGAAACCATGACCAACCATGACCATGACCAATGCAACTCATGAAAGAAAGCATTTACTCAGGGGCTTGCTTTATAGTTTGAAGTTTAATATATTATTATCATAACAAGAGCATAATGCCATGCATAATGCTTGAGCAGTAGCTGAGAGCTACATCCTGGTCTGTAAGCTGAAGGGTTGGGATGGGATGAAAGAGAGAGTTGGGCCTGGGATAGCTTTTGAGACCTCAAAGTCCACCTCTGGTGATGCATTTCTTCCAACAAGGCCACACCTCCAATCTTTCTAAACCTTGCATCCTTTCCAAGATTTCTACTCCTAGTGGCTAAGTATTCTTATACATTACCCTATGGGAGCCACTCCCATTCAAACCATCAGAGATGCCAAGCAAATGATCATGTGATATAACACCAGGTTTTGGTAAGCACCATCTAGAAAAACAACGCTGGGAAGGAAATGGGCAGACTGCAGAAGTCACAAGGGATGGTCGGACTTAACTAAATGTGACCAGCTTCAGACTGATGTCCTCAATTTATTCATTTACTGAGTTTGTAGCATTAATTTAAGCCCTTTGGGAATATATTAAATTTTTCTTACTTCTCATGCTGAGTTTTCTCAATTCAAAACAATTCTGCATGAAACACATTAAGTTAATTTGTAAAAAAAAAATGTTGTTGGGGGTAAAGGCAATATAATAGCATCTTTCTCAGGGAGATTGAATACAGATACAAATACAAACTGGACCCATGGAATGTATTCTTTCATGAAAGAAAACAGAGAAGTAGGAGGACATAACAAATCTATTCTCAGATTCACTGGACACTGATTGCCGTGTTTCCCCAATTTGTGGTGGACACATATCATTTATGTTGGATTGGATATGACAAAATTGGGAGAAAAAAAAGCATTATTTTGTTGTGAAAATTGGAAGCAAGTTTTATCATCATCAAGCAATCTGAAACCCCAAGAAATTAATTCCTATTATCTCTCTTACCAGTAGAGTCTAAGTAACTAATGCATCTGTGTTATGTCTGTTTTATGAATGTATTTGAGGAATATACTTATAGGCAAGCTACTCTTCCACATTACTCAATTGTATGTAGTTTTAACAGAGTTAAAATGGGATTTTAAAAACTTAGTTGAAATTGGAAACCATATAAAAACCTGAAATTCAATGCTTTCAAAAAATCAAGAAGAAAATTATCAATATCTTAACAACAATACCTTGGTAAAGGCAGAAAACAGGAACAAAATTCCCTTAGTTCAGTCCTTTATGAGAGAGAAGTTAAATCGTGAGAGGTGGAACAGTTGTTTTACATTGTTATAATTGATTATCTTGAATAACAGATGCCTGTAGGATTTGATTATGCAAAGTCAGATGCGTGGACATGTCAGGATGATGGATCTTTAAATTAGAATGTGAATACAAATGTAGACTAAGAAAACAGCTAAACATGAAATAAGTAGTAAAGAACCAGGACCAGCAAAAAGACATATCAGTACCTTTTCTACAATGCCTGGATTAATCACAAATAAACCCTCCTTATTACAAAGTTACAAAGCTGGCATTGTGATATACTCCAGGAATTCTAGCACTTGAGAACTGGAGACAGGAGGATTAGGAGTTAAACAACAGCTTTGGATAAATAGCAAGTCTATGCTTGGCCTGGTCTATGTGAGACCTGTCTCGAAACAGAGTTAGAAAGACACTTCCAGTCAATGAGTCTTACCAAAAGATTCTAATATTAGTTCCATAGTCTCCTGAATTTCAAGGCAACTTCAGGCAAAGTAAGGAATTACAAGTTGCTAAGTTGCTAATTAATACATTCATTAGGATCATCAAGGTAGATGTCTTGGGATCATATTCTTGCAATGAGTCTAGTAAACAGGAAGGAATAATCAAGTCTAGGACTGCATGCTTCTTCCAAATCCCTCTCCATAAAGTGACTATTGCATTATTCATGACTTATAGATAAACCCAGTGAATCTATGATATTTACTTCAACATTGTCTGTGTTAATGTTCCAAGCCAGTGGCACTGTACATACTAAAACAAAGAAAAGGAAAAGTTAGATTTGATTTTCCATAAGCAAAGTAAACCATAAAATCCATCTTAAAGGAAATCTACAATATTCAGGCTCTAAATTGTATTGATTGCCAATATCTATCATTTGTTAAAAAATTTAATATATTTTGGTATTAATTTGAAAGCATTTAGCAAAAATTTTATTCTCATTTCCCAATCAATTTAGGACACAAAGGCTAAGCAATATCATTTTAATTTCCCCAATTAAATTAAACAAATTAATATTGTGCCTATACTGCATTCATATTTTGTCATTTTGATATTTTCTTAGCACATAATTAACCAGTTAATCAAACTGCATGTAAATAAAGCAGGCTTCTTAAACCTGATACCTTCCTTCAGTACAGTTTACAATTTAAACTCATTGTTTATTATTTTCTGGTTCATGAAATTTTTCTTTTAGATTTTATTTCATGTAGACACCTGTACTGTCACTTAGGAGAAATGCAATTTAAACTGTGAGTCCAGAAAATGAACTTATGCTCACATAGCAGGATAATGTGTCAATTAGCTTATGATTTTAATGGGAGCAAATGATGGATCTTGCTGAAAGCCCAACTGTGTGATCAAAATGTTTTTCCCTTAAAGTCAAAGCTGAATTTCACACAAATAGAAAAGTAGAGCCACATATGCACATGTACAGACCAGCATCACAAGAAGAGTCCCTTCATCCACTTGTTTAATAAATATCGGCCAAGTATCTACAATATAGGAGGCACAGCTACTAATGTGATGTTGGACAAGCCACACTTGCCTCCTACCCTTGGAGAAAGAAATGGTTTCAGAAGTATTATTTTCCAAAACAAGCTAATGCTAACAAAATCTATGAACAATTAAAAGATGTCAGCTAAAATACATGAATGCCAGCATGCTCTATCCCTCATTTGAGCTTCACAACTGTCTTACAAGTGGTTTCATTAACACTTCACTTCTACAGTTCAGGAGGTGCAGTGCTAAGCCTCTACTTACACTCACTGAAGGACCATCTTCCATGGCCTCTGTGGGGTGATGGGCACTAGCCCATATTTGCCAAGTAAATGACAAAGTATATTCTAAAGAACATTTAAGTGGTTACAGAGTAGGCTCTGCAGTGAAGAAAGCCTCCTGCTCTGCCATGAGGACTGGGGTTCTAATGCTATCAGTCATGTTGGGCTGCTCACAAAGGCTTGTACCTCCAGCTCAGAGGGATCCAACACCCTCTTCTGGCCTCTACAAGCACCCTTCCACATACATAACACATGTGCATACACTTGCACAGACATATACACATGAGTAACAAAGATAAAAATGAAAAAGAAAAAAATCTTTAAAGAACACATGGTATTTAAATAGTTCAGTCTCCTTTCTTCAGCACCTCTTCCTCAACTCTCTCTCTCCACAAAGCCTAGATACTATATTATAAATCACCTTCAACAAATGCTTCTCAGGGGGTCAGGGCAGTAGAGGTCTGCTTCTTTTTAAAGGAGGAAATAACAATTTTAAGAAACTTGTAATTACTTCCACAAATCTAAAACTTTTAATACTGGCTAGATTTAAACTTAATTTAAGATTTAGTTCCAACATATTGCCCTGCACATTTTTTTCTTTTTGTCAACCTTCTTCTTATTCATACTTTGTGTCTTTCACATCATGCACTTGGATCCCATTCATTTTCCATCCCTGAGCCCTCTCTCCTTGCACCCCCTACCCCCAATAAAATTTAAGAGAAACAAGAAAAGAGAAAAAGGGAGGGAATCTCATCATGGAAGCTGTAGTGTGACACAGTGATTCATGCAGCAGTAAGCCATTTTGTCTATATGTCTTTACTTGCAAGTGTTTATTGAAAAGAGTCATTGGTCTGGTTTGAGGCAAGGCTACTCTTCACTTTCTTATTCAAGTCTGTTACTGAACACATTCCCAAATATTCCAAACAGACAATGAAAAGAAATTCAGCTATAAAAGTAAAATAACAGTGGCTACTCCATTAGACAGTATGCACATTGAGATAGATTTAAGCTAGTATTTCTTAACATACCAACAACTATGAATATTTTCCAGAAAAGAATGAAATCAGTGTGCTATACTCAATAGGAGGGCAGTTTTCAAGGGCCCAATGGCATATCTGTAATAATGTCATTGGACCCAATACTGGAATCTCATGACTAGGGCTCACAGCTCTAAACCTGTAGTAGGCTAACACTAACTAATTACCTTGCAAGCACCATGTCAATGGCTTATCTGTAATAATGTCATTGGCCCCTGATACTGGAATTTCATGGCTAGGGCTCACAGCTCTATACCTGTGGTAGGTTCACACTAATTCACTAACTTGTGAGCACCATGGCATCTGGACTACTGCACTGCTTCTGGCATTTTCCAGTGAGAGAAAAGTTGGTTTTCTGAATATGAATATATTTTAGCTATCCTTTACTTAAGTTTTTATCTAGCCATTATAATATTCAGATTTCTTGAAGAAATCATAGTGAAATAAGTGTGTCCTTGAAACCAGGTGGTGGTGGCAAATGCCTTTAATCCTGGCACTCAGGAGACAGAAGCAGGTGGCTCTCTGTGAGTTTGAGGCCAGCCTGATCTACAGAGCTAGTTCCAGGACAGCAAAGGCTGTTAAACGTTGAAACCCTATCTGGAAAAACAAAACCAAAATGTGTCCTTGAACTTGACCAAAATTGACTCAATGGTGATCATATTTTAACCTTTTATTTGTAGAAAGTTTCTTAGTTCCTAAAACACAAACTATTCACTACTAGAAAACTATATGGAAATGTCAGTTCTGATATACAGACAGACACAGATAGACAGACAGACAGACAGACAAACACACACACTAGAGGGGAGGAGAAGAGAGTGAGCAACTTCCAAAAGAGGTGATTTATATTCCATTAGACTTAATTACCAATCTGTGACTTTAACATTGGGAACCTGGACAGTAATTAATTACAAGTTTTCAAATTGTTCAAGGACAATTAAGACAGTAAATACTGTAAGCTCTCTATTTGTGGAATCCATATTCACTGATTCAACTAACCTGTGATCAAAACAGTACTAAAGTAAACTGCATCAGTATTGTACACCTAAAGACTTTTTTCTTTTGATGACTCCCTAAACTCTTACATGGCACATGTATTACACCAAATATTGTAAATAGTCTAGACTTGACTTAAAATGCATTTCCATACACATATGCCTGGCTTATATACAAATATTATGACACTTGATATAAAGGAATTCATATGTAAAGATTTGGCTAACTGTGCAAGATAAGGACATCCAGGAAACATCTCCATAACTATAGAGCTGTAAATATAAGAATAGATTTAGCACTACTGTATACGCTGCATTTCTTCCAGGCTTTTTGCTTAATTCATTTTTGCAAAACATGTAGTACCTTCTCATATACTTGACATATAGCCTACTTATTAACATATTTTCTGTCTCCCTCTCCTAATGTTTGAACAGCAGGAAGACAGAAATGTGTTTTCTGTAGATTCTCAGAACCATAGCAGCATGTGACTCATAATAGGTCCTCAGTATTCAACAAATTAACTGATAAATATGCTAAATAAATGGATACACTAATTGAATTTTACAAATTGAGAGACTACTAAAAACACTGTATTGATACTTTACAAATTAAAGTATCATGACACTTTCAAATCCTAATATCAGGAATTATTCTCCCAAACCACTTTTTCTACAACAGTTCAAGACTCCCTTGTATCAGTCCAGCACAATGTAAGAATTCCTTGTCTGGTAACCAGTTGGCTTTTGCTCAGAGTTTTTATATAAATGACCCTGCTTTGGATGTACACTGAACTTTTGGTAGTCTCAAAAGTACTAACACAATATTTTCATTTTAATGAGCTCCTTTACTTATAATTTATGCATGAAAAGCAACTGAGTCACAAACGTGGTGAGCTTTAAAGAAATTCTGAGTAAAAAAATAATTATTTACATTATAATTGTTATAGTTTTATTTTAAGAATGGCTATTGCCTCATTCCATTTCAATTAGTAGAGAAGAGGGAAATGATAGCAATCTTCAGAAACACAGCTTTACTCTGGCACATGGTGCAGAGACACTTGAGGGGTTTTAATTTATTATTCTTTCTTCCCAGCAGTTTAAGTAGATTAGAACACAAATTGTGAGCTTGAAATTGTCTTGGAATTTAAGCTAGAATGCTGTTTTGCTTCATTGAAAGTTTTTGCCTTCTAAGTCTTTGGGAATTAAACTTTAAATCTACTGTGAAGTAGGAGAGCTGGAATCTTGTATCTCCTCCCAATCTTTCTGTTCACACATTATACAGTTAGGAGATGCAAAGTGCTACTTTACTTGAAACTCTAACATCTCTCTCTCTCTCTCTCTCTCTCTCTCTCTCTCTCTCTATCACACACACACACACACACACACACACACACACACACACACATCTTCATAGTAGTCATTATCATAGCCTTACCTTGCTGAGTGGTGGCATCAGCTAAGACAAGATAATCATCTGCTTCATGTGTGTCCCTGATCAGGGAATGTGGAAGAATCATCAATCTTGAAACCCTGATGCCTACTATCATGGGATGATCATTTGATCCCCATAATTAATATGCTGCCTTGACTCCCAAAGTTGGTGATACTGGTGCCCTCTAGAGACAGGGACTCTTTCTCCCTGTCCTCAATGGACAGGGGCTCTGTCAGCACATGAGTCTTGGGATTCCCAGATTCCACAACTATCAGAGCTAAATGTCTATGCTTTAATCCACACAGTAGAAAACTAAAATCCTTATTGCTTAGCAAATCTTTACTTTCTAAGATTTATTTTGATGTGTGTGTGTGTGTGTGTGTGTGTGTGTGTGTGTGTGTGTGTGTGTGTGTGATAGGTATGCAGGTTTTGTGAAGATTGTGAGCTGTGAAGTAGCTATTGGGTACTGAATTCAGGTCCTCTGAAAAAGTGGCATGCCTTCTTAACTGCTAAGCCATCTCTCCAGCCCTTTTTCTTAAGATTGCTTTTTTATAATATAATATTTTTCAATGTAGTAACAAGTGTTGAAATTTACAGTCAAAAGTTTTTTTTTTCCAGTCCCACCAAGCCTGCAGTCCTGCAGCTGCTCTGACCCAAGTAAACACACAGAGTCTTATATTATTTACAAACTGTATGTTCTATGGCAGGCCTCTTACTAGCTAGCCCTTATATCTTAAATTAACCCATTTCTATTAATCTATGTTAGCCATATGTTTGCCATAGGCCAAAGCAGCTTATTTACTAACCAATGGGAACAACATATATTCGCAGCATACAGAAAGACATCCCCAGCAGCAATTACTGAGGTGAAAACATCTCCTATGATTGGGAACTACCAAATGAGTTAATGCACCAATGTTTGCTTTCTTTGCCCTATGACTATGCATTGGAACCTCACAAATGTCACCTACTAGGAATAGAATGGAATGGAAGGATAATACTCATGAAGAATGGCACCATCTTCCTACAAGCTCTAATGAGATGATTTCTCTAGAAAAGTCACAAATATAGAAACCTTTGCCTCCTGCTGATCTTTCCATGAGAGTGAAGACCAGGGCTGCATATGAACAAAGAGTTATATGGAAAGCTGGGGCCATATGCAGTAGTGCCTGCTGTATATTGTTATTGTGTCATTAATGAGAAGGGGCTTAGTGTAGACAAGGAAGTGACAGAACTTCTCTGTAGAGGCCAAACAGTAAAAATGTTAGTCTAGGGAAGAAATTGGTCAAGAAGAAGAGAGAAGGAGAAGGGATGGGAAACAGAAGGAAGACAAGACTGGGAGAAGGGAGAAATGGAAGACATAAACATTTATAACTACTATTTTTGTTCTCCTCACTGGGAGCTACACAGTCATGACTGCCTGTTGTCTCTTCTCCATGTACTGTCAATCAGATTGTTCTTTCGGCTTATAACTATTTATCTCTCTATCCTCTCCATGAGCACATATCACTCATTCTCTACCAGTTCACAAGGTAAAGTGCTCACCATGTCATCATCAAGAGAAAATTAGCTCTCCTTCAGATTCATTTCATGCTAAGCTGTTTCATGATACCTTTTCCAAGTGAGTAACTTCCTCAAAGTATTTTCATGGGCCCCATTTGTTTAGCAGCAGTCATTAGTCATGAGAAAACAGAGACTTCTGGTAATCACACCAGTAACCTAACAGATATTATATTTCAATGTCCATGGCAGAGTTATGCATAATAGTCAACAAGTAGAAATATCCTGTTTGTTGACAGATAAATGTGGCATTTTCAAACAAGAGAATATTATTCACAAATATTGACCTGTGCTATGTGTAACACTAAGGACATTGTATAAAGTAAACCAGGCTGAACATATAAGAAAAATGTTGTATGCTTTAGTAGTTACCTAGATTGGTCAAATTTGTAGAGACAGCAAGTAGGTTAGTTGCTGACATAACTGGGAAGGGGAAGATTGAATTACAGGCACAGAGTGTGAGTCTGGAAAGATTAGAATGTTCTGGAGCCAGATAATGGTAATGAATGAACAGCAGAATAAACATACTCATTGCCACTGAGCTTTACACAGAAGCATGGATAAATGGTAAATTTTATATTTTATTGTGTATTTTACCATAATAAAAAAGTAAGGAGGCATAGCAAATGTACTTGACTTCCAGAGTCAGTGCTTTGAATTGAAGAGCCTTTCAGCCATATTTCATAAGTTAACATGAAAAGATGAATGAAGGAGAAGGTATACTCAGGTAAAAGTTATGCTTTCTATTTCAAAGGATGACATCAATGTTTAGGGTGGGGACAGCACAGGGTCTGAGATGAGCTGGTCAGGTTATCCCATTTGCATAACTTAACAGGGGGACAATTCCTTTGCCTCAGTGTTGGAGGTCTGGCTCATGGTCCTTTGGTGACTTGTTTCTGGGATCATGTCAGACATGAGACAGAGTATCATGACATCTAGCATGTGGTGAACATATGCTAGCACTTGACAGTCAGCAGGAAGCTGAGCACAAGAAATACCCCACAAAGGCATAAACTCAGTGATCCCCTCTCCAACCTGGCCCTACCTCATAGCTTCCTATATTTCTCAAAAATGCTACCAATTAGTAATCAATCCATGGAATTATCTATTTACCAAGTTAACACATTCAGAGATCCATTTACTTTCCAAACATCACACATGATTCCTGCAAGGACTTTTCATATTCACACCAGGTAAGGACATAAAACATTGGCCCTGGCTAGTACATTAGAAGGGCCACAGTGAGTAGCTGATGGTAAGGTCACCACATGCATTTGTGGGAGAGCAGAGGAAAGGAAAACTCTGGCTATGTCCTCTATGCTCATATGCAAAGAAATAAGTGGCCAATGAAACACAAGAGCCAAAGTGGCCTTGTGCCAGCATAGTTTAGAAAATAAATATAAAAGCCCATGACCCAGCAGCATCAGAGATTTCCAGAATTTTCCAGGGACACACAGCTCAATCTGACTTATCATGGCTCCATGGTGTACTACTCAGAAATAGAATGCTTTGGAGAGCCTCATCAATTTCCTATCTATCTTGAGTGTCACAGGAGAAATGACTAAATCAAGACCTTGAATGGTTTATAGCAGAATGCCTAGAAGTTGTGATCTACAGAGACCCTGTGATTTAAATCTGTGTTGTTCAATGCAATAGCAAACAATCCATATATGACTATTAATCAAAGGAAGTTTTATATGCTCAGTCACATTAGCAATGCTTTAGCTTTTTAATAGTGCTCAGTACTCAGTGGCCAATGGTGGTCAAACTAAGCATTCACACAGGAAACACTTCCAACATGGCAGAAAGATCTATTGGATGGTACCAGTTTAGAACCAAGTCTACAATAGTAACTCATGCAGCTGAACTACCAAGAAACACAGTCTAGACAACATTGCTTCCTACCCTCTGCGCACAGGGGCAGGTATCATCTAAATTACATTTCGTTACACATACAACTGATGTTCAAAATTAAAAATAGGCATAGCTGTCAAGGAAGAAGGTAAGCTTCCTACACAGCCTTATAGACTCAAATTTACACACATGAAACTCATGTTGTAAGATGAGTGGGTCACACTATTGTGATTGGTAGTTTCAGAATGTTTTGATCAGTACCTATTTAAAAGCTAGGACAGTGTCTGGTTTACTGTTTTAGCTGATACATGGCATCAAAACTTTTGGCTTCTTTAGTTATCACTCCCTAAATATAACTCAAAATCATGAAAAATAAGACAAAGTATCTGAGAAGAAACAAAACTCCTGTATTTGAAAATAACAAAACTAACTCAGAAAATAAGCAGTCAGCCTTGGAACACAGCCAGAGATGAAGCGATAAAGAGAATGTGGCTTATATGAACTATAGTATGCAGACATAAAGATTTAAATGTTTTCATTTGTAAGAAATTGGCTGGAACAATATTAAGCAAAATAAATCAGATTTAGAAATTAAGGAAAAATATCATGTTTTCCCTAATGTATAGGATCTGAAAAAAATAAAAGGATTCAAAGTAAAAGGAGCTCATTAGCATGGAAGTCAACCCGGAAGGGGAAAAGAAGGAGAGGGGTAAGCAAGAACGACAGTTGGTGAATATGAATGCATGAAAACACATTCAACACTTTAAAATGATCCCACACTCTGTACACTTAATATATTTTAATTAAAATAGGAGAAAACCACAGTGACTCTGGTGTCTGAAGTCCGAAGACTACTGTATATGTTTAATCTGATGGTTTTTGAAAATTGTGTTCCCAGTGGAGGTGTGTATTGATGGAGGTGTGGAGGAGTATCAGTGGAGGTGAGTGTCAAGGAAGGTGTACAGATGGGGATACGTATCAGTGGAGGTGTGTATAGATGAAAGCATGCGTGAAGGTGTGTAACCCATCAGCTCCTTGCACTGCTCCAGTCGCCTATCTGGCAACAGCTGTCCTGTCAAATTCACACTGGTTAGCAGTTGTCCGAATCAAGTTACAGCCGAGGATGTCAGAGTCAGTGGTAAAATGAGCAGCTGTTGAGAGGGTGGTGGTGAGTATAGCCGAGAACCCTGGCAGGTGGGCCATGTGGTGTTAAGATACCCAGGAAAGGGTGGTCAGGGAGACTCCTGATGACACTATACTTGTATTTCCCCTTCCGTCCCCATCTGTGGTTTGGTCTAGAACTCTCCTGACTATGGGCATTAAACTGCATTAGAATCAATGGAGAGGGAAGAGACCCAAAGGTTTTACTGTTTAAGTAAAGCTCCATTTTGAGGGTGACCACGATGCTGAGGATTAAAGTGTAGTTCTCTAAGTCACCTACTGGCCAAACTTGGGGACTGATATCTGGGGCATGTGGGAAGGAAGCAGGACTGTTGAATTATTTAGTTGAGACTTACACAATTGTTAATAGCTGAATTCTGGAGTGGCTGGAGCTCTGTTGACCCCCATTCACCTCAGACCAGCCACCAACCTTCACTGTCACTCAGGTCACATGCCACCAGGTCCCCAGCAGAGATGGTAACATACAAGGGAAGGCAGAAGGACAGGTGAAAGGTATTCACTCCAGCTGTTTTGTTAGTCCCATCCCTGTGTCAAGGTCACAGTCACTGGGATATGCTTCTGTTTAGCCTTCCTGGTCTCATCCATGTTCAGCACAGTATGCAGAGAGGCAAACTGTGTATCAGTAATAGTAAGAAATGCTGGCACAGGCCTGTAGGCCCAATTCCTGAGAATGCAGATACACACAATCAAAAATCTAAGTTCTGGCTGAGCTAGACTGAATTCAAAGTCAGCTTGAACAATTCAGAGAGATGGTCTCAAAATGTAAAGCAAAATAAAATAACAAAAATAATAAAGAGGTCTGGGATTCTAGCTCTGTGGTATAATATGCCATGTCATCCTGGGTTCAATCCTATGCCCCTGCACTTGCCTCCTAAAGGAAAAACCAGTCAAGGTTTTAACTATTTTAGTTGATGTACATGTTTCCTTTGCAGTTCAATTTGGATAAACATTCAAGCTTGTGTTCTACCTTGAAAGAATGGGCACTCAAACATGAGAGTCGAAATGAGCTTCCAAAGGATCTTTCTGGGCATCAGAGATAGATCAGCAGTTAAATTGCTTGCTGTCCAGTCAAGAAAACCTGAATTCAGGTCTTTAAAACCCACATGATACTGGGTGGGCATGGCTGCCACTCCGTAATGTCAGCCAAGGAAGGTGATGACTGAATACTGAAGCAAGCAGGCTAGTGTGACTTGCCATATTGACAAGTTCTGGGTTTGATTGAGAGACTCTACCTTAATGAATAAAGTGGAAAAGCCACTGAAGATTCTAGAAATCAACCTTGGACATCTACATGTACAAGCACATATACAAACATTTCTATACACAAAAAAACATACATCCCCCTCACACACACCACAAAACACTCAAAAAGAGGAAAAAGGGCTCTTTCTTTAAGGGGTGTTCAGAACTCATCTAGAGGAACTGAAAACAAAGAATGGCAGCTAAGGTCACCGAATTGAATACTTTCTGTTGGTCTTGCCTTAAGAGTAGCTTGCTATGTAGTCCATTGTGACTTCAAATTAGTGATCCTCCTGAATCAGCCTTCCAAATATTGGGATAAGAGGCGTGTCTTGGTTTCCCATGCCTGGGGTTGAACAACTTTTATAAAGAACGAGGAAGGACAAATAATTCTCATGTTCTGAAAACAGACCACATAAGCCTGTGCAGTCATGAGTTTGGGTATATTAGGAAAATGAAAGAGGAAATTCCACTACCTTTACCTATCTGTCACTGTGCTTGCTGATTCTCATGGTTGAATATGAACTGTTCTTCACAGGATCATGTGTTGATAGCTTCCCCAGTTGGTGACACTATTTTTATGTGTGTGTGGGTTTCTGGAAATTGTAGAAGTGAGCCATTGGGAATGTCTTTGAAGGATATGCCTGGCTTCTGATAACTTCTTCAGTTTCTGCTTCCTGTCTGACATGAGATGAAGTTCTTCCACTGTGCACTCCCACCACCATGCCACCATGCCCATCTGTGTGGACCCACAAACTTTAGACTAGATCCTTAGAAACTGTGAGCCAAAATAAGCCATTCCTTCCTTCCTTAAATTATTCTCTTAGGTACTTTGGACAGCAATGTGGAAGTACATTGACACAAAGAATGGAATGGACTTCACAGAGGGCTTGCTACTGTGCTCCATGCTATTATTATCACTCTATAGATGAAAAAGTAGATACTAAGGAAGATGAAGAAGCTCTGTTTGCATCTGAGCCAAAGTCTTCAAGTCCAAAGGTAAGATACTAACTTGGAAGTGTAGTCATAGGTCACAGATTATTTTCAGTAGTTATTGTCACTAATATGTTCAATAAAATTGAGTGCCAAGGTGACAACCCCTTCTGTGAGTAAACAGATCATTTATAAAATACGTCAAATGTATAGATAATATAGTGTGAGGGTTAGCTATAATTGTCAACTTGACAAGACTTAGAATCACGTGGAAGAGGACCTCAAGGAGGATTGTTAAGATCAGGTTGACCTGTAGATATGTCAATGGAAGATTGTCTTAATTAATTGATGTGGAAATACTCAGACCACTGTGGGTGGCCTCATTCCCAAAATAGGGAGTCCTCTACTGTACAAGAGGGGAGAAATTCAGCTGAGTAAAACAGGCAAGTGAGCATGAATACATTCTTTACTCTTGTCCTTGACTGTGGATGTTATGTGACCAGCTATTTCAAGTTTCTGCCACCATTTCTTCCCCAAATAATGGACTGTAAGAGAAATTACATTTTGTTTAGATTATTTTATCACAATAATAGAAATGAAACTAGAATACATGATAACTTTGACAAGCTTTGGTTTCTACTTATCTCAGAGAATTAATAATAAGACAAGATGTCTTCCCTTCTGCCCCATCAGGCTTAGACAACCTCTTCCACTTCTTTCCTCACACCACTTGAAAATGGATTAAAGTTGATTTCACAGCTGGTGGCATCAGGATAGTGGAGCTCTCAGAAAAGAAGTGGAAAGTTCTATGTCACTATGTGTCATGACAGCTGTATCTGCCCCTCTGCTTTACCCAGGGTTCACTGGAATCAAGACTGGACAGAACTGAGAGCCAGTCCAAAGCACTTCTGAACCCTGCCACTTAAAATATGCTACCAGTGACTTTCTTAATTAGTAATCAATTTCTTAAAGAAATATACCTTTTTCTTGGTTCTAAGTATAACAGAATGCCAATGAAGCAATGACATTGAAAGTTGCAAGATTTTCAATATTATATTTAAAGACAATCCAACTGTACAGAATAATTCACATTATTCGAATTTGAACATAGATTTAATAAATTGTGCTTGCTTTCTAAGTACTAGTATATTATATAGTTGTTTACTTTTCACATCTATTTATTTATGTATTTGTTTATTTATGTGTGTGTGTATCTGTGTCTATGTGTGGGCAAGCATCCAATAGCATATGTGTAAAGGTCAAAGATAACTTGATGAAGTGAGTTCTCTCCTCCCACCATGTAGGTTCCTGGTTTCAAACTCACGTCCTCAGACTTGACAGCAACTTCTCTTACCTACTGAACCATCTTGACAGTTCAGTACTGGTATTTGAAAGGGATTTCCTAAACAGCATGCACAAAACTTCAACATATTGTTTTCTTTTTGTATTGTATATCATATTTACAATCATTTAATATTTCTTAAATTATTAAACTACACAACATTTTATTAGGATTTATAAATATTTCCTTAAATAGACTGATTAGTTTAATTTTCAAGATTATAATATATTACATCTCCCTCTTCCCTTCCACATACTCCAAACCCTCTCATAAGGCCCTCCTTGCTCTCATTCAAATCTATGTCCTCTTTTTTAGTTTCAACTTGATATTTTCCTTATCACTTTACAGAGCTACATTTCTTCAGGCTATTCTAAAATTGCAGTGCACGATCTCCCTTCCCTCCCTCCCTCCCTCCCTCCTCTTTCTTTCCTATCCTTAGAACTTTCCAATCTCCTTCCAAGTTTTTCTCTTTCCCTTCCCTCTCTTCCTCCCTTCCCTCTCTATTATTCTTCTCTCCCTCCATTAGTATTATTCCTTCCATTTATTTTCTACCATGGCCACAAGCCTGTCCAAAGCTGTTAGGAGCCCCAGAGATTTACATATTATCTATCCACACTTGTAAGTTTCTAAAATAATGATTTTGCTCTTCTTCTAGTATCTGTAAGTCTGTGCACTTATGGAATTAATTGTGGAGATAAGCATGTTTCTCTTACTTTCCATAGTTTATATAATTTCTTAAAGTACATCACTTTCCATTTTAAACCTAGCTTCAGAAAACACACTATTGGCTTCCTATATTTAACTCCAGATTTCTTGTGCTGTGTGTACCATCCATTTCTGATTCTAAAGACTTAACAGAACAAAATAAGCATTGATCCTTTCTCATATGAGTGCTGTTGAGAAAATGGGGTAAACTTGTATGGATTAAAAGTAGGATTCTGAAGTCTCTTTATTACAATTTATGTTAAAGCAGCTTTCCTCATTAAGACTTGACAAATCTAAAGAGTGATTCATTTAATCTCCTTAGGAAGAGGTTTTGTACACAGAGAGGAACTTGGGGACTCAGAGGTTATTGAAAGGCTTGAGCCTGCAGAGGCTGCAGCACAGGCACACTCAGGTGCTTCTTGTAGCTTCACTGCAAATTGCTTCTTGCACAGATAAAGGGAGGAAGAAAGGAGAAATAGCATGCTTGTTTACAGTTTCCATTTCTATAGTCCTTAATAACCATTGGAGAGAGGAACAATTGCCAATTAAAGTCAGTATCATTCTGTAAGAATCACTTATGATTACTTCATGAAAATATCTCCTAACATGAATTCAGCATATCTGATGGATATTAGAAGGTGACAAAAGAATAGGAAAGAAGCTACCAAGAAACAACAATGGAATCCTCACTGTTGCCTGCATGACCACCCAGGCAAGGGTGTGTCAGCAAGCTGGAAGCACTCCAAGAATGAGATAAAAACATGAGTGAGAGTGACATCTCACCTAACCCACAAATAACCCAGGAGGCACATAGCAATACTGTATTCAGTTTATAGATAAGAGACAAAGGACCTTTTTGAACATTGTGTATCTGGTAGTGGTCAATCTATATTGTGGGTGAAAGACTAGTTGCCAAATGCTTTTGCTCTTTAATCTTCCTAACCAGTGTGCAGTTTTCCAGACATACATCAGCTTTGCATGTAGCTTAGCAGTACAGAATCTTAAGAGCACATCAGCCTTTGGAAGTGCTTTCTACATGAAATGTGACTATAAATAGAAACAGCATATGTGACATTGCACATTTATAACTTAAAACTATGAACACATGCCATGAAAGTAGTACACTTTAAGAAATTAAACTATGAAAAGTAGACAGAGAAAAGCATTCTTTATCTTCACTTTTAATACCATGTATTAGAGAAATAAACATACAGAAAATAGATGAGCAAAATAATTATTTTAGAAATGTATGAGTGTGGATAGAAAATATGTAACTATCTGGGTAAGACAAGGCTGCTCTTGGGCATCAGCAGAAAGTATTTCCCACTGATCTTTATGGGATGACATGAGCCTTCAGTACTCAGGGAGGATTAAGAAGGGGTGGCTGTCATTTCTGCCTCCACTGCCTAGGAGGCAACATCATGGACATTTTCTGAGCCTGTGCAGGAAAGGTTGTCCAAACGCATGTCATCATAAGTGACATCAACTGCCCTTTTTGAGAACATGAAGGAAAAACAAGCCACTTCAGATAATTCTATTAACTATGAGATATTTAGAGCTCTGGCCTCTCTCACTCAAAATTGAATGCAATACTAGATAGAGCTCCTTTATCATACATGCAAGTCAACTTGGAATCCTTCTATTACATGGGACTTGATGCAAAGATTCAAAGATATGGCAAGAGTCAGACATCCAGGAGTAAGTAGTAGGCTTTCAAATACTGAAGGCACTGGAAAGGTGGTGGGAAGATTTGTGTGTGTGTCTGTCTGTGTGTGTGTATCAGCATTTCCATAAGTCTATGAAAATTACATATTGCATTTAAACAAAGTTATTTTTGTTAACTTTAAATCTCTAAAAGGATTTCAGAAATTGAAACTGTTTAAAGTGTTCTTTTTGCTTCTGTGATAAAGACATTTTCAGGATTTCTCAGGCTCACCCTGCCACAATCACTGCAATTTACTTCTGAACCAGTTTAATATAGGTCATATGGCACAAATGACAAAGAAACAGCTCCATTCAGTTACATTTTTTTATTATTATTCATCCAGCATAGCTTTAAAACGTGAGTTTTAATTAATTAAAAAAAAACTTCCCGAAAGCTTCCAAGCATCAGAGGATGATATGTAATTTAGGATGACTTACATAAGTACTTCATGCTTTCAAATAACCCTGAAAATAGCATGGACAGTCTCATTTTACATACCCAGCTCTCCAATGCCCAACACATTCCAGTGAAGTTGGAAATCAACTTAGCTGAAATTCAAAAGCATGTGTAACAAAGGCATTGAGACTTTGCTCTTATTTCAGAACTTCGAACAGTGTCTGAGAAATGTGTCTATGACAGAGTTACAGCTGTCATACCATGTGAAATAGCACTGAAAGATTTGAAACTTCATAAAGGTACTTTGATTTTCTCTGGGGCACGTTAACTTTTCAATTTTTATTTTTGCCAGAAAGATATTTTTCCGGCTCTTAACAATTATCCTAACAATTTAAAGTCTTTGAAAAAAGTGATTAAAAGCTACAGATATAAAATATCTCTTTTACGTATTGACTCAGGTTATTTGCATTCAGCTAAAATTGAATATATTGTTCAGGTTCTATACAATACACCAGTGATCACAGAACATACTATTCTGTTTGGCCAGCATGCAGAGCATGCTGGTAATTTTTTTTTTCTTGGCTGAGGATAGTGGGATGGGGGAATTCTTGAAAGTTACTGCTAAACTATATACAATAGTGGCATTTATATAGCAGGTTGAACATACAGAAAAATCCAGTCAACCAGCTTTGAGTTGGACTTGGACTTCTCAACTTCAACCAGTTCTATGATAGATATATTATAGTAAGCTCATTGACCCTTGCTTCTAAAATTGAAATTTTCCAATGAGTCTGACTTATTTAAAAACTACAGCAGTTCACTGAAACATAAATACCTTCTATAGAAAATTAACTATCAACTTGACATTTTAAATTTTCTGCCTGGACCAACTTCATTTAAGAATGTATAAATAAAGTTGATCATGTCTGAGAAATAACAAAAGGGCAGATTTTGAAAGATGATAATAAATTTCTAAAGACTCTAAAATACCACGGCTACCACAGGATGAAATAATGCAAGCTGCATAGTCAGTCAGGTTCCATGTGACTAATGAATGGAACTAGAAGTCAGTCCAAAGCAGATATCTACTCATATTTCACCTTCTTTGAATGCACTAGTGTTTAGATGACAACATCTTTAATGAGCAAATTATAATTTTATTTCAAAGGTAGAGTGCCAACTACAGTCAAGATGTTTTCTAATTGGTGATGCAACCACATCCAAATAGTAGGTCATGAGAATCAATGACTGAATTAATCTTTCTACTGGGTATGAATTTATACAAGTCTATGACCCTTTGATCAAATCAACAGAGCTGAGCATACACAACAGATCCTATCAAGGTGTCCCTGAAGCTGTCACATCTAAGTACTTATCAGCTAGGTCCCAATTGTAAGTGGCACATAAGTGACATATCATTCTCCTGAAGACATGTCCAGTTTGTAAAATTGAAGCTTTTTTAATATGAAAGCATACAGAAACACTTAATAACCATGAAATATAATCTATGTAAGCATTGACATCTCTGCATATTTTTCAGATATTCTTATTTAAAACAAAATTTGGAGATTACAGAATGTTGAAGTTTCTTTTACTCCCCCTTTACAGTTGTATTCTCTTCCCTCTCACCCCTTAAGAACACTTGTCTGCAAGCAAGGAATTCATTTGACTTTCCAGGTCATGTTGCTATGTGCTGTAAATCTCTCTGTTTCTCTTTCTGTTTCTGTCTCTGTTTCAGTCTCTTTGGTCACCTAAATAAGACTTCTACAATGATATAAGTTGACATTTAAACATGGATGAGGAAATCTCACAAATGCCCCAAACCCCCAAACAGATACAGGTAATTGGGGAGTTCTAAGAGGGGGCCAATCAGTCTCTTCCCAGAAAGGAGCCCCTGACAGGTTATCCAACCACAGTGGTCAGCCCTACTCATATATATGTATGAACATCACTAAATGGATTCAGTAGTAGATGGTGTTTACAAAAGCATCTGTGTGTATATGTATATGTATATGTATATATATGTGTATATATATATATTTGAGAGGAGTTGGGGGTGTGGACTAGGGAGGATTTGGAGGGGGAGGGAGTAAGGTGGAAATGGTATATAACAAAAAAAGGATTATGAATGGGGGCATGGGAGGAGTTGGATGAGGAGTAGGTGGGACCTATGTGGAGGAAGTTTTTAAAAAAGTAAAATAACTAAAATAATTAAAAGAAGAAATATCTTTAACCTACTATACAACTAGACTAGCATTCTTCTAGTTTCTGTAAAATAACAACAATAACAACCTGGAAATAGAAATCAAAACAAGGTCTCTTAATCCTATAAGCTCATGTAGTACATGTTTATGGAAAGTTAGTTCTTTCCAAACACTTAACAAGGTTCATGTTAACAAGCATCCAAAGACAGACGTTTAAAGATCTAATATTAATTTTTCCACTTTACCATCTGTCTAAGTCCAAGATGAGATGTGGAAGAATAGGTTATGGCTCAGTGAAAGGTAAAATGAAAGTCCCTTACTTTGAAGTTCCTAGTGTCTTGATTTATGGGCTTCAGGAAGAACCATTAGCCATAGCCACACCTCTCCAGAGAATGGAAATTGAGGACAGCTAAGAGAATGAGTCAAAATGAACCCATGGTTCTCTTACACCCTGTGTATATTACCTAAAGGCCTACTTCAAAGTCTTTTGACATATGTATGGAATTCTAACTGGACACCACATACAACAGAGCAACAGTACCACTGTCTGCTGACTGCCCTCACCTGTGAGAGACCACTAATTTTACAAAATAAAGGGATGATCAATTATGGAAAAGTAGGATGAACAAAACATACAAAATGCATTTAGGAATATATATGCATATGCATGTATGTAAGAACACTTAATAAAGAAAGAGGCCATGAACTTGAAAGAGAGCAAGGAGGGCCACATGGGAGAGTTTGGAGGAAGGAAAGAGAAGGAGAAAATGACAAGATTACAATCTTAGAAAAAGAAGTTTTTGGGTTTTTTTTAACTGTAGCCAGTGGTTCTTCTTGACTTCCAGAGAATATACAACAATTCTCTCTAAAAATGTCTAAATGCTCAGCTCCACTTTTTCCTTACTTCATGGCCCACAAGCACTGCTGTACAAGCACAGGTCTGGGGCCCAGCTTTGAGATGCTAACCTCTGAGGCACTGGAGATTGGTCAGCTACTTTGCCAGAGTTCTGATAGCTCATTGAAAAACCTATTGTCATTCAGAGAAAAGGCCAGATGACTCCCAAGAATAGGTTCTCAACCCTTTGACTAAGGATGATAATAGCAGTATTGCTGCTCTTTGCAAGTTTATTGGTGAGAGGGTACACAAGAACTTTCCTCAAATGAATTTTGGCTATGGAGTAGAATGCAGTGACTCTCACCATTTAAAGGACAGAAACACTCATACACACTCACACACACTCACACACACACACACACACACACACACACACACACAATAAAACTAACTTGAAGATGTTTACAAAGAAACTTGATTAGGCTTTCCATACTAGACAGTCTGTTTCCACAGACTTCCTAGATTTTACTGTTTCCATGCTTACTTGTTCTCAACTACAGAGGCCTTCAAGGTCAATATTCTAATGTCATACAGATTCAGGAAATAGAGTATCAAATGTAGAACTCAAATCCTTTAGATACTAACTTCAATGGGTTTTATAATTTCCTTGTTTTGTTTTCTGTTGCTTTTTTATTTATGTCTTCTAGTGTGACTGGGTCTAGCAACTTAAGAAGACTAAGTTGCTACTAGAATAGGATTGTAAAAACCTATTGCTGTATAATTACTCCTGTGACAATGATACCCCATATACAATGTAAATGCTTGTGTGGGTGACATAAGGCATGCCCAGGAGTGCCCTTGAAGTTTCCATTCATTACCATCCAATCTCCGCCACAATCTTCTTGGGAAATAGTCTTCATTCTCAGAGATGAACTTCTGAGATATCACTGATTGTATAATTACTTCGCTGGTATGGCATGCCAAACCACTGACAGCTGATACAAGGAGCTGCCACCACTTAGAGGAGAGGTTATCTGGCTCCGCGACACACAGGGAGGCTCTGGACTACAATTGCCAAACCTAGAGTCAAGCCAGGATTCAGCCACTGACTCCCAAATAGAAGCAAATAATTCCCTCTCTCCAGGTTCAATCATCTTTCCTATACAATTCATATAACACCTATGACCTGCAAGTCTCATGAGAAAATAAACTTACCAAGTGCTAAAGTGCTTCCTTGAATATGAGTGCCAAGTTATTTTTTGTTTCAAAGGCAATATGTTTATATTGGCTTCTTCATTGGTGTGCAGTATTCTGGGAAGGGTGAAATGGTTCCAACTAGAATTGCCTTACAGTGCAGGTGGCTGAGACACTAATTCCCAGGTGGATGCTTACTCGGTACCACTGATGTAGTCAAGCAAAACCTCGGATTGCCAGGTGTTAGGCACATTGTGAGGCAAGAGCAGGTAGGTGATCAGATGACTCAAAAGTTCTTTTCTTACTAGGGCTGGTGACACAATACCAAAACTAAGGGGCACTTCAAGAACAATGGCAAAAATGTATTATTCTCTGTTCTGGAAGCAAGAAGTCCCGAATATGGGTTTGGTGGGGTTGGCTCCTTCAGCAGACTGTGAGGGAATATATTTATTCTGGTCTCCCTCTCTGTATCTCACACAGCCGTTCCTCTGAATGTGACTCTAGAACCATAATGCATTAGGTCCTACCTTATAACTTCATGTTAACTAATTATATTTAAGTACCCTATTTACAAGGTCACACTGTAATTCAGTGGGAGTAGCACTCTTATGTGTGAATTTTGAGGGACATAATTCAATTCATAATACTAGGATTTAATGGTTGGCACTGCAAACAAGAAGTAGTGGCCAAGACACTCAGGTTCTGTTTTGTTTAAATCATTCTAGGTTTTTCCATAAAGTAAATGATATGAGGCTAAAGCAAATTAATGCTAAAATCTTCCTTTCCTTCTGAATATGTCTACATCTAAGAAAGTATGTGTGGCACAGGAATGGCCAGGCAGCTGTGAGACCCTTGAGTGAACTGTGTGAGCTTCCATGTTTTTATACTGACCTTCTGCTTTTTCCCCAGAATCCCACTGGGTAATAAGACAGTCCATCAGAAACAGACACATTCTTTTCCAAGCTTCATCTCCATATGATTAAAGAAATATCTCAAATCATCTGTGTATACATGTGAATATGGGGCAATAGGCTTTCACCATCTTCTCTAGAAGGACAGGTAGAAAAGTAGCTTACCTCCCTGACCACTACTTAAGAGAGAGCAATGAGTGTCCAGGGGAAGCAGTATGAAAACATGTTTGATACACTCTGAAGCATAACAACGCACTAGCCATTCAAACAGTAAAAGACTGTTGCAAAGGAGAAGAAGAAGAAAACCAACTTGTGTGTTCTGTATTTCTTTAGATTTCTTATTTCTATGCCTCGATAGTCTACACTGAATGTGGGGTTTTTGTTTGTTTGTTTGTTTGTGGTGTGTGTATATGTGTGTGTGTGTGTGTGTGTGTGTGTGTGTGTCTGTCTGTCTGTCTGTCCAGATCACTATAGTGAGTTGCTTGGCTTTTACAACCTTTTGTTTTCACAGGAAGCTGCAGGGCTCAGAAAACATGCTTACATACTTGTTTCCATAGGAAGCATGAGGAAAGAAGACCCCATAAGCAGATGTTTCTTAAGGGGTTCTGCAATACAAATATGACACAGTTAATGCATACACAAGGAATGCACAATCTGCTGCATTTGTTGCCAAAGGGTGAGGAGCTTAGCCATCAATACCATATGTATGAAGGCATCCACCTACAGATACGCCTCCCCTCTGTCAGTTGTGATTAAGGAAGACAGGCTTGGTTTTCAATTCATAATTTCACCTTTGCTTCCTACTTATTTTAGTGGCAGCAACAGTTACAGTAACTCAGAGCAGTTTCTAATGTATAAAAGGAATCCAATTTTTCTTTGAACTAACTACACAGACATGTCGTTAACCTCCATTTCTACCACTTCTAGCACTGGCTGAAGGAAGGAAAGTTTTCCTGTGACTCTAGCTAGCTAACAAGACATGGTCACAGAAGACAGTAATATTTCAAGAGTCATTATTTATTTACAAGTTATTTTTTTCTTGGTGTAGAGATTCTCATGTAGGCATGTAGGCAAGTGCTACATAGACACATTCATAAAATAGAGAATGCATGGCAGCAAGTACAGTGGTGTAGGTTAAGTATCCCCAATCTAAATTGCTTGGGATTTCTGATTAAGGGTCTCTTCAGATTGTCAGATTGGTGAATATTATACATATATGAAACAACTTACAGATCAGACCCAAGTGAAACATGAATCATTTTTTAAATATGCACATCATATACACAGCCTGGAGATGTTGTTAAACAACATTTTTAAATGTAATGAATCTCATTGGCTCATATACACAATTTTCCATCTGTGACATCATGCCTAGACTCACAATCTTTCAGATTTTGGAACACTTCCGATTTTGTATTTTTGAGTTAGGGCTGATCAACACACAATTAATCCTAAAGGTGGAAGAAATGGTAGCTTCTGGCAGGGGTAGATCTGAGGGTAAAATAGAAATGACCCATTTTGAGCCCTCTGTGTTAATCAGTATTGTGGGTGCATGCTTCAACTTCAGTTCTGAAATATTTTCTATAGCTCAAACTCATTTACATTGTCCTTTTAACATCCTAAAATGCCTGATGTCCATGTGCCCCTTCCAGAATTACATAACACAATTGATGAATATTACAAAGGACTGACTTTAGCATTATTCTATAGACAATCTCTGGGGATTTCACATCACTGTCTACTCACACAATAAAAATAAATGAATATATGAGCTAACATAAAATGATGAATTAGAATTTATGGGATGTTTAATGCTGTGTTATACTTCATCATACTTACTTAAATTGCTAATTCTGGCTAGATAGAAGGACTCCAATATGTGAAACAGTGAGTACTTAAATTTTGTTTTCTTTCTTTATTTAAAAAACAGGTCCATTTATGTTATCTGTGGATGTTTAGTCTGCATGTATGTCTGTACAGAGGAGACTGTTGCAGTTACAGACAGTGGTGAGCTTGGGAAGATGAACCAATGCTCTTAACCACTAGACTATCTTTCCAGCCCCTAGATTTGTGTTTTCTTATTAAGACAACTTCACCAACTGTTTTCCAAGGCACAAATTGTGACTATCTTTCCAATTAATTATCTACTGTGTTTTTTGCCTTCTTTTCATTTACCTATATGTGTCTGCCTTTCTTGTACTTATTCATTAATGAATTCTTTGCTAAGTCTTTGCTGTGACCCAGGTTCTGTATTATGATCATCTTAATGAACAGCATTATGTAACACTGTAAATATGGAATTCTCCACTGTAATGCTGATCTCAGATCAGAAAATAACATAGAATAATTGAGGTTCCATATTGGAAAGAGAAGATAAACATGGAACTGACCTCTGATTCTGAATCATAGATGAACTGTTACCATCTAGTTTCTTTTGAACCTCCCCAGTGCTATCTCCTTTCCTAGAGGTCTGCTAGCAAAACCTTCAAAGAACTTTATTTGATCATCTAAGTACAGGTGCTCACAGTGATTTACCTGCTTGTCTGAGTTCCTTCCTGCTGCTATGTTAAAACACCACAGCCCAAAATGTCTTAGGGGAGGTAAGTGCTATTTGGCTTATAGTTTCATATTACAAGCCACCTCTAAGGGAAGTAATGGCAGGAACTTGAAACAGAAATCAAGGAGGAATGCTGCTTGCTAGCTTGCTTGCAGGGTCATGCATATCTAGCTTTCTTATACTGCATAGGATCACTTGCCCAGGGGAATGGTGCTGCCCACAGTGGAGTGGGCCCTCTGTTATCAGCTTGACAACCAAGATTAGCTCTGCACGGATATGCCCACAAGCCAACCTGATCTGGGCAATCTCTTTAGTTAGCAGTCCTTTCTTGGCTGAGGTTGTGTCAAGCTGATAGGTAAAGCAAACTAGCCTACCACTTTTCTGCAGTGTTTGTTAAAAAATGTAGTGAAGTATAAAATAGGCCCCCTGCTTGCCCAGCTTCCTGTCCAATTTGGTGTTTTAATATCTAGATGTTTTGTTTTCCTTAGGGAAGAGGATTTTAAGGAGTAACTACTCAGTTATATCAACTCTGAAGTAGGAGCTGCATCCTTTCCCTCCTACTGCTTTAATCTCTCCTCCCCCCTCCCCCTCCTCCTCTTCCTCCCCCTCCTCCTCTTCCTCCCCCTCCTCCCCTTCCTCCCCCTCCTCCTCTTCCTCCCCCTCCTCCTCTTCCTCCCCCTCCTCCTCTTCCTCCCCCTCCTCCTCTTCCTCCCCCTCCTCCTCTTCCTCCCCCTCCTCCCCTTCCACTTCCCCCTCCCTTCCCTCTTCCCCCTCCTCCTCTTCCTCCCCCTCCTCCTCTTCCTCCTCCTCCTCCCCCCTCCTCCTCCCCCTCCTTCTCCCTCGCCTTCTGTTCTTACCTCTCCTTTCTGTTCTGTTTTTCTTCTCTATTCTCCCCTCCAGCTCTTCCTCCTTTTCTCACCCATCCTCATCCTCCATCACTCTTTACTCCTCTCTGCTCTTCCTTCCCTCCCCGTTCCCCTTCTCATCCCTCTCCTCCCTTCATGCTTTTCTTCCCTTTCCTCTCACTGTTGTAAACCTGCTGTGGAAACTGATCAGACACCTAGCCAGGGTCCAACAAGTAAGTTGTGCTCAGTAAGTGGCTCAGTCAGAGCTGAATTACCCATTCCTTACCCTCACACTCAATTATATCCAGTAAAGCTGTGCTTCCAGCAGATGCTTTTGAATAATATTATTTTCAGTAGGCATATTTTCCTACCCTGAGAGTTGTTCAGTAGGACTACAAAGTTTGTAAAACAAAGAAATCATTGAAGAAGCAAATGAAAACTCATTCATGTATTTTTCATGCCAGAGAGTAAGTTATGCTACCAAAGACTTAGCTGTGAGTTTCACAGCTGAATCCTCGGGGTCCTTCATATGGCAAGTCCGAGTAAGCACTTTCCGAACGCATGCATACGCCCTCCACTGCCATGATTACTGTCCAATGTGTGCATCTGTCCTCCAGCTTCTCCTTCCACCCCGTTAGGTTACAGATCCTCTACCCACTCAGCTGTCTCTCTCTCTCTGTTCCAGTGATGAGTCCACATCCGCCTGTGGGGCCTTTCCCTTCAGGATCACTCTGTCCCTGAATGTGAGCACCCCTGATATCACTCTTCTGAAAAGTAATACCTCTGAGCTCCACAAACCTATGAAATTTCTAAACTAAAACATCTTAGGCTATGAATCTACATTTTAACATGATTTCCCACTATTCATAGGAGAAGTACTGATATAAATAGCAGGAACTCCTCTTCTTTGCCCCAGCCTGCCTCTCTTTTCCCTCCCCCTCCTGCCTCTCCTGCAACTGACAAATCTTCTAATCTGGGGCTGGCAAGATAGCTCAGTGGATAAAAGCACCTGCTGCTGAGGCTGACAACCTGAGTTCAATATCTGGAACTCACATGATAGGAGAACCAACTCCCCCAAATCATCCTCTGACCTCCATACGTGGGCCATGCATGCATGCCCACACACATAAATACATATAATAGTAATATTTAAGAAAATCTTCTATACTCGAGTTTCAAGGGGTTCATGTTGTTGAGAAAGAGGAAGATGGGAAACTAGAGTAGTGTTCACTGCTAGGAGTTTGATCTTTTTGAATCATTCTTTTGAATCATTCCCTCTCTCTCTCTCACTTCCCCCTCTACCTTGTCCTCTCCCTTATGAAATCAATTTTTTCATAGTAATTCATATTTTCACATTAAGAGATGGTTGGCCAGAGCTAAGTAGAGTCTTTCTCCCCCATCTCCCACCCTTCACCTCCTTCCCCCTTCCCCTTGTGACCTCTATAGTCCTCACTGAGAAAGGAGAGTACTCTTTATCTACTGAGTACAAGGCATAGAAAGGTACATTCAACCAGTTTTTTTTTTTTTTTATCATTTCCTTACTCATAACAATAAGATATAAAGCCATGAAGTATGAGAGTTGGAGCCAAGGGTCCATCAGTCCTTAGGAAACCTTCAAATGTAGCTTTATGATATTTCAAATGTTCATCGTTAACACCTGTTGTATGACATTTTCCTCCTAGTTGAAATACTCCTTCCTGGGGTTAGGCTCATTAAGACTCAGAAAGTAGTTGAAGCATGCAAGACTCAAGAAGGAAACAACTTAAAATTTCAGAAGTTCTTGAAACATGTACCAAGTCACAGAGCATCTCATCAAAGTTATGTAAGCAGTAGAACTTCTAGGGATAGAAGACACTATGATGTGTCAAGCTGTCTGCAAGTCATATAGGAAGCTCCAGTTATTCAGCTTCTGCAAGTTATCACCTAGGCTGGGGCGGGCTTTTTGATGTTACAGCCATCTTAGATTTATCCATATTCCTATAGGCAACCCTTCACTGATATTCCCATAATTAACCCGAATATCTGTGGGGAATAGACATTAATTCACATCTCCAGAGTCACACGATGTTATGGCTGTACACTGGAATATGAAGAAAATACATGATAGATATGAAAATTAAAGGGAGTCTGTAACTGTCAAATAACACACCTTAATAATTTGATCCTATTCTGAACATTCCCAGGCCTTTCCGGAAACCCATTCTCAGTTTTAATCTCCAGAATTTAAAAGCCTATGTATCTCAGATAATAAACCTAATGTTAAATTATTCTAATTTTTACAGTATGGTACATCAGGCCTGCACTGAACTTCCTTCCAAACTCTGGTTGCAGACACGTCTTCTAATTCAGTGTAGCTTGCACTACTGAGGCCTTCTGTGGGCATTTCAGCTCTGTAACCCACATCTTTGTGCCCATAAATCCTGCTGGCAGATCCCATTAAGGAAAAGAAGGTCTTAGGATTTGAGTGAAAGAAACTCTTGTACAGGGTATCCTGATGTTTTCCTAACTCCCCAATTCTGTGTGAACCACAGAAAAGCCTTGGCCAGAAGCAAGTTTATCTTTATTTTTTTGTAAGTAGCCAAAGATTTCACAAGAAGCTAAATCTTTACATTAAACCATCCACTATTTGAATGCCAAGAATAGTAGATTTATTTTTCTCACCAACTCTCATTAAGAGAAGTACACTATAGTGCTGACGTTCTATGCTATGATCATCTCTATCAAAGCACCCATGTAGTGCATTGTCAAACTCCTTATACACTGAACTATTTTCGTAGGAGCGGTCATAATGGAATCTCTGATAGTGCTACTCTTGGTAATATCCACAGTAGATGAATCCAAGAGGCAGTTGACTCAATGGATTAATTTGTGTCATTTTCAATTCTTTCCTTCCTAAATATCATCTACCTGATTTCTGAATGAATTTTGTTTAGAAACACCCACTAGAATGGGTTCCCTAAGTCTGAATATTTTTGAACACTGAAATTTTCTTGAGTAATTAAAGGGCAGCATTATGGTCTGGATCTGACATGATCGTATATATGCATGTTTTGCAAGCTTCATTCCTTGCTTACATTGAGTTTTGAAGCTTTTAAAGCATTTAAGAGGTGTGACCTTGTTAACAGAAGCTGGTCACTAGGGTGGGCTTTGAAGGATATACCTTCCCTTGGTTCCAGTCTGAAACATTCTGCTTCCTTAGCTGTCCCAAGCCATGAGGAGCCTCCACTACACATATCTACCCTGCTTTCCCAACTCTGATAAACTATAGCTTTCTGAGACCATAAACCAGAATAAACCATTCCTTTTTAACATCATTTCTATCAAGATTTTGGTCACAATGACATAGAAATGTCTGCTAATAAAGGTTGTGGGTAGTGGTGCATTAAGAACTTTCTTTTGTGCAACACTTTCTAGAACATTCAAGAATATAGCATTCTTTGAGCCAAGAAACATTTATTTTGTCCCTTCCTGACAAGTAGCTTTGAAGAGACTAAGGAATCCTAATATTTTTGTTATGACTGTACACATATGCCCCCTCATTGTGTTTATTTTTATTGATTCATTTTTGATATTGGTTTTGACTCACATATGAACCCAATGGCTCATATTCTTATAAAAGGGCAATAAGCAGTGATAGCTAGTTATACTTTTATATAGTTTGCTTTAAAAGAATGCTTTGTAAAATTTCCTTCAAGTTTACAGCATACCTTACCCCAAATAAGCAGAGGATGCCATAGCCATGTTGTCAAGGGAAAATAAAACAGATGATCACTGATCATCATGAAAATTGTTTAAAATGGTAAATGAGTAGAAGTTGGCAGGGTGGTTAAGGAGTACTTTCTTCCAAAGAAATAATAGTTACATAATGTTTCTGCAAATCTAGGACTCCTGACAGTCTTGAGAAGCTTGTGGGTCCTAAGTACAGTGCAGAAAAAGCTTGTTACCTTATGAATGCCTATGCACATAATAATTTAACCAGCAATACTTCAGCTGCTTCCCCACCATAGGGTAGGTAGAACTTCTAGGTTCTAAAACTTTAGCATACTCTATAATGAAATTAGATTGGAGGAGCTGGAGAGATGGTGATTAAGAGCAATTGATACTCTTTCAGATCACCTGGATTTGATCACAGAACCCACATGGTGCCTCACAACCATCTTTAACTCCATTTCAAAGTGATCTAACACTTTCTGCTGACTTTCTTGGGTACCAGGAATACATATGGCACATATACATACATGCAGGCAAACACTCATATACATAAAATTAAATAAATCAACCTAGAAAAAGAAAACTCAATTAGACTTATCTTCAGCTTGATGAATTGAGATCTTCTGAACTCAAAATTGGAAACAGCAATAAAACTAAATTTAAGACACCCCAGATTGAGTTTCTAAGTGCTTTAAAATCAAGAATCCACAGTAATGCTTACAGAGATGTTCTATGTCCTGATTCTGAGTCTAAAGCCCAAGATTGTGGACTTTCCAAACACTGTCCTTGTTTGCAAGCAAGAAAGGCTTAATCCTTAACTAGCTGTAGCTTGACCAATGCTACAACAACCAACAAATAAGCACCAAGCATAGGAACAGAAGGCCTTGGGGTCCTAGTGATCAAATAGCAATACAAGTCAGACTTCAGAAAACAGGAAAACATTATGTCAAACTCTCGAAACCAGTTAACCAATGAACTGCCAGGTTCGGACTCAGAAGAGTTCTGAAGGCCCTTCCAAGAAGATGACTGCATCATTCAATAGCCTGCCCCTATGGCGAAGCCCTGTTTTGAAGTTTGTCTCACACACTCAGCACACATATAAATATGTCCTATTACTAGTCCTATCTTGTGGATGAAGATATTAAGGTAACAGGAAATGGACGACTTACTCAAGGTCATATGTGAGATATGAAATGTTCCTAGTATTTAAACCTTGTCCGGCTGCAGAGCCCACTTTGAGTCACACAGGCTGTCTTCACTCACAAGGAACAACACATCCAACTTTGAATGGCATTACTAAGAAAAGGAAGAGGTTCACATGTCTATATTATTATTATTATTATTATTATTATTATTATTATTATTATTATTGGAGGGTGGTATTCTTTATGTAGCCCTGACTGTCCAGAACTCTGTAGACCAGGCTGGCCTCAAACTCACTGACATCTGTCTGACTCTGTTTCCCTGTCCTGGTATTAAGGGTGTCTGCCACCACAGCCTGGCTGTCCACTTTATCCTTAAGAGGAGGAAACAGCAGCAAAGAAGGTGAAGAGATTTGCTTAGTTGAAGAGCACAGCAGATCATTTTCTTTTTTTCATTAGGACAAACAATCCTCACTGTCAATCAAGATAACCACTTTGTTTTTAATGTTTCCCAAGAGGCATATTGAAAGTTTTAAATTAGGCTTAAATAATCTTCCAAAAATTTCCTAAACAACTGTAAAGCTGACTTGAGACTAGCATGCCAGGTTGCCAAGTGATCTCCCAGGCCAGGTAAAGCACCTTGATGAATTATAGCCCAGGTGCTGGCTGGTGGGAGCAAACTGTTGCCAGAAAGCCACATAACCTAAAGATAGACAAAGAGATGAGAAAAAGGATCTGGGGGTCTGTGGTGATGCCATTTAACAGGAAAGAATTTCAGCTTTTGGTGAGTTTTCCTCTGGTCTTCACACAGGAAGCTTTCCCCTTTCAGAGGAGGGGATGAGGGGTGGAAGGGGAAAAGGCTGGGGGGAACAGGAGGAGGGATTAGGGGGGATCTGTGGTTGGTATGTAAAATGAATGAAATAATTTCTTATATTTAAAAAAGGCAAGGTAAGAAGCTATAGTCTTAGAAACGTAACCTCTATGCTGTTGTGTTCCTGCCTGAATCCATTTCTCCCCTCCCTCCTTCCCTCCCTGCTCTCCTGCTTCCTCCTTCCATTGGTTCCTTCCTTTTTATTTATTTCAGATGGTTTCATATGTGTATATTTTATTCATCTTCCTCTCCTGTTTCCCTCTCCCACCCACTTCCTTCTCCTGCTGAACTTTTCGGCCCAACACGTCCCTCTCCACTTCCATGTCTTTTTAGTGTGTGGCTTTAATTACCTCCATAAGCACAGAGGGAAGTTGCCTAGGGAGCATGGGCTTTTCAGTGGCTACACCACTGAAGCGTGACAGGGTAAGGGTTTCTCCATCTTGTCTCAGCTGGAGCCATCTTTGGTTTAACCTGAAACTGACCCTTTGTTTTCTACCACTGCTGTGAAGTCTCATGGGAAAGCACCCAACCCTGTTCTAGAAACTCAGGGTCGCAATGCCCCAGCTAACTACATGATTTTGGCTTCTGTTAAACTGTTTGCTTGCTTGCTTGTTTGCTTTATTTCCCCTTGCAATTGCCAACCAGGATGTAGTTTTTCTCTGTTCTTTGCCTTTAAAGGCTACCTGTAAAATACATTCCAGGCAAGGCTGCTCTGTGAGAAATATTTCTCTCTAGGCAGACTAAACAAGACTCTCAATTCAGACTTTGGTCATGCTGATTTATTTTTGGGTCTCTACCCTGCAACAGAGGAATATGACATGGCACCCCTTCCCCAGCAACCATTCACTGACAACAATCCCTCAGGAAAAGATAGGACCTTGTCCATGATGAAATTATTAATGGCCCCTGTCATGTTCGGGTCTTATGCAGCTATCCATAAGTTTAGATAGATCTTGAATGCATCATTGCAGTGAGTTCATAACTGGAACCACCGTGTTATACCCAGAAAACACCTTTTTGTAACATTCCTATGTATCTTCCAGCTCTTTCATTCTTTTTGTCCCCTCTTCCATAATGTTCCCTGAGTCTTGGAGAGGGTGGTAAAGCTAATACACTTAGTTAGGGCCAAGCACTGCCCTAAACCCTTGTCTCTTAGTCTCATCTCTATACTAACTGCCTTCTAATGAAATATTCTTCCTTCCTTCCTTCCTTCCTTCCTTCCTTCCTTCTCTCTCTCTCTCTCTCTCTCTCTCTCTCTCTCTCTCTCTCATCAAAGTCTCTCAATATGAGATTAGGCTGACCTTGAACTGAACTCCAGATGCTCCTGTTTCAGCCTCTTGGGATGACAAGCATACACTATCATGTCTATCTTACCCTATCCATCTCAAAATAATTCTTCTTCCCTAACTAAATACAAAGTGATTATAGGATATGCCTTGGTCTACTAGCATTGACTAGCATATTATTGTCATTCAAATAGTATCTGGCATGTTCCAAGTCTTGGTGATAAAACACTATTAGGAAAATAAGACGGCTTGGATCTCCATTCTCTTGAGTGGCTTCATAGTGGGCAGATTATTATACTTTTTTTTAAGTTCATCTCTGGGGAAGTTACTGCAACCAGAAAACAGTATTATTGAGCTCATTGGGCACTTAGTGACCTCTCATCTTAATCCTCTTTTCTTTGGCTGTGTTGACACATCCTGTCACTCATAAGCCCTGCCCTGCATTGCAGCAACTGCTGAAAGCCAAAGCAGGTGATTCTCAGGAAACAAGTGACTTACTTGTTTCTAACCATTATGAATTCACTTCAATTTCTATCCCAAGAATATTCTCATGGTGTGCAAACACACACAGAGACACACACACACACACACACACACACACACACACCAATTATAATAAAAATAATGAAAGCCAATTTACAGGCATTTTTAAAAAGTGAAAATAGAGACAAGAAAATAATTGTACTTGTGCTGAGAAGGCTTCTGACAAAGTCCAAAGAAACAAAGTCATTTAAGAAACATTTGACCTGACTCATCTGTAACTGGGAATGAAGGATGTGGTGGGATGGAGGGAGGTGTCAGAGTCCTAAGTAAGTTTAGTCGTAAGTAGGCTAAGAAGGAAAACAGCTACATAAGCTAAGTTATCACATTTTTGGATTTATCAGACTGTATTATTTGGTCTTTGGGATAAAATAACATTTAGTAACATTCAGCCACTCATCTAAACAGGGATAGGAAATGCAACAGCAATACACAGAGCCAAGGAAATCCTGTGATGTTACAGACTTTAGAGGTCGTGGTCCCTGATTTCAGAGGAGAGGTCTCTGTTTTTAGAGGAAAGGGGTTCTCAGAGTTTAACAGTTTAGTGAAGGTGCTAGAAATGGTACAATGTTGTAATTTAGAAAGTAATCCTATTGCCCAACACAACCTTGGAGCTTCTACACGCTAGGAGCTTCTTATCTTGGGGAAGGTACTAGGTCAGATATGAGGCACAACTGACCCCCTACAGCAATGGCCTCTGTATTATAACATCCGAGCTTTTTGCTCTCACACACACAGGCACACAGACACACAGAGACACACAGACACAGAGACACACAGATACACAAAGAGACACACACACATAGATACACACAGACACACACAAACACACACACAACACACACACACACATACACACACACACACACACTAAACCACTTCATTGTTAGAGAGAAATGGAAAACAAGTATTTCAGGGGCATCAGCTTCAGTTCTCCCTACTTTGACAGTCTTATTTATTGCAATAGAGAAGAAACAGATTTGAAGCCAATTAGAAGACTCATATGTTAAAAAAAAAAAAAAAAAAAAAAAAAGCTACACTAAACTTCAGCTTTACATATTTCAGTTTGGCAAGTTCCAAAAAAATAGCAGAGTTGTCTGTTTTACAAGAAAGATTCTCACTGATGACATCAACTCATGTCAACCAATGAATTTTCTTTCCATCTCCCACCCCAGGAGCCTGACTCCTTGAACATTCTCTTTCTAACTTCACCATGGCACACAGAAACACTGTGGGGTAAACAATACCCTAAGACAGAAACAGTAACAGAAACACCCCAGACCTTTAAGTCTTCTTATCATGGACAGGTACAAGTTTGGATCTGCTACTCACCGCATTAAAATTGGGGAACAGGTTGACTGCAGCTGCAGTGTCAAGAGGAAAGGGAAGAAAGGGCTTAATATCCAATGATGGCTGCAAAGGAGGGGCTGGTGGCCGGACCAGGGCTGGGAGAGCAGGACTCTGGCATGTACCACCTGTAGAGACAAGAGCAAAAAGAATGATCAGGGACACCAGGCACAGAAAAGAAAACACCATGACCTTTGGGGCAAAAACCAAACCAAAACAAACAAACAAACAAAAAAAAAAAAACAAAAAAAAAAAAAAAAACCAGCCTTCTGGGCCTCTGGGAAAAACAAGACACAGAGTCTACTCCCATCAGCTAAGATTTGGCTAGTGGATAGCTTTGCCATTGGACAGCCAGAGGTAAGTGAGTAGCACATTTCTCTGGGAAAGTAGCTATATGATTATGTAAGGATCACTCAATACTTCACACTCCACAGCTTGTTTTGTTTTATGGCCTGGTACTCAGGCCCTTAGTACCAGTCAGACATGTCACTATCACGGAGCTCTTCAGAGTTCAAGGGAAACCCCCTATAATCCCACATTGCTCTCCCATTCCTCTTTGAAAACTAACCTGCTCAGAATACGCTTCAAGTCTGAGTGGCTATTTTGCAGAACTGCTCTTTTCACCAACTCACAACTCTGGCAGAATAATGACATGAATCTGGAACAGAAAAAAACGGAACCACAAGCACAGGCAGCTGAGCCGAACTGCCCTGGCAACAAGAGGATTAAAAAAGCCAGCACACCCAGCACTACAAGCCCAACAACTCTGAGCTGTTCAGCACCCTGGAGCTTTGACAATTCAACAACTGCCTGTCTCCACCCCAGTCATGAGTGGGAGGAATTTAGAAGGGCACCAATGAGCAGGCAATGAGAATATAACACCAACACAGATTCCCCCTCTGCACGCTGGTGGGCAGGCAGCTGGCTGCAAGGAGCACACAGGTCTGGCCCCTGTTTTCAGACTAACTGCATTTAGAAGCTGCAAGGACGGAAGCATGGCTTTGGTGTTCTGTCTCCTGTATTTTGATAACATTCCAAAACATCAATTTTCCGTTAATTAAAGGCTGTTTGAATCCCAGGAAACTGTTAAAATATGCCAGCATTCTTCTAATCTGAGAGGCAAGCAACAGACTGTCAAAACCTGCTGGTGAGAAGCCAGAAAGTATTAAGAAAACAGAACGCAGTGAGGTGTTTTCTTGCCTCACAGAGAAGAATTCGCTAAGACAGAAGACAAGGGCAGGCTGAGTGACTTTCTTTCCTACCTTCTTGATTTGAGAGCAGACTAAACCAAAGCCCCTCTATGCATCATATTCACAGCTCCCATAGCCAATGGGCCATTGTCCTACCCTCAGCCAGACACCTGAACATGAAGTAAACACTCTGGAAAGACTCCCAAGTGATAAATCTAACCCTATCTGGTAGAGTTCTGCTAAAAATGAGAGAAACTCAAAATGAGAAAGGAAAACCATATGCACAGGATTTAACTAACCATGCCCAAGAATCCCAGGTATAAAACCAAATAAGCACCATTTCATTTTTCCAGTTTGAACTACCCGCTTGAAATATTCTTTAAGAAGAACAAGGCCAAAAAAGTTCAAATAAGCACTGCAAACTCTGTTTTTGCTTTTTTAACTTTTCCAATAAAGTGTATAGGTCAAGGAATAGAGGACAGATGTTAAAACAAACAGAGATAAAAGCAAAATATAGCAAGCCTATATCCACCAAAGCACACCATAAACTCATTTTATTATCCACCTGGTAGTATATTGAGTGTGGGTGGATAACCTTTTTTAGAGAGGCCATCCATAAAACTTCAGTGATAAGCCTGTCAGGAGCTTTGTATTCCTCAAAGTTTCCCTTTATAAAAAGTTAAAGAAATCAAATAAATTTTTGGTTGACACCTCTTCAGAAAACAGGAAAATGAAATAAAATTTTTAATGAAAGTCAGCTTTAAAGTGTCCACAACTGATAAAGAGCTTCAATTTTTTTTTTTAATTTCACTCATGGAAGATATGACTATAGTACTATTATCCTCTGTGTTATGTTTGAGCTTAAAATTCCTCCTATAGGTAAAGACAAACACCATATCATGTTAAAACATAGTCAGAAGCTGTAACTTGAGTTGGCTTTAGTTGCATCCACAGAAGCTTTCTACTCAGAATTACAAGAACTCAGCAGCAGCAGCCTGATTCTACAATTACTTATTTCAAGTCCTCCTCTGGTTCATGATTTGGAAGAAGTTTAGATTACATTTTATCTAGCACAGTACAAAGAATAAAAGAATAAAACAACTGATTGATTGGATTTCCAGGTAAATATATCCAGCCTCTAATCAGGTACATATTTGATTTATATCTGTGCATACAATTCAGGAACCTCTACCAAAGGGAATTGCTGTCGCAGGACATAAAAATACCAGTGGAGAGTTGCACAAGTTGGAAATGTTTGGAAAACTGTGCAGGCTCATTTTATCTCCTCCCATCTATACAAAGAGAGAAACCTACAGGACCACTGACAGTGGGGAACACGAGTTACTGCACACATTATTTGCCACTCTCCATGAAAGTGGGGCTTGGCAAATCTGTAGTGTTAGGGGCTCATTTGATTTCCAATCTTCATCAGTAATGTTTTGCTTTTTTACTTTACTACGGATTCATAAGGAAGATGGTTCAGAATCTCTGTGAAGTAGAGATTCAAGATCACACAAGATCACGTGTCTTGCTTTTGTAACTGTGTTATGTAGATGAATAACAATTCACAAGCCCTGTTGATTTTGCTGGGTGTGACTTGCCAAGCCACCTCAATTTCCCTTGGTATATAGATTGTCAACACGGGTGGGTTCTTTTATTCCAATCTTAGTAGTATTTACTCACAGATCATATATTACACATCATACTGTACCTATAACTATTTGTATAAATAACATAGGTTACAAATTAAATAAAGAAGTGGCTTTTGGCTGCAGCAAAGTTCAAGGAGTATGAAGGGGTCTTGCTAGAGGCAGAAACTGAAGGAGGGAGCTGATACCAGGCAGTCTTCTTGGAGGTTAGATAAGAATGATGTTATGGAGTTGCTGAAGAGGCAAGGGGTAGTCCAAGCCACAGAGCTAGGAATGAGCTGAGTTGCAGAGGTATGCTGTGAGACCATGAAGCCAATGAGGCAAGGTACAAGAGTGGGTCCAGATAGGCCAATAGGTGGAGAGATGCTTCATTGGATGGATCAGTGGCAACTAAAGAGGGTTGAATCAGCACAGTAGGGACTGAGGTAAACTGAAGGCCCAGGGCCAGTTGGAAGTTTTCTATTTTCCCTTAAGTTGCAACACACAGGATTGTCAGATAGGTCGATCGATCCACCCCATTGCTGTATTAAGTGGAGTCCTCTTTGTGACATCCAGGTGACAGACAGTGTTGTCATTGGGCATATTACACAATATCTCAAACCTGATTTTTCTGTTATAGTTTCATAAGGCCAAGTGTTCATATGGTCCTAATCTACCTTGATAAGTTTATAGGGTGGTACCTTTTTACTTTTATGGATAATACCTTGTCATTCTGTGACTCATTGATGGTGCAGGACAGGTGGTGATGTGATAAGTGTGTGACAGGGTGCAGAGTCCCCCTGCCTTTGATTTGCTTTCAAAATAGTATTGCTGACAAATAGAGTCACCTACTCACCGCAAAGCTCACCCTAAATCCTGCTGGCACAAGGGACAGTCTAATCTCAAGACTTGCATTTCAAATGCTATATCTAGTACTACATATTTCATGTATGATTTTATTGATGTAGCTTTAGCAAAATAAAATGCAATCAGCCTAATTTCAGACCAGTTACTATCTTTCCATAGTAAATTGATTAAATTAAAAAACATTCAGTGAAGGGCTGGAGAAATGACTTGGTAGTTAAGAACTCATACTATTACTGCAGGGGACTCAAGTCAGATGGCTCACAGCAGTCCGCCATAACTTCCACTCCACGGGCATCTGAAGCTTCTAGTCTTACATACATGTTCACTGAAAGAGAGGCTGAGTAATGAAAGAAAGTTTGATATAAGAAAGATGTGCTCTTTGGTTCTCCACCTTTCTCCTGCCTTTCCTCATATGTGTTTCTGCTAGAGTATATTTACAGCCACAGTTTCAAATTGTGAACTGTGGAGTAAGCATCTAGACACAACATAGGTCTGTTCACAAGAGACCTGTATCTTCACAAAAGCATTATCTTGTGATTTTGAAAACAATCACTAGCTCTTCAGTGATACAGACTGAGAGGTAAGATAAGTAGTGTTTATTTTAATGACTTATTCCAGAAATAACAACAACAAAGTCTTGGAGATCTGAGTCAGTGGTTATCAGCTGGGGCTTATTTAAGGATGTCGTATATGGAGGACCTCGCTCAGAACCTGACCCACTGGTGCATACAGTCTTTAATAAACACAACAAACTCTAACAGCTGTCCATCCTTCTGACAGTGGTTGTCAAGGTATTTTTGAATATATCTTCAAAATCTTACATTTATCTTATGTTAATTTTCCTGGAGAAATCCTCACAATATTAAAAAAATTACTATTTTTGAAAACTGCTAAAAATGGGGTACTCATCTTCTCAGAGGCCAGCACAGTTAACTTTTAAACTTCACTCAACTTGTTCAAGACAGTCGTGAAAACTCTGTCCAACAATTTAACATTAATCTCAGGATAACTTTAATCTCAGTCTTAATTGCTGAGTTAATCTTTCATGTTCTCCCTTGAGAACTAAATTTCAGAATAAGAGCTTGTTGTTGTCAAATGTTCATCTCATTATGTGTTTTAGAACTGAAAAGTTAAATATGTATGTGTGCATTTATAGAAAATAGCCTAAATTTCTGATTTCCTGATGAGAAAAGTATATTTTATACTATCTGCAGCCAAATTCATCTATAGTGAAATATATAAATATCTACACATACATGTCTATAAATCCATATGTATTTACTGAATTATATGTATTTGTTTATAATGAAATATATACATATATACATTAATCACTGATAACTGGGCAGCATGTTCAGTTAGATGGGAGAGTTAAATTTCAGACTTCTATTTCATAGTTGGGTAACTACAAACAACAGCGATATATTGTATATTTCAAAAAAGTTAGAAGAAATTAATGTGAAATTTTTTTACCACAGAGAAATGACAAATGATCCATAGTAAATATTCTTACACATATTGAAATGTCATACCCTATTACCAGTTTAATTTTAATATGTCAATAAATAATTTTAGGTCAAAGAATAAAGGTATTTTTCAATAAAGCTATGATTAAATTGTTAGCCTGACTAAAATTATACACAGTAGGAAATACTGAGAATATTATAAACAATATTAGATTATAAGGAGTTATTTGATAATAATCTAATTTGCTACATTTAAAATACTATTTATATATATTTCCAAATATTTCTATTAGAACTTGTCATTCCTGGAGCCAAGCAGGGTATGCAGCCTTTTACCCTAATACTTGGAAGACTTTGAGATAGGATAATCTATCTCAAAACACAATAATTTAAAAATTTGCTATGTCCATTGGACACAAAAATCACAGTAGGATATTGTAAAACATTGAGATCTATGTGATAGTTAAGACATGATAGCACTAAATGGAAGTAGAAAAGAATTGACAAATTTGGAGCCTTAAAGCAAAACTCAGTGTAACCAAACATTGGTCATGGAAGGCTATAGAAAAACTGGCAAATTATGATGGAAGAAGGGGAAGGGGCAGGGTATTGTTAAATTCAATGTCAATATACCTTGAGGTCTCCTTAACTCCTTCAAAGCACACCCTCTAACTACTGTATGGTCCAATGTATATTTCCAAACCCAAAAGCTCCAGAGAATTTTCAGAAGATCTCAGGCAAACACCCTTATCACTTCTCCATTCTCTGATAAAAATAGCTTTAAACTGGGCCAGGCAGTGGTGGCACACACCTTTAATCCCAGCACTTGGGAGGCACAGCCAGGCAGACCTCTGTGAATTTGAGGCCAGCTGGGCTACCAAGTGAGTTCCAGGAAAGGTGCAGAGGTATACAGGGAAACCTTGTCTCGAAAAACCAAAAATAAATAAATAAACAAATAAATAAATAATAGCATTAAACTAACCCAATAACAAAAAACACAAAAGGAAATAAAAATTAAAATAGTCTACATAGTTGACTTTTTAATGTTATGAAGGACAGTGTATCTGTAGCCAAAACAAAATGCTTAAAATCAGAAATCTTGGGCTGGTGAGCATGCAAGCCTGATGAATTATAATGTAAAAATAAATGTTAGTACTGTCTCAACTTGACAGGCCATGCTTTGTTGGTACCCACGGAAGGCCTGCCCCTTTCTGAACAAAAACAGGAGGAGGTGGGGGGGGTAGGAGGAAAGGAGGGAGGGAAAACTGTAGGAGGGGTGTAAAATAAATGAATAAATTTAACAAAAAATAAGTACAATTTTAAAAAATAAAAAGGTTAGAACCAGCAATCTTCAACAACTTTTTATTACCAGTAGAAAAGAGAAAGAACAATTAAAAGGAAGACTGGTCACACTTCTTGTCAAGGTAAAGGCGATCATAAAGATATGAGCAGATGTTTATCTACCTGGTGAGCATGCTGGCTAGTGTTGCCTCAATTGGAGGAAGGTTCATGCAAGGCAATAATATCATATCAAATGTGCTTCTGAAGCACTCAGGTCCATATGAATATCCACCTGCCTAATCATAAAACCAAACATATGTTTGTCATATTCCTTTGAATAACTGCTTCTGAAATGCTCAAGGTTGTTGACTAAGGATACAATGACTTTTTTAATTTTAATTTTAATCTTTATTTTTGTTTTTTTAAGACAAGGTTTCGCCATGTAGCCCTGGCTGCCTTGGAACTTACTCTGTAGATCAGGCTTGCCTTGAACTCACAGAGATCAGCCTGCATCTGCCTCCCAAGTGCTGGAATTAAAGGTGTGTGCCACCACTGCCCGGTAACTTTTTTTGTAATTAATTTTTACTCCTTGTATAGGACAACTGTTTCCCCCTTAAACCTCAGTGGTCCAAAACTCTCATTCAATTCCTCTTTGTTTAACCATTCCTAACTGAACAATAGAACTAGACACTTCTGTTGAGATAGGGTTTGGATTTAGTGAGATTTTCCCTGAATTGCTTCCATTGTCCACATGTTTGGGAGTTCTGAGTCACACTGGAGGTTTGGAGAGACTGTTCAACATGTTCTACCTTCAGCTGCCTCTCCTTAATGACCTAAAGTGACCTGCTCTTGGCAAGTGAGCTTGAATGGGAAGAAAGGAAAAGCTGTAAAGCCAACTCACCAGGGATAGTGACTATTGTGTCACACACTGTGATGTTGATTGCAGGAAGGAATGAGGTGAAGTCTGGAACATGACTCAGGGCAGAGTAGCAGAGTAGAGCATCCTTCTGTAAACACTGACTCAGGAGCCTTTGCCCTATTGCTGAGGATTGGACTTTATCCATAAAAGAAAACATGAATGAATGATTGGAATTGTACTTTATCCAAGTACTTTGTTCTTTATTTTATGTTGAGATATTTGAACATTCCAGTAACTAGCTCTAAAACTAATTTGGGAAAGAAGGTTGGAATGAAGTTCTGACTAGTTTGGTTTCTGTTGCCACTGACCAATTCAGATATCCTGAGTGAGTTCTTCGCTGGAAGGAAAATGAAATCTCTCCTGTATTTAAATGACTTTCCTGATCACCCCTGGCAGCAGATGACACCTGACAAAGGTTCTATTAGGAGTACCCAGGAAATCTTTGAATGTCCCTGTAACATTTTCTCCTGTATGACAAGTCATAACTCAGGATGATCACCTGTCTCACAGGAAATCAGCACTTTACCTGAAACATCCTCCAACAGTCATCAGCTAGTGCTGGAGAATATCCATATGCAGGGTGGATTTCCTGGCAAGTACTTCCTTGGCCTAAGATTAGCACTAACTCCACCTACTAAAGAAGCTCAGGTGCCAAGATACCCAAGATGGAAACTGTTAGCCACGTGAGACCATTTTAAAGTTAAATTAATTAAAAGTAAAAATTAAATGAAAAAGGCACATTCTCAAGCACAGGTGAGTTTATTTCCAAATGTTCATTAGCCACTTGTTGCCACTGTGATGTTTATTACAGATTTATATATACATATATAATCTAGGCAAGCATCATCTAGGGCTGGAAGTCAAATGTAAACATTGTATCTACATTTATTCAGAGATTGCTGTTTTGATTCTTAGACATGGTATCACAATGTAGATCAAGCTATTCTGAAACTCCCTGTGTAGCTGAGGCTAGCCATCAATTCAAGATCATTTTGTCTCAGCCTCCCAAGTGCATGTGCCACCAGCTTGGCTCTAGTTTTCCTTTTCTTAGTGGACAGCAGAAAACATCGTACAGATACCAACCTAAAATCAACTGAGATTTGCAAAATCAAATCAAGCTAATAAATACAGAGTGTCACTTTCTTGTCAATCCCTGGGTTATTCAATCATCATTTGACATGTTTCTTTTCCTTGCTGCAGTCTACACTCCAGTACTTTACAGACTGCCAATACATGTGGAGCTAACTAGATACTCTCTGTTGTAGTCACTGTTCTATCACTGGGAAGAGACACCATGACCATGGCAACTCTTACAAAAGAAAACATTTCATTAGGACTTGCTTACAGTTCAGAGGTTTAGTCCATTATCATTATCATCATGGTGGGAAGCAGAGCAGCATAAAGGAAGATATAGTACTGGAGATGTAACAGAGTTCTACACTAGGATTGGTAGATGGACGCTGGGCCTGGCTTAAGCATTAGAAACCTCAAAATTCTACACTCAGTGACACTTCCTGAAATAAGGCCACACCAACTCCAATAAGGCAACAACTCCTAATCCCTGTCAAGGAGCTCCACTCCATAATGACTAAGCATACAAACCTATGAGCCTATGGGCAGCATTGTTATTCAAACCACCACACCCTGCATCTATCCGAAAGTAGATTTTCATTGCATGTGCTAACATGTATGGTTCCATCCCATATTTCATTCTGCATAGCCCAGATGGATGTTATATTTGCATCTGCCATTGCTAGTTCTCTTGAACTGAATGGTAACACCTCCTGGATTACTTACCTGATTCAAATGCTTTCATTCAATATTTCCAGGTAATTTTGTCACATTAAATTTGATTTTCTAACAGGATGAGTATGACTATAACTCTTTGGAGATCCTATTACTGCTATTGGGTGACATATAAATCTCCATCACCATCATCACAATCGAATTAAATAAAAGGTACTAAGAGCAACGAAGACTTCATCCTTGTCTTAAGAGACCACACAGAACTGCTTCACTCTGCAGTGTCCACGAGTAATGGGGGCATTGTAAGTTCTGGTTTCCATGGCTTTGGGAACATTTTTGAGAACTTTATAATAGCACGAAGAAACTCGAATTTCATTCCTTTAAGAACATTCCCCATGGTGCTGGGACATGCTTTGTTTAGTCTTAGCCTCAATGATTCTTCTGGCAGGTTTTGCTAGAAAAAAAAAAAAATCTAACTTTATATTTTCTTCTAATTCTAAAAAATTTAGTCCCAGGAAAAAATGTGAAATCAGTTACTAATGAAATTTGAGTAATTGTAGAATCTAATAAATTACTTGCTTTAAGGAGAAGAGAAATAAAATGCACACAAAATGACAGCAGGCAAGAACCGTTCACATGACCTATTCTACTCTTATAAGCCCTGCCATTTTGAACCCTTATTATATGTTGATGTTTTTTTTTGTACAGCTTTTCATATCTTCCTGATGTAACAAGGAAGATATCCTTATTCTCACTTACAGGTAAAGAAACATAGGCTTACTAAGCTCATTTTACTCAAGACAAACAGCCTTCTTGAGTGGTAGAGCTAAGAAGAATTAGAAACCAGAGAGGTAAAGGCCATATTCTCATTCTCTCTCAAATAGCTACCAACCTATGATTCCCATAGAATTGAAGAAGCAATCTGTGGCAGCAGAAATTGTTTCTGGGAAAAGGACCTACATTTCTACTTCCAAGAAGCCAGGATAAAGCTGGTATGGGCTTATGAATTCAGAAGAGAAGGAGGTTGCTGAGAGCTCCAGGGAGAGGAAAGTCCTCATCATAAAGTCATTGCCAAGGTGTATCACATAAGACATTTGTATTGTAGCAAAATGAAGCATGCCATAACACAGAGCAGGGGAACACATGGGTTAACACAAATGAAGAGGAGGCTATCAGTGTAAGCCACAAGTCATGTCAGCAGAGATGAAGGACATTAACAGCAAAGGCCGAGATGGCTTCTGGAAAGACTCCTTAGCCAAATACTAATCTGAGATCAGAGGTCAAGGGTCATGAGAAAACACAGATGTTTTTCTAGTCAGCTGCAAGACATTCTCACACTCCACTGAATTAGAGACCAAAACATAGAGGCCCCTTGACCAGCATAGGATACATACACATTTCAACTTGTACAATTTATTTCCATATATTACTTCAGCTCAAAGAAGTCAGAATTGGCTTAATGGAAGATGTTAAATTTCCTCTGAGTTTTTTTTTCCTCTTGCTGTAAGTTTAACTAAATTCTTGAATATTATTCACAAGAATAAATGAGGGTGATACTTAAAACTGATCCTGGCATAATGTGAACCATATATACTGAGTCATTAAAAACAGTCCAAATTTCAAATAATGATGAAATGGAGAAATATAAAAACTAAACCACTATCAATTCTATCTACCTACTTATCTATCTATCTATCCATCCATCCATCTATCTATATACACAATTTGCTTTTATTTTTACAATTCTGTTAGTTCTTAATGACTTGCCTATTTAATTATGGAAACTGAGTATCTATAGGATTGAGACTCAATATATGTAATAGCTAATTTAAGCTAAGCTATGGATTCTCACATATGTTGACTGATCTCTAAAAGTCATATTCTCTCCATTTCTCTGAGGTAAAAGACAGGAATTCATGACACAATTCTCTTTCTAGTTCTCAGGCCCTTTATAAATAATTATTTGTATTTGCAGTTTATCTAAGGCCTTTATTCCACAGAAGTCATCAGTGTCAAATTCAGTTGATCAGTTAGCTATGTACACACACACACACACACACACACACACACACACACACACATACACATTTTTTAAACATTAACTCCTTGAAAAATGCCCTGGTTGTGATATCATTTTGGGCTCAGTTGATTGTGCTCTTAAGACTATCCATCAAGCTAGAAGATGCACAGTAGTCATCTGTAAGCTTTGCAAGACATTGAGTGAATTCATATGATAGTGTCCTCATGGTGAATCATCTGGCAAAGTATTTCACCATTGTTTGGTTAGAATCTAAAGAAGGGACTAGGAAAGGTACCTGGATTTAATGAGGATTACTGGAAATAAGCACTTGCTCCTAAGTAAACAAGAGACTTCTATTCCTAGGCTTTCTGCATGAGCCTAAACACACATTTTCTGTAATTCCCCCATGACTCAAATGTGATGGAGCATTTCAGAACACACAGCTCCCTGAAATCTCTTCTTCCTTATTAATATGTGTGGACAGTGGAATTTTGTGGAGCAACCTAATCTCTCTAAACCCCAAAGCTCTATGGAAAGCCATAACTACTAACCCTAAAAGGAAAGGAAAGAGGGGCTCTGATCACAGTCTCAGAGAATTAATGTGAGCCCTTTCAGATTCGTAGGGCTGTTGGCCTTAAATTGAAAAGATTATTTTGTACTTTTGCAAGGACATTAATCCCAAAGGAAGAACAAAACAAAGTGAGTCAAATTGCTTTGAGCAGGAATGCCTGCTGAGAGAGGAGAGAAATTCTGCAAGAAGCATGTCTTCTGAAATTGGCACTGTATTTTCCTCAATGATTCCAATCTGTCCTACATAGATTTTTCAAAAGCCATTACATCTTCTGAGTTTGAGAATCTTTTTCTGTGTTATCAATGTCATTATGACCTTGTCTTACCCATTCACATCATTTACTGCTCTTAGGAAAATGAGGGAAATACTTTTGCCCCTCACGTTTTCCACTGCCAGGCCATTTCTTACAAGGTTCAGCTGAAACACTTCAGTTTCCTGAACCTGTTTGATACCACACTCAACTCTGTCCTTTTCAAACTTCCTCTGAATATTTTAAGTAGCTAAGGGCTACTTAGCCATCAGAAAACAACATAGATTCCAGCTGATCCTGCACTAAGGAATGCAGGCTTTAATTAGCTTCTCAATCTATAAAGCAAGATGCATCATATGGCCCAAGGAGATGGGCAGTGGACAAATTGCTTATTGTGTGAACGTATGCAGCTGAGTTTAGACCCCAGCACTCATGTAAAAGTGTCAAGTTCAGTGGCATGCTGCAGAAATGAAACACTAGGTCCTTGGGACTGGTTGGTCCAGCCATAATGACAAAACTCCAGTTTCAGTGATACATCATATCTCAAAAAATAAGATCAAAGAATAACAGAATATATACCTGGGGTCAATTTCTAACTTGTGCACTTGTATGCATGGGCAAGTACAAACCTATAAATATACATGTACATGCACATACATGCATACAGATACATAAATCCATACATACACAAAAACACACGTACATAAATACACACACATACACATATTGGTAAGTAATAAGTAATGATTAAAGATAAAAAGAAATATGATATCTAAATCCCAAGACTCCTATGAGGATCATATGGAGAAATGCTTAAGTGATTAATACAATATTATAGTTATAATTTTTACTGATTAGTACAAAATTACAGTAACAAATTCTTACTGTCATTTTTACCCAGATTATATTATGAAACTGGCATGAAATAAATGGGATGTATTTTACTAACACAACTGCTTACACCACCAACAATATGTCTCTCAAACTTCTTACCATATGTTCATTAGTAGAAAAGGGACCATCCATGATTTCATCACCTAATAAAGTGCTTTGTACATGATAGCAGGCAAATAAGTGCTGCTGAGTTAATGAGTGAATACATGAATGAATAAACAAGACACCACTATGTTGAAGCCTAGAAAGAAGTGGAAGATTTTTAAAATTTCATTAATACTATTAGGTTGTCATACTGAGAAAGTAAATTATCCATTGTCTTCACTATCTGGTTATGTAAAGTCATTGGCATAGAAAATATTAATCAGAGAAATGATTTTTAATGGAAGGAATGCATAGTAGAGGGAAAGAAAAAATATTTCAAAAACCAGCAGTAACCAAGTCTGACAGTCAGGTGACTTACGTGACCCAAATAGACCTTTCCTGAAACAGTTTGTAAATAGTGTGAAAATGATCCCAAAAGCGTCCCAAGCTTTCTTGACAACACTAGCACTTCTATCATTTAGAGTTAGAAAGTAGCTAATGAAAAGTTTGGTATTAGCTGGGCATGTTGCTATACTCCTGTAATCCCACCAATGGGGAAACTGAGGAAAGAAGAATTCGAGTTCCAGGTCAGCTTGGGTTACACAGCAGGACTCTGTCTCCAACCCAAAAGCAGAACAAAACAAAAATGTGACCTGGCTTTACCTTATCAACACTAAGCGAGGCTCAGATTGGCCCAGTGCCTAACACAGTGGGCACACAGAACTCTAAAACCAAACTGGAACCTGGGATGGAGAGTTTCTGATCAATAAGAAATAGAGAAACTGACTGCAGCTCTTTCAATAGGGCTCTCCACTACTTCCCTGCCACTGCCCTCCACCCCCCCCCATTCATTTCTTATACAATACATGCCCATCCTGACAACAATTCCCCTTTCTCCCAGTACTCCCAGTTTCCCTCTCTCTCCCTTCTCCCCCAGATCCACTCCTCCTCTGCTTTCCTTCAGAAAAGAGAAGGTCTCCCAGGGATATCACCCAAACATGGCGTAACAAGTTACAATAAGACTAGGCATAAACCCTCCTATAAAGGCTGGAAGAGACAATCCAGTAGGAGAAAAGGGGCCCCATGAGCAGACCAAGGAGTCAGCCACCCTGACTCCCACTGTTAGAAGTCCCACAAGAACATCAAATGACACAGCTGAAATATATATGCAGAGGACCTGTCAGACCTGTTGTTTATTTTCTTACTCTTTTGGGGGGCAGTCACCCAGCTCCTGAATAAGTCACACATGTAGGCTTATTATTACTTACAAATGCCTGGCCTTAGCTTGGCATGTTTCTTACTAGCTTTTCTTAATTTATTGTTTCTACCTTTTGCCTGTGGGCTTTTCCCATTCTCTGGCTTCTGAAAATCTTACTTACTCCATGGCTTGCTGTGTAATGTAGCAGGAATCTTAAACAGTCTTATAAACAAACCTGAGAGCCAGGTATTGGGGTCAATTCTGAAAGATCAGAGAAGCAGAACAAGCTACAGCTAACCTTATATCACCAATTCCTCATTGGATCCTGTTTCCTCAAACTGAAAGCCTCTGAGTCCTCATCCAAATGGATCTCAGCTGAACTGCTGCTAAAAGTCTAAAAGCTTAACAAAAATGAGTTCCTGGTCCTCATGCCTTATATACCTTTCTGCTTCCTGCCATCACTTCCTGAGATTAAAGGTGTGTGCCTGGTGGTTTCCAGTGTGGCTTTAAACTCACAGATATCCAAACGGATCTCTGCCTCCTGAATGCTAGGATTATAGGTGTGTGTGCCACCATTTTCTGGCCTCTATGTCTGTCTAGTGGCTGTTCTGTTCTCTGACCCCAGATAAGTTTATTAGGGTACACAATATATTGGGGGATACAATATCACCACAGTGTAGTTGGGTAGTTAGACCCTGGAGTCCTCTTTCTCTGGCTACTTCTTCCTCTCTCCTCCTAGATTTCTCCTATTTGTCCTCTCTGCCTGCCAGCCCTGTCTATTTCTTTCTTTTATTCACTATTGGTCATTTATTAGACCATCAGATGTTTTAGACAAAAAAGTAACACAGCTTCACAGAGTTAAACAAATGTGACATAAACAAAAGAAACACACCTTAAAATAATATTCTACAACAGAGACTTATGCAGGTTCCTTAATCACTGCTTCAGTCTCTATGAGCTCCTATGAGCCCTGGTTAGTAGATTCTGTAGGTCTGGTCCCTCTCTTAACTCTTTTTAGTCTGCTTCCTTTTGGAGTTAACTTCCTGACTCATACATTCTTCCTCATAAAAATTCACCAAGTATTTAATGACTGCTAACTCTCTTGTATGCATTAGGTTTCAATGAAAGTAAATATGATTTTAGACCTTCTAAATAATGAGGAACAAAGCATTAACAAGGGAATAGACATGATGTTTTCCTCATATCCTTCCCCCTTTCACCTTTGGAATAACAGATTTTTGTTGTCCATGAAAATTCCTTTCTAATTTGCTAACATTATCATATATTTTAACAGACAGAGTTTGACTTCTGTTTGCTCTTTCTTTGATATTTCCACATAATTTTCAACCCACTTCATTTAACAAAGAGCCATATGAAATCTATCAGATAGAATGATTGACATTTGTTTTTGGTTTGTTTTTTGAGACAGTTTCCCTGTAGAGCCCAGGCTGGCCTGGGACTTCACGTCATTCCTCCTGCTTCAGCCTTCCAGAACCGGCACTGGAGGAGTGCCTCTCCAGATGCCTTCCATGACTGACACTTGCATGGCACTAACACAGTCAGCACACAGTGAAAACTAGAATCATAGCCTTTCTCTGATTTGTGGGGATTTCCTGTTCAGTCATTATATTTATAGTTATTCTTCTCTCCCTAGTTTTGAGGTGGTATTCTGATAGTGGAGAATTCTGGTTAATAATTTTATGGGGTAGTCTTTTCTGTAAACCCAATTAGGTCAACGAAAACTTTAATTGTGTATTTTTTTCAAAGCCTTAGCTAAATTTGAGAGCTTATATAATTCAATACAATAGCCTTACTTTACCACCCTCACATACACCATTACAGTTTTGCCATCCTTTTCTCAGAGATGCCAGGCTTTGAGGGCCCCTGTCACAAAGCTAAGGTACATTCTTCTGTATCGTATTTTCTGACTTACAAAAAAATCTCTCCCATTCTGAATTGCCCTTGACTACCTTTCGATTTTGATAGCATGAGTCTCCTCTCAACTGTAATTATAAATTCCAGTGATAGCGCTGAGCATGGGAGACATGTCTGAAGGCACTCAATCACCCCCACTGGATTGCAGAGGATCTCACCATTGTCAGGGGTCTAAAGTCTCTCCTCATGGAACAATAACATGGTAAGACAAACAAACCTTCTCAAAAGCACAATGCAATCTTCTAAAAACGCCACGTACTCAGAAAGCTCTGTGAATACATCCTGGGAGTAAAAACCATTTCAGCACACAGGATGCAAATTTGATTGACATAAAGCAAATGATGTCGTTCATTATGTTTCTGGAAAGGTAAAATCTGTACAATTGGTAAATTAAACATGATTATTTCAGTAATGAGATATTTCAAATAAGCACACTTTAAGCTGCTGGAGGAAATGGCAGGGTGAACCTCAAGGGGCAAGCTCAGAAAAGTGGGCTATTCTTCAAAGAAAGTTATAATACCAGAGCACAGATGTACATCACCAATAATGTGGACAGAAGAGAAACCAAAGGGGCACACTAATAAATCTGCTTGTATGTGGAATACACACACACACACACACACACACACACACACACACACACACACGGGTTTGGAGGAAGAATTGAAACAAACTAGGAATGATAAAAAGGATATAATAACGATACACAGACACATTTAAAAACCAACAAAAAATCTTGTATGATTTTAAAGTTGCAAATCAGGGGAATAACAAATCTAGGGGTAAATTTAATGTTATGAAATGAAATAAACAATAAGCAGAACTTTGGTTGACTGATTCACCAATCTATTGACTAGGTGTAGAAAGAATTAAGAAAAGGCATGCAAACCTAGAGTTGGGTGCATAGGTTAGGTTGATTCAAATATCTATGAGAAAATCTGCCATGCCAAATGCTATATGTTGCTGAGGCCAGCTGAGAGAGTGACAATCCACCCACTAGCTCTAGCCCCTGGGCTTCTGTGGAGGAAGAATAGTATAACACAAGGGATACAGTCCATAGTCTATGTACTTCCAACAAGCGTGAGGCTGGAAGATGAATTGTCACCCAGAACTCCCACAAAGCCAAGTGCTGAACCCCGGACTAGTGTAGGCATATTTTTTTTTCATTTGCTTTGTTGGTTTATGTGGAAATAAAAAAGATTAGTGAAGTATGTTCACAGTCTAAGGGGTTTTAAAATAAGTACACAGCAGGAGAGAAACAGGTGTGAAAAGGGGTGTGTAGACAGGGAAAGTGAAGGAAAGGTGGCAGGCTATGGTGTTGACCATACCTTGCTGAAGTGAAGAGAGTCAGGGTGACTTAGTGGTTTTTAACTAGGCAACATGGAGGACACATGGTCTTTCATTCCTCATAAGAGACAGCATGCCAACAGAGGACTGAAAAGTACAGAGGAGGTAAAACAAACAAACAAAAAACAAAAACAAAACAAACAAACAAAAAACCATCCTGGCTGTTGTCATTTGTAGAAGTGGGGTGTGCTTCTGGCCCCCTAAGAGGAATATCTGCCAGTCCCTATCCTTTTGGGGAAAATGAGTCTCTAAATCTCAAACACAGATGTTTAGTGTTTATAGGACAAAATGTGTAAACTTAAACGACTAAGATTGAATGAGACCTACATGTCCTATGATGTACGTCCTGAGCAAGAATAGGAAAACTGATTCTTAGAAAGAGAAAGACTGCTATGCCCTGTGGGCAGCTACTACTTCTGAGATTGTGGTTTAAAAACACACCAATGCATAGCAGTCAAAAGGACAAGGCGTGTTCAATAAAGCTTTATTTACTAAAACACTCTTCAGTCTAATTCCACACTCAGGCACCAGCTGCTGTTTGCTGGCCCTGGACTGAAGCACTACTTCTCAAACATTAATGGCCATCAGAAGTATCTGGTAGGCTTGTCACAGCAACACCACTGTAGCCGTTCCCACCTTGAGCTCCTGACAGGCACCTGAGTATGGGCTAATAATCTGTTTCTTGGTAATTCATAAGTAACACATCTTCTAATGATCTAGAAACTACCTCTGTAGACAGCAGGGCCTGGAGATGTAAATAATGAACACAAGGCCCAGGTAAGTATGTGAGTGTCTGTCAAGGTAAGCACAAGTCTAAGATGCCCTCTGATGCAAACGTACCATACCATCCTCTGGACTGCAAAGAGTTGGTGGATATCACACGTATAGTTAAGTTATGCTACAGGATCTTGAGAATGACTTTCCAGATAGCCCTGGGCTAAGTACATGAGACCTGAAGAAGCAAAGAAGATGTGGCAGAAGGATTCAGGGAGCCTTTGGTCACTTTGAAGAAGGAAGCTGCAGGTGGAGAAAAGTTGGTGGTGTCTGACACTAAGAGCAGGCCCAGGTTGACAGTGAACATGGGAACAGAGACTACATCCCTACAACGACAGAGACTAAATTCTGCCAGTGATAACAAGCTTGAGAAGGTGGGAAAAATGGGAAGTCTCCACATGAGAATGTGGTCCAGCCATCATCTGCCTGAGAAGAGAACAGATGAGCACTGAACTTCTAAACTTCAAGTCTGTGAGGTAACAAATGAATAATACACAAAGCACCCAGCCCAGGCTTCTAGTAAGTATAAGTTTCTACTAAGTACACTATGCAGGAAATCTAACACTAGTGGGAAGTGGGTCCCACCTTGAACCTACAGTTCCCTTGATGCACCATTGCCAGACACCATAATCCATTGTAACAACTTCCAGACATGTCCACTCTTCAAAGCATCATATGCAAGCCATTGCTCTTTGAATTAAAACATTCTCCAACTGCTGATCCCCCTCTTCTGTCAGAAGCTCAGAGAAACTGAGGTAATAAATAGCTTACATACTTGGCAAGCTTAGCTACACTAACCTATCATGAGGTAACTGTTTCCAAGCGCTGTAAATTCTTTAGCATCAAATGTGAGCTAACCTAGATCATTCTTGTATAGATAGATCCTTTTATTAATCCCAAATTCACACAAGTTTAAAAGCTGCCCTCAATTGTTAGGTATTCTGAAATAACATTAATTTAAAAGCATTATTATTTATGATATTTAAAAGTCTCCAATATGTCCATTTCACTCAGCCCATTTCTGAACCCTCATGGAACTCTGTGGTTGTCTCCCTAACCCTTTTTGTCCATTCTGTAGCCCACATGGAAGCATATATGCTATGTTTACTATGATGGGTGATACAAGAGTTAATATCAGTAATTAAAATTGGAGGAAAAAAAAACCCTTTGTTTACTTTGGTCAGATTATAAAGGAAAGAAGGATTATCTGACAAATTGGTGGCACCACAACCTCCATACCTTGGAATGGAAACACATATCAGAAACCTGGTCCTGCAGGATTTTAACTTTATTACCTCAAACAATTACATTCCCATTTTAATCTCAGCAAGAGAGAAATTAGAGTATTTCTTGTTAGATATAGAAAATTAGACTTCTTTATTTTAAAATGTAGGAAATGCCACAAAGAGGCAGTGTTTTTGAAGATGTGATAACTATTGACCATTTGGAAACATTATTTACCTTAGTGGTAAAAATTCACCTTATCCTTGAACCCTTAGCAAATGCTTAATCATAGCATAAAGAATAAACATACAACATAGTCCAGCCTCACCTTTTCCAACAGACAATACAGACTTCTAATCACTTGAATTTCAAATGTATGTCTTATTTTTCATTAAGTCTATCTATGCTTGTCTCGGTTGAAGTTCCCAAACCAGAAAAATCAGTACATGTGACCTTGCTCCAAAGAAGGAAGTATTGGCTCCAAATAACTTCTTCACCTGCAGAGTGTGTAAAGTATGTGCACCAGCCAAGTTTCAAGGACTCCGAATCACAGGGCTCATAAGACAGTACAACCCCATCAGAAAGTGATGTGAGTCATTGGCATTGCCTAGCTACTAATGACCCAAGGCTTCTGGGAAACCTTTCTTAATGCTCACAATTACTTGTGCCTTCCTTAATTTAGAGGTAGGCATGATCAGCCACAGAGAGATTGGGCAAGAACACAGTGAAGCAATAAGACAAGCATGAAAGAAAACACAGGTGAGCTCCCCTGGGCAAACATTCCTCACCAAAGACAATCGGAGCAGGAAGGATCAGTCAGCCAAGGATGGCGAGGAAGTAAGGTCAGAAAATCAGGAATCTCCAGGCCTGACAGTCACAGGTGTCCAGCATGGCTTTCCCAAATTTAAGAAGCAAATAAAAATTGAAATGAGATTTGCATAAGAATGATTAATGACAGGTATTGGACAAGAGGGAGGTAGTCTCATAGTGAAAATTACTAAGTAACTTTTTTTTTAAAGAAGAGACAACTTGGTTATTGTAAATATTTGAATACACACGCACGCGCACGCACGCGTGCGTGTCCACACACACACACACACATACACACACACACATACATTTTAATTGGAATAATTTATAAGTCTCTTCACTGGCCTAAGGCCAAGTCACTTGCTTTAAAATATTAAGTTTGCTAGCCATTTTTCTTGATGATTACAGGTAGGTGTAAAGGAACTTATAGTCTCCAATGAGGCAACTGAAGAATGGTCATCTATAGCTCATATGCTACATGAAAAGCATTGGTATTCAGAGGAAAACCACATAGTTGTAATACAGTATGAGCCATGAATGTGGGTCATGGGTAGAATTTTTTCATTTTCTAGTGGCCACATGAAAAAATTTAAAAGGTAAAATTAATTTATTTTTATTCTATCAATATACAAAAGATTACTGGATTAAGACACATGGACATAGTAAGAAATTACCTTAGAATCACATTTTCTGTACAGTCACGGGAAGCTAATAGGCATTTTACAACACAAAATGCAACTCAGTTAAGACTGTCCAGGTTTAGGTGTACAGTGGTCACATGTGGCAGGTTGATTTGGTAGTCCAGGGTTAGAAGTTCTCTACCATTAACTAGCTAGAGCCCTGGTAACATTATCTCCTAACCTACTTTCCCTTACCTATAAAATTGAGAAAATAATAGTTTTCAATTTTATTCCCAAAATTCTACCTCTAGATTCTTGGATTAAAGGAGATCAGTTATACAAAACAAATTGGCACTATTTGACAATAAATACTTCAAATGTTTTAAGATTATACTGACATGGCATTGAAATTACCTATATTCTTAAAAATTGAACGTCACAAATTCTTTGACCATAAGTATTGACTTTGGTTTTCTCAAAAGACAAGACCAGGCCCAGTTGAAAGTTATCCATAACTGTGCAATTTTGTCATTCAGTGATGAAATAAACATGGCCAATGACATGGATTCTGCTCCAGAAGAGATCCTGATCTTATTCTTAGTTAGGATTTGCTTTGACTAAGATGGTAGAGTACAAATGAAGTCAGGTACCTGCCAGAGGTCTGCAGGCTACTTGAGAAAATAGTCTGTGTAGACCCCAGGAAGCTGAGAAATCATCAAAAAGGTGAACCAGCATCCACAGTTACCAACCAACACTTGCTATCAGAAACATCAGTGAGGCGATTTTAGACCTTAGAGCCCAGCTGATCCTCCAGATAAATGCTTCTATTTGAGTGGACCATACCAAACACAGAAAATCTCAAAGCCAAAACATCACAAAAAGTAAAGCACTAATGCTGTCACAAACCATTTAGACCTGGAGTTGTTTCACATTGCAGCAATAGATAATAAAACTAGTATGCATAACCCAATAGATAGATTAAACTTAAAAATCTATTTTTGAAGTAGTTTTAGGTTCATAGCAATATTGACTGGGAATGAGAAGTCTCATATGCATATACATACACATATATGTGGCCTCCATTATCGTCATCCTCATCAGGGTGCTCTATTGACCCATGGTTCTCATTCACAGGTTATGGTTACATAAAGTTTGACTTTTGGCCCCACATAACCTGTGGGTTGTACACATATGTAGTGGCATTCCAGCACAAGGCAGAGAACCTGCATCCTAAAAGTCCTGATGGTATGTTTTAGTGGGATAAAGCACCTGAGTTCATAGGAGAAAAATGATTTAGCAATAAATATGAGCTCAGTAAAAATGATCTTCAAAGCACCATGTACAATTTTCACAATGACTTTATTTTAAGAAGATCCTGAAGCTCATTTAGTCAATGTCTCATTATTGGTCATGGTGGATATATTCAGTTTATCTCTAAAAATGAATTTTATATATTGTAATATCATTATCATAAATAAGTTATCAAGAGAAATAAATGGCAGAGCTGGAGAGATGGCTCTGTAAAGCAACACAGAACACTCTGGCCTGCACACATGTACATAGGGGCATGCACATATAGGCACACACAAACATACACAATTTAAAAAATATTATAAAAAGGCAAATTGCTCAGGTGTGATAGCTGGCCTTGAGGTCATGAAAATGGAAAAATTGGCACTTCCCCCACCAGCAGCAGCACTGGGGGAAAGCAGGCCCTGCACCTTGCCTGGGCAGCACACTAGAGCTGACCTGTTGGCAGGGGCACAGGTGAGCCATGCTTGTGTATGTGAGAGCAGGAGAGATGCCCCTACCCCCTCCCTTGTATGCCATGGGATGGCAAGAGTAAGGGAAATATTCCCCCCCCCATCCCCACCACCCCTTGCCAACTGCAACAGGCAGGAGAGCTGGCCTTGGAGCATGAGAGCAGGAAAGCTGGCCCTGCACCTCACCAACTGCAGCACTTGGGAGAGTAAGCCCTGCACCTCATCTGGGCATAACAGGAAAGCTGGCCCTCATAGTACAGGTGTGGGTGTGCTGGCTCCAAGGTCATGAGAGCAGGAGAACTGGCCCTGCTCCTTGATGTCTGCTACATTGGGTAAGCTAACCAGGGCAGTGACGGAGAACTCACCAGGTTGGTGAAGATTAGAGAAAGCTGGCAGGCTGACCAACCCAGCTACCACCCAGAAACAGGACTACATGTAGCCCACCACAACATCCACCTCATCTATGAACTACTGGAGCATGTGAAGAGGCTGGACCTACAGATCCAAAACTGTAAGATCTCCATGACACAAGACAACAATGGGATACCCAAGAGGAGTCTCAGTGAGGACCCAATGTTGAAGATGTAGCAAAAGCCAGAGACTTCAAACCAGACTAATGGCTCATTGCAATGAACACTTACAAGCAAAAACATATGAACTAAAGTGTAAACTGTGATTCACTGGGCCACACTACAGCTTCTGCACCACACCAAGATTTTTGTTTGTTTGTTTGTTTGCTTACTTGCTTGTTTTGTTTTGATTTGTTTTTATTGTTTTTACTTTTAAATTTTGTTTGGGGTTGCAAATGCAGAGGGTAGAAGTGAAGGGACAGGGAGATGAGTGGTATCAGGAAAGAGAGAGAGAGAGACAGAGAGAGACAGAGAGAGACAGAGAGAGAGAGAGAGACAGAGATAGAGAGACAGAGAGAGACAGAGAGAGACAGAGAGAGACAGAGAGAGAGGGGGATTGATTCCAAAGGCAACCAGTACACTGGGAAGGAGGAAGGTAGCACACTATAAAACATGACATTGCTTTTCATTAATTATGTAACAAAACTTATTAAACATACCCTTATCTCAGAGTCATTACTTACACTTTCCCCAAACCCCAGAGACTTTAAATGTTCTCTACAATGTCGCAGTGCTAGAGAGCATGGACAGCCAATGAACTTCTTTTTAATTCTACTAACTCTGTCATAACCATTTTCTTCTGGTAAAGGTCTAATGTGCATTTAATTAGTAACTCCAGGAATGAAATATAAAAACTGAGTACTAGGCTATATAATTTTAAAATGCCACAAAGAGAAATTTCTCATTTTAGCAGCTTTGTACTGTACTATATGCTTATAAAAATCAATTAAGAGAACATCAGGATATCTGAACACAATGTTTGTATGTGATAAAATTATTGTAATTCATTTTATGATCCTGACCACACACTTCAGTATATAGTAAGAGATACCCTTAGCCAGCAAAGTTGTCATCCAGTTAAAGAAATAATACAGAAATACCCCCTGTGATAAAGAAAGGGAACTCAAAGTATTAAAACAAATTTTAAAGGATCCTTATGTAAGAGAATATACAATTCCTGATGTCCAAATATTTAGAACCATCCAGCCTGCTCTATTTATTTTAAAGCACAAAGTGGGCTATTCTGTTTGAAGAGAAGTTGACTATGGTTGTCCTAGAACAATACTCTAAATATACAAAGTAGAAAAGCAGAGTTTTGCTCTTCATCTCCTGTTGCCTAGAAAGGAGGGAGCTTCATCCTCATTCAGGACCCACTAAAGTTCACCCACTAGAGCAGAGCATTCTGTTGTGGGGACTAGGCCTCCTTGGTAACCTGGGAAGGGTGGGCTAGAGAACAGGTACAACTGCTGAAAACACTGGAAATCCCACAAGAAGGCAACAATGGATTACCAGCTAGGTGTACATTTAGCACTTACATCCATTTTGTTTATAGGGATCAATCTCTGAAACTCTCTTTGCCTTTTTTTTTAATAGTTGCTGTGATGTTTTTCTGTATGCTGTGAATATATGTTGCTCTGATTGGTTGACTTATAAAGCCGTTTGTCCTATGGTAAGGCAGCTTAGATGCAAGCAGGAAATCCAAACAGATAGGAAGAGAAATGAGAGGCAAGGTAGACGCTGCAAGCCACTGCCAGGAGAAGCAATATGTAAAGATACCGTTAGCCACAAGCCACATGGCAAAGTATAGATTTATAGAAATGGGTTAATTTAAGATGTAAGATCTAGCTAGTGAGAAGCCTGAGCCAATAGGCCATACAGTTCATAATTAATATAAGCATCTGTGTGTTTACTTGTGTCTGAGCAGCTGCATGCTGGGTGGGACACAGGAAAATTTTCAGCTACATATAGTAGTATCAGATGATACAGAGGCCAGCCGGGCAGCTGCTTGGGCCTCAACCAAAGATAAGAAGCTCTAAAACACTAAGTCTCAAAGGTCTCCAGAACCTCCTGTGTTGTGTGGTGGGTAGCCATTCCAGCTTCGATCTGGAAGTTCCAACCCCCATTGAGGTTTCGGTAATTGTAGCATCTACAAGGCGGGGCCAAGAGAGGACCCTGAAGACCTGAGATCCAGATGGGCCAGTTCTCTTGGTTCCTGGACCCTGCACGCTGGAGGTAGACCAAGCAGAGTTCTCCAGAGAACACCACTGGACTGTGCCACACCTTTCCCATAATAATTTCACCAATATCTGGTGCCCAACATGGAGCTTGAACCCACGACCCTGAGATTAAGAGTCTCATGCTCTACCAACTGAGCGATATCGGCCTCTGTCTTGGAGATGCCCAGTGATGCTAATTCTATTCACACCAGAGACCTGACTGTAACAGTTGGGGCCTATTAGGGTTGGAGTCTTTGATGATTATGACCACCTCTAGTTACAGTCTAACTGTTTCTACTTCCTGGTCTGGAACTGGGAAACAGTGATGCATTACGTTATAATGGATTGAAATTTCTCAGAAACTATGAACAATAGTAGAACTTTCTGTACACTCTATTAGACATTTTGCCAGAGTGATTCAAAGGTAAAGGACATACTATCTAAAGTATCCTTGAGTTACACTATGAATGTGAGGCCAATCAATACTTTAGCAGTTTTGTAAATACAACCCCTATACAAAAATGGGTGGGTTGGGGATTTAGCCTAGCAAGTACAAGGCCCTGGGTTTGGTCCTCAGCTCTGGCAAAATAAAATAAAATAAAATAAAATGGGTGAGATGAAGATAGCCCTGTCCAGACAGATGTTGCCACATCATATCCAATAGCAGGATAGCACAATAGCCCACTAACTCTAATCTGTGTGTTAGATTATGACAAATTCTGAATAGTGATCTCTAATTTTATGACTAAACACACAAAATTAGCAGCTGAGAGTCTAGAGCTGAATGAAACCCTCCATGGTTCTAATTGCCGCAGATAATGAGATCAGTTTCATTATTTTAGAAACCTAAATGTCTGGTTCTGGAGAGGTAGCTAAGTAGTTAACAGTACCTGCTGCTTTTGCAGAGTACAGAAGTCTGGTTCCCATTCCTACCTCATGAGGTGCACAGTCTACAACTACAGTTCCATGGATCTGACAAGCTCTTCTGGCATAAACAGACAACTTCATACATTTGATGCACATATAGACAGGCAGACATACACAAATACATTAAGACACACACATACAATAAGAATCCAAACTAACCAAGTTTATTGTCTGTTGTGATGATAAAACATGGACCAAAAACACCCCAGAAAGGAAATGGTTTATTATATCTTAGAAGACAGAGTCCATCATCAAGATAAACCAGGGCAGGAGCTAAAACAGGAACCTGGAGGAAGAAATTAAGAAGCCATGGAAAAATGCTGCTTACTGACTTACTCTCCAGGGCTCCTCCAGTTTGATTTCAGGACTACCTGCTCAGGGGCAGCACCACCCAACTGCAGTGGGCTTGTCCCTCTACATCAATCATTAATCAAGGAGATGGCCCCACAGATTTGCCTACAGGCCAGTATGATGGAGGCAATTCCTCACTCATGGTTCCTCTTTCTAAGTGTCTTTATGTTTCTGTTGAGTTGACAAAAACTAGCCAGCATAAAAATGTTAATCAGTTTAATAATCTTTCTAATTATTTAACTGCTTTTAAAAAGTATAAAACAAACCTCAAAATGGTATTCACTAAAAGTGAGGCAGATTCTTCCTCATGTTGAGTGAGTTTCCACCACTATCTGAATAATAATGAGTGATCACTAATAAAGATGGAGAGAAACTGGAGATAACAAATGTATCAAAATGAAGTGCATGAAAATCTTCTTTTACAGACAATGTATAAATCTTTCTATTTTAATTGAAAATCCATTTTTCTTGTTCTACTAACTAAATGCAAAAATTTAGTATAAAAGATGACACCTGCTTCTGCTTACATATACACATTGACTAATACACAAAAATTCATCCTTATATTCATTATCTTATATACACAAACTGTATAACCATAAATACTAATGGGCATCCATATCCATCCATGTAACAAGACTAAAAGCAAAGTGTTTTAAAGGGAGAACTAATGCAAACCACTTGAAATGCTTCAATAACTCATGACAGCCTTGCCTAGGCATTCGTTTTTATGTCATTAAAGCCAGCACAAACATCGCCATACACTATATGAAAAGTCCCAACTGGATGGATAACAGGTCAACCTACCAAAATCCATGTGCTTACATGCCCACCACCACCATATGTACTCTAAATAAGCTTTATTGTGCATTCTTCTCCTCATTATCTTCAGATTCCCTGGCCTTACCCTTATATTCCTTGAAAACATTGGTATCTTGCTCAGAGTCCTCTTCCTTTGTGCTCTGCTGTATATAATGCTTGCCTTGAACTTCTACCTCACTTCCTATGCATTTATCCCTGTGTTCTATTTCAGGGCCTCTCTGAGTGTGGTCCTCAGGCCAGCAACAGCAGCATCAAAGAAGAATGTATCAAATATGCAAATTCACCCCCCCCAAACCTGAGGAAGCAGACCCTCTGGATATTCAGCACAATAATGCACCTTTGTGTTGTTTTGGCCTGAACTTGTGCTCTTCCTGACTCTGCTCTCCTGTCAGTTCTGGGATTTACCCACATGTATCACTACTACACCCAGCACAATATACATTAAGGAGTCTCAGTTGATTCTGACATACCTTAGGGTTGAGCACCACCCTGTAAGCACCTGCCATCAGCCTGAATACTTTCTCATCACCTTTGGAACAGCTTTGGCATCCATGTTTTGACTGCCCTGCATGTGTACAGTCTCTTCCTAACATTAAAGCCAGTAGATTCTAAATGCTGTCCAGGTTTCTCTAAATCTTTCAATCCCCCTTCTTCCCTCTTTCCTCTCCAGCTGGACTGTGGAGTCCACCTAATTGTATTCTCTGAAGTGCTGTCAATTCCTAAACTTTTGACCACAACCAATGTCATACCATTTATCACATATATCAACGCCCTATTTGTCAATGATGTTGCTAGGTACCACTACAGAACATGACACAGCTGGACTGACTGGCTTAAGGAAAAATTTATTATAGCCACCTCTAGCTAGTAAAGTGGAAGTTCTTTGATTCTTCTTTAGTCGTCTTGCTTTCCCACTCACAGCAGCTGTTACACAGTTAAGAGATGTTCTCCATATCCCAAGTTCACCTTTAGCCTTCTCGTCCCTTTACCAAAGACAACTGTCACCAGGCATAAATATACAGACCTATCATTTACTTCTTTTTTCCTTCTAGGAAGAGGCATCTTAGTCTCTCCTGGTCCTTTCATTCATCCCACATTCAACAGTATGATCATCTTGATGAACTGTTCTTTGTATTCTCCCCAACCTGATGTCTCAACGGTGTGTTTAATGTGTTTCAATACAGGTGTCAACGTAAGTTACCCTTTCAGCCTTTGAAGTGCACAGCTGGGGGATATCAAGCACACTCCTGTTATTGAGCAGGCCCTCAGAACTTGCTCAGAGTCTGAAACTGAATCTCTGTATCTACTCAGCAATAGCTCTCTGCCCCCTTTCTCACTTGGAACCACTGCTCTACTTTACATTTCTGTGAACTGGGCCATTTTAAGAATCTCATAAGTAGAATTACTCAATATCAGTACATTTGCATACAGCTTATTCCACTTAGCATAGTGTTCAAGGCTCAGGCTGTTGCAGCATGTTTAAGAATTTCATTCCACTTTAGGACTACACAGAACCCCATGACATACTATGTGTATGGCTGCATGTGTGGATGTTCACCTGTGCGTAGGCATTGCAGAATCCAGAAGCAGGCATCCGATCCTCTGGAGCAAGACAGGCAGTAGTAACCTGTTCAGTGCAGGTGCTAGAACTTTAACTCCAGTCCTCTGAAAATGTAGCAAGTGCTCCTAACCAATAAGCTCTCTCTCCAGCCCTTGCAAAGTCTATTCTCAACTCCTTTTTCTGTAGAGAATCACAAAGACTCTCTAGAGGAATTCAAAAGCAAGGCTGTGAAGCAAGTATAAAAACCACATCTAAAGTTGTCTAAGTTTGTAGCTCCAGACTTTCCCACCATCCCCAGTTCTGTCTCACACATGTTTTCCTCTCCAAACATTGTACCATATCTATTCTCTACCTCCAGTCAGACTGACTTTCTACCTACAATTCCTTTTAAAAATGTTCACTTTTAGACAATCTAAAAATGATTGAGCCTTTGGCCAGAACTGCTATCTTTCAGCAACTCACTGAGACGACAGACAAAGGGGGTGGGGAGTGCACCGAATATTTATTCACAAGGCCTTTCTAAAAGATAGAACTATTCCTTTGTCCATATAAATGTGACTCTGTGTGAGAGGTGGCATTGCAGGGCATCAAGACTGTCCATAAAGGAAAGGCACAGTAACATCGCCTTGGTGACGCTAGAGGAGTCTATGCTGTTCTCCAGCATGTAGCTGCCGATGGTGCTGTAAGCTAGCAGCTTAAGGGTAGGATTCTTGCCAAGAGGATCAATACATGTATTGAGTACTCTAATTGCTGAGATGGCCTCCAGAAATAAGTGAATAAAAATGATGAGAAGCAAAGGCCCAAAGAGAAAGTCAGGAGGGGTATGCAACTGCACTAATATGCCATAGCCTGCTTGACCAACAGAGCACAGCCTGAGAGTCATTGGGAAGGAGCAGAGCTGATTGAGCCTGCTCCCTGTGGATTTCTGGATTCCTAGGAATAAAATCAAAATGACTTTGGACTAGAAACATGTTTTTTTTTTTTCTCAGAGAGTTCCAGGACAGCCAGGACTCTTACACAAAGAAAGAGTGTCTCAAAAAACCAAAAAAGATAAATGTTTTTATTAATTGAAAGTGAGTGTTATATCCACCCCTCACAGAAATACTGAGAGCAGTTTTTCAAAGACTGATTTATCATTTTATAGTTATTTTGAAAACTTCCCTACATTTAATCATATTACCATGGTGCCCTAAAGTGCACTTCTTGCTTCTCTTTCTCCACCATGCTGGTCATTTTCAACCTTCACATTCCAGCACCACCGTGTTTGCCTGTCCTTATCTGCTGATGGCAGAGTTGTCACTCACTCTACAGAATGGCCACATTCCTTCCAAAGAACATGTTTTCATTCTTCACTTCACAATTTCCTATTGGTGCACTTCCTGCCATTCCTCTTTTGGCTCAACTCTTGCTCAAGCTTAAGTCAATGTTGCCTTTGCAGAAGTTACCAGGCCCCTGCTCTCACCCATGTTAAGGGATACAGGTGTCACTGACCATCATTTCACGATCATTATCTGAACCTCAGTCAGCCTATTCTACTGTACAACACAGTTGTTGAAGTCAATTACTTCGTTATTTTGATTTATTTGATTTGAGACAAAACCTTATTGTATAGTCCAAATTGGCGTAGAACTCACTATGTATCCCAGGTTGGCCTCGAGCTCAAGGTACATCTCCTTCCTCAACCTTTTGAATGACAAGAGTACAGACACATGCCACATACCTAGCTGGCAGTCATTCATTTAGAGTATAATACAAACTTATATATAGATATTTTTTTTTTACTTCCTTAGCATGTCTTAGTCATTTTTTTCTCAATGAATCTTATTGTGATTCCAGTCAGCCAACTGTGCTTAGACCATTCCTCACCTCCAGAACAATAGGTATCTCTTGCTTCCTTCCCAAAACTGTCCTAATATCTCAGAAATACTCATCCACATTTCGATTTGTTTACAAGTGCAAATGTGAATTTAATATCCTATGGTTCCCCTTCCTACCTAAGTGGAAAGGAATCTTGTACAAATGCCTTCTTATTCAGTCAAGAATTAGTAGCCTGCAGCAGGCTTCATAGCCTAGATAACTTCAGTGTTCAGCCTTTGCCTCACTCTTTCTGTTGTCTGTTTCCAACCCTAAGATCCTTCTTAGGATAGACACCTACAGTATAGACCCTGCCCATACCATCTGAGGTTCTTTTCAGGATAGACATCTGTAGTGTATACCCTCCCCATCAAGGCCATGAGATCCTTCTCAAGATACATAATTGCAGTATAGAAGATCCTTCTGGATAGATCTACCTGGAGTATAGACCCTCCACAATGTCCATTCCTAAGAGTTTTCTCATGATAGATACCTGCAATGTAGACTTGCACATCTTTCTCCTAGAGAGATATCTGCAGTGTAGACCCTTGTGTCAAGTTCTGCTTTTAGGAGGCGTGTAAATAAAACAACAGTAATAACAACAACAACAAAACTAGCAAACAAACAAAAAACCTCACAATAACAATGCATGAGCCTGTTCAGGACCTTGCTGTTTATGAGCTCTGTCTCCTTGGACAAGTCATACTCAGTCCCTGAGTTTCTGTGTCTCTCACCCATGGTGCTGGAGGGTGACCAAGAAGAATGACGCTCAAACTCACAGCTAAAATAGCATTTGTCCCCTTTAAAGAGTCTTAGATTTAAGAATATTATTTTATCCATATTGCTTATTTTAAAAACTTTTAAAAAATCAGGTTCTACGCATTAATGACAACTGAGAAATTCAATGAATGGCTTTTAAATGTTTTTACTTTAATAATTGGTGTATCATCTAGCCAGAAAAAAAAAAAAAAAAGAAGTAAGAATCTAGTTAAAATCACCGAGGTTGAATACTTTAGGAATCCTTCAAGACATTGAGACAGTTGTAAGAACTTCTTTGGGACATAAGAAAGACTCTTGGGAGAAGCCCACATTTCTGCAGCACACTTAAGAACAACACAGCACAGTGAAAGGAGCGCCATGCGTCCCTCCCTTATTTCTTCCTCCCTCCTCCCTGTCTTGCGCTCCGTCCTTCTCTCTCTTTCTGTTCCCCTTCTCCCTTTATCCTTCTCCCAATGCCCCCTCCCTTCCAAAACATCACCTTGTTTTACTGCCAGATCCTGCACTAAGAGGACTCTGGGTCTTAGGGTATCCCACACTTCACTTGGTGGGGGAAGGGAGAAAAAGGCAATCAGAATTAGTATCAATTACTTCTCCAAATGGCTGTGACTGTTCATTTGTGGGCCTCTTTTCAAATGAGGAATCTTGGGTGTCTGACTGTAGGACAATAAATGAGGATAGCTTAGTGCTTTGTGATGAATTTTAATGAATCAACCTTGTGGATGCGATTCAGATCCAAGTTCTACCAACCGTGCAGCGCCAGACCATTTATTTAACATCACCAAGTCTTAAAAAGGAGCAACAACAAATGAAGAATTTTAAAAGTGAAAGAAAAGAAGAGATGAGAGATGAAAGATGATATCAAGGGAAAAGCAGAACAATTTTGACTTGAAGCAGGCAAACCTGGACTTGGATGATAAGACTCAAAGGAAATATCCTGGTTTGCAAACTGCATGTCATCACAAGACACCACCTAATGCTGCCATTTTTAGTTCAAAGGTTGAAAACATACCACAGAATGACACCAGGATCTCAGAGACCATTTATCTGGTCTGTCAAATGAGAGCAGTTCCTGCAGATTAGACAATCACTATCCAAACTGCATAAAACACAGGTGTTTTACACATAGGTGGATATTCTATTTGTAGTTGTCATATTTACAACTAAGAACATCCTTTCATCTCTGTTTACAGAATCTCTTCCTTGCGGAGATGTAAACAACACCTATCCCCTCTCCTAAGGCCCTGAGCCCAAACCAAAATACAATTCCATCATATTTCACCCTGGGCCATCAAGAGTCCATTGGACTTGGTTACCATGGATGATGGCTTTCAAGCAGAGGCATGGCTGAACTCAACACATCCACAATAATGTCTTCCAGCATGGATAATGGCATCCACTTAGCTGTACAAATGAACTCTCATTCTTCTGGTTTTCCACAGCCCATATATTTAGACCTATCTCCTCCTAGACCCTCAGGTCAGGGATTATTAGGAAAAAATTGTATACCAATAACTGAAAATTTTTTCTGGAATCTCAAGTTAGGGCCCAATGACCTTGAGCCCCCTCTTCCTTGAGGGAATGTTCTGAAGGACTTTGGCAAGCAGACACAGCTGATTTGATAAAGTTGCAGCCATGTTATTCAGGAGAGAGCCCCTTATAACAACCTCCAAGAACTCAAAAAAGAGCAGTATAATAGGGCTATTTTTCTCCTCAAAATGTGTTTCTGAAGTTCCTCTTCTTTTCTCCTTCAAATTAATTTAGGAATGCTTCTGGAGACAGGTGATTTATAAGAACTGAGCAAGCGAGAAGCTGATCCTTATTGGATGATAAGACTCAAGCCAGGTTTGCAAAATGCCTGTCATGACAAGATGCCACCTGGTGCAGCAGTTTTGAGTTCAAAGGTTGCAGATGCCTGGTGTTTTCAGTAATCATACTACAGGACACAGCATGTACCAGAGCATAAGTAAAAATGACCAGCAGCCCATTCAGCTAAAGCTCGGGCTCCTTTTCAAACAATGCCAGCTGCTTCAATGAAACTAAAAGGAGCTGCAAATTGTTCTCATTGTACCCTTCAACAGCATAAGGAGACCCTGTGGGAGCCAGCCACCAAGACCTCTTATAATCTATTCTTGAGAGTCACACAGCAGGTGTTATTAAATACATATTAAACATATAAATAAGGAATACTCCCCTTTAAACAGTAATAGTTGCTAGTTCTTTTTCTTGCGAAAAGATGTAGTGTAACTAAGAATAGCATTCATGTCTCCTAAAATACCTTGTATTATAGAGAGAATCACCATTACTATGCCTTCTCCATGGTAGACTTGTGCTAAGCAACTCACAAATACAACTTCTTCGATGTTAGTGGTTTCTTTACCCATTTTTCAAATAAAAGAAGTGAAATGTCAGGTTGGGTAAACAGAGAAGCCTAATTCCATACAGATAATGAATATTACACTTGGAAAAGGACTCTGATCTCTTCTGAACCAAGGCCACAGAGGTCACTTCCTCTTAGTTTCATCACAGACTAGAGACAAGACTGAAGAATGTTGCCTTAGGGATGTTGACAGTGAGAAGTGAGGAACAGAGATGTGGAGTTTGGAACGAGACCATTGAAGTCCTAGCGATTACACAGGTAACTTTGTAGATTTAATACTTCGTCTTAGTGTTTCTATGAAGTGGAAACCATAAACTTCTGCCTAAGCATGCCTGAGACAATCTCTGGCCTTTTATTTGCCAGGCACAAAGAAGGATTTTGTTGTTATGACATTCATTAGATTGTACATAACTTGATCATAAGCAGTCATGCAGAAGCTGTCCTGGGAGATTGAAAACCAGACAGTGAATTCATCCACCATCCACAGCATCTAAATATTTCTCTCTGACCTCACTTAATGATGACTAATGGGATTTCTGGTCTAATATGCATGTTGTGTGTGCACATAATATATGCATGTCCATCAGTCTGCAGGTCTTTATAAAATTCTTTGCTGTGCATCAGAGCTAAGCGGTGCCTTTGGAGTGCCTCCTCCAATAAAGTAAAAATGAGGCTAGTGAGAGACAATGCTTTCCTGTGGAGAGGGAGCTACTCCTCAGCCAACTTCCCTATAAATCAGCAGGGCATTCAATTACTGGGACCCAGAGGGAACAAGAGCATCACCACTGAACCGGACCTAAAAGTTAACATTTTATGTTTTCGCTTATGTCTTATTAATATTTCTTGATTTAACACTATTAGAATTAAAGTGATCATAAAAATGTAAGAATGATAGCTTATTTCTCTCTGCCCTCAGTTTGTGGGGGGTGTTAGCTCAGCAGGACAGCTCAGTCAGACAGCGCTCTCTGAAAAGCTGTCTGGGGCTGATACCCATCAGCTGGTTTGGTGTCCTTGAGGCAGGTACAGATTCTGGCTCTACTTCTCTGGAGTGGTCAGAGGAACCTGGGTCAGGAAAGTGCGATCACCTTGCAGACCTCCCAGCTTACTATAGACTCCACATATTGCAAACTGTGAGTAGCACAGGCTAATCTTTCTGCCTTTAAAAGTTTATAGTCAAGGCTGGGGACTGAGTCTGCAGCTCCATGTTGTGTACTCATACAAGCAGTTACAGCATGCTTGAAGCCTGGGTTCCAATCTGAAGCCGACAAATCAATAAAACCTAAGTCTGTAGCCATATAAAGAAAATAGTAAAGAAACAAGTAATATGCCCAAAGTGGGAAGTTAAATCCATCCTTAGCTGTGAGAGGAGTAGGCTTTGTGATTGATTTTGAGTACCTGTTTGACCTCACCAAACTTCATGATGCTAAACGCTAGAGTGAAGACGTGTTGCTCTCTGGGCTTTAAAACAGTAGCAGCCAATCTGAAGTTGAGATACACACTCAGAGCAAATGCTCTTGGAATATAGACTTGATATGCTCTGATGTGAACACTCCAGTGTAAAGACATAATATGAAATGGAAATTGGAACATGTAATGAGTATTTTATATGGATAACATGGAAATTACAATATTTTGTGAATATTAAGCAAATTACATTATCTTTTCACTTGTTTCTTTTAGCTGTTTCAAATATGACTGTCAGAAATTTTAAAAAGGTATGCATAGTCTGCATCTACAGTTTGTGTTGTGATTCTTTTGGGCAGGAAAGGGCTAGAATAATGGGGGCCAGGTTAGAAGGGTGAAATACAAAATGGTTAAGGAATGCCTGTCTGCTAAGGGAACATTATTATTAAAATTATTTTATGTTATTATTAAAATAATGCATGCTAAATAATTAGAAAGTGGTGTGACATTTAATAAAAGAATAAACTTCAGCCCTGAGGTTATTCAGCTTCAAAAGTCTGACCTGAGAATCGTAAATAAACATTTATGCCATGTGACTTTTAATTTAAAAACTGTTTTTTCTTCTGTCTGAGAAGGAATATCCAGGATTAACCCATCAAAAAGAATTACAGAAGAGCAGCTGGACCTAAATATACGCTTTGGCTCTGACAAATATTTTGACCTTGTAACACTGAGTAATTATATCATCCTGGACCTCATTTCCTGAGGTCCAAAATTTGGAAGAAAGATTCAGTAGGAAAATATCCTGTACCTTCTATGCAGAGCTATAAGGTTTTTATGGAAGGTTTTAAAAAGCCTAAAAAAATAACAATGGGATACTCAAGTGGTATGTGCCTGTTAATGTCATCACTGAAATGTATAGGTAAGATGCCCAAAGCAAATCCAGCATAACCTCTTACAACTTCCTAATGCACTAGGTGAGCTGAATGGAGTTCTCTCAGGGTAGCTGTCTGGAACAACTATTGTGGCTTTTTTCTCTATGTTTGAATGGGGACGCAGCCTCTGACCCTTTGGTGTGCTCCTAGAAGCTGGTCTGGAGAGCCTGTGGCCACAGGCCCCATTGCCCTCTAGCTCCTAGGGTTAGTTGTACATCATTGCAGGGCAATAAACAATCTGAAGAAAGAATGAGCAATTTTGTTTCTTTGTATTTTTTGTGGATTTTGTGTTGTTGTTGATTTTTTTTTTTTTCTCAACACAGGGTTTCTCTGTGTAGCCCTGGCTTTCCTTGAACTTGCTCTGTAGACTAGGCTGGCCTTGAACTCAAGAGATCTGCCTGCCTCTGCCTCCCTAGTGCTGGGATTAAAGGCTTTTTCCACCCTACTTCCAGGCTAATTTTGAAGTTTTATCCCATGATGGGTTAGAATAAATTGGTTGTGACCCTCTAGCAAGCCTCCAAGAAGACTATTAGCCACACAGCTCTAAAATGACCTTTCTCCTCACACAGCCTGCCATGTTTCCTTAAATCATCACCAAATTTGTAAATTAATTTCTTAAATTCCCCATAGTTCTACAGTTTTTGTGTGTGTGCCACCTGTTTCTTGAATAGCCCCACAACACAGAATCAACAGCAACATGTGTAGAATATACTATTTAAATGAGAAAGTAACAACTGCACCCCATAAAGGTAGCTTATATAACTTTCTGTAAAACTTGGGAGAAAACACACCTCAGAAACAGTTCCTCCTCTGTAAGGACATCTGGATCAATAGTCCTTCTTTCCCTTTGACGTCCATCAGGCTGTCCAGGATGCTACAAAGTTAACTGAAGTTGTTGTTTGTGGCACCTCCTTAGCCTGAATTTGGACTTTTTTAAGGACCGTCATGTTCAGAGCAATTAAACACTTCTTGCATGTGGTCAACTTTCATCACCCCCTTTCCCAAAAAGTACACCTGAGTAGCACTAAGGTGCTTTTCTCCCACTCTCCATCAATCTGGAGTCTGTCTCACATAAGGAAATACTCCTACCTGCTTAGGTCCTGTACCAGAAACATTGAAAAGAAACCTGTTTTTCTTTTCTATGATCTGATGCCATTTAAATTATACAAGACTGTGATTTCCTTACTTTTGAGATGATGTTAGGTAATTGCTGCTTTGTTGCTTGTGGTTGTCTTAGTTAACAACCCACCTTGGCTCTTCATGTTTCCTCCTAAAATCCTCTTGCATTCCTGGGCTGTAGACTGATGTGTAGCTGGAACCCAGAGCACATTGCACCAAGTCAGCACTGTCTTTACTGGGTCCCCTGCCTTACTCTGTAATGATACTCTTCACCATCTTTTTATTCATTTTTATTTCATACTCCGCCAGCATCTGACATCATCTACTCCCTTAATTCATTGTTTTTCATTTCACTGTATGCAAGTTCAAGCATCCTCAATACAATGAATGCTACCTGCCACATAGTAGGACATTTATGAACTCTTACATGAAATAATGAATCTTACATTTTAAGAGAATGCTAGAAAAAATAGCGCATAACAGAATCTGACTTCTTTTGGGTTCCTTGCTGTATTGGAGGAGCAGAGAGAGCCTTTACTATGTATAACTGCCCCGGAAGAATTTCTGCTTCAACCAACTACAATCGTCTTTCATAAATGTAAGTGTGGTGTTACCAGATTCTTTCATATCTGAAGAAAAACAAATGTGTATTTTTTCCTACACCCATATTCTCCATTTACAAAATGAAATTTTTGGAATAGAGAGAAAATGATGCTACAATATTATGTGATCAAAATGAACTCTCTACAAGCATAAGGTAGTTAGGAGGTTATCAGGTTGAGACCCCTGCCCTTACCCTTGACCTATACAAAGAATCCATGAAATAAAGTCCACAGTAAATGTCATCACCAACTGAGGTCCTTTAAAGAAGTCAAAAGTAGATTCTTGTTTACATCTAGAAGCTATAGCAAATGTTCCTATACTTATTCTAAAAATGTTTTTAAAGAGACATTAAACACTATTAATTAATTGGAAACTTGACTGTAAGTGAATTCTACTGGGCTTAAGGTTCAGTAAGCCCCATGATTCCACGAACTTCAGTGTGTGGGGGAAATGGTTCCTCTCAAGAGACCTCAGAGGACACAAAACACACTGGTCAAAAGAGCTTCCTACAAACTCACTTGATGATGACTTCACTGGAGAGTCAAAAGAGTAAGAGACTGGCTTGAGGCCATGTGACATCAGAGCTTGGGTGTTTTGTGATGCATTGCCCATATTTCCAATCTCAAACCTCCTTGTCCACCATGCTTGTCTTGGGAACAGAGGCTTCTGAGCTGGAGAGGAAACTTGCTACTCCACTCCTAGGCTCAGATTTAGGGTTAGCCTTGTTTTCTGACCCTGTGGGGCCCAGTTGCTCAGATCCTATCATTTCCACACCCTGACATAATAGCCAAACCTCAGCCTGGGACATGAGCCCAGATGAGCTCAGTCACCGGGGAAATGCGGGATCAATGATGGCTGAGGTGTGGACAAGGAGTGGAAATTTCCATTCTTGTACCCCTTGCAACATCTGATCCATGGCTGGATTCCTCAGCTCACACCTACACATTGACCTGACCTTTGAAAAGCTACTCATTTTTTTTTATATTATGTTTCAAAGACTTTTTGAGAATTTCAAACATGTATAAAATGTATTTTGTTCACATTTTACAAGACTAATACTAACAGAAAATAATCCCTTATTCCTGCCCCCCCCACAAAAAAACAGAACAGATTTCAACAAGGTCATGTAACTTTACATGGTTAAACACCACCCTTCAATGCTTTTACTTGATCCTGGTATGCAATCATCTGGCTTCTTCCCTAACATTAGAAGTGATCATGGATCACACGAGTTTATTATAGTTTCTAATCTTTTAGCTGTTCAAAATTAAGTAACAAATAAGACCAGTATCAGAAAGCCTTGCTATTCCTCTACCAAGTACCATGAAGATCACTATCAAAGTAACAGAGTGGTGCTCCTAACTTCTCTGGTAGGTGCAAGCAGACAGACGGACAGATGGACCAAGAGAAGGAAAAACAGACTCCAATCTCAGAAACCAAATTGAGCTGAAGAAAGTGAAGCTTTTTTTCATGCCTGTGCTAGCAGCTGCCTGTTTCCATGGTTCTTCTCCGTGTGGACTGGTCCAGAGACAGTTTGAAAAGCTTGAGGAAGCTGCAGTTCAGAGGCTCTCTGTATCTTACCTGTAACAAAACTCAGATGTGCTTCCACTTGGAGTAGGCATTAGTGCAGAGTGTATTCATTATTATTTAAAGAAAACTTGAGCAACCTGATGATGTGACCCACATTGCCGGGGAGAAAGATGATTAGTTAAATAGTTAGTATTCTCTTTAATGACTACTATTTGGATTGGCTTCATTATGTAACTTACAAATCACTTCATCTTTATTAAAGGCACTTAAAATATGCAATGTGAAATGAAACTCCGAATGCTTGATTTACTGTGAATTGTGCACAGGTGTGGGGCTGTTTACAGTGCTTTTGGCACAGTGCAAAGGCGAGCTTTCATTTCTATTTCATGGTGCCATAAATACCATTTAACTCTGAAATGTAAAGATCATTACAGGAAGGCTTAACATATGAAGCAACTGTCGATACAAATCAAATTTTAAGCTCAACCACCACAATACATCCGTAAGCTACATTGCAAGTACTTCTTGGTTAGAACCTTAAAGAGAAGAAAGTAGATATCTACAATCAGAAGATATATGATCAACTTAATGCTCCAAAGAGGGGGAAATGCAGATTAAGGAATGGATGCTAATCTCAGCACAAAAGGAACCTGCAAACACCCAAACCCCACTCCCACCTCAACCCAGGTTGACACTATTTGGTAAGGAAAAGGTCCAGTGGGATACAATTTCAAATGTCTCTTGTGAAGGTGAGATAATTTGAGAATACATTGGTCTCTTTAACTACATTTGGGTTAATGTTTGTAGTTAGTAAAATTAAGTTTCTTAATCTGCTTTAAGAGACCAGAAAATGTATTTAAAAATTCATAAAATAAAACACACAGCCTAGGGTTGGGGATTTAGCTCAGTGATAGAGCACTTGCCTAGCAAGCACATGGCCCTGGGTTCAGTCCTCAGCTCAAAAAAAAAAAAAAAAAGAAAAAGAAAAAAAAAAAAGAAAAAGAAAACCACACAGCCTATAAAAAAAGACAGATGTTAAAAGTCAGTGAGTGAGTAAGCAGGATCAGTTGGCAGCCTGGAGTCATCTGTGATGACATGGAAATTGCTCTGAGCTGGCACCAGACAGCTAGGCTTTACTGGCACTATGGACATCTAAGACTTTGGAAGAGAACAAACCCCTATGTGACTCAGTTTCCCCATCTATCAGTGGAATAGTTTTGAAGCATACCTGGATATTCTCTTGGCCTAAAGCTCCATGATAGGTAAATTTTAACAAAAGACCAAAGCTATTGAGTGTTGCTAGGTAACTGTTAAACACTTACTATATTGCAAGCATTGAGCTAAGATTTGGCAGTGATCCAGTGAGAAGACTCAGGAGGTGAAGTTGCTTAATTCCAAGTCTGGTAACCTGAGTTCGATCCCTGAGACCAGCTGTTTGGAAGCAGAAAACAGACATTGCAAAGTTGTCCTTTTTCCTCCACATGAACACATTAGTGCATGCACGTGTGTACGCGTGTGTGCGCGCACGCGCGCGCGAGCACACACACACACACTAAAATTTTAAATAAAGGTATTAACATCAATGTGCTATGCACACACATGCATAAACAAGTGGCGGTCAGAGGACAACTTCCAGGAGTCTTTTCTACTTCCATCAAATGTGTCAGGGCATCAAACTCAAATAATCAGGGTTGGTGGCAATTGTCTTTACCTACTTCTCAGCAAGGAAGAAGTGAATGGTGTCTTGCTGGAAAGCCAAGGACAGTTATGTCCATCGTCCATCACAATGACCCCAGACTGAGGGTAAGGGTTCATTCTCAAAAGATAGTATTTTGTATCATTCATCTATTGACCTCTAGAAAAGATTAAAACTATACATAAATTAGGTGAGTATTTGTAGGAGGTGGGACTGAAATATAATAGGTTATGATAAGGGTGAAGTATTCATCAGAGTTCTCTAGAGTAATAGAAGTTAAAGAATGACTCTCTCACTCTCTCTCTCTCTTTATATATATATATATAAAGGGGATATATTAGAGTGATTTCCAGGCTATGATCCAGCTAACTCAATAATAGCAGGCAATGAACAGAAAGTTCAAGAATCCAGTAGTTGCTCAGTCCATGAGACTGGATGTCTCAGCTTGTTTTCGGTATACACTGGAATCCCAAGAAGTAGGCTCTAATGCCAGTGAAGAACGGATTTGCTAACAAGGTGAAGCAATCAGGCAAAGAGCTTTCTTCTTCCATGTCCTTTTACAGGCTTTCAGTATAAGAGGTGACCCAGGTTTGAAGTGGGTTTTTGCACTTCAAAAGATCTAAATCAAAGGCATTTCTTCCTACCTTGAAGATCCAGATTAGAAATGGATCTTCCTACTTCAGATTAAGCCAAAATCCCTCACAGATGTTCCCTCAATTTTCAGGTTTAAGTTAATTCCAAATGCAGTCAATTTGACAACCAAGAATAGCCATTGCAGATGGCAAGGGGAATTTAAGGAGAAAACAAAGCATTCTAAAATCCAACTGAGGCAGTGGTTATACAAATGTATATATGCCAACATTTTTATAACTAAACACCATAAATAGTAAATTATTCCTTTATAAAGACAAATAGATAAATTATATGCCTATTGGGCCTTTTAGACACTATGATCTAGTAAGACAAAGCAGTATAGAATGACTGTGGGAAAGCTCAGCTGTATGGCTTTTTTTTTTTTTAAAGTTAATTGCTCCTTGCCAGAGTCAGTAAGGTTTCTATTTTCACTATGTGGGTCTCAAGGAGTAAACTCCAGTTGTTGGCTTGGTAGCAAATGCCTTTTATCCACTGCAACATCCCACTGGCCTCTTTTCTTAATTTTTATGAGGTGCTTGGAACTTGTGCTATCTATAAGGCTCCATTAACCTGAGAGCCATTTTCATCCCAGCACACTTTAGTGAGCAGCACCCACCCACACTGCATCAGAAATCCATGTTTTATAATCCTCACATTATCTAGGTTTTGACACTCAGTCATTTTTACCTACATTCAGGCATGCTGAAATAGGTATTAAATTATAAATACAGTACAGGAACAATATATATTAATTCTACCAACACCCAGTATTGGGAGTGGTATTCAAGGTCACTGAACCATGAATGTTTGGATATGTCCAGTCCAGTTTTCCATCAGGAAATTATTGAGCCTCTCACTGGATACAGGTAGGGTGGAGGAGCTCATCATCTCTTGAGCTTATCTGATTGATTATTCAGACCTAAACAACCTCTTCCTGACATCCAGTGTCCACCAAATAACCAGAACAAATAAATCATCTTGCTAGTGAAAACCTTTTAAAGTTTCCTGGTCATCTCTTTTACTGTAGACATAGGACAGTTGTCTTTAAGCAACTCAGACCTTTGGGATTGATGTTCTTCTGCCTTCTTGTATATCTCTAAAACACACACACACACACATACACACACACACACACACACACACACACACACACACACACACACTGCCAGATGATTTTATAATTCCTCATCTGATACTGATGCTTGTCAAGACTGGAGACATTATTGGGATACTTAAAAAGAATTTGACTGTCACTCCTGCAAAGCTTTTCCCAACAACAATAATCACAAGACAATTTTGAACGTCCACACCCACGCCTCATCAACATATACCTGCTGTGTTATATGAAAAAAAAATGGACAGAGATTTTTTAAAAGGCGCCAATTTCCTTATAAAATTCAAAATGCATGTAAGAAATGTGAGTATTTGTATTTAGATATACTGATATAGGTGCTAAAGATGCTAAAAGGAGAGAAAACAAAACAACCAACGAACAAGAAGAGCAGCCACATACAAAGCACAAAGCACTTCTTCCCAGAACTGTGAGAAAGAAAGCTAAGACCCAGGTAGGCAGAAGGCAGCAGTGGCCCTAGGGTTCTATGTGGGCACACTACTGCTATATGTCCTGTTTTATTGAGCAGTCAGTCCTCTGAAATGAATAGAATTGCTGACCGAATAGCTTTTTCCCTGAAATATGAATGTCGTCTTGCTAATTATAGCATCCAGAAATTCTCTCTAGTATTAGCTCAGTTTTCACTGAGTGGGTCCTTGAAGCCTTTTCAAAAGGCAAAACCAGCACTCCTGTCTCTTTGGTAACAGGAACCATAACAGTCTTTTTTTCTTTCAACTTTGAAGGCTCCTCAGCTTGTTGGCTACGGACAATTTATCAACTTTACATCACTGTCACTATAGCCTCTCTACCCTAAAATAGCTTTTCCTCTTTAAAAAAAAAACATGGTTTTCTTCAATATTTTTTCTCCTTCCTTTGGGCATGTCTATTTCCATGCATCATTGCAGGTGTGTGATGCCCATATTAAAAGTCAGGTGGCCTCTATTCCTCAGTCTCCAGTTCACTTTCTCATCCACCTGCCCTCCCATATAACCAGAGGGCCCTTTGAGCTCAAGGTCTCTTCTCTTCTCACTCCCTTCTGTAGAGTGTCACACCAGGCTCCTGTTTAAACAATGTTTCTACAACTGGAAGCATACTTACATTTTCCTGGCTTAAGTCAACATAAAATGATGTTATTTAAAATAATAGATAACACAGTCTTAAAATAGTTTTTACTCCTTCGCATGTCCTTGCTAAATAATAACTTTTATCAAGAAGTGTCACTACTTATACATACTGGTATCAAAGTGAAAATCTCATGCAGGAATGAGTGAAAATAGTTTACAAGGAGATAGTTCTAGTTCACAAATACACAAACACTTGAAAATATGAGTTTTACTATGTCGGAGTATATAAAACCTGTCAGGGTCTTTATCCAGTCTGAAAAAATATAATTTCGCTATTCAATCAACAGTAATTTAGTTCCTGAATCTTTCATATCATTTTAGCATCTACTGACAGAGAGTTAATTCATTCTTTAGTACTTTTCTGAAATATTGCAATGGATTTCGAATGGATTTGGATTTTAGTCCTAGTCCAACATACACACAAACACAAAAAACACACAACTATATGTGCGCGTGCGCGCGCACACGTGTGTGTGTGTGTGTGTGTGTGTGTGTGTGTGTGTGTGTGGTGTGTGTGTGTGTGTGTACACTAACTGTTTCCTAATCGCTAAGGGTATCACATTTTGTGAAATATTAGAATACTATATTGTCTTTTGTGTATCATGCTACCTTCTTGGCTGTCCTGGGGCAACTAGAAAAGATATCATCAAAGGAACCAATACTTTTAAATTGAGACTGTTTCTCTGTTACTGTCCTGGAACACCATGGGCATTTCTCTTTTGGATCTAATATACTTGATGTCTAGGAGTGGGGTGAGTTTTAGCCTTATCTCTCTGGATTTCTCAGATTCTTAGGTATGTTACTTAAGTTCACCACTTCATTCAAACACTATGGACTCACCTAACCTTTCTTTTCACTTCCCATCCTTTAGTTTTCTACTTAGAGAAAATTTGTATGTTGAACAAGAAACAATTCAGCTAGATATGTTATTCACCTCCATCTCTCCACTAAAGTGTAGGTAACATCAACGAGGGGACAGGGTTTCTTCATTGCTCTTTCTCGGTATCTAGGACAGTTCTGAACAAAGGGAGAAGCTGTGAATAATGAGCAATGCTTCCCCATGTATCCATTGATTGAGAAAATACACTGTGAGTGTTTTAATGAATGCTGTTATGCCTTTTGGTGGATTCTCTTTTATAAATTTTTAAACCATTTAGTGCATTCAAAAATAGTATAAAAAGATATCTACAGGGATATTCTGAGCCTGCCTATAGTTTCAAACTTGTAGGAAGTTTGTGGAGCCCACCTAAGATTTTCTTTTTGTTTTAAATACTATTTTTATTAATTCTATAAAAATTTCATACCATGTCTTTTGATCATATTTAACCTCCCAACTCCTCCAGAACCCATCACTACCTCCTCATCCACCCAATTTTGTGTTTTATTTCTGTATTACTAAGCCCATGTGTCTAATCTGTATTGCCCAAATACTCCTAGGTATGGGGCTTGCATTGGAGAGTAGTCTATCAGGGCTCGCTCATCACAGTCATCACACCAGGAGCTCCTCAGCTAAGGATGGATTTCATTTCTACCTCCTGCCCTGTATGCTGTTACTTTGTCTGGCTTCAGCTTATACAGGTCTTGTGCATTTTGCCACAATGGCCGTGAGTTCATATGTGCTGTGCCCTGCAGGGTCTAGCAAGCACTGTGTCTGTACAGTTACCCACCACTTCTGGCTCTTGCACTCTTTCTCCCCTCTTCTTTGAAGGTCCCTGAGCTTTGGGGGGAAGCATGTGACATAGATATCCCAGTTAGGATTTTCAAATCTCCTATGATAACTTCCTAGTTTCCCAGCACTCTTTGATCCTGAAATTGGAATCAGAGCTCAATTCCCAAGATCATCTTTCCCAAACACAAAATACAACCTGTCCCCTCCATATCCTTACTTTGGTTAAAACTATTTGAACTTATTTTTATTTGTGTTTATGAATGTGTGTACGTGCATATGTGAGTCCAATGTCTGAAGATACATGGAGAACATGCCAGCTCTCTTGGAGGTGGAGTTACAGTCTCCTAACATGGTTTCTGGGAACCAAATCCATGTGTTCTGCAAGAACTATAAATGCTGTTAATATCTGAACCATCTCTCTAGCCTCATTTACTTATTTTATTTTACAGTTAAAGGCTTTTATGATTAACCATGCCTACCATATTACTTTCCCTAGTTTCATCCGCATAAGAATCACCTGGGGTAGCCTTTGAAGACAATATTACTGGGTCCCCTCCCACATTTTTAACGTCACTAGGTCCAGGGGACCAGAGAATGTGCATTTTGACCATGCATCTGGTGATGCAGTGACAGCTGGTGCTGGAATGGTACTCTGCAAGCACTTGCTACAAAGTGACAATGCTGGTTTTCATGTCTCCCACAAATGAAGCTGTAGGGCTGTGGCAGGAATCTTAGATGGTCTTACTAATAAAAACAAACCTGAGGCCAGGTATTGGGGTGAATTCTGGAAGATCAGAGAAGCAGAATAAGCCACAGCCACCTCACCTTGCCAATACCTCAGCTGATCCTGTTTCCTCAGACTGGAAGCCTCTGAGTCCTCATCCAGAATAGATCTCAGCTGAACTGCTGCTCAAAAGCCTAAAAACTTAACCAGGTCAAAAGCTTCTAGTTTCTGGTCTTCAAGCCTTATATATCTTTCTGCTTTCTGCCATCACTCCCTGGGATTAAAGGTTAACTTCTAGGGATTAAAGGCTTGAGTCACCATGCCTGGCTGTTTCCAATGTGGCCTTGAACTCACAGAGATCCAGGCAGATCTCTCTACCTCTGGAATGCTAGGATTAAAGGTGTATGTGCCACCATTTTCTAGCCTCTATATCTAGTGGCTGTTCTGTCCTCTAACCCCAGATAAGTTTATTAGGGTGAACAATATTTTGGAGAACACAATACCACAGGGCATATTTCAGAGACCAGAAGGTGAAGGGCCTGAGTCAAGCCCAAGGAAAGCATTTCAACTTTCTTCTAGGTTTGGTCCTGATTAACTTTTCCAGAATCACTAAGACAAGGCCATTTTGCAATTAAATTTCCTAGAGTGGATATAAGGAAGCCTTGCTTGTCTCCAATAAAACTTTGCAGGGACATTTCAGATAGTCAAGTCAGAGAACTAATTCCCGGGAGCCACTGTTGTATATATCAGTCAGCTATAGCCACAAGCTAGCCAGGCAGGATGAGGACAAAAGCCAATATTTGTCCAAGAGCTTACAAAGTGTGTGGGTATTTGCTAAGAACTTTACATGTATTATGTTTTTCAATCCTCTCCAAACTCTATAAGGTAATTATCATTATTATTTCCATTTGGTAGATAAGGAAAAGGAACCAGATCAAGATTAAATACTAAAGTCATAATTAAATAGCTTATTGGTCACAAAACCTGGAGTTGAGCCCAGGCATTCTAATTCCAGAGGCTAAAATAACCACCATGCTATATACTACTTTCCCATAAAAATGCAATGGAGAGTGAGTAAGAATGAAACAAATACTTTCTTCTCCATATCATTTGGTGTCTTAACTTGTGGTTCCTAGGCCATCAGCAACATTGCCTGGGGACTTATCAGAAATGCAGATCCTCATATCCTGCCTCAGACCTGCTGACTCAGAAACTCTGGGGTGGGGTCAGCTGTCTGCTTAACAGGTTCTCTGGGTGCTTTCCCAGAACACACTCCAGACAAAGAACGGTGACATGCAAACATTGCCAAGGTCTCTCACTTCTGGTATAGCTGTGGATTTTTACTGGAATGCTAACAGTATGCCTGCTCTACAAATTCCATGGCATTGAATTTGAAGACCTATTTTAAGGTGGTGATGGGGTTTGGAAGAGAAAAAGAAACTTTCTTCACGACGATAAAAAATTTCTCTGATGGTCACCATGCAATTATTTGAGAATTGATGAAGCATGAATAGAAGCTGCTCATGTACTCAATAGCAAGCTTTAGGTGTGTGATGGATAGTTTTATGTCCACTTGATACAAGCTAAAGCCATCTGAGTGGAGAAACATCAACTGAGCAAATGCTGTAGCAAACCTAGAGGCATTTTTTCAATTAGTGATCAATAGGGGAGGGTCCAGCCCATTGTGGATGGTTCCATCCCTGGGCTGTTGGTCCTGGGTTCTCTAAGAAAACAGGCTGAGCAAGCCATGAGTAGCAATCCAGTAAGCAGCACCCTCCATGGCCTCTGCATCAGCTCCTGCCTCCAGGTTCCTACTCTGAGTTCCTGTCATGACTTTCTTTGATGATGAACTGTAATATGAATGTGTATGCCAAATTAACCCCTTCCTCCCCAAGTTGCTTTTCTTGTTGTTTCATCGTAGCAATAGTAACACTAACTAAGATAAGGTGGAACTTCCTCCTCATCAGGGAGCATATTCTTTGCTATCAAAAGAAAACTGTATTTGGATTTTTAAATAATAGGAACAGTTTATATATAGACATCTCTCTGTGTTCTATGCTCATAGAAACAGGCATTACCACTCCAATGACCCAGCTCCTCATCCTCAAAGCTAGAATGGTCACTTCTAAGTCCCCAACAAGTTGTCAGTCAGTAACACTCTGCCAGTTCCAAGAGCAGGATCCATCTGACCACCCTCTGGCAGAGAGCAAAAGCAGGGTGAGTGAGAACTGAAAACTTCAGACATTTCATTTGACGAGATGAAAGGCCACTTACCATTCTTTGGTCAGGCTCTTTTCCTCCAAGGTCTGAGACATCCTTTCCATGGTTATAAAAATAAACAGTCCAGAGAAAGGCAGTTGGCAGACCCTAAAACAGACCTCATAAAAACCAGGAAATGTCCATTTACAAGTATAAAGAAATCTTTTTTTTTATGTTTTGGATTTCTTTGTAATCAAAATGAAAATAAAATCCAACTGGGAAGGTTACTTACTTTGAAATATTTTTGATCCTTAAGTCCCTCAAAAATCATAGTAATATTAATTCAGACCATATTGAGGTATTCTAGTGAAATGTTGAACTCTATGAAAAACATGTATGTATAAAGGTACCATCCCTATTAGCTGTATTTTTAAAAGGTCTACCCTGAATTTTGAGCTAAGCATGACATTTTCTGTCTGAGCTATAACAATGTCCTATATTAGTGCAGACAAATACAAGGTCACCAGGAGTAGTGTCCCATCTGTAAAGAGGACACAGCACGAGAGGCCAAAAGTCAAACAAAGCCTTTTTTCCCTTCCCAAAGTTTGCATAACCCTAAAACTAGCTCCAAGTCAAAGCCTTCTTGGCCACCATGGTATATGAAGAGTAGATATCTAATTGGACATGCATGTGTGTCCATTCCTTACTCTGCCTCGCTCCTTCTGAAGGCCACCATATTCAAGTGTCCAGTCTATGCTCTGCTCTTTGGGGCTTATATTTTCTTCTCTGTCTTTTTGTGACAACAAATGTTATGCTACTCACAGGCAGGCCCAGGCCTGCTTCTCAGGATTTTATCACCTCCTCCAGAGGAAACAAAAAGTCTGTTTTGCTCCAGGGTTAGTAGTGGAAGAAGACCGATGTCATGTGGTCTCTGAGCATTTCTGGTGCATTTGCTCATAACCATCCTTCCTTCCTCAGGCTCACTGAGGTTCTCTAAGAGAATAGCATCCACAAACTCTTTCTCTAATCTGCCCCATGTGAACTACCAGCCTCTTCCAAACCTCTGCAGAAGGGACAATGGATCCATTCTTTCATGGTATGAACCAATCCTGAATCCTACCGGCACTCGACAGGTCCTGAAGCCTGTAGGGGATCTTTAATGCCTCCAAGCCCAGAGTTTCTTTCTTCATCCACCAAATCATCAATCTACCTTCTCAGCCATTCTACACCCTGGCTGAGCAGACCATAACTTTGATTTTGAGTCTGGGATCTGATTTGTCCTCCACTTGTTTCTACAGCCAATACAGCCATAAATTTCTCTGGTCTTGCCTCACCCAAAGTCGGGACTAATCTCTCCCACCCATGTCCCGCAGCTGCTTGGTCCCAAGTAAACACACAGAGGCTTATATTATTTACAAACTGTATGGCTTATAGGTCAGGCTTATTGTTAGCTAGCTCTTATAACTTAACCCATTTATATTAATCTGTATGTTGCCACATTGCTGTGGTATTACCAGTCTGCTGGCATCTTGTTGCACCTTGGATGGCAGGCTGGTGTCTCTGCTTCTGGCTTTCTTCTTTCCTGTCTCTCTCCTTAGATTTACTACCTGCCTCTAAGCTGCCTTGCCATAGGCCAAAGCAGCTTATTTATTAATCAGTTGGAACAACATATATTCACATCATATAGAAAGACTTCCCCCAGCAAGCCAGATTTACCTTTGAGTCCTACTTACCCGTTCATCCCCTATCTATAGCTTTCTTTTGGCCATGACCTCACCATCAAGACCTATTCAAGTAAAGACCTCAGATGGCTCCCCAAGATTACATGAGGTGGAAGGAAGACAAGACAAGATATCCACCAACCCAAGTGGCAGCATTTTCCTTTCCAAAGCCAGGTTACAAACAGCAACAAAAATGTTTTTCTAGAATATACAGACTCAAGGCCTGTGAACCTCCATTATCAGACATTTTCACTAAAAAGCAAAACAAACAAACAAAAGCAAAAGCCCTCCCTCAAGCTGGGTAGACAGCTCAGCAGCTATAGAGCTACACAAGCATGATAATGAAATCCCAGAACCTCTGTAAATGCTGGGTGAGTGGGTGTCCTTTCTGTAATTCTATCCTCATGGGGCAGAGACAAGGAATTCCCAGAAGATGGCTATGGAGATTGGTGAGTCCCCAAAATGAATAAAGTTGGAGAGTGATCAAGGAATATTTCCAACAGCCATGTTTAGTTTCCATATATACCCTCTACATACATGAGCCCACATATATGTGAATATGTATACATACATGCACATATACAACATACACATGAGAAGAAGAAACAGGAAAATGACTAAAATAAATACATAGATTTGATTAAAATAAGTTTACTGATATTTTTAAACAAAAATTCAAATAACTTAATATAATATAGCAAATCTACAACTTTCTAAAGATCCAGCTGTATAAGTTAGCTTTAACTGTCCACGTGACACAGCCTACATCATCTGACAAGGGAATCTCAATAGAGGGATTTACCAGGTAAGACTGGGCTTCATGCCTTGACTTAAACATTATTGTCATGTGGCCAGCTGCATCAGGCTGACTCAGTGCTTCGGGGCTCTGCTGATCTCTCTAGAATCTGACTTCCTAGTCATAGCATTTATTACAGTCATGTATGCTACCTATGTTAGCTGGCAGTTATCCATGTTGTTTAATATCTGATTCTTCACAAGGAAGCACAAATGTTCTGAGGGATTTTTGCTCCCTGACCCTCCTCTGCTGTCTGACACCATGCCTGGAACGTGGGAGAACTAGGATGGATGAGAAGAAATCTTAATGTCTAGATGTCACTGCTGTCCACGCTCTGAAGGGATGCTCTGTAATACCTCTATTAATAGAAATACCAGCTCATCCCATGCTGAGCCATTATATTTGACAGTGACTAAGGAAGGATGAATAGAGAGGTCTCATACCATCCTGGTATCTCACTGATGCCAAACATCAAAGATACATCTGTTCAAGTATTGCCTCGTACTTTGACTTACAAAGACCTACAAGCAAACACTTTACAAACATACAAAACATAGAAATGTATTGCTTGAGAAGCTGCATTTCTCCCAACATCAGTTTGTTATGCACTTCTTGGAATAACTTGATTCAAGCTTCTTTGAGAAGAATCAACTTATTTCATGACCTATAGTGAATATGGATTGTCTTCCCATTCCACTGTCTTTGAAGATAAAAACTGTTATTTCCACAGTAGAAGGCAGTGTGACTCAAGAACTTTGGCAATCTTGTCACTACAGAGGATTCCAATGGGATGGCAGCTTCTCTTTCCCCAAAGGGTTTTTTAAGATACGACATGGGACTCAACCAATACCTCACTAGGCAGTGTTTCTGTAATCTGTCAGAATCCATCCCAAACTAGGCTGATCATTAACTGAGCAGAAAATCTAGCTCAAGAAGAGAAGAAGGAAATTTGTAAGAGTAGAAGCCCAGGATATGAAGGCCCTCTCCAGATCATCTTAAACTACACCTTCAGGAGGACTTGGTTCCAAGACATGAATAGGAACCAAGATCTGCATGATAATTTGTCTGCCCAATTTGAAGGAAAGTGCTTATTTTTCATTAAGCTTCTTCAAAGGGACTAAGATGCACAAGTAGCCTGTCTCAGATTTCCAGGAATATAGGGGATTCATTTTTTCCTTTCTAAATTCTTACCCTCTACTCTCTTGCTGACAAAATCACTATGTGCCACGAGACAAAATGCTGTCATGTAAACCATTTGTATTATGTTCAGAACACACATGATCTTACTGGAGAATAACCCTATGGAGAAACTTAGATACTGAAGAACCAGCCTGTCTCCATCTTATGTTCAAATCTTATAGTAAAGACAAACTAGGTTCATTCCTGTTTATGATTAAAACTCTATTGCTCAAGGATTGGGTTATGCCCCACCTGTCACATTAAATACAAATGGTTATATACTGCTTGTTCTAGGAATGACAATCATGTCTTTGTTTCAAAAAGTTGTTTATAACCATCTTGCAACCCTACCTTTGTTTCAAAAGGATGGCATGCCCACTTTGCCACCATGTCTTTGTTTCAGGAGGTCATAATGACTAACTTGTTATGATGTTCTGCTCCTGTAACTCCTCCTATTTTGCCTACCAAATCCCATGTTTGGAAACCTCCTCCCCCTGAGATATAAAAGCCTTATCTTTCTTTCAGACCTCACTTTTGGGAGAAGTAGCCTGTGTACACAAATAAAAAAAAAAAAGCTTGCTTTAATTAATTGCTCACTTTAGTTAATTTAGCCATGATGATTTGCGTCAATGGTCTTTCTCCTCCTGTCTTTGAAATTAACAAAATGAACAACAAGAAGCATGGCAAGAGTCACTCTACTGGTGGGTACTGAGTTGGAGTTTAAACCTATCCGCAAAATGTAAATTCCAATTCTTTCTCAGTTTAGGACCAGAGGCAGCTCTCCCTGAAAAGGTTCACAAACCTAAAGTACAGGTGATTCCTAACTACAGACATCTACCCTGCCCTCTGACACAGATAGGCCCTAAAAGGAGAAATAAGTTGCCCAACAGTGACCCCCAATATCAGCGAGGCAACTTTTATACACATTACATGCTCACTTCAAAAGAATATGTGCGCTCTTTTATATAAATGCAGAGACAGAAAGAAACAACTGAACAAAAATGCAATTCACAATCTCACACCAGGTAAATCTGTGAAATATTCTATAGATACAGCCCCATGAGATGGCTCAGCAGGAAAAGGGGCTTACTGTCAAGCCCCAGCATCTGCACTGTGGAAGAACAGAACTGATCTCCAGATTCTTCCTACAACACATGGTTTTACACACACACACACACACACACACACACACACACACACACACACAATTATAAAAACCAATTTTAAAAGAACAGTTTATGGATAATGTTGATGACTTCTTCTGTTCCAGCCACAGTTGGATGCAGGGGCTAGAACAGCAGACACCTGAGTCCCTACCCTGTGGTCCACACCACATCGTGGCATTCCATCCATGTAAAGCTCAGTCTTCCTCTCAATCTAACAACTGGCAAGCACTTGCCTTTGGAAAACACAGCTTTCCTCTGGAAACACAAATGGTGTATCAGTGTAGCTATCAAAGAGCTGTCTGCATCTTTATTCCCCAAAGGACTGTTCATTTCCCTCTGAGCTTCCTTTCTTTGTAGGTGTTTTTTCAAGTCACAACATACAGAGAGCTGATTTTACTGACACACATTATTCCAGCAGTTTGGATACAACATCACTTTGCCTTAATGCTTCCCCCATTGTGGGTCAATTCGCTCATTTCAATTTGTTATTTGAAAAAGCAATATCACATTTAACATCCCTGATGGAATGTCTGAGCAGCCTTCTGGGAGTAAACAGCCCATTCTTAGGAGAAAGCCTGCTAGGGGACCGTGCTCATTCTATATAAACATACGAACATATAAGTATTATCAAATAACCTCCACATAACTTGGCAAAAAAATAAAGTTATTCTCTTCATTTGATTGTGTTGAAGAATAGCTAAAGTTAGTTAGATTTTAATTATATTTAAATTTTTTTAGGTAAAAACATATATATATTACATGAGAGGTAGACAGCATGTTGGCCAAGGTGCCTACAGGATTGGTACTTTCAGTGATAATCAGTGAGTGCTGGAATTCGGGCTAACACATGGTGCTTGACAGGGTTCAGAAATGTTCCATTTTCTTTGTTGTTACTGGTTGTTTTGAGACCAGGTCTGGTGATATAACACAGCCTGGCCTCTAGCAACCTTCCTGTCTCAGTCTTCTGAGTGCTGTAGCTGTTCCAGATCTCTCACTATCTTTGGTAGGGAAGTCATTGTGTCCCATAATGTTTTCATCCAAGTTTCCTGATGAGTTGTAATGCAGACTATGTTTTGGAAGTCTTGTGTTCCTTCTTTCTTTCTTTCTTTTTTTTTTTACATTTTATAAAATCTTTATTGACAAATAATTCACATAGTATATGTATAATTTGCCTGTTTGCAGTTTGATAGATTTTAGTCCAGCATCCTCATAGGCCCATGACACCATCATCACTTTCTATTTTAGAATATCACTGTCTTCAATTTCATATACACATATAATGTATGGTGATTACATTCCACCTTATTTTTTTAATGAATATTTGCAATTGTAACCATTTCTAAGTTCACAATTCAGTGGCATGAATTACATTCAAGACATTAATTACATTCAGGATATTCATTAATTACACTCATGATATTAATTACATTTGTGGTATTCATTGATTACATTGGCAGTATTCATTTTAAAGCGTCTCTGATAAGCTCTTTGCCTATTTTTCAGTCAGGTCTGTTTTGTTGTTGAAATGGAGTCCTGCTTCCAAACTCACCACATAACATAGGCAGGCCTTAGATGCTTTCCTTCTTTATCCTTAAGTTTAAAGAGTTTCTTTGCCTAGGTCGTTTATCAGGCAAGTCTCCCAAAGATTCTCCCCCAGTAGTGACATGAGTCTTTAATCTCCTGACAGCATCCTTTGTCTTAGTGTCATATCTGCAGGATCATCACCACGCACAACAGTTCCTAGGCTTTTTCCTATGTTGTCTTCTTCATTTTATTTGCTTTATGATCCATTTTGTGCTATATATTTGTGTGAACACTGCCCCTCCTCCCCACACACACAAAGTCTCTCTTGAGTGAGGTCTGTTGCATGGTGAGACTGTGTGGTATTCCTTAGCCCCATCCTCCAAGGTACTTTTCCATGGCAAAACCATAATATCATCAGCATTTCTTTGCAACACATTCAGGACTCCACATGTGTTACTCAGTTTCTGGGCTTCTGTGAGAGCCAAATTTATGTTTTAAGTTTTAATTACTATGCCTAAGAGATCCATAAAACAAAAATGCCCCTGACCTATAAGCCCCTGGCCCAAGGACAAATACTTCCTGAAATGCTGGAGGCTATTATTTATGGGAGATAGCAAGCCATATGTTTTCATTTTCTTAAACAAGTTTGTTTGGCCTAACTACACCAGAAGTGCATGATAACATGTAGGTGAGAGGTATGTAGTCAGAAAATATGTCAGGATGCATGCTTGTCCCTGATTGGACCTCATGGGAAATGCTGTGGATTGTGGGATTTGCCTTTTTAAACCCCTGCAAACTGTGACTCAGGGCCATTTTCTGGAATCCCAGAGATGGAGCTGGCCAGAGAGTCCATCCACCTGACCAGTATTTAATTAAAGCTTGTTTACAATTAGGCTTTAACTGTGGTCTTGGTCATATTCTCGAACAGTGAAATTAAGACTTCCACTCTGCTTCATCCATGTCCTGTACATTTCACACCAAGGCCACTCTGCCTTGATTAGAACAGCTTGATAATAGAATTTTGAAGTAAGGAATTGTTAGTAGTCCAATTTTGTCTCCTCCTTCAGTATTTTATGGGCAGTGTTGGATATTTTGCTCTTTTAAAATAAGTTTTCCAATGCTAATTCATATTCTCATCAGTTTTCTTTGATAGCTTCTCTTATTGAATCTTATAAGTTAGTAATTAAAAATGTTCTTCATTTTGTAGTAGTGTTACAGATATTGTTTTGCACTTTTGCCATTTTTATTTAATTTCTAGATTTTTCCCAAACATTTTTTTTTATATTAAAGGGGGAAAAGCATTTATTAGGGGAGAAGTACAGTTTGTGAGGGCATTCATGAGGACATCAGGGGACAATATGCAGGAGTCAAATCTCTACTTCCACCAAGTAGGTTCCAGGGATTAAACCAAGGTCATCAGATTTGGTGGAAAGTGCCCTCACCTGCTGAGTAACCTCGTCAGAGCTGTAATTTAATGTTGTATCATGAAAGTTACCAGCTCTTTTTTCTGATGTACGGGAGACTCTCTCTGTAGCACCATCTGACCACTTCCTCATCCTCTTAGGCATCTATAGAGACATTTCACATTTGAACTTTGGTCAGAACTAACATCTATTTTATTGTAATAAGTGGGATAGAAGTTTACCATTTTTATTTGTTTTGTTGCTTATCCAGTTGTCCCCAAACCGTTCAGTTAATAACTGTGGTTGGTTTTACCAATGAGTTGAACTGCCGTTTTCACTACAGCTCGAATCTCCAGTTACAAGAGTCTTGACATTTACTTCCTGATCTTCTGGTTTTATTACTTGTGTATTATTCAGTACTGTATTATTTAATTATCATCACTCTCTGATATATTACAGGACATGTTGCCTGAACATTCCATGTTCATAATTCTCCCAGCATTCACTTATGTACCCTCTTTCATACAACTTGTGATATTCTTGTAGCTTAGTATCAAATCCTATTAGCATCTGAAGCTCTGTCACATTACACCTATGGATTAATTTATGGGGAGCCAATAATCTCATGATATCAAGTTTGGGAGCACTTTTTGAAAGTATTAATTCCTGTGTGAGCTAAACCCATGGAGATTCTGAAACTCTAGCTATCCAACAAGGAACAGAAAAATTAGAAACTTAAAAGTATCTAGACTGTTGTTCAGATGGGACCCAGACAATCAGAGACCAGAATATTTAATCCTGATTCAAAAGAGGGTTCAGATGCATCTTCCTAAGAGAGGCACTTGGAGGTGGCCTTTGGAAATGATTTGTGAAGATTAATGCAGAAAAATTTTAAAGGAAAAAGAAAGAGGGGTGAAATATATGTTAGATTTTTGGAGTCACAGAGTGAAAACAAATGATAGATGAAGTAAGGACAGCATGAAGTAATGACCCGAAAGAGAAAGAAACCCAAAACTTGCAGGGTGAGAAGTTAGGGTAAGGTGTCACAGGGGCATGAGGGTGTTCAAAGAAAATTGCTAGGTATATTACAGTGTGATTAATTTGACCTGGGTAAGAAGTTTGTGTACAATGAGTCAGGAAAAAGCTACTACTAGTATTGAGTGTGTGTGTGTGTGTGTGTGTGTGTGTGTGTGTGTGTGTGTGGTGTGTATATGTGTGTGTGTGCACATGTGTGTGTGTGTGTGTCTGTGTGTGTGTGTGTGTGGTGTGTATATGTGTGTGTGCACATGTGTGTGTGTGTGTGTGTGTGTGTGTGTGTGTGTGTGTGGTGTGTATATGTGTGTGTGTGTTGCCAGTGTTGCATCTGTAGCTATTTCTTGGGACAACAGCATGTGAGTTGACTTTAGAGCCTGGGAGAAATAAGCCAGGAAACTCATTAGGGACGATCATAGCAGTTCACACCAGAGGTAAATGATGTGCTCCTCTGACAATGAGGGATGAGCTGGAGAAGACTTGATTCGACCTCTGGGACTCCTGAGGGCTGTAGTGATTTATTGCTGCAACAAGTTCCACTCTTTTATCTCCAGGACTAGCACTGTGCCGTCGGGGACTTCGAAGGCTAGGAAAGATTGTTGGATTAATTTAGATGCCGAGCAGTGCAGGGGTCTCTCACATTCAAACCCAGCACAAAAGAAGAGATTGGAGCTCTGCAGCCAAGAAGGAGACATGAAGCTCTTTGTTCCTCCGCTCCTTTATAATACTGGAAAACTAAAGGAATGTCACTTCCTTTATCTACTAAGGGACAACAACAGTAATCTTATCTCCTAGATCTCTTAAGAAGAGAGAATAAGACACAATACCTATCCATTGGCATGGAGCTTGCTACTATAGATGGAGTCAATGGGACTAGGTTCTAAGCAACTCCACCATTCCCTACTCACTGTTTATTTTGGTTACATAATTCACTCTACTGATGTTTTTCCTCACCTGAAGTTAAGTATAAGGTGAAGAATTTCAGGTAATATCAGGTAAGACTGCAAGCTACAGGCCATATGAGGCACCTCTATGGCACAAGCAAGGATGGGGAGAACTTTATTGTTCAGTAAACAGGAGGAAGTAAGATAGAGTGTGATTTCTCCATTGCATTCCTAATTAACATATCATTAAGTCTGATGGTTTATTGATTCCTTCACTCACTTGCCTTTGCTTTGGCACATTCATGGTTTGTACAACAGGGAAGAGTTTATTGTTCTGTTCATACCTTAGTGGTGACAGCAACGATTGCCCTTAAGACCTGCAGTAGCCAGAGCCAGCAATATGAGCACTCTGACTTGACATAGAAGTCCTCCACTGTCATCACTGAACAAAAATAACTCAAGAGTAGGTCTCAGAACAAAACTATGCACAAAAACATAATGTAAATGTTTTGGTATGTAAGTATATTTCAATTCACTGCTCCAAATCCTCCATTTACATGGTCTCACCTAGGAACTTAATATTCCAAGCTTCCCTGTAGTCTCATACACAGAGGACAATGACATCCAGTTCATTAAAGCAACAGTCTTGCACTAAGAACACAAGGGTTGGGGGCTTACTGTCTGTAAGCACTTAAGAGTTCACCAGAATATATCCATATTCACTTCCTGGGATTTGTTTCATAAATAAATATGACATTTTCCTTCTTGCAATAAAGACATGCTACAGATATCACATAGACACCCTAGATGCATGCTGATTGTATTCTGAATAAACATGCTGTAAAAAGCAGAGCAGGACATTAGCAATATGACAACCCCTAAAATCAGAGCAATACGGGAGTGTACACACATTCAAATGTATGTCAGCTCCAAAAGGGTGGAACTCTCACCCATACTTAGAATGGTGTTCACTTTGGACTGACCTAACAGAACATCTTTCTTTCGAGAATGTACCTTCTAGTCTGGGAGCTAGAAAGTCTGATTTCATTTACAAGATGCATTTTTCATTGGATTTATTCTTATTTTAAGGCCATAGGAAACCTCTGAATTTTATGGTACCATTGATTTTATGAATATAAAAACTACCAGGAATATGTAATTAGGGGAAAAGAAGTGAAAGAAAGAAGTAGACTGGGAAGGAAGGACAAAAGCAAGAATAAATGAAGATACTTCATGTTGAATCACCCTGAAAACGCACCCTTGGAGAGAGGTCAGCAAGGCAGTTTCGTCATGAATGGCTTACCAGTAGAAGCAGTTATTCTACACTTACTGACAGAAATTCATCAATAGACCTTTTTTTTCCTAAGATACTTCGGCAGTGCTTATGAGAATTAAATATGCTTTACATCAGTAATTCTTATTCTAAGAATTTCCACTATAGGTGCAAAAATTTATGCACAATAATTTTCATATGCATAGTATAATTATTATTTCATCAGCAAAAAATGAGAATATTTTTTCTTTGAAAGTACCAGTAAAATACATTATAATATACCCCTGGATTAGAATACCACATAGTCATAAAATAAAAAGATTGAGAAATATCAGTATATGATAAATAATGCAATATACAAAACATAGTTCACACTATGCTTCTGTTCTGTGCTTACAAGTAAGAAGAGTCCTGCACATACACTCTCAGAAAATGTAGTCTCACAGATGAATGCAACAAGATGCTCTGGTGTGTGTGGAGGTCAGGTGCAATTTTCACTGTTTACACACCTATGACATATGACTAAAATTGTACTGATACCACATTTGCAATACACACACACACATATATATGTATACACACACACACACACACACACACATATATATATGTATACACCACATATATAATTATTACAGATGTAAAAAGAACCCCTGGTCTTTCTCATATTTTGATGTCCTATGAACCTAAAAGAAAATCATACTTTCACCTGGTAAAGAGAATTATTGCATATGAAGCACTTTGCCAGCTGTCTAAAGGAAGAACAGACAAATCCCAAGATCCATTCAGAGGAGTGTGCTCACCACAAGTTATACATGTAGGTTCAGGACCTACCTCCTGGCACTTAACAAACACATGAAAGAAACCAACTAATATGGCGATCCTCCTGGTGGGGTCTCTCTTTGGAAGATTTCCTGGAGTGAGGGCTGTAGGTCCTGTGAAAAGAACCATTCATTTCCTGTCCTGACATAGACCATCTAGAAGGAAAATGGAATCTTCCCTGACCTCAGACTATGCTTCTGATAAGGAGATGAGGACCTCAGATGCTAAAAATTTTCACTTTTTTTGCACATTTGTGTGGCTACCAAGGTAGATCCTTATCTCTGCTGTATTTGAATAGTGATTCCACATGCCAGGCTTGAGTTTTGAGAATCTGCCCAAGCTTATCCAGAAGAGTGTGGCAGAGAAGCTTGGGGCGTGGAGAATAACAGCTTGGCCCTGGTCAGCCTGGGACATCACTCTCATTACTCATCCTTTCAGTTCCTGAGTTTACTCATTGTTAAAACTGGCATACCAATGATATTCCCACCAACAAGCTGCAGGAAGGACTCAACCCTCAGCACTCAGCTATTACTAGGAGTTACAGTTCTGGCCTGTCATTGGGCCCTGCCAGTATGTCAACTTACCAATTTAGATTCCATGACTCAGGGCAATTCCTTAAGCAATTTCAATACTAGGTCAAGACTGGGTTTTAAAATTTAGTTTAAAAAATTATTGTTATAAACATTATTATAGAAAGTTGGGGTTTTATTGTTGTTGTTGCTTGGTTGGTTGTTTGGTTTTGATTTTTTGAGAAAAGGCTTTTGAGAAAACTCTTGACTGTCCTGGAACTTATTTTGTAGACCAGGCTGGCCTCAAACTCATGTATATCTCCCTGTTTCTGCCTCCTGAATGCTAAAAAAAAGTTTTTAAATAAATAAAAACATCATGTAAAAGAATTTACCAAACTCAAAATCTGTCAACACAATGAACAATTAGAATGGAAACTGAGGAGTTTTGCATCAAATTTTACACTTGTAAAAGTTTTAAGTGTTAGTAGAATCCATAGCCAAATACAGATACTTAAAAGTAGCTTGGCCTGTATTTTCTTGTCTATTACGCTGAGATGCTGGCTTGTTTTGTGCAAAGACTTTCAGAATAGCATCAGCTGTTGCTACAGTAAATAAAGCTACGAAGAGACAAAACCCTACTGTGTTCCCTTGTAAAGTGGACATCAGTGAAAGTATGCCCCTGCCAGGTCCTTCAGCCATCCCATTTGCACTTAGAAAAGAGGGGAGCCCCACTTCGCTGTTCTCTACTCTAACACACCCTCCAGCATTGGCTCAGCCCCAAACTCCCATTCTGGAGTGTTTTGCTGCTTGAAGGTGCCCACATCCAAGTCATGACAGAAAACCAAGAGGGCATCTCTCATAGTTCTCACATAGCTGGAGACATAAACACTAAATAAATGGATAACATTTGACAGTTGGCTTTCCTGGGCAAAAACAGGCAAAGCCAGCTATGAGCACTCAACACCAGCCAAATGATCAAGAAAAAGTAGAGCCATAGGTCCCTATTGAGAAGCTACATGTCTGGGTGCATCACAACCCATCATCATTCTGTGTGAGGGGCAGCTGATAGTTCACATCACAACCCATCATCATTCTGTGTGAGGGGCAGCTGATAGTTCACATCATATCCCACCATCATTAAGAATCAAGTGTCAAAAAAAAAAAAAAAAAAAAGAAGCCGGGCAGTGATGGTGCATGCCTATAATCCCAGCACTAGGGAGGCAGAGGCAGGTGGATCTCTGTGAGTTCAAGGCCAGCCTGGTCTATGGTCTATAGAGCTAGTCCAGGACAGGCTCCAAAAAGCTACAGAGAAATCCTGTCTTGAAAAACCAAAAAAAAAAAAAAAAGGAATCAAGTGTCTTGTGCCAGACTTGGTGCTGAGAAGGGAACGGGTTAACAAACCTCATTTCACTCTCTTTGGCTCTCCTTAGTGGGAGCTGCGGTGGAGGCTCTGCCTTGTCTGGCTGCCTTTTGTTTTAAGGATATTGATTGTTAACACAGTGACTGGGCAGGAGATGGAAGGAACCATCATTAGCGGCAGCCACCTCATCAGTTGTTACAGAGTTCCGGGAGACACTAATGGACACACAAGGTCGACAGGAGCACCATTGGCCAGTTCACCATGTCCCAGGGTGGCAGAGCTTGTAGCCAGGCCTTTTTTTCCCTCCATGGCAAACAATTCACATTAGTATTGATTCTTTGGGTCTACAAAATTTACCCTGGACCAAAAACTGCATCACACTACCTTGCACACCATACTGTCATCAGTAGATCACTTAAAGCAGTGTTTTCTGTACACAGATGATGTGGCAAAGACGACTGGTGGTGGACTGCCTTGCTTTATGGAGTTTCCTTCCAGCACTGGGAAGCAGTGCTGAGTAAAGTCATGAGTAAGTGGTCATGGTCACTGCCAACATTTAGTGACTGTCTACATCATGATAGCGATGTTTTAATGCCTTCCAGATGCTGTTTCATTTAATCCTGTGATTTCTTTACAGAGAATTTATTTTAAATAGTATTTTTATTTATTCTTTGAAAATTTTATACATTTATATAATGTGTTTTGATCATGTTCATCTACCATTACCTCCCTTCAGTGCTTCCTGGAGTCCTCCATCCTAAAACCCTCAAGACTCTGTGCTCTATTAACTACCCTTTCCCAGTACAATTAGTGCTTCCCATGGGTGTCCAACCATGTACTGACACATGGGCAACCTACCAGAAAATATATCCCCAAAGGAGAATGACTCTCTCCCTTGGCTCCATCAACTGCAATAGATCCATACCTGGGCTGTAGCCTTGTGAGACCCTACCTCATTAAGACTGGAAATTTGACTGGCTTGATCTTGTGCAGGCAACTACTGTTTTTGTAAGTCCCTGTATGTAACAACCATGTCATGTCCAGAAGTCTGCATTTTGCAGCTCTCCCCCATCTGTCAGCTTGTACATTCTTCCTGCCCACCCTTCCTTTATGTCCCCTAAGCCTAGCTGCCCAGGAACTCAGAGAATCATTTCTTATTCTTGATCCAGAAATAGGAAACCTGAGGCTTGAAGAGACTGACTTGCTTGCCAAACTTCTCTCCACTCTTCAGCAATAAAGTTCAGGTAAAAACTCTGTTGATGATTTGATTCATCCTCATATGCTGAAGATGTTTGCAATTTTTGCACCAAAAGTTTCAAGTCCTGGGATTCCAAGATCTCAAGCCAAATGGATAGTTGTTGTCTTGGTTTCATTTATGTTGCTGAGATAAAATATACTCGGACAAAAAGCAACTTAAGAGATACAGGAGTTCATTTCAACTTAATATTCTAGGTAACAACAGTTCTGTATTGACAGAGAAGTCAAGGCAGGAACTTAAATTTTTTAGTCATATGACATCCACAATCAAGAGCAAAGAGAAATAAATGCATACATATTGCCTTGCTTTCTTGCTTGTGTTCAGCTCAGTTTGACTTTTCCCCTTATATATAGTTCAGAACTTCTGCTTTAGGGAATGGTGTTAGTCCACAGTGGGCTAGGTTTCCCCACATTGGTTAACTTAATTAAGATAACCCCCTATAGACACACCCATAGGCTACTTCATGGCAGATAATCCCTGAATGAGACTCTCTTCCCAGGTGATTCTCAATTGTGTCAAGTTGATGCCTAAAGTTAGTATTCAGAGTTGTTAACTCTGTCAACCCAACAGAAACTACTTGTCTTAGTTAGAGTTTCTGTTGCTGTTCAGCTCATAAGAACATAAGAGACACCATGACCAGGACAATTCTTATTAAGAAAAACATTTAATTGGAACTAGCTTGCAGTTCAGTTCAGAGGTTTAATCTATTATTGTCATGGGGGGGGGGGCGTTGCTGTGGGATGTCCTGTATGTTGTGAATAAATAAAATGCTGATTGGCCAGTAGCCAGGCAGGAAGTATGGGATAGGTGGGACAAAGAGTGTGTAGAGGTTGGGAGGTGGAAGTCTGGAGGAGATGCAGGCCTGCCGTCCAGGGAGCATGATGTAAAGGCAGCAGGTAAAGCCATGGAACACATAGTGACATATAGATAAACAGAAATGGGCTGAGTATAAGAGAAAGAGTTAGACAATGGTAGGCGTGAGCTAATGGCCAAGCAGTTTAAATAATATAAACGTCTGTATGTTTATTTTATAAGTGGGCTACAGGACTGACAGGGCTCGGAGGGACCGAGAGAGAAAAACTCTAGTTACAGGGGGGCATTAAGACAGACATAGACAGGTGAAAGTTCTATGTCTTGATCCACAGGTAGCAGAAGCAGCCTGTGTCCACACTGGGCTTAGCTTGAGCACAGGAGACCTCAAAGTCCACTCCCACAGTGACACAGTTTCTCCAACAAGGCCACACCTATTCCAACAAAGTCACAACTCCTAATAGTGCCACTCCCTATGGGGGCCATTTTCTTTCAAACCACCACACAGATTACAGAATTTAACTAGAGAGATAAATTATGATCAGACCTGGTCAGAAAGTAGGAATTCAGTAGCATAATCTCTTTAAATCCTTACTACTCAAAGTGCAATGAGTGAGTGTGCCAACAGTATCTACATCACATACGAGTGTGCTAGAAAAGAGGACACTCCCCCACCCCCTGGAGGGTAGTCAGACCTCTTGAATGGGATATCATTTTAGTATGATCCTCATGAGATTTGCACAAACATTCAATTTTGAGAAGTGTTGTTCTAACTTTCTTTCCAGAACCATGCCACTGATCTTGAAACAGCTAACACAATACAAGGCTCTACAAGGGATCAGTCCCATAAAAAGGAAAGATTCTCCATCTTTAAAAACTTCCACTCAAAAATCCAAAGCTGGTTGCTGTAGGACACCATGTAAGCAGGCCCAGAAATCATACTCTGAGAGGATCCATCTGTCCTAGGAGTTGTGAACTCAAACTGACCTGGGTTGGATTCCTGACCCTGCCACCTGCTGCCTGGAGAATCTGCTACAAACTGGAAACTCCTAAGTCCTCAGAAGGCTCCTTATTAGAGAACTAAAATTACCCATCTGAGGTATTCAGTTCTGGCTGCCCTGTTGAATCCCCTGAAGGTTTTTATGAGAAAAGGCAGGTGCTTGGATCTGTAACCATAGAGTGGGGATTTTTATCCAACTGGAGTGGAGTTCTGCTGTTAGTATCATTTCAAATCCACCTAGTGGAGTCTTGTGTATACCTAGGATTTATATCATCCAACCTTCTCAGGAAGGATGGTGGCCATCTGCCAATGGCACACCTGCCAGGACCCCTACGCCCAACACTGAATAGCATTGGGTTCCTGTTGAATTTTCCTTCCCTGAGAACCTGTATGCAAGGCCAACCAACTGCCAGCTCCAGGGAGCTTCACAAATGAAGGCCAAAATCTCCTTAAGGAAGTAAAGGGCCTGAGAGGCCCTTACCTTGAGATTGTCTCTGACCTGTCTTTCTTAGTTGGGAACTTCAAAAGAAGGAGAATGTTCACCTAAAGATCAGTATTTAGGACCAGAGATAACTTTTTTAATGAAGAAAAATTGTAACTGTAAAGTAACCTGACTTCCAATACACCTTTTAGCTGATAAATTTCCCTTAGGACTAAATCCTAAAATGCCCCATAGACTTGTACATTACAGCTTATCCTTCCTTGGGGCAGCTAATTAGAGCACCCTGTGGGAATTGGTGCCTTCCATATTATTCACAGCAAGGGAAATGCTTCCCGCAGTTAACAGAGCATTGCCTGAAAACAAGAGAGCTAAGATCAAGATGGAAGCTGTCACAGGGCTTTAGAAGCAGGTTTTAAGGGTGGTAGTAATAATCCCAACCTCCAGGCAGGCAAAGTCCCCTCATAGCAGGCAATGAAGTCCCTTGCTGATCTGAGAAGTGACTGGCAACTTGATAGCTCCTGGGAGATGGAGAGTTGACTGCTTTAATACCATGATCTCTGGTATGCTTAACACACACCATAGCAGGCCACCTCCCAAGAATAGCTAGGCAACACAAACTGGACTCTGAGTGATGAAGAAAGAGGAGGAAAGAAGGGAAGAGAGGGAGGGATGAAGGGAAGGAGGGAGGGAGAAACAAATTTCAAAGTTTGGTGGGAAAGAATTGAAGATTGCAGAGGGTGGTATGGAGGGAGGGATAGGTGTGTTCAAAATATATAAAATTCTCTAAAATTACTGAAGAAATGATAAAATTGCATTTTAAAAAGAACAAATTTATTTTCTGCTTATGTATATATAGTATGCCCAATTAGCCAAAGAAATGTAAACCTCAACAAAAAAAGTACATTAAATCAGCATCACATCTCTTCTCTTTTCTCAAGCAATTATTAATGAACTCGCGCAGCTTTCAATGTATCTAAACCCACCAGTACCCTGGCAAAGAAGGAATACAGGATGATGTCCCATGGACTATCAGGTACCCCTCCTTCCTGGCCTTCCCTCTTCTGCAATGTCCCTTCGTTATGGAATAATGAGGAAGGACAGGTTACCTGGCCCCCAAGATATATTTAAACCCACACATACTACAAAAGAGTCTTTGATGAAGTAGCTCAAACTAAGCAAATGTTTACTTCCACATACTGAGAACTTTGCACTGGAGTTTCCAAAATGCTAGTTAGGATATATATCCAGGTCACATTCCCTACACCCTTCTTTTCATTGAGCTTTATTTCCAGATTTCTCATGATCATTTCAAGGCCCATTCATATGATGTTTTGCAGATTATGAAGCCTGCATTCAAATATAATAGAACTCATCATTAGGTATACCCTAGCACATTACAAAAAGGGAAATTGTGATGCAGAGAAAGATCTACAGATTTGTTATACGAGACATTGCTGGAAAATAACAATGGAAGTACTTGAACCCGTAGGCTTTGAAACAAATTCTCCAACCATAAAACAACCTTTGCTTCTTACTTTTTCCCCCAACTCCCACTAAGGCTTTTGAGTTGACTTTGCAGAAACACACTCCCATTCATATGCCACTTACATCAGCTATAAAATCTCCTTGCAGATCCTTTTTGATCCAGTACAGCTAAAATATGCAGGTCACATCTCCCAGGATACCCTGCCATTTGGTCATTGGAGGAGGTTCATCAATAAGGGGCCAAGGCAATAAGTGAAGAGTGTAAGAAAGGAAGAAGGTTGGGTATGCCTCTGTTTCTCTCTGTGCTTAATACAGGACTCCTTCACACTTTAAATTCTTGAATCTGCTATGACTCCAGCCCTGTGAGAAGGTCCTGGACTTTAGCCTTCAGAACTATTTCCTATCTTTCTACTCACACCTGTCAGTTGCTTCCTATTGGTTTCCTGTCTAGATTCCTACCATCCCACCACAAACACCTTCACCAATGAAACAGTCAATTCCCACTAAAGTCCTTCTATATTAAGGACTTAGAATAATCCTATTTTGGGTTTGATCTCAATGGATATAAGTATTTTTCTCAAGTTTTATACATCTGTATGTCATTTGTATAAATGTAAAAATGAAAGAAAAAACTTAATTTAAACTTTTACTTCCATGTTCTTCCTGGTGTCCAATATTTTCATATCGATTGCATATTTTAGTCATCCAAACAGAACTGAAAAAAAAAGTTCTTTTACAAAGAAAAAAATATACCCAAGGTGTAAGGACCTACTCAGACACCGAGTCAATGAGTGGAATAGTTAGATTACAAAGTAGGCCAATTCCTCCTCTTTTGCAGTCCCATAGTGAAGACAAGAGGCCATCTTGAACATTCAGAAGACAGGACTGAGAGGCCATCTTGAACATTCCTGGTGATGAGGCCTTTGTGAATTTCAAAGACCTCATAGCACGAATGACTGCCAATACTTTGCAAACATTGGATTAACTAGTGAAAGATCAGAAATTTAAGCCACAAAACTAATGTAAGCTTTAACATCTGCCTCTGCTCCACAGCACAGAAAAATGGGCTCTTCCCACAGCTGTCACACTTAGCTTAGGCTGCTATGACAAAATGCCATAGCTTGGGTATCTTAAACAATAAATGCTCATGTGTCTGAGCTCTGGAGTCTGGATAGATACAGTGGCTATATCCCCATGATCACTCCCATACTAATTCCTAATGCCATCACATTGAGATCAGGACTTCAAAGCACAAATTTGGGTAAGGCATAAACATCCATTCTATTATACCAACTCATGCCTTCTAGGCAGTATTGATTTTCTCTGATGAAGTTTTCATATAAATGACAAAGCAGAACAAATAAAATTATGAAATATATTCACACCCCTCTATTCAGTTCTGATTTTGTAGTCAAAGCACAGACACTTCTATCATCCTAATCATTTCTTCATCTCTTTTGCTGTTAGTGAGAATATTTTTTCCTAGAAGTATTAGTACAAATAATTTCTTTTCACAAAAATAATCCCCTAAGTACTATTCCCTGCTATGAAGAGCACTGAGTACATCTCTGAAGTTCTGAATTAAGAATTTGAGTATTAATATTAAATAGCAGTATAACCTTGAGAAAGAAATGTCAGTGACTGGAGGCTCAAGCTCATCTACAACATAGGAATAATTGCATTTTGTCTACCTCCTGAAATAGGTCATTTTGAGGATAAAAACAGCATGTTTTGAAAAGCAAATTGCTACACAAGTGTGAGAGATCATGTTTATTAAAGAATATTTACAATCATCACTGCATTTTTGTCCACAGAGCAATCTGCCCCCAGTACCTTTCCCGCCTCAGCAAAATGCACAAATATACAAAAATTACGGGTGAAGAAAATTTTGTAAAAATCTGGCAAAAACTTGTCAAAACTCATGTTTCTTTTTCTCCTACCAAAACAATAACTTCAGAACTGGTGACCTTCCTGGCACTCTGAGCTACTAGATCACAGGCTCTTTTCTTGACCATACCCCAGTGAGAAAATGTCCCTGCATGTATCAGGTGACTTATGGTGAATTCCAATCTGACCACCTTATATGATGACTTTTGTTCTCTTCAGAGATGTTTGCATATTGATCTTAATACTCTATAGAATTCTTTCTCTTTTCTTTCCACTTCTGCGTCCTATGACAATGAAAAAAGGACAACAAGAAGCAGATGTGATTCTACTGTATCTAATTTATGGTCTAATATCCAAGGATTAGTTTTCATAACTATGGGAAAAAATAAAAAGCACACACACAAAGGCTGAAGAGATGACTCACTGGTTAAGAGTACTTGCTACTTTTGCAGAAGTTACTCCATTTTCAAAGGGGATCAAATACCTCTGATATCCTCAGATACCTGCATTCTCAGATCTCCCTTTATCCCCTCCCCAATTACACAAAAACAAAATAAAACAATCTAGAAATAAATAAAATAAATAATAGCACCATACATTTTGGAAGCAAGAAGGACTGTTACTTCTCAACATGAAGTCCAAGCTTTTAAGTAAGTACTGCCATTGTTCTCTGAGTTGAGGAAGAGGCTATCCTTTCTCTCAACCCTCAAGTGCTTGCTCAATCCAGACCAACCAACGGAGTTCTGAGTGTTAAACGTGGAGCTCAGATTCAACAGCCTTCATTCATTAAAACCTCTCAGCCTACCAACCCATCTGCATCCTCTCATCCTCCATCCCTTCACAGTCACGGTAGTTTGGAACACAGTACATCCTCTGTGGTCAATTAGAATATTTTGTGATATTGCTGCTGATTTCTTTTCTGACTTTGGCCATGTTCATTTTTTCTTTCTTCTCTTACCTTACAGAAACATAACATTGCAGGTGGGTCCAGTGGAGGAAAATGAGAGGTGGATCAGGAGAAGGGACTGCTGTGTCCTCTCCACTGCTTCAAATGCATTGGAGACTTCACACAGGGGAGTTTTCATGGCAACGTTTTCCATGTTAAATCCTGTGCCAAGCTGGAGTTCACATACAATGAAGGCTGGTTGGCTTCCAAAGGCCTCATAACAATTTGAATGCTGTGACAGAGAGAAACGTCTTCCTCTTTCCAACCCTAGCAATTTGGTTCAAGCATGATCTCAGCCACTTTAAGTTTTGATATTTCTAGCCACCTCTTAGGCTATATTTTCTCTTAATGCCACCAATCATTTGTGAAATTCTGCTGCAAAACTAATCTTTGTGGGAAATGATACATAATGGTTTCCTTACAGACAGACAGACAAGGACTGTGATTTTTGCTGTTTTATGACGTTTTTCACAGTGTAATACAAATAGAAACATCCCCTTCTCAAGGTCAAGAAGAAATGAATTTATGCTTATACAAGCATCTTGGTTTCTTAAGCAGGAGAAGCCTTGAGAATTAGCTTTTCTGATTTTTAAGACCTATAATATGTAGAATAATTGTTCAAATTAAAAAGCAGCTAAGCCAAAAATATACATTAAATCTACCATATTAATCAGCATTTAAGTGTAATCATTCAAATGATGCAAAAAGATTCAAGAATATACAAGAACTGTGGATAAAGAATTATATTGGGCTATCTATATAACAAGACACACACACACACACACACACACACACACACACACACACACACACACCTTGTCTTATGGGGGAGATCTCAGTCAAAAGCAGCTGCAGCTCCTTCTGAAAGGGAAATCAGAAACCACTAATTTAAATTTTTCATTTGTTTTTTTTTTTTTTTCAGAACAATTTGCCACCCACAAAAGGGTAACTTTGTAAGTCTTCATTATCTCATGAATTTGGGGACTTATCCCTTAAATAAACTCATCTCATTTCCATGTAATTATAGCCACTAAGAAGGGTCTTTAAGAAAAAGAAAAAGGCAGAGGGAAAATGGCATAAAATATAAGTCTGTGTTGAAGAATCTGTGTTACTGTTACAATGACCAAATTGGGCTTTTTAAAATGAGAACTTCAAATGAATGCAGAGGAAAACCAGCTTTAGGAGGAATGTGCTTGAAGGTCCCTTTGGTTCGGGTTCCTTCCCAGGGCCCTTCCTGACAGCATGTGTTATTCTCAATCTCTGTCGCTGGTTGCTATTGCTGCCCGGTATGTCATTGTGACCCATTTGTAATAGGACATGGTAGTACAGACTCAACATTTGAAGACAGAAACTTGGATGTACCACTTCCTAATTATTCTCTGTTCTTACTGATTCAGGGGATATAGAATTATCTCCTGAGTGAATGAAAAGATGCTCCCAAACCTCATTTCTCATAATGGGTGGTTTACTGCAAATAAGGAGTTGGATATTCAGAAAGAAAGGGATGTTTCTCTCTGCTGCCTGCTGTTTTCATCTCATCTCGATCTTGCTGCACAACTGTGTTTCCAACACCCTGTCTCAGAGGTGAAACATCATAGTTAAATCACTGCCCAAGGAGCAAACATTGAGGTGAGCTGTTCTAAATATCAGGGGGGAAACAGTCCTGTGAGGGCTGAAGAACACGGGACCTTCTTTAGACATTTCCAACTGCTTGTTGTGTTTAAAAAAAAAAAAAAAAAACTTCCCAGATGAAGTATTTCTGCATATGGCAGGCATACCATTAGGTATTTTTCTTCCTTTCCTTAGTCATTTTAAAGGACATAGCTGATCCACAATTAACATCAAGCTGAACTTGAACAGCTCAGTCACACTTTCTAAAATTTGCTTGCCCTTTTCTCTGGGTTTAATTATTATACTATTAATAGTAACATTTGCAGTGAATGCTAACATTTGTCTCTCAGTTCTGCCTATTTGTTTCAGGTGTATCATTTTCTTTTTTGGGAGTATTATCAAGGAGTAAGCCGCAACCACTTTTAAATGGCCTGATTGCTATAGTTTCCATTTGGGTGGCAAAGGTCTGGAAACACTGATTTGGGGCCATACAGAAACTCCTGAGTACCATCACTCTGCTGTTTCTCTCCTGACACCTAAGGAAAGATGTGGCACCTTTGTGGCCAACTGAGGGTAATTTTTATGGTTAGCATGCCACTGTCAATGATGACTGACCCTCCAGAAAGAAAGATATGGGGTGGGGAGGGACATTATTCAGACATATGGTGCCCAGAGCTAGAGACAGTGACTTACTAAAACCTTCTGCTGGGTACTGGGCGACCGCAGTGATGCACTCAAGCAAACAATCTGTCCTTCATACCAGCACACTCCTTAGCCCCACTGTGACCTGGCAGCTCTGCCTCTTGTACTGACAACCACCCACAGCCTTTCTTCCTGAGTCTTGGGAGAAGTCCCTAGGTGCCTGACTTTCAGTACTGCATAAATTATTAATGGCTATTAATCCATGGCACATGTAATTTCTAACTTTGTAAAATCTTTATGGGGGCAGGAAGGTTAATTTCATAGTCTTTGCTCTTTTCCTTTTGCTTTTACAGTACATCTCACTGACGGACAGGATTTTCCCTCTTCTCTCTTCTTTGTGAATCTCACATTTAACTACAAGTAATGCATGTAAAATCAATCAAGTGACAGGAGCACCCACAGCGGCAGAACAGCAAACTGAAATCACTAAAATAACAAGTGCAGACAAACAATTACTGAAAACCCCACAGCAAAATCTCAATAGGACGTGAAAGTGGGGCTTAAGTCATTAAAAAGGTCCAGCAGTCCCATAGCTTGAGAGAACACATTCAGAGATAGGATCTGATGGTTAGAATTAGAAATCAAGCCAGGCATGGTGGCCCAATCCTGTAATCCCATCAATCTAGAGGCAGAGGTAGGCAGATCTCTGAGGTCAAGGCCAGCATGGTCTACAAAAGGGTTCTAGACAGAGAAACCCTGTCTGGAAAAACCAAAGGAGGGAAAAAGAATTGGAAATCATACGTAGCTCATCCATTTTTATACACATACAACTCACTCCAGCTGACCTTGTATTGGTACAGCTACTTGGTGTCCCAAGGGGAGGAAGCTTAAATCAGGTAGACCCACCCACTTCATCAGGAAAGGAGTCTTCAGCTACATTCAAAATGGGACAACATCTTGCAAAACAGGTTATGGGTCTGAGCAGGGACTAACCCATTTGTCTTTCAATTCACCTCTTCACATAGCATCCTCATGCTCTTCATCACTCCTACTGGGGACAGAAATAGAGGACTTTCAACATGGCTATCCCACTGCCACAAGTCACCAGAGAAGCCCAAGAATGGCGCTTTCCCTTTGCCCCTATTGGTCTTGGCCTGATAAATCATTAGCAGCTCAAAAATAAGGAAGTAATGAAGCATCAGTACATTTGCCAGTAAAAGCACTGTTTTTTTTTAACACCTAAAATAGAAGTATTTTAGGCTTAGATGCACATAAACATACACACATGTGCAGAGACATGGACACAGACATTAGCATGCTATGGGATTGGAAGACGCCCAGGTTATTCTCAGGTTTTCTGTGTATTTATTTATTTGCTCTCACTCTAGTACCAGGCGACTTTCTTAGACGTGGATTGGCTCTAAGGGTTCTGGATGCCTAGTAGCTTCAGTGAGCAGCTGCCAAAGCCCCTGCCTCTTAATATATACATCCCTTCCTACAAGAACAAAAACATTTCTCACACTGGAATGATGGTGGGGATGGTGGGGAGACAGAACTATGTTCACAACCCTGAGGGAAACTTCAGCCTGGCCTTAACAAAAGTGTACTTTCAGCTAGAGTGACTAGGACATCACATTTCAATTCACACTATGAAAAGCGTACATTACACAGTGAAACTAATTGCCTGTAGATCTGCCCACTTCCCAAAATGACTGGGTTAACACACAGTTAACAACCTGAGCTAGCTCTGTGAGCATTTCTTCAGTCAGCCACACCACAGACCAGCACGGTGTGGATAGTCTCTGCCCTGTACTTTGAGACTCTTCCTAGTTCTCTGCTTCGTCCTTCTTCAAAATCCCATCAGGCATTTTTTAATACCCCTAAAACTACAACTAAAACTATAATATTCTGTTATTCCTGAATCTCATTACAGATGCTGAAATTTAATTATGTTCAAAAGACGCATTATCTTTACAAGTTTCCCCATTTGTCAAAAATCGCACACATGATGAATCCTGTTCCGTTCATTGCTAGTAAACAATGTGTCCCTTACAGCTACCCACGAGAAAAGTGCTACTTAAGTCTGGATTCTGCTTGAATTGGGCTATGGAATGAGAATCCTTTCTTTCAAATGAATTCTGATTATTTTAAAATTTCTTTTCTAATAAGACACAAATTATAGGGCAATCAAAGCTGCTGTCGAGACAACTAAAGGCATTAAGCTTTTGCAACTCGGGATCCTTCCACACTTTCGCGAATGTTTCAAAAGGCTCTGAAAAACTAGACAAAGCAAATAGCATGCAGGGAAATACATGCCCACCAAACTAATAGCTCCCCATCCACACATATCTAAATTTAACTTGAAGGAAGACTGCTGATTTCATATTTAAAGCAAACCCCCAAATAAATCACCCATTGAGTCTGCAGCATACAATAGTACCCCCGACCCCACTCCAGTTGCTCCCACAAACCTTTTAGTATCAGATAGATGCTGTTAAACGATGACACCGGCTGGGACTTACAGAAGGAAAGCATAACGCCCGGGAGGAGGAAAGGCTCCTCCGTCTTACTCCTTGGTTTCTTCCCCAGAAGTGAAGGGCTCTGCCTCTTTTCTTGGATGTAAGCTGCAGCGTTGCAGTGCAAAGGTACAACTCAGCTCCCAGCCTGCTCACAGTGCTCAGCCCAGAGCCCACATCTAAGCCTCCACATGCTTTCTGCAAATGCAGGCAGCTCAGCTGAAAACCTTGGGGAGCATTCCACCGCAGTCCCGAACTAAACCGCACACATATTTAACAGCCCTGTGACCTCGGAAGGTTTGAAGTAATAAGCATTTGGTGCTAGCCTCTTCTAGCCTGAAGGAGCACAGGACTGGAAAGGGCTGCTCACTCGACAATGTTTTCCTTTCCTGCTTCTGAACTAGGGAAAACCCCAACGCTTGAGAAGTACGTTCATGTTGACTAAGCTTGCAGGGCATCAGTCGTGTGGGAACTTTGTCTCGCATTCCATTAAGTTAGCCCACGACTTCCCACGCTGCACCATGTCTCATACACCCAGCTAAATAAGCCAACTTCGTGGCCACAAGTCAAAGCAAAGTTTATCCACCCCACCCTCGCCTCTTCTTTTCCAGCTTATATCGTGCACAGTTGATTATCAACCAGCCCCAAAGGTGGCACAAAAGGAAGCTTTTAATAACCGCTCTAGCGGGTCCGCCAGTTGCCCACTGGAGGTAGGTTTCGTGTAATATATTCTAGCAGCTTAAAGATTTTTAAAAAGCGTTTGCTTGCATGATGGAGAGCCACCAGGCATCCCCGGAATTGCATCATCAGAGAGAACACTCACCAAAATACATTATTTTTCTCATTAATCAACCAGCTGGAAGCCCACCGTGGCGTCTTCAGCCTCTGCTCGCACCCAGGGCTGGCACGCGGAGCAGAGCCGTGGCATGCTACGGTCAGTGTAGACGTTTCCAGCGTGGCTAGCAGCAGCGCGGAGCGTGCCTCCTCCCGGGCGGGCTGGGCGAGCGGAGCAGGGCAGACTCCTGCCTTCCCGGCTACGATTCCCCGCGGCTGGAGCGTGCGCTCCGGCCGCGCGCGCCACTGCCCATCCTTACTGTAACACGACTCCTCCTTGCGATGTCCTTGCCGCTCTCGTGACATCAGGACTTTCCGGGAGTACTACAAACACAACCCCCACCACCACCCCACAGCATCCCAGCCCCGCTCGCAACCACCCCAGGAGATGATCTGTTGATGGCCTGCCAGGACCAACCAAGGCTCTGGGAAGCTTGAACCAGCCCAGAGACCTGGGCGTGGGCGGAGTGAGGGGCACGGAGGCTGGTTTAAAGAGAAGGGTCTGGCGTGCACCGGGAGCCACTCAGGGGAAATTCACCTCAGATGTGGGGTGGGAACCTGGCTCAGGCGAATTCTGCCATGATCGTGTAATTAGACACACTTTCATCTCTCCCTTCCGGAGAATGCTGTCACTCTCATCAAAATTAAGCCTGAGTGGATGTTGAGAACGCATGCTTTGGACTCTGAGCTTGAGGGCTGCAAGCCTGCTTACTAAGGTAGTGTGATCCTGTCACAGAAAATTTGGAGAGGAGTGATTTTTCTATCTTGTTTCCTAGTTTAGATTGCTAGATGAAAAGATGTGATAAAAGTCCCCTCCCACTGTGGCACACCAAAATCGTACACACACACACACACACACACACACACACACACACACACACCCTTCCCTTAGCAGATAATGGAAGGTACATTGAGGTGGGAATGATCTTTGACCTTCTAGATGGAGAGAAATTATGATGGAAACTGGATCGAGATTAGGTCATAACTTAAGCCTGATGACAAATATTGAGTGCACACACTAAATTCGAGATGAACAGCCCAGAAAGGCACAGCCTAGCAAAATCTCTGTTTCCTCCAACAGTGTAATGAATTTCAATGCTTATTGTACACGGAAAAGAATGTTAAAAATAAATCCTTCAAAGCTGGGTGATTAACGCTCAAATGCTCAGGATGAAAAATAAACCCACTAGCAAGCTCCCTTTCTCCACTGTGGGACCCCTTTTACCCACTGGAGTCTTTGAACTTGAAAATTTCTGTAAAACCTATGGAACAGAAGCAGTGGAGATTAAAATAATAATAATAATAATAATAATAATAATAATAATAATAATAATGCAGCCTCAGGAGGAAGTGTGTGTGTGTGTGTGTGTGTGTGTGTGTGTGTGTGTTAAATCTGAGCTTTTCTAAAGCATGTTAGCAAATAGCTCCACAGTCTAATATTAAAATACTCAATGATGGTTCCTGTCATAATTGTGCATCTGGTGAGTAGTCTGCACATTGAACCTAGGGGACAGAGGACCTCATAGCGACATCTTTCTGTGCAGTCCTGTACAAGCTTAACCCTTGTTTCCCCTCCCTGAGCAGAGTGCTTTCACACTAGAATGTAAGGAACTAGGTAAATAATGATCAACCAATCAGATCCACAGTGTTTCTTAACTAAATCTAGTCCTCCTCCTTCTGCTCTTCTCCTCTTCCTCTTTCCTGCTCTTCCCCCTGTCTTCAGGTCATTTCTCTGTTGTTTAAGACAGGGTTATGCTGGGTAACCTGGGCTGACCTTGAATATGTGCTGTCCCACTTAGCTTTCGGAGTTCTGGGATCACACACAGGTGAACAGCACACTGCCCAGCTGGTCCTGTTCTTGTACAAACACCACTCATTTAAATGCATTAGAAGAGGAAAGTTCGAGCATCGAATTTACGATTTCACAACTTTTTGAGATAAAAAATAACAACAGTCTTACAGGCTAACCCAGAGGACAGATGGTAAGCATCCCAAGTGCAGGGAATGGCCACACCTTCCCAGAGGCAAGAGAATCATCTGCAGCAGAGCCTCTTCAAGGAGCTCGTCAGCTGCCTCACCTTCTTCTCAGGCTAGAGGGCGCTGTAGTCTAATGTTAGAGGTTTTGGTCCACTTGAGCTCTTGTAGTTGGAAGATGCAAGCATTGAGAGTTGAGTTTAAGAAAGTCTGGCAGCGCCACCAAAGGCGTCCATCATTAATGGCATGCTTGCATTGGTCTGGCATTTTACAGTTACTTGCACACACAACATTTTTATTAGTGACATATAAAGCTTAAATATAGAAAATGGATGTTACCTTTGTCACAAATAAAGTACCTTTTCCAATTAAAGAGCTACTGCCTTCCTATTTGTCTGTGGTATTTGTGTAGCATCCTTCAACAGGTTTCTATATACAAACACACCTGCTATTTGTACTGGTTCCAGTATGGTCTTACCAATGAGTATGTCACTGAATATTACAAAAACAAATATAGCCACATGACCATGAATTTACAGGCTCAGGGAGTGTTTTAGGTGACATAATATGCCAACATCTGTCTGGCTTACCGAGAATTATACGCCAAAAAGCAGAGGCGCCACTGCAATGTTAGAGTGTCCTGAGATTAACTCAGTGCCCATGTGTGCAGTGCAATCCTGCCCCAGAAAGTAGAGGGGTGTTTTCCTTATTTACAGAGGCCTGCTCCCTCTCCTTCCGTCAGGGTTGTCAGGAATAGCAAGGCCAGTGACACAAACTTGCTCAAAACTGTATGAACAAAACTGAGTTTTAACATTCAAATTTTTCTGTTCTGCTTAAAACGACATTATTTATACAGACTGTATTTACCAGCCTTTTTTTTTTTTTTTTTTTTTTTTTGACTGGTATCTGCTCTATCTTCCCATTTCCCTTTCTATTGCAGTGAGCACAACTTTCATACAGGTCACATCGGCCTCATGAGGTCATGGTGTATTCATCCTGCTGTGCCTGGCTTAGTTCATGTAACATAATCTCCCCGCATACTCATCTTGTTTTGAATGACATATTTCCTCTTTTTAAAGGCTGAGTATCATCAGTATATATAAATATATATTTTTCTGATTTTTGTAGACCTAGACTCCATGCCATTGTGATTAATGCTGCAGTCAGCAGTTAGTGCAGATATCTCCTCAACATACTATTTTAAGAAATTTATTTATTCATATTTTCTGTGTATGTATTTTACCTGCATGTGTGTTTGTGTACCATGTGTGTTCAGTGTCCAAGGAGGCAAGAAGAGGACACCAAGTCCCCCTCAAACAGGAGTTATCTGACTGCGGTGCTGGAAAATGAATCCAGGTCCTCTGCAAGAGCATCAAATGATCTGAATGGCTGACCCATCCCTCCAGCCAACTTCAACTTAGAATTAATTTTAATAAATATAAGTGTGTTTGTGTGAGTTTATGCTAAGCATGTGTATATGCCCATGTATGCCAGAGGTTTCAGATCTCCTGGAGCAGGAATTATAGAAGGTTGTGAGCACTCTTAGGTGGGTACTGTGAATTGATCTCAAGTCCTCTGGAAGAGTAGTAATACTGTTAACAGCTGTGCAGTCTTTCAGCCCAATATACTGTTTTTTTTTTTTTTAATTTTATTTTAAAGTGATAATATCCAAATGAACATTAGCTGACATTGGTTCCTCTTGGGTTGCAAACATGTCAGCTGTGCCTGAGATACTTTTTGGTGTCACCTCAGGAGGATCCAGCAGCTTCCACAGAAGGATCTGGTTTAAGTCTCTGAGGTTTGAGTGACCCTATCTATGAGAAGCTCTCAAAACCTGGGTCTGTCTGAGGGGAATCAGGCCAGCTCTTCTGACACTAACCAAATAGTAATATATCTTTCCCTATTAAAACAAAAGGTGACTCCAAACCAATAGCAGATTTTAGATTGAAGAACTGTGGATAGGTGAGTATTTTCTCCTCACTCCCAGACGAGATGATTGCCAGCCTTAATTCCTCACCTCCCTCAAGTCTGCAATCACCATTTCACCTGGTATTCACTCCCTACTTGACAGTCTTACAGACTTCATTCCATTTTTGGCTAACATCTTTCTATTTTTTTTCTCCACAGCAATTATCATCTGAGATACTAAGGTAGACATCTATTTATTTTGACTTCTCCTCCCTGGAATATAATCTCCATTGGGCCAGTGATTTTCATCAGTTCAAAGGTACTTTCACGTTTCTTAGAGAACCTGTCACTTGTTATCCAGTAAATACTTGTGAGAAATGAATGAATGAACACACTAAGTACAGATGTACTGTGTGTAAAACATCAGACTTTTCTATTTGCCTGCAGTTAGTTCTTTGGGGCTGATGGTGTTTTATGCAACACATTTTCACAAATTGAATCTGTCCATGCTTAGCAGCAGCTGTTCTTAAATTCCACGCAATACATCTGCCAGGTGCTACTACAGACCACAGTTTGTGAGCTTGTTTGTCCTTTCAAATTCCTACAGCTGCATGCAGCCATAATTTAGCAATGGGTTAGCTTAGCCCGGTTAAATCCCGCCCCCTCCCGTTACCTTTCTCTGACCTTCATTTTAACTTGCTCTTATCTCTTGTCCTCATTGAAGAAATAAAATCTCATCCAATGTTGCTGACGTCAGAGTTGTCAAAGAACAGTGTTTGACTGGAGGTGCGTCGTTATCTGCTTAAAAATGATCTGATCATGGTTCTCCATGATCTACTTCCTTCATCTGCCTCATCTGTGATGGTGGATAAGGCCTTTCCTAAGCTGGGCCTTCTTTAAATTTCCATTTCTAGGTGTGTTACACTTCACATCCTTCATTCTGGCTTGCATTCCTCCTTCATTCCTGCTCCAGTGCTTGAACATTCAGCAGGAATTAACCTTGTCAGTCAAGCCAATGGAAAAGGAGGCTCTTTTAGCTCACCATGATCTAGCAAATTAGTCATCTAATGAATGAATTATCTGTTAATTCAATATTTTTAGTACACTAAATGTCTTCCTAATGCCTATTACATTCCAGACATTGTTCTATGGAATGGATAAAGAACACTGCAGAAAATACAAAGGTAAAAAAGTCATGTCTCAGGAAAAACACAAGGCCAATAGGATGGAGCCAAATAGGTCACATGGGCAAAGGGTATGAAGCACCATCCCTAGGCAGGTGGACCTAGGCTGCATGAAAATAGTGATGAAGCCAATAAGCAGCATTTCTGCTTTCAGCAACTACCTTCAGTTCCTGCCCTGGCTTTCCTTGATAATGATGGCTGTCATGTGACCTGGACAATGAAATAACTGTTTCATTCCCTATGTTACTATCAGTTAATGTTTATTATAGCAACAGAAAACAAACTAGAACAGACTCTGTGTGTGTGTGTGTGTGTGTGTGTGTGTGTGTGTGTGTGTAGTAATCATTTGACACACTCTTGGGTTCACTGTGGCTGATGTATGTGGAGGACCAAAGGAATTAGAAAAGATACAAGATGAACAGTTAGGAATTCTGTGAAGTAACTGAGAAAGGGATGGTGGCCTGGCCCAGGGTCAGAATGGTGAAATGGTATAATGTGGTCATATTCTATGTTGATGTCAAACTGGTTTAGAAGGATTTCTCAGTGGCTTGTGGAGCAACAGAGGAAAGAGAAAAATTAGAAGTGACACAATATTAAAATGGCGAAGGTAGAGCAACTGAAAATATGACAAGAAACATACAAATGAGACTCAAGACATTCGGGTGTGGGACTGGAGGTGGTCAGCGAGGCTGGTACTGAGTCCAAGATCCTTACACTGTAAGTAAGTGGTCATAGTCCAGAGCAGCTTGGCTGTATGGGTCCTGAGGTCTGAAAAGCTGTGCAGCCTTCCTTGTTATTTGTAGTCATCATTTTGTAGATGGTAAAGAAGTTCAAGAGGCTGGATTTTTAAAGGAAGATGGAGAAAAAGAAGAATGGCAGGAATGAACACTGAGACATTTTAAGAACATGAGGACATGTCTGTGGGTATTTGTGACAGCGTATTTGTTATAAGCATAACAATGTGTTGGATGAGTATTTGTTGATATGTATGGCATGTGATGGGAAACTATTTATTTTAAGTCTAAATATACCTCTAATAGTCCATCATCCAATGTCAAAACAACTTGAAAAGTGTGGAAATAATTGGTCTATATGAGAACAATAGCTGAATTCCATTAATCTATGTAATATTTTAATCAGAACTGTTTAGATTGTGTAGACAGTGTTACAAAATCATAAATCATTTTTATTCTCAGATTCTCTCTTGACACTCTTATGGAAATTAAGTGCCTGGGGACTTTAATCTAAAAAATTAATCATCTATAAAAAAGATGTGCTAGCATTGTGATAAGAATAAAAAATCCTATAAAGAACACATTTCCCAATTATACCTCACTGTATTTCCCTTTTATATGTGCACCTGTCTCTCCTGATAGCCAGTTAATAGGAACTTCTCTTTATTTCTCATTATTAACATTGAGGTCTTCCTAAAATTATTACTTTGTTGTGATATAGGAATGTTTTATTTGTTCAAAATTGTTACCAAGGTCCCATGTGTTGAAGGCTATTCTAGATTTTGAAGGTTCATAAATGCACTCATAGCATGTCTGTATCCAGGAGTTCTCACATTTCAGTGCACCAAGTAGGACTTGGATATCTCTTCACATATTACACAGGACAGGACCTAAAAGCCTCCTTTAGCTCATTCATTCATTGTCCACAATTTATTGCTTCTCTCCAAGTACCATAGACACAGGGCAGAGATATGTCTATCATGTTAATACTATGAATCAAAAACATGGGAGCAATGCTGTAGCTATGTGCATTGAGGGAGACTTCTGCAGGTTATGATCCCTCCCCTCCCTACTGGAGACATAAAGTTAGAGAAGTCCTGTCTGGTACATGGAAGCACAGGTGGTAGTGGCAGCACATTCTAGAGATGATATGTTTTTCTTCCTACATATGTATATCTGTGGTTAAATTTACTTCTAGAATTTGGCAAAGGGAGTTAATTATTAATAGAATGATGATGGCAATATGCTTGCGTTGGTCTGTTTTCTGCTGCCAACAACTTAATACCACAAGCTGGATGATTTAAGAGAAAGGTCTAGGGATGTAGTTCAGTATCAGGGTATTTGCTTTGAATGAACAAAGTCCTGGGCTCAAGACTAGGAAAAAAATGAGATGCGAGGGGAGGAAGAAAGAAGGAAGAAGGTGAGGGAAGGAGGCAAGGAAGGACAGAAGGAAGAAGGGAAGGAAGAAAGGGAGGAAATTAGTCTATTTGGCTGATGAAGATGGAGGTTCTAGGTTAAGGAGGTTCACTTGGTTATGGACTTCCAGTGGGCAGATTTCTGAGACAGCAGAAAACATAACATAGCATTAGACAGTGAGTGTGTGTGTGCTCTTGTACATATCTTAGTTAGGGTTTTTCTATTGCTGTGAAGAGACACCATGACCATAGCAACTCTTATAAAGGAAAACATTTAATTGAGGGTAGCTTATAATTTTACAGGTTTAGTCCATTATCATTATGGCAGGACATGGAAGCATTCAGACAGACATGGTGCTGGAGAAGGAGCTGAGAGTTCTACATCCTGATCCACAGTCAGCAGAGAAGGGGGTTGTGTGCCACACTGGGTATAGTTTGAGCATAGAGACCTCAAAGCTCACCTCCACAGTGAGACACTTCCTCTAATAAGGCCACACCTAATCCAACAAAGTCACACCCACGCCAGCAAAGCCACACCCCCTCTGACCAGGCCACTCCTACTCCAACAAGGCCACACCTTCTAATAGTGCCACTCCCTATGATCAAGCATTGGAACACATGAGACTATGGGGACCATACCTATTCAAACCACCACAGCAGGTTTTCTGATCTCTTGTCCTTTTATCACAAAGCTATGATGATTCAATCATGGAAGCTCTTTATTAATTTACCTGATTCTAATTATCTTCCAAAGACCCTGTTTTGATACCCTATTTGGATTGTTTATACCTTCTAAATACCTCAGGATAGAAATAAAATTTCAACACTTGTAAACTTGGACAGATAATATAAACTATATCCAAACTATAGTAATACTGTGACAAAAGTCTGACTCAAACCAGATCCAACCCTAAAACATTAACTATAAAAAAATAAACATAAAGCACCAATTGTAATAGTGTGCACTTTGGGTGGTGGGGGTACTAGGCATTATTAAGTAAAGTTTACAGGAGCATAAGCAAAATGATACCACAAAAATTGGTCTGACAACTAAGACACATACTGAATGACTGAGAAGTGGGGAGCATATACAGTGTGAATATACTGGGCAAGAAGATAATTCTTCTCTCAATAGAGATAGAGCAGGACAGCACAAGCTTTCATCATGCTACACAGAGTGACATGTAACTTAAAACTTGTAAGTTATTTCTCATTTGTGTGACTGTGACAAAATAGCTGGAAGAAATGACTTAAGGAAGGAATAATTTTGGCTTGTGGTTTCAAGGTATTTTGGTCCATTATGGTGGGAAAGCATGGAGGGAGCAGGAGGAGGTCAGTCTATGGTGGCAACAGAATGAGGCAGAGTATCTGTTAACATCTTAGAGGAGCCTTGTGCTGGTTGGAATGAGAATGGCTCCCATGGGCTCATATATTTGAATGTTTGATCCTCAGTTGGTGGAACTGCTTGGGAAGAATTAGGAGGTGTGGTTTTGCTGGAGGATGTGTGTCACTGGTGGTGGGCTTTGAAATTTCAAAAGCTCATGCCAGGCCCAGTTAGTTCTCTCTTTCCATATCATGGATGTGTTTAGGGTTTGAAGCTCACAGGTACTGCTTCAGTGCCATGTCTGCCTGCCTGCTGCCATGCTTCCTGCCACGATGATCATGGACTTAACTATTATCTGGAACCACAAGTCTGAAATTAAATGATTTCTTTGATAAGTTGCCTGGTCATGGTGTTTGGTTATGCCAATAGAGAAGCATCTAAGACAAGCAGAAAACATAGAATGAGGCCCAAAGCAGGGCTACACTGTTACTCCTGTTACTCTGAAAGACCAGCTCCCAGTGACCAACTTCTTCCAGCTAGAGATGGGGATATGCTTGGGAGTGACATTTCACAAGCAAACCCTAACAAGTGGGAGATGACTGTACATTCTTCCAAGAATGTCCCTTTCTCCTATTCTCTTTTGTCTGTCCAGATACTTTTATATTCAGTGACTCTACAATGCTCAGAATTTCTGTTTGCTGAGATGTCTTCCAAAGGCACATCTTTTTTTTTTTTTTTTCAAAAAAAGTATTCCAGTGTATACTCTTTGTGTAACTCTATTTCAGTATCCAACAGATTATATTTCAGTGGCCAGCCCAGTTATCAACAGGCCTCAGTAGAATGACAGTTCTCTGGAGTGGTAGAAAATAGACACACATTAGTTCTTCAACTGTTTTAGCATTTCCCAGAGCATAGCAGAAATATATCCCCAGGGGATAGCATATTGAGTTAGTGATTTGAGCATACCAGGAGCGCCAGAAGCCATCTCTGCTTTGGGAAGCAGCCACCCCTTCTGTGGAATGAGACAATGGCCTGTAAGAAGAGCATTCAAGTGCTATTGCTATTGGGTGGTAGACAAAGAATCCCCAGACCTAAGGAAAGGATAACAAGGATTTGAAAGCTTTCTACTTCATTGGAAAAAGACTTGAAATGTTTTGGGTTGAGGAGACATGGAGTCAAATTTGGGAATCAAGTTGCAGAGGTGGGGAAGAGAAGGACTGGGATGAAGTTTGTAGGCCTCATAGATGCTTTCACAGGGGACTTGTTTTCCTGGATTTGTCTTGATTGGTGGTTGTGATCCTCTTACACTAAGAAGTATATTCTACTCCTGGCAGTTCTCAGTACAACCTCTTGCACATATCTCTTTCTTCCTTCACACTCCAAAGCCCTCCATGACATTCTGTTTATCTGGAGCTAGTCTTTATGTAGTGGACTCTGGCCACTCCTCTTACCAGTGTAGACACTGTTTCCCAAAAATAATAGCCACTATGCCTTGAGATTGGCAGCTTGAAGACAGCTAGTTGTGTCCGTCACTGGTAGGAAATCAAGTTATTGTAAACCTCATCATCACTGTCAAAATATATATGTCAGATATCCTATCATAGCAATTCATTAATCTTTAGAATGTTAAAGATGTGTTTTTACCACAAAAAAATTGGTCTGACAACTAAGACACATACTAAATGACTTCTGTGTTCTTTTTTTTTCATGCCTTCTGCTTTTGTGTACTAGGGCTTGAAGCTAGAATGTCACATGTCTTAGGCAAGTGCTCTGCTGAAGGCTCTTAGTCCTTCTTTTTTTATGTGTTTATTTTTCTTTTTAATATTTTTTGTGTATTAGTATGTGTATGTGTGCGTTAGCATGTGTTTGTGTTTGTGTGTGTGTGTGTGTGTGTGTGTGTGTGTGTGTGTGTACAGATATGCCACGATGCAATTGGAGGCCAAAGAACAACCTGTATGAGTCAGTCTCCCTGTCTACCATGTGGGGCCTGGGGATAGAATGCAGGTCCTCAAGAAAGTTAGCCTTGAACTTGCAACCTTCTTGCTTCTTCTTTAAAGGTAGCTCACATTACAGGACTGTGCTATCATACCTAGCTTCTTTGCATCTGAAACCATGTGTTATTTTACTTGAAGAAATGAAGCATCTATCTCAAACAGCAGCAAGAGCAAAGGAGACAAAAGTGGTGAATAGATTCTCCAGGGAGTGAGTGTAATGACTTGGTAGAAGACATTGTGATGGGTTGGACAGAATCCTAGGAAGAGGGAGGGCCATGCCTGACACAGATTGCTCTGAAGCAGAAGACACTGTCAAAGGACATGAAACAAAGGTGAAGTGATACACAATGGCTGTAGGAAAGCAAGGGCCATTAGAATTTTAAAGAAAAGCTCCTTAAAAGATCTTCAAGAAAAGTAAGTTTGAATGGGAAGATGCAGAGGCCATAATAGATGTAACTTCTTCCAAGTGGAAAGGTTAGGATCTTATTTGACATATAATATAGGAAGTGTTTGCTGAGTGAATACATGAATTAACTTCAACACTTTTCCAAAGACAAGAACATATTGATATGCCTGAAGACATTTGATGACACACGAGCACGAGTTAATATGTCTTGTGCAGCAGATTGGATGATATTATACACTCCAGAGGTTTCCAATTTGTCTTAAAATCAAATTCATTTATAGTTTCTGGACAACTGTTTGAGAATCAGCCCTTTCTTTCCACAGCTCCACAACAAATGTGCATTCAAACAAAAGGGAAGAAATAAAGAGCATTGTATTAAATTTTGTTTGCCTTGAAAATGAGAGAAAAAAGATCCTTCAAGATGAATTGAGTAAAGCTTTGTAAGACTGATGTTTGAGGTCCCAGGCATTCCTTTTTAAAAGTATGTAATGTGATAATAAGAACACAGAGGGAGTAGAGACAAAGCCCCTGCACACGGTGATGTTATAAGAAATCACAAAGTAATTGAAAGTATTTCCAGATGTGTGTATTCTGAGCCTCCAGTCAGGTACAGTATGAGGAAAATTGTGTAGTTGTCTCTGTCAAAGTGTCTAGAGTACATAAAGTGAGACTGAAACTGAAAAATAACACATTACAGTTTCCATGTTCTCTTGATTATATTTCAATCTCATCTTGGCTTTGCTAAAACACAAGAATAATTCTTTCATAGATGCAATGACTGGATGTGATTTTTACCCTTGACTCCAAAGTGTCACTTTAGGAAACCTACAGCATTTGTCACCATGAATGTCATTAACAACAGAGGTACCCAAAGGGACTCTGCACAGTCACACTCAAATATGATGGGAAGAACTTAATTAATCTTGCTGTCACTTCCATGATGCTTTTCATTAGTTTCACGGTGATCTGATCAAAAAGATTTCTCTGAATTGGAAATGGCAACCCACAGCCTCTCGGGAAAACATTTTAGGTAAACACTCACCACTGCAGTAGGTAGATTTTTTTTGCAGACGGACACCATTACTGCTATTCTGATGAAGGTAATCCCCATGTTTCGTGTTTAAGATTATGAAATCTCAGAAAACATAAACCATCTCCAGCTGAGAAACTATTTTAAACTCTGGATACTGATTATGCTTGGAAGCAAAGTTCCTCTTTCATGCTCTCTTTGGAATACTGATGTTTGGTGTGGCACCAGGATCAGTACTTACTAAATGCAGAATATGACACATAGGAAATCCTGGCATCACTAGTCACCACTGAGAAGCATATTAAGTGGCAGGCAAGCTTTGTTGAGAGGAGTAGACAGGCAGTGATGTGGGAATCAGCCCTCAGTGAATCAGATGACTGGCTTGAAATAGGCGTTTTTAGATGTAGTTTTTATTTATCTATGTTATTTTGCATTTTTAAGTGCCGACCATAGCTTAATGTTCTAAAAAGAAACTTAAGCTATTTTATAAAGCATATTAGCAGTTTGATTGTAAGAAGTTCAACCTGCAACTATCAGATCATCATCAAGAACTAAAACTCAAGATGATTTGATTATTTGACAAATTGGCAGACACATACAGGCTCTGCAATGTGGCCCCTTTCTTTGTGAAAGCCAGCTTCTCATATAGTCACTCTGTTTCCTGTTTCCTTGTACTTATTTTCTTGCACAGCCTTCCTGCTGCAGAGTAGAACTGACGTTTCCATCCACTGGAATAGTAGACAATGACTGAACAAACCTCCTTAAGGTAAAATGCCCTCTTCTAGTTTCAGATACACTTAGAAAAGTCATCTACTATGCTATGAAGACATTCAAGAAGACATGAAAAAGTGCATGGATGAAGAACAGATCCTAGCCAATGACCAACACCAATTAGACATGCAAGTAAATAGCCATTTTGTCCAAAGGACTTTTAACTTCTGTCTAGCCTCCAGATACCTGTAGACAGGCCCAACATTTCAAATCAAAGTCTATGAGACTACACACTAACATAAAAAGAACTTTAAATTTCAATTTGAAGCCATAGGTTTAAAGTTATGTTTAAAATACCTCATCCCTCCCATATGTTCTATGGACACCTGCTATTGGAGTCAGTCTTTACAGTCATTCTTCCTTACTATTTAATTCTATTTTTACTTCTATACCTCTTCTATCCCTGCCAAACTTTGCCTACTCATTGTCAACTCCATTCCTTTGTGCCTGGCTTCATGCTTGTCTGTTGCCCTTGAGACAATTACCATACATTCTCTACCTGTAGAAACACTACTCATCTTTGGGGGAACTACTCATTGTCCTCTTCTATAGGGATTTTCTCTTTTGTCTAAGTCATAATTAGTGACTTCTTTCCCTGTCTTCTAGTAATTTATTTATTTTTTTCATTAATTGACTCTTGAAATGTGCTATTATTTATAATAAAAAATCTCTTCTGGAAAAAAATTTATTAACTCTCACATATTTTATTGTTTCTTAGCATTTTTACCACTCCCATGTTATCCCAGGATGGCAGACCTGTTCTGCTGTGGATATTTGTATGCTGTGAATGTGTTGCTCTGATTGGTTAATAAATAAAATTCTGATTGCCCAGTAACCAGGCAGGAAGTATAGGCGGGACAAGCAGAGAGGAGAATTCTGAGAACAGGAGGGCTGAGTCAGGAGATGCTGCCAGCTGCTGCCATGAGAAACAAGATGTGAAGGCAGAACTGAGAAAAGGTGGCTTAACATAAATAAGAATTATGGGTTACTTTAAGTGTAAGAGCTAGTCAGTAATAAACTTGAGCTAATGGCCATACAGTTCATAAACAATATAAGCCTCTGTGTGTTTACTTGGATCTAAGCACCTGCAGGACTGGCAGGTGAGAGAGATTTGTCCTGACCGTGGGCAAGGCAGGACCTCCAGCTATGCTGTTCTGCTTCTGGGAATGCGCTTGACAGTTCTCAGCAGCCAACCTTCTACATATGTATGGTCTAAGCTAAAGTGAATTGCTGGGTCAAGGCACTCAGTGATGGACACTGGTGATTAACATGGGAGTGGGAAGACCTGTCCATGTTGGACCAATCTGGGATATATTGGGCAAATTAAAGCATCCAGAACTGTTTGTACTCTATGACAGCTTAATTCTTTGTGTCCCAAATTCCCTGTTCATCTCCCTTCCAAAGACCTAAAACCAAGTACTTCTCAGTAAACTCCCCCAATGCATTATAACCTTCATATGAGACATTTATACTTACATTGAGTTGGTATAAAATAAATGCTTTTAGAATAAATTAAGCCCCAAGAACATAGCTTCAGATAAACAGAACTCATTTCCCAAAGGCAAGGGCAGGGCATGGTTACTCCCTAGAAATTCTTGAACTTCCTGGGTAATTCCTGAAAAAAAAAAACCTGACCTCTTCTTCTAAGAATGCTTTGAGAGTGAATATGACAGAGCGCTCTGGGATGCCTGGGCTGAATGAAGACTCTGTCTGATGAGAAGCACAGCTCAAAGAAGATGTGACTGTAAGGAGTTCTCTTCTACAGGGGTAATCAATATTTTATCTTTTCTAGGGTATCATTTTTTTTTCAATTCTGTAAACTTTTATTGATTTTTATTGTGGATTTCACATCATACTTCCCAATCGCACTTATCTCTCTGTCCCCTTGCATCTGCCCTCTGCTCTTGCAACCTCCCCTGTCCCCCAATAAAAACCAAATTTAAAAGAAAATCAACAAAACCAAACAAAACAAAGAAACAAAAGAAAAAAGAAACAAAAACAAAACATGTGTGGAAGCTGTAGTGTGGCTCCTCAAGTCACATAGTTTGCCCTCAGTCCATTCACCTTTACTTGCAAGTGTTCATTGCCAGGAGTCATTTGTCTGGCTGGAGGCCTCTGACTTCTGCTACATCACCAATAATGGGCTCTCACTGGGAATCCCCTAAAATATCCTGTTGTCTTGTGTCAAGGAAATGCTGCTGTTTTGCATCTGTAGCTTTGTCCCCTTCATATATTCCAACAGTTCATAGATGGGGTGGATGTTGGGGTGAGCCAATTCAAAGCCCTGGTTCTGGGTCTGTGTTCTGCTGAGTTGGTCAGCCCACCAGCTTTCTCTCATTGCCACTGTCTGGGTGAGCTCTCCAGCACTGCTTCAGCTAGCTCACCTAATGCAGCCTTCCGCCAAAAGCCAGGTCAGTTCTCTTGCTCTCAGGTCCTCAAATTTGGGTCACTCAACAGGGCCAGTTCTACTGTTTGGGCAGGACATCATTATTTTGAAAAACCAAAAAGCCACACTACAGCTACAGAAAAGTTTTCTATCTACCTCTGAGGAGAAAAAAAGGAAAAAGACAATTAATGTAAGTGTGTCAAAATATATCAACTTGGAGTAATTTCCATATATTTAAGGTACAAAATTTTGGGTCCTGGGGAAACAGCTCAGTTAAGAGCATGGACTGCCCTTCCTGGGGATCCAAGTACCCCTTTTGAATAGCTCACAAATTTCCTGTTACTTCAGCTCCAGGGGATCTGACACCCTCTTCTGGCCTCTGTATGAAATTGATTTCATGTGCACAAACTACAAAACACATACACACATAAATTAGAAATAAAAAAACAGAACTTTTTAAAGAATAACATTTCTTGGAAGTACTTTTCAAATGAGTCATTTTTTTCAAGTGATCTAATGGTTCTAATATGAGATATCCTCAATAATGTAATTGTTTTATTTATTTATTTATTGCCATAGTGAGAACTTAACACATGCTAAGTAAGAGCTCTATCACTGGGATAGAGTCCAGAGTTCTTATTACCTTTTATTTGGGGACAGAATCTCACTGAATTGTGCAGAGAAACTTGAATTTGTAGTCATCCTACTCAGCCTCCTGAAGGATTGGAATTACAAGCCCATAATACATAAAATTACATTGCTTTAGTTAAATGACAAGATTATTTTCTCCACAAAGCAATATGAAACATGTCTTGAGGGAAAAAAAAAAACTATGATGCAGAGAAGTGTGTAGAGAATTTGACCTATAGGAACCATAAATCATAAGCTGCTCAGAGGCTCCAGCTAGGGAAACTTATTTTTTTTTTAATTCACTAGATATTTAATAAATATTTACCAGTATTCAGCTTTTAAACACATATTAGAGAACAAGGACACAGTATGATCTGGATTGGTTTTATGGCATCCAGAGAATAGAGTATTGCAAGGCAAAGTTGATCAATGTCTGTCTCAGTCTGATGAGCCAACAATAAACGATGGTGAGTTTAGACATAGTTAAAATTCCATGCAAAGGCCCAGATGTAAAACAACATGGTAACAAGAGTCAAGTGATGTCCATGGAGAGACAGGAACACCACTCCCTTCTACACCTTGGGTCTCTAGAACCTCACTTCCTTATACCTCCAGATCTGTGTTGCTCTGAACTTTGTTCAGAGTGGGCAGTAACTAATGCAGAAATTCATATCTGGTCAAAGTACCAAGTATAAGTAACTATGCCTGCTAAGCAAGGGTGAAACATCTTTATCAATTTCCTGCCATCAGAAACTCAGGAAACAGGAAGAAGAGTATTTGAAAGAGCAAGTGCTATGAGATGTAGACTTCTGGACATGGCAACTCATAGCACCTATGGTTATCTGCATAGGACCTGAATAAGATCAAGCCACTCAAAACTTCAGTATAGGTAGGGAAGGGCGCTGAGGCTCCACCCCTATCAAAGGAGATATTGGCAGTTGATGGTTGCTGAGGGAGGGAAAGCCACTTTCCTTTGGGATTGAGCCTACTGGCATGTTGCTCATACCACGGCAAATAGCTTTACACCTTTCTACATATGAGCAGCACCAACAGGACCAGGTATGGGCAGGTATTAATACTTACAATGGGAAGACATGAATTTTGGAGGTAAATGAGGTGTGGCTCTCCCTAGGATCTATCAATCCAATTTCTTCCACTAAATTAAGAGTAAAATAAAAGATATTACTATGGATTATTATTGGAGGAACAGAGATTTTAAACTTGACTCTGAAAAAAAAACAATAATACAAGATTACTGAAAAGAGTTTGTAATAAATTCTTGAATAACATATTTATTTATTTACTTGCTTGTTTGTTTATAAGCTTACTTAAAAAAAGGTGCCTCCCTAATCTACCCTTCTGTCCAGTTCCCAGTTCTCACTCCATCCCTCTCGGATCCCCTCTCATTTCTCAGTCTTCCTCTCTTCCTCTCCCTGTCATCATCTCTTTCTCCTGCCTTCTTCTGCTTTTTTTTTTTTTGAACTTACTGACATGAGTCTATGTGACCCTGCAGCTTTCAGCCTCCTTCCTGACTCATGTGTTCCCTGTCTATCTCTCAGTGAGTGTCTTGGGGAATAAATGTGATTGTCTCAGTTATCTTTTCAAGCAAGGTCACACTAGCTGGGCTAAGGCAATAGACCTCATAGAGTCCTTTTCAGAGGTCATGCTAATCAAATCAGTTATGTCCAGGTTTCTGTCAGCCCTGAATTTTTCATATTGAAAAAGACCTTCCCTAGATGGCGGTGTGACTTACAGCTGCTTAGAAATGTATAAGTTCCCTACATTCTTATCAACATTGATGCCTTGCTTATTTCTAGGAAAATAAGATTGCTACTACATGGTGGTGCCATTTAACTGTGTCTCCAGAGTAAAAGAAACCAAAATGACAACCTTATGAAAAAAGGATAGATGTAGCCTGGGAGAGGGAAGAGGAATGCGTGCTTGATGAGCTAAGAGGAATGAGAAAGTGACATAATGAAGTTACAGGGTTAAGATGAAGGCTTCCCAAGAGACAGGTGATGGCTTCCAGCACACAAGGTAAAAATGTTGCCTTCCATTCACCTTCACTGCAGACTTGTAAGATATGTGTGTAAACAATGAGCATGAAAGCCTTTGTCAGTGTAAACTCTTGGGCTTGTATGAGAGATTTTTCCCCTGATAATCAAAGCTTTTCTCTAAAAATGGAGAATACTGACATAAAGTATTAATTTTTGACACAACATGTCATCTGCTATGCATGGGAGTGATATTCTCAATGCATTAGAACCCCAGAGAACTGCCTTGCCCAATGCTTGCATGGCCAGCACATGTTTAGAGAAGAGTGGAACTGTGACATTTATTGACTCTATGTAACACGTACCCTTTACCTGAATTTGTGGTAGTTCAGTGGATCTGCAACAGGACACAAATATTTATATTGTTATAAGTTTTTGAGACAGTGTCCCATATAACCCAGGTTAGCCTTGAATTTTACTGTGTCTAAGGATGACCTTGAACTCCCAATCCTCCTCTCTTCATATCCAAGTAATACAATTACAGAAGTACACTGCCATAGTTGGTCCAAGACACAAATATTTGAAGGAGATTTTACACAACAGACAAAATTTTATTCACCACTATAGAAAATACACCACAGGAAACATTTTGGGCATGCATGAAAACAAACAACAAACAAAAAAAAATCAATAGTAAGGGCAAGAAGAGAAAAGTGAAATAGACAGAGAAGATATTCCAAACTGAGTAAAAATGGGATATAATGAGTTAGAATGAGGCAAAGGTAGCAAAGAACCTTGAAATAAAAACATGGTTAAAATAGTATATACTGGAAAATTCATGTGCAGCTGAATCAAGGATTTCCAGCTACAAGTAGACAGAGTATACAGATGACATTCTATTAATGTAAATCTTAGCTAACTCAATTCTTGACTCAAGTTGCAGGTTCAATGGCCATATTTTATATAGTTGTCAAGTATAAGATTTTTTTCTCAAACCCAATCTGTTCTTTTTACTTCTCAGAAGTGTTTAAATAGTGTGTATAAACACACACACACACACACACACACACACACACACACACACACACACACACGATACTGCTGTTGAAGTCAGAATTTAAAATTTGTTAGCAATTATCACCAATTGACCTTCTTTCAGAAATCAGTTATCAGAGAAATCAAGGGCGGGTAAAGAGAGACATCTTTCAGGAAGTCTGAAGGTAGGTAGACATCTCAGGTCTCTACAACCACCCCACAGGATGCATTTCCATTTTCACTCACCTCCTGCTTACATCTGACAAATACTCTATATTCTTCCTCTCAGGTAGCTAGTGTTTCTTTCAGAGACTGTCCTGACTTTGCTGATAATCTCTCCTGTATATATACTCAGAACAATATTCTCACCAATTTGCTATAATTAGTAAGTAATTTGTTATTATTGTCTCCATAGCCGCTTGCCCATTCTTTTACTAGACTATAAGATTCCTGACAGCAGATTTCTTAGTGGATTCTACATGATGTTTCCACAGCAGTATGTGTGGCATACATACCTGTACTATAGTTGGGTTTATGGATGGAAAGGGAGCAGAGAGGGGGATCAGGAGGGTGCGGGGTTGGGAGGAATAGAAAGGAGGGCTTTTATAAGGGATTTCATAGTCTGTGGTATAAGGATATGAAGAAGTAGTTGAAGAGATTTCATAACAAAGAAAGTGGTCTTTCTTCGAATGACAAACATGAGAATACCTGCAATACTTTTACAATACTTCTAATATCCTTAGCATAGCCAAAGGAAAGAGCTCTTTTCATTTCTAATGACTTTCCATTCCTAATGAAGCTTGTCATCTTCCCAACTAGTGTCAGGTCTTTCATGTGCATGTCTGACCACTTAAGTTTAAACAGGATTGTTTGTATGACTATGAGGCTATTTACTGGCACATAAGCAACTAACCACTGGCTATACTACTGAAGAAAATGACTCCCCCCTCCCCCAGAGGCTATTAGCTGCTATAGCTTCATAGAAAGAAGTAGAACTTTCTGAGCCCCTCCCTAATCATTTTAGAGAGCAATGTGGTCAAGCTTGTGCTGGTCTTGTGTCAGTAACTACAGCTGCTGTGAGATAATGCCTGCAGTGACCATATCATAGCTAGAAAACAGTGCTCCATAGCACTTCTCCCCATCTTACACGTTTTGGGACACTTCTTCTGGGATGGTTCCTAGGCCTTAGAGGAGGTCCAGGGTAGTGCTGAGTATTCTCAACACATTGATCAGTTATGCGTCTCATAATTAACTGCCATTCACTGAGAAACTGCAATGTAAATTTTCATGTTTACAGCACTCAGTGCTGCTCTCAGCCTTGGTCAGAGAAGTGTCTATCTTATATTTTTAATATCTATATTATTAAAATTTAGTATCTTATATATCTAGATGCTGCTGAATAGATACGGCCAAGTTTGGAGCAATTCCTTATTATTACTTAACCATAAAAGCCCTATGATTTCCCTTCTATACTAGACTTATTGTTCAAGGGTGAGATTGCACTGTACTGGGTAAATGCCAGGTTCAAGGTTGGAGTTAACTGTGAAATATGGGCAAGGAACAAGAAATCAAGTGACTCTCAAATGTTTCCCAGGATTGAAACTAGAATGATAACAGTAATGATAAAGGACTTCTGGGGCTAGTTGACAGGAAATCAGAATAATAGCAGAAGTCTCAGTTTGGATTAATAATCATCAGGAATGACATTAAGCATTGTCACTCAATGCTGTAGTAATCCCTAGAAGTTACTTAATGATTTTCCTTGTTCTTTAAAGATTTTTCAAAGTTGTATGTATGTGTGCAGGTAGTTGTGGAGGCCAGAAGAGGGTGTATGGTTCCCTGGAGCTGGAGTTATGAATGATTATGAGTCACCTGACATGGGTGCTAGGAACAGAACCCAGCTCCTCTGGAAGTGGACCATCTCTTGAGCTTCCAATGTTTTCTTGGTTTCTTGTTTGTTATCACTTCACTGGGCAGTATAGGCACTAAAGAAACAGTCATTATCATCAGTATTAACCACATTTTAACAACATAACATTAATTTATGTAATTTTTAAATCTTCACACCAATATAAAATGGAAATTTTTCCTTGAAAATGGCAGGTTAGGAGATAACAGGAAGCTACCTACACAACACTAGCAGAATTTGATGGCAAAGATGAACTTCTGAGAGAGGGTTGGCAGTAAAGTGCAGCTCATTTGATGAGTACCAGCTCCGAAGGAAGTAGCAGAGCCCATCGCTGACCTCCCTTCACACCTTTGGCAGAAAGCTGTGGGTCTGCATCTGAAGTAGCTTGTACATAGCTTGCAAGAGTGAGGTGGAGAAAAATGACCCTTCTCTCAAAATACCAGAAATGTGTGCTTTATTCTAGCTGGCTGTTTAATTAGAGCATCCATTGCAACCCAGCCCTTGAAGTTGGGTTGTGATTTAAAGGAGTAAGTTCACCCTTCTTTGATTCTTAAAAATTCATTTTCCCTTTTGGAAACTAGACACTGAAGACTAGAACCCTTGAGAAATAAATGCAGTTATGAGAATTGATAAAGAAACTGTGGGTGCCCAAGGAAAGACCCAAGGGGAACTTAAATGCATGGTTCCAATTGACTTTTGAACACAGACACTGTAGAAATCATAACAGTGATCAAAAATGGAGGTTCAGCAACTAACAACACTTGCTATATAATCATGAGGACTAGAGTTTGGACCTCAGCACCCACTAGCAAGCCAGGTATTCCACAAATTCCTGTAACTCCAGCTCTGGGAAATTCAATGTCCTGCTCTGGACTCTTCTCAAACCCAGTTACATTTTTATCTGTCTGAGTTTATGCACACCTGAATACACGTGTGTGCATATACTCAAACAGATCTAAACATAAATATACACTAAACTATGTACTTTAAAATTGGTTAGTAAATTTTTATTGAACACATAAAAGTAAAATTTTAAAGACAGAAAAAAAATCACCATTTTGTGCTTATAGACCAGGTAACTTTAGACTTCCCCATTCCTTCTTGAAGTTCCTTCCTCTGTAAGAATGTAAGAATCATCTCTCAAGAACCCCAACAAGACAGATACTCTGAAGGAAGAAGGAAGAAAAAGGGAGCAGATTCTCCATTCTATTGACTCACAAACCCAAACTAAGGGGAATAATAAATTAGGTAACAAAAATTACCAGGCAGGACATAATGGTACATGCACTGATAGACCTTGCTCCTTTCAGTAAAATTAAGAAGACTTGTTGACTGTAGTGGTTGACCAATGAACATATGTGACAGAAAATAACTAGCTTTTCTAGTTCACTTGTAAGACAACATGAAGAACTTTGAAAACATTTATTTCTAATCAAGAAGACTGGCAGATAGGGTAAGGTGTTTGTGATACTTTTAACTGAGATATAAGAGGGCATCAGAAAGATGAATGGAGGCTCTAAAGCAGAGTGGTCATTCCTAGTATGTTGTGTCCTGGGAAATATATAACAATCTGCTTGTGGGGAGAAAGCCCTGACTTGAAAGGACTGTCAGCTTCCATGACTGAATGCTTCCACCAGTCAATTCAATTAGAAAATTTTACAAATAGCTACAGATGAGAAAGTGATTAAAAAATGTCCAAAACATTTATGATAAAATTATAGATAAGTAGATCCAGAAAATAGATACAGTATGGGTTCTTTACTGCTGGAGAGACATTTTCTCCAGGAAGTTAGGTTAACAAAGGAAGGTTAACTTCAGATCAGTTGTAAATGGGTTCTCCCACCAATGTTATTGAATTTGTGGCCTCAGTTCAAGCAACATGGCTTGGGCAAAGACTAGAGAACTTGGCAACTAGAAAGCACTGGCTCCTTTGCATGTGGGCTGACTCAAGAATCAAGAATAGTGTTAAGCATAAATTGTTCTTGGATGGTGAGTTGATTCTTCTGAACAAGAGATGACTTGAAAATTCTTTGCTGTCACTTATTTGGTATTGATAGATGCTCTGGAAATGGCTACACAATATTTTCAACACCCGACATCTGTTCTTTAAACAGCCTTTTGCTGCTGTTCTAGGCATTTGCATGTCCTGCCACTTCCCATGGTCCCCATGATATCAAGGATGAGTGAAGTCTCACTTTTATTTACAAAAGGGGAATAAAGTACTTCTATTGCCATATTACCCAAACAGCCAATAAATACATTTGCAACTGATCTGAAGTTAACCTTCCTTTGTTAACCTAACTTCTTGGAGAATATGTCTCTCTAGTAATAAGAAATCCATACTATATCTGTTTTCCAGATACATATTCTCTATAATTTTATCATAAATGTTTTGGATATTTCTGAATCACTTACTCATATATAGCTGTTTATAAAATTTTCCAAAGCTAGGCACCAGGCCGAGCTCCAGGAGTCCAGTCAAAGAGACAGAAGAGGGATTCTATGAGCAAGGGATATCAAGATCATGATGGAGAAACCTATAGAGACAAGCAAACCAAACTAGTGGGAATTCATGAACTGTGGACCAATAGCTGTAGAGCCCCCATGAGACTGGACTAGGATCCCAGCATAGGCCAGACAGTTGTTTAGCTTGACCTGCTTAAGGGATCCCCTGGCAGTGGAATCAGGGTCCACCCCTGGAGCATGAACAGTCTTTTTGGAGCCCAGTGCCTATGTTGGGACACCTTACACAGCCTTGGATCAGGGGAGGCTTGGACCTGCCTCAAATGAATGTACCAGGCTCTGCTGACTCCCCATGGAAGGCCTTGCCTTAGAGTGGGTGAGGATAAGGGGTGGATTGAGGGAAGGCTGGGGGATGGGGGACAGGAGGAGGGAGGAGAGGGGCATCTGTGGTTCGTATGTAAAATGAACAGAAATTTCTTTTTTTTTCTTCTTTTTTTCTCCTTTTTTTATTTATTATATTTGTGTTTTAATTTTACACGTCAGCATTGGATTCCCCTGTCCTCCCCCCTCCCGCCTCCATCCCTACCTTCCCCCCAGCCCCTCCCGTCCATTCCCATCTCCTCCAGGGCCAAGACTCCCCTGGGGATTCAATTCAACCTGTTGGATTCAGTACAGGCAGGTCCAGTCCCCTCCTTCCAAGCTGAGCAAAGTGTTCCTGTGTAAGCCCCAGGCAGTGGGACCCGGACCTGTCCTTAGTGCATGAGCTGGCTGTTCGGAACCTTGGGCTTACACAGAAATTTCTTAATAATAAAAAAATAAAATATAAAAAAGAAGTTAAAGAAAAAATAAATAAAAATAAAATTTTCTTATTAAATTAATGGTAAGTTCCTAGAGTCCATGCTGTGATTAATAGCTATAATTAATATATATTTCTAGCTAGAGATAATTTTCATAAATATCAGTTTTCAATGATCATAAAATTAAGACATGCTCTTTATAAATCACTTGAAAATAATTTAAAATGCAAAGAAAACAATTATTAATAATCCATACATAAAATCAACTTGTAGTTTTGGGAGGTATTAGTTTCCTGACAGCTAAGCTACAGTTTATATAAAATATTGCTTGCATACAGTGTTTGGAGAGTAAATATTTAATATTTTTTCATACTTTGAAATTTTGTTAAATATACTATTGGCATCTTCCTTATGTCATTAAAATGCTGAATACTGTAATTGCAACTTAAAAATATTCTCTGACTTGATAGAGCCATTATTTATTTTAATTTTTAAGATTTTTGGATTCTTAAGCCGCTTGCCAAGTTTTATAACTATAAATAAAATGGCATTTGGCAGCCTTGTCCAGTAATTTTGATGCTTATAAAGCATTATGCTTTGGATAGAACCTTACACATGTAATTTCTTGGTTAAGGGTAAAATGGTGGTAAAGAATTCTGATACATACCATCTGGCACTATCGCACGACACAGTGCCAATTTCAAACATGTTAGCACTAAGTATGAACATTTATTTTTACTTCACTGCTGTCACTGGCATTAAATAGTTACCTCTAAAAAAAGAAATGTGTGTATTTACACCACTTATAACAGCATTTTATTGCTATTCAAATTTGGTTTTTTCTTTAAGCAAGTTAATACTTCATAGAGAAAATGTGACTGTGTGTTTGTGTTTCTCTTGGTATCCTTATTCATTTTTCTTTTATGCTGAATTTTCTATATTACATAAAAACTTCGATATGCTTTAGACATAACTGAAATAATAACCTTTATTTAAGCTTCTGGAAATATAATTTCTAAATGGTGCACCAGCCATTACCATAAAAGGGAACATTAAGCAGATATGGGAATACATACAGATGATGTTTGCAAGTTATAATTACACAAAGAAAAAGAAACATTCCTTGCAACTATTAGAAGGCCTTGAGGAAGACACTCTCACTACCGCTGAGGGCAGAAACTAAGTGTTTTCTTTTGTGCAAGGATGCAGCTGGATTTGAAGACTTGTTCAGAAAGTTTGATAGTACTTTTTTATGTCACTGTAGAGTGGTGCTATAGAGGAATCCTTGCAAACAATTGCTGTGAGCTTTAGATATGATTTTCTAATTCTCTCTTGGCCTCTAACATGCTACTTCCTCGGCCTTTTCCCCGCCTGGGACCATGTTGCCAATAATGTCTTTGGGATAAATTTGAATTCATCAGGCTTGAATTTAATTACATTATGTAAACTAGAAAATGTCCCCAGTAGGCTTGGAAGGGAACAGCTTCTGTATGTGACTGCAAAGTTCTGTTTTGTTTAAAATGTTAGCATTTTGACAAATCTACTTTAGCTCATTTTCATCCTCAGATTGAATTACTTTTTAAGGAAAATAAATAGATGCTTGAGCAACTGTGCACAGGATCTTTATCTGTGTTCTACACCCTCCCTTAGTATCTTCTCTGTCCCCATTTGGCATTAGAAGAGATGGACAAAGCCCTGGGCTCCTGATTTATCTCAACGTCATAGAAACTCTGTGTAAGGAGTATTGTCAGACAGTGTGTGGGGCACACAGGCTCCCAAACTCACTACGGTACAACAAGTCCTTAGAAAGGACTAAGGTGAAATGCTAGATGGATATCATAATTGAATTCATGATAACATTTGAGCAATGCTATTATTGGACTCATCCCCACCCCCAATATCCTTGCCCTTTGCCATGTATGTTTCTAATTCCAGCTCCTATCTGGCCATATTTCCACCCATGCTTAGTTTAGACTTGGCTTAGTCACTTGCTTTATAGAAAGATATGGGCCATGTCTAGGTAAGCTTTCTAGAGTTTCCTGGCCTCACCATGAGAACGACTTATCCTGGAAAGATACTCTAAAGAGAAAGAGCAAGATGAAGATCAGAGATGCCCTACCTGGCTTAAAACTTACCAAAAACAATGCTAAGTTGAAGCAAATCTTCTTAGCTGACAGCCAAGCCCAGATGACAGGAAAGCTCCTCTTGCTAAAGACCATCAGAGATTGCTGTGCTATAGGAGTGAACTCTGGAATGACTTAGCAACTAGCAGTGTAAACTGATGTAATACTCTCTGAAGTTTTAGCAACTTAAACATCCACATTCTGCACAACTTGACAAAACTTGGTTAGGAAGAAAGCTCATGCAAGCCCTTCACTGTGGCGTGGGGATATTCAACTTTGGCTCTTTCTTATTTATGGCTCCGGAGATGTGCCTTCTGCTGGCAACTTAGCTTTTAAGGAAACATTTCTCACTGTAAATACACTTTTTATTTCTCCTCAACACACTTCACCAGTCATCACTCTTCAAAGCTCCTCCCCGAATCCTTCTTTGCTTTTCCTGTCCTCAGAGATGCAAAGAGCTTGAATGAAAAGTGGTAATGGTTGAGTTCCGAAATAAGGCCAGCCTTCCATTTCCTATTCACCTCACAGGGGCAATCCAAACCTCCAAGCACACTGCAGTTAGTCAGGCATGCTCCTGCTGCCAGGTCTTCAAAGATGCAGAAAAATGATTCAGATTCAGGCCATGGTTCATGAAAAAAAAAAAAAAAAAAAACAACTCCAGAACACACACACACACACACACACACACACACACACACACACACACACGCCTGTTACACATAAGGCAGAAAAATCACAAAACTGTGATTATTTCCAATTTTTTGAAATATTAAAAGATGAATATGATTTCTTTATAACTTAAAAACAATTATAAAAAATCCAAAGCCAAGTTGTTCAAAGGATTGTGTTGTGGCTCAGTTTTATCAAAATCCATAAGCTACTTATGACTCAATGTTTTCAAAACAGCCACCAAACTACAGGGAAAATATTGTGATGAAAATAGTATTTTAGTGAAACAAAATGACCATCTGGCATACTTCTGACTATAAGAGGACAGAGCCTATTAATATCTCAGCTTTACTAAAGACAGCAATCCCAGCTTATTGCAGTAGGCAGAACTAAATCCTCCCCCACAGAAGAGCAGGTTGTGAGCGATCCGTGCCCAGGAAGTGGAGAATCAGCATTGACACACATGGAAGCTCACTGCTGTTAGGTTAGAGAAAGCAAAGATTACACACTGCTATGGTGACTTACAGGCAACTTGTGAATTTACCTGTATCATCTTCAGCTCCCATGACAAGGCCAGGATCACCCCTGTCCTTAATCATTTCAGGATCAGAAATCACATATCTTGTGAATCACAATCAAGCAAATTATTGATGTCAAATTCATTTCTATTTCAATGATCATAACTCAGAAAGGTTGTCAGGTTTGCATATCAGCATGTCTGTGTCTTGTAAATGGAGTAAAATGCAGCTCAAGATTCCATCAGGAGACTGGGCTTATACAATAGTTCTTTCTGAGAATTAGGAGTGAAAATTATTTTTCTGACAGTTTTTATTTTTGGGAAAAAGAAGGGAAAATAAATATTAATATTTACCAAGTCCCTTCTGAATGTCACTAGCAGCACTCATGTGGTTCTGTCATGACAGAACAAGGTATCCCCTGAGGTACCTGTCCATTTGTACTTCAGGAAGACAGACATCTATCTAGACATCCTGATACTTTAAGTGCAGCCTTGGATTTAGGCAATTCTCTATTCTGTGAAATGTTTTACAAGTCTACACACTCAATAACACCAAGTAACCTTTTAATGTTTTTGTTGCTCTTTCTTAAACTTAGTCCCAAAATTAAATTCTCATTTAATAATGAAATCAAACAGACTCAGAAGAAGCCATGTGTAAGGCATTATTTTGCAGAGTTGACTTACACTCTCAGAAGGATAAAGAAAGGTTGGATCATGTGAAAAGTAACCTTCAGGAGCTGAGGAGTACATTAGTGTTCAGTGCTCATCCACAGAGTGATATACCTGACCAGCTCCACAGCATTCAAACACTTGAGGAAAGCGCACAATAAAGTGTCCACAACAAACCATAACAAGTACCATGAGACAGGGCAATGTTTATAGAACTTCACTTGTATTAACTACTTTAATCCTATGAGACAAGTGTCATACATTTCAAAGCAAAATAACAGATTAATAGAGTTTATGTCAAAAGTAGGTACCAGAAGCAGGGCATATTCTGATTGTAACTGCTGTCAAGGGAGTCATGACACCATTTACTGAGTCTTTTTCTAGCCTCCCTCCTTCTTCTTTTCCTATTTTTGCTACTTCTTTTCAGCCTGAACGTTCTCTTTCTCAGTGTAATCCTTATATGGATATGACATATTTTTGCAGAATTTATTGGTATTATTTACTGAAAATTGAAATATGTTCTTTTATTTAATTTCAAGAGTAACATTGCTAAATATATTTTCTTCTTTGTTTAGAATACTTCACTAATGATAAGGACTTAGGAGTTCGCATATGAAAACGTTACTTTTAAGCACTGGCCTTCCAAATGTACTGAGGCCCAGTGTGCATTAGTACCAGTAACAGAATTCGGATAGGATAACCAACCAGACTTGACCTACAAAGATCTGTTTTGTCCACACTACATCAAAGAAAACATTGTTGGGAAGCATCTCCAGTCAGTGACCAGTAGTGGTATCCCAATATTAACAACAGCTACAAACCCCTAAAGACTTCCTGTAAAATCCATCTATTATGAGTGATTGGCATTTCTAAAGGTGAAATGGCAATAGTGGAGACATTGGCATTCAGGGCTGAAGAGGTGGAGAGTTGTTGAAGGCACATACTGTCCTTGATGAAGACTTAAGTTCAGTTTCCAACACCCACATCAGGCAGCTCACAACCATCTGTGATTCCAGCTCCAGGAGGATCCAATGCTTCTGGTGTTCTTGAGAACCAGCAAATATTTAATGAATCAAGAACTAGAAAACCTTTCTGAATAATGACATTGTCACACTTGGTTTTGAACAAGAGTCATGAATCTTGCCTCCAATAATACCTCATAGAAATTCAGGCCAGAGAATGACTTATGATCCCTTATGGTTATTGACAATGCAAGCCATATACCTTGAACAAAGACTAAGTCATATTATGACTCTCAACCTCATAATGTCAAAGGGTATAAACATCTAAGCATCTCCACTAGACATGCAACTAGAAAAATCCTTCCTAGTTGACCTGTAGGCCCAGGTCCAGATGCATCACAGACCTTTTTGACTTAGAAAGATGCTGTGGCACTTTACTGAAATCTGGAAGGGATGAAAGGGGTCAAACAATAAGCATCTTCCATTACTCTTCAGAACAATGAAAATTATCTCCATCCATTTCTCTTCTGCCTCCATTGCACCATTGAGAAGAAGTTCTTCTCTGCTATTGACTAACATTCTACTCTTTCTCTGTGGTGACAAGGTTATTTCATGACTCAGAACAGGAAGATCCTTGATACGGTTTGTTCAGGGATAAGGATTTCCCAGATTTCCTAGGTGTCAATTGCCATTCCTGTAAGAGCTCTGTGCATGTGACTGCCAGCTTTAGTTTTTTTTTCCCAAGGAAAAAGATGAACAATACTGACTAAGTTCCTGCCAAGTGGAGGGCACAATATGACTACTTGTCTTCCTGAGGTATTAGCAGGTATTATTGTGGTATATCTAGCTTGAATGTGAGAGACAATCTGCTCTACACAGGAAGCTGTGGCAACAGATTTTTGTGTGAAAAAAAAAAAGTCTTGGAGAGAATCAACAGGTTCATTCAGTGTCATCAGTGGGCTCAAGACCAGTAATGCTAACACTCCAGCCTAGGTTACTCTTAAGGCAAGACTCTAATCATTCTGTATTACTCTAAGTGGATACCCACATACTCTGTGGTCCCTTTTATAATGATTTCTAACCTTTAAGTCCTCACAGATTTGCAGTCCTGTAGCCTTGAGCTTTCTGGAACTGTTTCTTTGAAAGCAGAAACATGCATTTTAACAGATATGGTGAGTATAACTTCATGCTACTTCAGAGTATCTAAACAATTAAATGAGACAATGCTTTTAGAAAAAGCACACTATTGTTTATATAATAATAAGTATTTGGTAAACATTAATCCCCTACCACTCTTCTTTGGGTGAAGGTGATGAAATAAAATACATTAGAATAATGAAATATCATGGTGTGTTTTATGGACATATTTGGTCATAGGAACTTCATTTGACTTGACCTGGAAATACACACTGGATAATTAAGCTTACTCATCTGAAAACTCCTTATGTAATAATAATTGCATTTATACTTGTGTGTATAGGCATGATTTAAGTAAAATATTTTTACTTTAGTGGATTTCCTACCTGTTTCCATGACCTTCATCCTGCTGCTTTTCCCATACCTTCATAGCTGATAAAGGACTACTGTGCTTTTTCTCAGTCTCTGTCTCTGTTTCTGTCTCTCTCTGTCTCCCCTCCATGTGTGTGTCCCTTCTTCTTCCTCTCCCTCACTCCCTTCTGCCTTTTGGCTTATTACTTCAAGGTCATCATAGAAGGAGCATACAAATTCTAATAAATTATATGTAGGAGCCCTGTTAAATTTCTGATTTGTAAGTAGGTGATATCAGAAACAATCTGAAAAAGGAGAAATATGGATAGTGAACATAACACTGACTCACACAAGGTTTTATGGACAGAGACTTTTCTATAATGATATCCTGGAATCCCAACTGCATCCCTTGAAGAGGTAGAGGAAGAAAAGCCTGAACGCACTCCCATGAAAATCTCACCGCTGGGGGAGAGAAACACTCCCTTCTCCTAAGAAGACAGCATATGGTTCCATGCCTGTGGTCAAAGCATTTCCAGAGAGGCACCGTTCTGTCACATGCCCACCCAGACCATGAATGTAAGAAGCCTTGCCCTCCACAGTGGACTCTAGTAGAGTACTAACCCAGTGCAGGCCTGTGGGGAGTTGCTGCTGTTCTGTGCTGGGAGTCACTGTTTTCCATTTTCACAGTGTCAGGCTCATTCTATAGTCTTTCTGGGTTCAAGACACCAACTGTAGAGACACAAATATTCTGGCTAACAAATGTTCTTTAAAAAATACATGAACCAATAAAACAGCATTAAGCGAGTCCCAGGAAAAGCCAGCTGATCCTTCTCCATGTGAACATGGGACATTTATTTGAATAGAGAAACATCAAAAGCTTACAATATTGCTAGGGAAAGTTAAGCTTTTCTAAAAATATCATGATCGACATGTACTTCCTAGGACAAAGCTAAAAATACAGCATGTAAGCAAGGTGGCAATAACCATCTCCTTCCTCCATTTCTGTCTGCCCTGGTGGGCTGCAGGGTTGCAGTATCAGCAATGCCACACTAATTCAGCAGGCAGTGAGGCTCTCCACACACTGGCTTATCAGTGCCCTGCAAGAACTCTGCCATTTACTGCACTGCAGGTATCAGTACAGAGTTACCAGGAAGAATTTCTGCTAGAAATAAAAGTTTAGAAATCAGTCAAAAAGAAGGAGAGTGGGAACATAGTCTTAACATCCATAAGCTTCAAAAGAAAGTATAAACAGTTCTTAGGTGGGTTTCTCTTTCTACCAGCCCTCAACATGGGCTCCATATTTACACACTCCACTACCAAGCCTAGCTTTCAGTGTTACTTCTTATGATACTGCTACAATCATTTTAACCATTTTGATGGCTTTTCAAGCATCAAGGCTGGTATCTATGTACTTCAAATATGTTTACTTAACATACAGATTTCAGAAAAATGAAAGCTAGAGAGAACTTTCAAACACTCTTCTTTAAAGTACTATGTAAATGTATCCACATGTAGACAACGACAAAGAAAGGGAATTAGGGCATGGACTGGGTGGAAGTAGTGAGATCCATTAAGGAACAACATTTAGCTACCCCCAGCTCTCTCAGCATTTAACAGGAATACTATTTTAATCAGACTAATTTCATACATTGTATATGTTAAATTGGGACAACTCCATGCTTTACATATATAAAATCCCAATACTTATTTTCAAAAGAACCTCAAAGGAAGGCAATGCCACATTGTAAATTAGGCCAAGTCAGTCTTACTGAGTTCTCTCTTGCCCCAGGCTCTGCATGGCATGGTTACTGACTGACTGTGATTGTACTTTAAGACTTTTATGCTTGTTGTCTGGTTGAATTTTTAACCTACATTTCCATTTCATAAAACATTTTTATTATACTAAAATAGTAAATTTACATTTTGAAGATGGTTTTTAAAAATTATTTTTCATTTTATTGTATTTTGTGTGCCTGTAAGTCCCTGTACTTCATGTATTCTTGGTGCTAGCTAGTAGAGGCCAAAATAGGCCATTGAATCCCCATGTGGGTGCTAGGAGTTGAACTCTGGTCTCCTAGAAGAGGAGCCAGTGCTCTTTATTCCAGATCAATTTCTATAGTCTTCTATTTTTTATTTTTAATTATGTGGATGTGTGAGGAATGCACTTGAATGAAGTGTCTACAAAGGACAGAAACATCAAGTCTCTGGAACTGGATTTACAGAGAATTATGAGCTGCTCATGGGTATTAGGAACTAAACTTGGTTTCTCTGTAAGAACAATGGGTTCTCTTAGCCATTGTGCTATCTCTCCATTTCTTGTCCCCATAATTTTACAAATTTATAGTGAACATAATACACACATGCCATGTCAATGTCAGCATACACTAACAATCGCCAGGTGTTCTATAATACAATAGGATAACTTGGGTTGAAAACAACTGATTGCTTATTTCAAAATCACTAATGAAGAGTAATCTGGGTACCACCAACATGAAGAAATGACAAAAATCTGCTGTGGGATATTGCTCTGTATGCTGTATATGCTCTAGTTGGCTGCTAAATAAAATGCTGAATGGCCAGTAGCCAGGCAGGAAGTATAGGCAGGATAAGCAGAAAAGAAGAATTCTGGGAAAAAGAAGGCTGAGTCAGGAGACACTAGCCCACCCTCCAGGAAGCAGCATGTAATGGCACATAAGCAAAGCCATAGAACACGTGGCAACATATAGATTAACAGAAATGGGCTGAGTTTAAGTGTAAGAGCTAGTCAGTGGTAGGCCTGAGTTAATGGCCAAGCAGTTTTAATTAATATAAGCTTGTGTGTGTTTACTTGGGTCTGAGTGGCTATGGACTGTGGTTCTGCAGGAGTCATACAGGACCAGGAAAATTTTCAGTCTGAGATCATAGACATAATTTAAAAACTTTTTTGATTAAAAATCAGATATTACTTTCATTACTTATTTCATTACTAAGGAATTTGATTAATCCATAAACATTCTGACCAAAGCAAGCATTCACTCACTGTATTCTATCCCAAGAGATGTAGATGGGAGAAGCACATGAGAACCACATGCTACATACTTCATGTAAAATCTCTCTCCTGGTCCTCTGGTCAGACAACAGAAGTTAGAGCTGTGGAAACCAAGGTTCACACCTCACTCCTCATTAGTTTTAACTGGTAGCTTGATACAATCTAGAATCACCTGGAAAAGGAATCACAATAAGGCATGATCTAGGTCTGACTAACCTGTGGGCATGTCCATGAGGGATTGTCTTGATTTGTTTAATTGTTATGGGAATACCCAGCTTGAAATTACATGGTGCCATACCATTGATTAGGATCTTGAACTTTATAGTTCTGGACTCAATAAAGAAAGCAAGCTGAGCACTAAGCCTATATGTTCATTTCTCTCTGCTCTTGACTCTATATGTGAGGTGGCTAGCTGCTTCATGTTCTTTCCACTGTGACTTTCACAGTAACGGACTACAGTTTGAAACTGAAATCCAAAATCAACCTTTCCTCCCTAGCTTGTTTTTTGTCAGGATGTTTTATCACAGCAGTAGAAATAAAACTAACAAAATAGCTTTAATAATTTTAAGTCATATAAATATGAAAGGAGAAGCTACGTTGAGAACCTTGTCATAATCAAACCTCATTTATTATTTTGTAACTCCACTGATGAATAATTAACCACTAAAAGTTGTATATATTGAAGATAATACAACTTAATGATTTGACACGTATGTTCATTGAGACATAACCACCCAAAACAAATTTGTTCACAAACTCATCACCATCTCATGTGTGTGCACTTATGAATGTGATCTCCATTTCTACCTCAGCAAACCTCCATATAATGACACAATATTGTTAATGGCCATCACAATATATACATATCAGCCACCAGAAATGTACATACCTGAGGCTCCTCCTCTTTAACCATAGCATCTACATGACCTCTGACAATCTCTATTCTATTCACTGCTTCTATACCTTAGATTATTAAATACTACATGTAGACATCAGATAATGATTTAAGGGGCTGGAGAGATGGCTTAGGCAGTAAAGGACCTGTCAACAAGCATGAGGACATGGATTTACATTAGCACCACCTGAGTAAAAGCTGTGCATGGTGGCCATGCATCTGGAAACTCACTGACCAGCTGCCAAACTCAGTCACTGGGCTCTGTGTTTATTGAGAGACCCTCAAAAGAAAATAAGGTAAAGACCAGTAGATTTGTAACTCACTCATATATATAACTATGTGCACATACCATGCATACAGATATGCATGCATATATGTGAATGTCTGTATGGAGCACATGTAAACATACAGACATGCATGTACCAACACAAAGGTCAGTAGTATCAGCAGAACTTTATATGCAATTATATTCCCCCCCCCCTCCGTTCAGAGTTATCATAACAGAACACAAATAAAATTCAACAAACACTTGTTAAGAACCTACCTCACAAGTTAAGGCATTTTGTAGACAAAATTGAAGGTAAATATGGCACTTTTGTGTCAGTATGTTTATGTCATCCTGAAGTACACATAAACTATTTGACTAACATAAGGAATAAGGCAATTGCCTTGTTCTCTGTGATGTCTAGTGTTGTCAACTTGACACACAAAGAACCATCTGTGAAGAGAGTCTCTATGAGACCATCTAGATCAGATTGACTGGTAGGCCTGTCTGTGAGGGATTATGGTTAGCACATTAATTGATATGAGAAGAACTGCTCACTGTATTCAGTGCCATCCCCTAGGGAGGGGACCTTGGACTGTGTAAGATGGAGAGGTAGCAATACAGAAAGAAGCATGCATATGCCATGTTTCTCCACTCTTCATTGTGGATATGACTATCAGCTTCAAGTTTCTGTCTTGACTTTCTGCAATAATGGAATGTAACCTGAGATTGTGAGTTAAAATAAAGCCTTTCTCCCCCAAGTTGCTTTCTGGCTAGGTATTTTATCACAGAAATAGAAATAAAATTAAGATACCATCCTTACCTGTACTCTGGTTATCAGTTCAGTATTTCTTTTCCATAGAGGCTGCAGTGGACTAGAGGCTAAGAATCAGCATTAAACTTAGCATGAGAGTGGGTGGAAAAAAAATTCTGGAAGGGCTGCTCATGTCATCAGTCTATACTATGTGATGTTCCTTCATAAAATGTAAATGTAACATAGATGTTTCATTATGATTTACACAAGAGGCCTCCTCATGCTCAGCATCATGAGCATACCTGTTAGAATGGGAACTCACATTAGCTCTTCAGCTGCCTTTCCCAGGATTTCTTCCAAAGAATTAATACATAGATCTGAATGCTAAGCACTGTCCCTTTAGCCGTCCAGGACAGGACAGAACATTATGTCCCAACCTCCCGTTGGTTGTTGTGGGAGGGAACAACCATCCTGACCAGAAATGCTCAGGGCAAGAAAGGTAAGAGAGGAGTGAGTGTACATTGCTTTTCTGGGGAAGACTTTGTTTGCTTTTGCATATTTCAGATTTTAAACAATATACAATTCACAGCAAATGGGATTATATTAAATAAATAATGCCTCCAGCAAGAATTATTCAAAAAGTTTTAATAAGAAAATTTGCTCCCTTTCCATGTGCCCTGAAACCATGCATTCTCATAGTGCATTCTCTACTGATCAGTCTATGCTGGGTCATCAGTAAGAAAAACAACTTTCAGATGCCTCCCATTGTGCAAAGACTATGCATGGAACAGCACAGCTCTACTGCTAAAAGAATAATAAGGCCATTTATACTTTTCTATTTGGTAATTCAGAAAAGCAAGATGCAGCCAACTAATTTTTTTATCATTAAGCTCTTCCATGTCTGTGGAAATATACTAATTAATGAAATCAGCAGATTTTCTTGTTTAAACAAACCTTATATTTTAAATCAGAAACTAATTCCCAAGCTATGTTTCCAAACATATAAATATATTTCCTAAGCTCACATGGTGAAATAAACCATTGTATTTATTCTGAGAAAGGGGGAAAAATGAAAGAAAAATGCATTTATTTAAGAAAATGTAGTAAATTGAACACACATGTTTATCTGCATTTTTCCTCAAAAAAGAATTAAGTGACAGCAAATGACTAAAATTTGTATTAATACATTATTAAGGCCACTGATATAAAAAAGCAAACATTATGTAAGTGGTAATGATGGGGTTTTGAAAGGCAAGGGGAAAAATATCAAATGAGGAAGGTCAGTGTGAGATCTTACACCCTCTAAAGATTAAAGAATTAGAAACTCCTCCATTTTAATGTCATTAAGAAGAAAAGAAGCTTAACAGGATGCATGGACTTTAGAAACTCACTAGGCAAGGACACAGATGAAGGAAGGGCAATGTGATACTTACTCTTATTGTCAACTTGACACAACCTAGAATCATGTGGGATATTAGTAGTTTTAAAGAAGAACTGTATAGATCAGGTTGGTCAATGGTCATATCTGTAGAGGATCATTTTGACTCCTAATTGATGTAAGAAGACTCAGCCCTTTATGGGTAGCAATATTCCCTTGACAAGGCTTTCTGATCTATGCAAAAGAGGAGAGAGCAAGAAAGGATTCATGCATTTACTCTCTCTCTCTCTCTGCTCTTGATTATGGATGTAATACTTTAAGTTCCTGCCTTGTCCTCCTACAATAATGGCCTCTGACCTTAAACTGTAAGCCAACTAAACCTATCTTCTTTACATTTCTTTTTGTCAGGAAATTGTCACTGAAATGAAACTAGAACAGACAGGAAAAGGAAAAGCTAAAAGAAAAACCAAGAAACAAAGAGAGTAGCCATTCTAAGCCCTCTGCATCTTCTGTTGATCCACACTGCAGTTTGCAGTGCAGTGCCAGTCAAATGACCTCAGAGGAGCCCATATACACTATGGTTGGAGGCTCTCTATAGTAGACCCAAAGCAGCCTGTGGAAACACCATTCTGAAAGTATCATTCTGGAAGCTGCAGTGTCTCTTGCACAGAAGCTCTATCAATGAAATTTCAATGGCTTATTTAAAAAGAATCTTAAAAGCCTACCCAACAAAAAGCAGAGAGCAATTGCAGATAAAGTTCAAAGAGAGATAATGTGTAGAGCAGAAGAGAAACCTCGGGGGAAAAAAATCAATGCCTGGTAAATTCAAAGAAGTTGGTGTCAAAATCATACCCATTTCAAAGAATACAATGGGCTGGTCTTGGTGTCTCATGATTTTAATTCTAAGACTAGGAAGTGAGAAAGAAGGATGATTTTAATTCTAAGACTAGGAAGTGAGAAAGAAGGATGGCAAGGTATAGGACAGCTTATATTTCACAGAAAGAGCTTATCTAAAACACAAATAATAAACGATAATGGAATAGACAAAATGAAAATTGTGATTCGAGTAATCAAATATGCAATAGAAGTAACAGTAAGTAAAGCTAAGGATATTTTCCAAAGAGTAGAGACAGTAAGATAGAAAGTAAGAAAGAAATTATAGCAAAATAGAAAACTCACATGCATAATCTGATGTTTACTTAACAAGAGATCAGGAAATTAAAAGAAAACTCAAGTAGAAGACATAGATACACAGATAGACCCTGTGGTTATTAGTTTTAATGGTCAACTTGTCATAACTGAGACCTGGGAAGTGAGCATCAGTGTGATACCCTCAGATCAGATTTGCCTGTGGGGGATCATCTTGATTATGTTGATTCCTAGAGAAGGACCCAGCCTATGGTGAGTGGTACCTTTCCCTGGGTAGTGGATTCTAGACTGTATAAATATAGAGAGGAGACTGAGCATGGGCACACTTGCATTGACTTTTCTCTGCTTTTGTCTATGAATGTGACTAGATAATTCAAGTTCCTGATGCTTGACTTTCCTATAGGGATGGACCATAACCTGGGAAGGCAGCTGTGCTCACCACTATACCACCAATGCAACTCTGGACCATAACCTGGAATTGAGAGCTATACATAAAGCTTTTCTCTAAGAAGTTAATTTGGTCAGGTGTTTAATCACAGCACAGAAATGAAAATAGTGCAGGGATCAAATAAAACAAGCCAGAAAAGGAAGACACGTGACGTCTACTGAAGCTGGGCTACTTTGCTTACTGGTGCTGTGACAAAATACCGTGATCTGAAGCGACTTAGGAAGAAAAGGTTTATCTCATGTAATAGTTCACAGTCACTTACAGAAGGAAAGTGAGGACAGGAATCTTGAAGCAGTAACGGAAGCAGAAGACATGGGGAACACTATTTATTGGCTTGCCATGACTCACTCAGCCTCTTTCTGAGACAGACTAGGACCAGCTGCCAGTGGAAGCACCACCTACACTGAGAAACATTTAGGAAGACTGGTCTGGTCTAGAGTAGTAAATGGGGGCATCAGGAAGGAGGAATAAAATTTTGTGACCTTTTCTAATAGGTGACAATAATATGCCATTAAAAAGGTATGAAGAAAAGGTCTCTTTAATTGGGTGAAAAAATTAAAGTAATATATAACTCCTATAAAAACGAAAAGAAATCTCAATAATTATAGCTAACTATTTAGGTCTACCATGAACAGTTAGGTTAAAAGAAAATCCCAAATAGAGTTTTAATTAAAATCCATGATATAATTATTCTTGGACAGTAGGAAAGGGTATATGTGGTAGCATTTTAATATAGAAATTTCAGATATTGCTTAAAATTTTAAAACAACCAGAAAATACATTGCTATTATTTTAAAAAGTGACAACCTTTCTCCTAATATACATGGGAACTACATGAAGTTTCATGTTCTGATGAGGACTTGGGAGTAGGAAGCATTAAACATAATGTTGTTTTTGTTTGATGGTGTAGTTTTTGAAGTACTATTTGAATTTCAAACCACAGGCTGTGTTTGCTTGTTAAAGGTATTAATTAATAAAAACCTTGATATCACTGATGACAAAAAAGAGCCTAATTTTCCTGATGTCTAGAAAATTACAGATTTTCATATTTATGTAAAACATAGAATTAATGAAGCAAGGAAAAGAATTAGGTAAGCAAAGGTGTTAGGTGTTTAATATATAGAGCATGGCTGATGCATCTTTGCTGTGTTTACATGAAGACAATTTGTGGAGATTCTTTGATCTTCATGCATCTGAGTTACTGGCATTTTTAAGTTCTCAATGTTGTCTGAGTTTAGTGAGAACCTGGGTAAGGGACTAAATTTTATGTATCAGAATTGTTTAATACCAGTCATATCTTAAAAGGAACATGTTGAAATTGTCAATAGGTCTACAGAGGCCTGAACAAAAGCTGTCTGGTATGCAGGCAATGTCAGAACAGAGAGTCCCATATGATATCTCCAGAATGTGAGCATAGCACACACAAGTAGCAAAGCTTGTAGCTGAACAAATTAATATTTGAAGGGAAAGCATCAAAGTGCTAACAGTGCACACCTCCAAAGAGAGACAGTAAGATTTCATGTGTATGTTAGTACTCTGATTTTAAAACAAGTATGCATATATGGCTTTTCATCAATTATAAAGTAGTTAATAATTATAGATTAAATGCCGATATTTATGCTGCTGTTAAAATGGATAGTTTTGAAGAGAAAAAAAATGACCAAATTGTGCAAAGGGGCAAAAAGGGTAATGGTCTTTTTATGTCAGACTAGCACACAGTATTTGTTGGTGATGAAATATGAAGTGATTGCTGATTTTGAAGCACATGAATCATCTAGAGTGAAATATATATATATATATATATATATATATATATATATATATATATATATATATATATAGTGTTTAAGTAAAAGATAATATGATATTGTCAAAACTGAGGAAGTCCTTTGCCACCTTTCTGGCCTGTGAGATGTGCCCTCAGAATGCAGCAGTGTGGAAGGAGAGACAACATCTCAGGTTTATATTTGTGGATGGGCTGCGTACCAAGCAGATGGGTGGTTGTCCCAAAGATAATTATTTCTGCAGAGGCAGGAACTGCTACTTAAACCTTGGAAGGTTCTGTTTCTCCATGCTGGACTTTTTTTTCTCCAATCTGTAATTTAAGAATGTGCTTAGGTTTTCCTAAGAAATTCCCCCATCACTGAAATGGCATTTTTCTTTGTAAAGATTCCAAACTACAAAATCTGAAGCCTTGAGCTTGTTTTCTAGACTTGTTCATATTTTTCTTTCTGTTTCCACAATTACCAGATATGTGAAAAACAAGGGCTGAGAAAATCAAACAAGAACAACCAATGTGAGGAAAAAAAATGTACAATCCTAGTGCATATGCACAAGACACTCAAAACAGCTTTCAGAACAGTAAGCAACTTCATTTTCAGTTTGGCAGATTCGATAGTTCTAAACAAAATCGATTTGCTCTGGAAGCAAAGGTCTTGGTGATATCAGTGTGGAAACTGCTAAGCTTTCTCATGTTCTCTCTCTCTCTCTCTCTCTCTCTCTCTCTCTCTCTCTCTCTCTCTCATAATATAGGGGAAAATGATGAAGTTATTTCTCCTCTTCTCTGAAGCTCAGCTAAGTAGAGAAAATTTCAAAAAAAGATCAGGTCTCTCTTTCTCTCTCTGATTGTGTGTGTGTGTGTGTGTGTGTGTGTGTGTGTGTGTGTGTGTGTGCGCCTGCCTATGGAGGCCCAAAGATGTCAGGTGTCCTGGAGCTGGATTTTACAGGTGGTTGTGCGTGCCCTGACATGGGTTCTGGGAATCAACTTCAGGTCTTCCACAAGAGGACCAAGCTCGCTCATTGCCAGCCATCTCTCATTCCCCAGAGCACCTGCTTTACTTCCAACCAGCATGCTATAGTTCTGGTTTACTACATTCATTTTTAACAAGAAAACATTGTTTATTCTTTAGAGCAGACATATGGTGCATGTAGTCAGACAAAGTAAAAAGGAAATGCAGCTCAGTTCTCTATGAGCAATAAGTGATGGAGGGCTCCTGTCACAGAACAGCCTTCACAATAGAGCTGGCCTTAAATTCAGGGTGTTCTGTTGAAAGTGTTCAGAACTCCTTTTCTTAAAAAAGAAATCTGGCTCCTTTATTTTCTCATACTGCTATGTAGACAAAAATCTGGGACTCTGTCCTCCAGGGGATATTTTATAAGACATTAGCATTATAAGACATTAGCAGCTCCAATGGTTTCACTGTTTAATGGTTTCTAACATTACACATCTGAGTGAAAAAGTAAAGTTTAGGAATTTTAAGTATTAACAAATTGTACGGTCTACATTTGGGGCCTAGACTTATTCCTTTTCATATTTTCTTTGGCCTTTTCTCCAAAAGCCACTGGATAATGAAAAAAGAAATAAAAGAAAAGAAATAGGGCCCAAGGTATTAGCTTCTTTCCTCAGGAAGTTGTACTGAGCGATCAGCTTCTCTGGACTTGATTTTCATATCTACAAACCAACGTCACAGTGTCCATACACTCTGATGATCCGTCTCAGCTTCAGTACTCAATGATGCAATCATACAGTTCTCATCACTAGAGCATGTTGTCCCTCCATTCAAGGAAGGACCTGGAGATCCACAGAGCCAGGGAAGTCACGTGCTAGGTGTGCAGAATAAACTTCATCCAGAAACAACTCCCCACAGCTCACCACAGCCTCCATCTTCCATCTCTTGTTTGTACTTAAGCCATGTCCTCTTCCCCTTCGTTCTTTCCCTCCTTCCAAACTTCTCTTCCTTCCTTTCTTTCTTTCCTAGCTATATATAATTTTTGATTGGAAGATAGCCTCCCACCTCTCCCTTCTTTGTTCTTGTGACTTTCTTCTCATCTGGGCACAACTGAGCACTTGGGGTAGAGCCCATAGAGAGAGCACTATGCTTGACACATTTGCTCACAGCAGTTGACTCCATACAGGAATAGTCTGGATTCCAGGCTTAGAGTTTCTTGGAGCTGCAAGACCCTTCTTGTCCCCTGGGAATGATGGGTAGCTGGAGACATTTAGGGTTTAAATGCAGATGCACACACAGACAGATTAAAGGTCCTTTCCTCTACCCTCTGTACACAGAGCCCAGCTGTGTAAAGCCCTAATGCCAAGATCATTAAGACTGACAAAAAAGTTTTCATCTTGAATATTTTGTAACTGTTTTGTTACTAATGATGTCTTTTAAAAAATACCTTAATATGTTATAAAATTTTTCTTGAATCAGTTAATACATACTAAGTAGGATTTATCAGTAAAAAAATGATTAAATCTGTGGCTGCTTCTAAAGAAAACATGCTTATGTCACGAAAACAATATTCATTTCACTTTTATTAGTTTATAGTCTCTGAAAATGGTGATGGGTTTCAGAAAGACATTTTCATTCACTTATGTGACATACTTTCATTGTTCACCAAGCACTATGCCTTGTATTTCCTTCTCTCCTGCTTTCTGCTAGATAAATGGAAAATCTAGGATCCACAAAAGGAGGAACACATACATGTCTTTCTGGATCTGAATTATTTTATCAAATATAATGGTTTCAATTCTATCCACTTTTCTATAAGTGACATGATTTAATTTTTCTTTGTAGTTTAATAAACCCACACAGTTTATATTTGTCACAGCTTTCTTCATCTGTGGGCAAACACCCAGGTGAATTTCAAAACTTAGCCATAAGGAATGGAACTACAGGCCAGTGCATGGTGGCATGGTGGCACAGGCCGTTAATACCAGCATTTAGGAGGCAGTAGCAGGTGGATTGCTATGAGTTTGAGGCCAGCCTGGTCTACAGAAAAAGTTCCAAGATAGCCAGAGCTATTACACAGATAAACACTGTTTTAAAAAACCAAAACAACAACAAAAAAGAATGGAAATTCAATGAGCAGGGGTGTGTGAGCACATGTCTCTGGCACTGGAGGAATGGTATAGCTATATATACTAGGTGATAGCTCTGTTTTTAGATTTTTGAGGAAGCTTCATACTGATTTCTATAGTGGCTGCATCAATTTATATTTCCAGCAACAGTATATAGGTTTCCTTTCTTTGCTCTGTCTTTGTCTCCATTGGAATTCATTTCCTTTAGTATGGTAAACATTCTGACTGAGATGAGATAGAATCCCAGTATAAAGTTGTATTATCTTATGGCTAAGGATGTTGGACATTTTATATATTAATTAGCTATTTGTACTTCATCCTTTGAGAACTTTTGTACACATGTTTTGTAGTATTTAGTAGGTGGCTACTAGTCTAAGAATTCAGGATACAGATAATATTTGCAATAATCTTGGTGTATTACTGTGTAAAATTGAATACATATGTAACATTGAAGAAAGCATGTTAGATGTAGGGACTATCTATGTATAGTTACTATCTATGTGATAGATAAGCATGGTCAGTCAATGGATATGCTCTGTGCTTCCATTTCTCCTTTATTAAATAGCAAAATCAAGGGGGCCTAGATCAATGTGTAAGTTGGTTGCCAGAAAAACATGAACTCTGAGTTCAATCCCCCAGAGCCCACTTTACAAAATCAGGCATAACAAAATGACAAAGCATGGTAAAAGTACCTTATATTAAAATTTTAAAAACTAGTTTAAACAATAAATGTCCCATCTGCAGGCTATGAAAAGAATCAAATGGGCTATTACTTAAACAAACATTTTTTATTTATTTCATTTTAATTATGAATATATTGTATACATGAGTGTATGTTCCTGTGTGTGTGTTTGTGTGTGTGTGTGTGTGTGTGTGTGTGTGTGTGCATGTGTGTAGACCAGAGACAATTGTGTGTGCATTTACCTGTGAAGATCAGAAACATTTGATGCCCTGGATCTGGAATTAGAAGCATTTGTAGCTGGCCAAATGGATGCTGGAACTGAACTCAGGTCTTCTGCAAGAGCAGTACCAAGCTATCCCTCCAGCTCCTAAGAGAACATTTATCAACATCAGTGTCAATCCATTGGGAAGTGAATGAAAATAGTGACAATGATAATTAGTTTTAGAACTAATTTGCAGATGAAAAGAACAAAGGAACATTGAGTTTTGTTGTTGTTTGTTTGTTAGCTCCAAACATGATCCTGGTAGCCAAATATCAGCCTCTGCTGAAAGCTTGCTAGAAACTGAGGTTCTTCAGCCATGACCTCAAGCTAGCAAATCAGGCTTTGCATTTTGCCAAAATCCTGAAGTAATTTTAGAAAAAGCCATGCTAAAATTTTCAGGAGCATCGATTTTTGTGAGTTTTTCTATGCAATATTATCAACCACTTTTAAAATCTATTCTCTTTAGATGAGAGGCCCATGGAAATTACAATCTGTGTTGTAGCTGTTACAAACTTGCAGACAAATGATTGGAAGGAAACAGACCTTAGATTTGACAAATATTTTTGAAATGGTTTTGTGCTTGGAACACTCATTGCCCAGTGAAAAGTGAGTATTCCACTAAATAAACAAAACATGCTATAGACATTCTTTAGATCTGCTTGATACACAAAGGTGGGTATATTTACTGCTGTTTGTTTATTGAACCACAATTTGGTCATATCAACAACTTCTAGAACATTCTTTTCTTTGGAAAAATTATGTAACAAAGAGCTTTGTATATATTCTCCTTATTTCCCATTGAACTTTGTTTTCAATGCAATACACCCATCACTTCTATGATATTCTAGAGAACAACAGAATTCAGGATGGAGGATATAATGTGGAAGGAAAAAAAAGAGAGGAAGTAAGTGTGACCAGGGATGAGATCTGCTCACTACCAAGAAATGAAGCTATCCCAGCAAGAGCATGTTAGAGGCAAGAGTTGCACTATGGGCCTTGTCCAGGGTTGGGCAATGGGCAGAAAGATAGAAAAATGAGAAACATTAAAGCAAAGAGCCTGAGACTGAAAGAAACATGGCTCAGGTCAATATTTGTCTCTGAGGCATCTCCAAAAATCCAGAGATGCCAAGGATCCATGGAGAAGACTGAGAGGTCTCTTTAAGCTGCCACCACAAACACCACCATAAGGCAGCTCAGAAACTGAATAACTTCATTCTTCACAGTTCCAGAAGCTAGCCAGGAAAAGACAGGCTACAGGCAGATCAGGATTGGGTTCGTAGATGTTGCTTTCTCATTGATTTTTCATGAAGGATTTAGCACTTTGGGGATGTCTTTGATTATGGTAATATTCCAAACGTAGTCCCCAAATGTGGTGGATGGCAATAGAAACAAGAGTACATTAGTCAGGGTTCTGTAGAAGAAGAGAAGCAAAGAGATTAAAAAACATGTATATATGATTATATGTAAGAATATTAACTCAGCTTCAAAATAGTAACAAAAGCAAAATCACATCTAAGAGATGAGAACCTAGTAGTTGATCAATCTATAGTCAAGTGCTTCAGTAGTTCCAATCTATTGCTGAAGCCCAGAAGGTTCCTGAAGATCTGCTGGTTCCTAGTCCACAATGAGAGCTTAGAAACTCTGGTTCTGATAATTAGTAGCACCAGTAACAGGACAAATTAATCCAGCAGCAAGAGGGAAGTCCAAGGAGCAAAAGGCAAGATAATCTTTCTTCTGTCATGCCCTTTGATGTGTACTCTACTAGAAGGTCGCATCCACAATCGAGGTGGGTCTTTCCCCATCAATCTAGGCAAACAAGACACTTCTCCAGGTGAGGCCTTCTACTCAGGTAACTTTTGTTTGTGCTAAGTTGCATTAAAATCAACTATAATAAGACTAATCTAACATGTAGTAACATTAAAAGAATCAAAAGGATCATATCTGATTCCACCCATTCTCTTGGTGGTAGAACAAACAGAAGTTAAGAAGAAATACCCTGGATCCAAGCTTCTGGTTTTCTCCTTGTTGTTACTGTGTTAATTCCATGTACTCTACTTAATAACCTCTACCTACACCCTCAGAAGACTGAAAATACTGTTACATATCACTAACTATTGTTCTGGTAAATGAAATAATGATTATGAAGTATTGAGAAGTTATAAGTGACCAGGACAGAATTATTCCATTGACTCCCCTTTGCTTTAAGGTGAAGAACCAAGCTTTCAGCCCCTGGACACACACATTATCTTTGGTGTTGAGCATTATATCACAGACTCATATACAATTCTTAATTAAAACAAAATGAAAGTTTAATAAAAGAAGAAAGCAATGCTTTAGTTTGAGTGTTCCAGCACTGGTTGTCCTCAGATCACCCTTTAAGTTGAGTTATCTAACAGCAGTGCCTGCCTGCTCTAAGAACACACAGCGTGAATGGAAAGCCAGCTAAGTCTTTTCTTTCTTTCTTTCTTTTTTTTCTTTTTTCTTTTTGCGTAATTATATTCACAGTTGCTTTGGGCCCCAGGGGCTGCATTGGACCTCCAATAACTAAGAAGCCTGGAAAGTCTATGCATCCTCAAGTTACAACAGTGGCAGGCTATGAACTCATCTTAGTGACAGATGGTTTTATTAGTGGCCACTGCCAGACACTTGGCTAAGGGAGGGGCACATGGCCATTAGTGTCTGTTCCGCTTTGGTGGAGTGGCAGCTGTGTGCACAGGAGAGCCGGGTCTGAAAATAATGGCCAGAAAGAGATGATGTACCTTTAATGCCATCCATGAAAAAAATAAGCTAAAACAAAATTTTAGAATGCCTTCCCTTGCATCCTGAGGCAAAAAAGATAACAGCCAAAAGAAGTGTGTTAATTCTATCCCTAGGAGGACAAGATGTCTTCTCACAGGGGAGTCATAAAACCTGGGACAAGGTATTAGGGGGTGCTGAATAATCAGTGAATTTTAACCCTAATTAATTTGGCAAAAAACTTCAGAAATAAAGTTTTCATTTGCTAGTGCCCCTTCAAATTATTATTGTACAAATAGAGGAGGAAGTGGGAATATTTATTAAATAATATGTCGTAGAAAATAATTTTCTCATCTTCAGTGGTAAAAAGAAATACTCTTTAAGCTACAGTTGGCTACAATGATGTGACATGGTATCAGAAACATTCAGTTTAGAGAGGAAGGGATAGTGACCATTTAGTTAAACAAAAAAGAAATAAGCAGGAGCATGGAAGGCCAAGGAATTCAAGGTCACATTTTGCAGTTGGCATTTAAATGTGCACTGTGGCTAGATGCTTTTGTTGCTAAGACAACGCAGACCGAGTTTGTCTCATACTTTGACATCTGAGAGTCAGAGTATACTAAAAAGTATACTGATGGGTCTCTACCAATCTTCAGTTTCATTTTACCAGCAACTGAACAGCTTAGAAAGTACAGCTTTTTTAATGCATTCTATGAAGCCAACATTAGACAATTACCAAAGTCAAAGTTTTGACAGGAACAAAAGCACAGAGCAGTGTCTTAAGGGAATAGACATAAAAACTTCAACAAAATATAAAATTGCATATCAGAATATTTCATACTCAATCCAAAATGGTATACAAAACTATATCATTACAAATTGGAGTTTATACGAGCTATTAAAGGTTGGGTCAACACTTATAAGGTCAATTAGTGTAATTGATCACAACCATAATTGGTACAAGGAAAAAAATCCTACCATAAGATTGTATCATGAAGAATATTAAAACAAAGCCTATATCTAACACCTTGCTTCCTGATAGCAAGCTAGAAAGTTAGGCACTAAGATCAGAAAGAAGGAGAGATTCCTCTTTCACAGAATTTCCCATATCATGTTGTGCTAGAAGTCTCATCCAATGGAATATGACAAGAGAGGGAAGTAACTTATACACACAGTGAGAAGAAAAGTTGAAAGTGTCCATGACTGTAGATGACATGGTCCATTTATATAGAAACCCACAAAGAACTCATGAAATTCTTGGAATGAGTGCAGGCTACATAGGTGTGATGGCTGGCTCTACCAACTCAATATAATCTAATATCATTAGACAAGAGAATTTCAATAGACAGTTGTCTACAGAGGGTTGGCCTATGTGCCAGTCTGTTGGAGGTTATACTAAGTTAATTGATATGGGAATAACCAGCCCACTGTGGGGGGCACTAATCCCTAGGCAAGGAGTCATGACCTGTATAAGAGTGCAGAAATCAGGCTGAGCATAAGCAAGAAGGAAAGCAAACATGTATGCATTTCTCTTTCTCTGCTCTTGGTGGAGGTGAACTAATTAGATCCTTGAAATTCTTGCCTTCATGTCTCCACCATAAAGGACAGTAGCTTGGAATTATAAGCTATAATTAAACTCCTTCCTCTACTACTATATTGCATTTTGTCAGATAATTTTATAACAGCAACAAAAAGGAAACAATGACAGTGAGTAATATAGACACATCAACTACTTTGTTACATACCACAGAGATGTGGGATTTGAAAGTCAAAACACCATGAAGTTTATATTTGTAATCCTGACAATATTTGTAGTATTCACCTCAGGAAAATTAAAGCACTGATGAAGGAAGCAAGTAACTAGGTAAATGGTTGGAGATGTATGTCACATCAGTGTACAAAAGAAAGTCACTGTGCTGTCAACATACCACTTTTTACTAAACTTATCTATAGCTCTAACAACACCCAAGTGAAAACTCTATAAATTATTTTGTTAGGTATGGGCAAAATATTTACAAAGTTCATATGTTCATGAAGTTTTAACAAGGAGCCAAAAGAGGGCCAGTGTGAGCCTGAAGGGTAACAAAGGTGGAGGACAAAGGCGCACTCAGAGTTGGTTATAACATTCCAGGGATGGAGGCAGTGTGACAATGGCAAACAAAGAGATGCCTCTGAAAAATACTACAAAGTCTACTCACCTGGCAGATCATGTGACCTGAGATGCTCTGAAAGTCACCAAGCTCAAGGTACTGTGGTTGATGACTAGGGAGTGAACAGAGGACAGAGAGAAGAGAAGGAAGAGTGGGAATGAGTGCTAACTATCCCCGTAGGGAGCCTGGGGGCTTCATATGAACAGACCCAAAGGCAGAATGGCTGCGCATCACTGCTACCCCTGCTCCTTCTGTAGATCTGTCCTCATCACTAAGTAAAACTGTACCCTAGAGTTTATGAGCTTTCTCCACAGAGGGTGCTGCTGACATCTTACATCAAAGAGATGGGAGCGTGGGTGTACCCAAAATGGCAAACGTGATCAGGCAGGCTCTAGGTGGAACACAAGAGTATCCCATAAACAGTCTATCCTAATACTGAGTTTTGATCCCAGATTTTTGTTTTGTAAACCAGTTCCAACATTATTGATAGAGTGGTTTGTTTGTTTTTGTTGTTTTTGGTTTTGTTTTTATTTTAATCTGTATAAGACAAAAGGCACTCGTTATGTCCCTTAATATGTTTTTTTTTCAAAGTGTTTCAATTTTGTTTAATGTCATATTGAAGAAAAAGATATTTTCTTTGAAATTGTGTAATAAATTTGAAAGCATTCTGAGGAGTGATCGGTGTTTCTTCTGAGACACAAATGACACATGTTCCATTCCTGTTATAATTGAAATAAAATGTAACTTCGAGGACAGTGAATCAAGAATCATGAACATTTTCATCTGGCATCTTCTCTTTTTAAGCTTCTGGTAATGGGATCAGGGTACATACTGAATGCCCCCCATATGGACTGTTTGTCCCAAGTGGTTTAAAAAGCAATTGGTGGATAGAGAGAAAGACTTGCCAGCTTCCCCCAGGACAAATAATCATTGCTCATTGGAATAGCCCTTGTCTATGACACTGTCAGCTGGAAATGAGGTATACTGCACATCAATCGGACTATTGTGAACTTATGAAGGACTTCCATTTCACGCTTAGAAAATGAAAGAATTTTGGCTTAAAATACCTAAACTCATTCCAAGCCCAAAGGAAAATGGTTTGACAAACTGTATATCAATTCAGCTCAGAACTTGCAGAGTTCCAAGACAAAACAAAACCCATGTATATTTTTCCTAGAAGAAAACCATTTGCATACAACTACAGACTAAATTAAAACATTCTTGATATGGATGTTTTCATAGACAGAATCTTATTTATTTATACCACATGTCTTTTGTTCACAATTAATGCCCTCTATGAATTTTTAATTTGTTTTCTTGTACAATAGAATGAAACTTCCATATAAGATCAAAAGGGCAGAATAAGTCTCTTGGGGCCAGCTTTAAACAATTGTGAGGACTGAATCTACCCAGGCAGAAGGAGGTTTTGAAGGAATCAATCAGATGAAAAAATTGAGTAAATATCACAAGAAAATGCTTCAACTTCTTCAGGGGATGCAGATTGCCTATGTGGAGATGATTCAAAAGCATGGAGAGTGACATTTTCATTTGTCAAGCCTTGCCATAGGGGTGTCCTCATCCCAGTATCTGTGGGGAAGTGCATTGAGACAACCACTAGACAAGGTTCTAAATCCCCTTTCCAATAAAGAATTGTCAATCTTTGGGCAATTCACTCAGCTTAGTCTCTCTTGCTCTCATTTCCTTCAATAATTTCCACAAAGAGTTGTCTGTCTTAATGTGCATTCTTAATTTAGTTTCACTGATGAAAACACTGAATGGTAAGTGATCATGCCACAATCAAGGTTCCAGGTGGGTCTATTTGATTCAAAGATACTCTTTGTCTTGTCTCTATGTTTCAGACTATTTACCTTTTCTTTTACTGCTGGTATTAGAATGAATGACATTTGAAAATCAAGCTGAAGAATGAAAATTAAATACTTATCATTTTTAAGAATACTATTTAAGCAGTATTCTCATTGATTCTTTGACAGTTTTATATAATGTACTTTGAATTTATTCTACTCCCCTTTCTTATTTTTTCTCTTCTTTCTTTTTTTTTTTTTAATCCACATTGAGTCTAGTTTCTGTTACCCTGTAAGTGTTAGAAGTGAAGCCTGTCCTGGAATGTGGTCAACGTATAAGGTGTCATTAAATGTACATCATTAAAGAAAACTGACTATCTGTCTTCCACCAGCTATCAAAGGCCAATAGCTTTTCAGCTAGTGGTGGGATTTTGTGCCCAATTTCCCTCCTCTATGTTGGGATGCCTCAATTCTTTGCAGATCTTGTACATGCTGTCACAATTTCTGAGATTTCATATACACATCTGCTTTTCTGTGTCTGAAAAATACAGTTTCCTTCAAATTATTCACCACCTCTGTCTTAACTTCTCCCATGCCTTCTTCCTCAAAGAATCCTGAGCCTTTGGGAGAGGATTATGATACACAAGTCTCACTTAGGGCTGAGCATTCAACCATCTTGTATTCTCTATATGCTGATTCATTCATGGTGTCTGTGTTAACTGCCATCTACTTTGAGGAGAAGCTTCTCTGATGCATATTTTCAGGTTGGAATCCACCAGAATCCTTATTCCTTATGCCTACACAGCATTCAGATAGATATCTGAAGACTAAGCAATTCTAATTTCTATTGAACTCTAGAAGTGGAGTGGGGAAAAAAAAAGAGAAGAGGAAATGAGAAGAAAACCAAAGCTAGAGCAGTTGGTAGTACTGAGAATGCTGGTGGATGTCTGTTCCAAACCATGCAGGGACCATTGGCCTTTGCTGGTTCACATCCTCTCCTCCACTACATGAGGACCTGAAAAGCATTCCAGCTGTAGTTATGGAAATGCAGACTGTAGGCTGAGTGGCACTGGGAATTCTGGGTAAACTATCTAAAGTAAATTAATTTAAATACAAGGGGTATGTGTGAAAGGGAGGCACAAGGAAGAACCACACAGGTTTCAGTGTGTGGTCTTATGGAAATCTGACTCTGTGAGCGAATGCATTTTATTTTCAGTGATTCCTTACTTTAGGTCTAAGACCCACTTCAACTCAAATAGCCACATTGTCACTAGAAGAAAGAACAAAATCAACTTTCAGGATTAAGACATTTGACTCTGGTTGTTTTACCTAGTGCAGTCGCTCCCTTAGGGGACATATAAGATGGCCCAGTGGAGCAATTCCAATGATCCCATCTCTAGCATTCTGGCTCTTCCTGGCACTGGCTCAGATTTTCTGAGAGATTTTAGGAGCACAGCCACAGTAACAAGAATGAGTTTTACCTCATCTTCTACTGTCTGTCAAGTGAAATTGTCTCTTAGTTCTTTTTCCTGTGGCTATAATAAAATCATTCTTTTAAAAGCAACTGAAGGATGGAGGGATTTATTTTTGTCACAGTTCTAGGGTGCAGTCCATCATGAGAGGGGAGTCAAGGTGGCTGGAGTTCAAAGCAGCTGATAGCATTGCCCTCTCAGTCAAGGAAAAGAGAAGGATGAATTCTGGTGGTCAACTAGATTTCTGCTTTCCATGCAGTCCGGGACCCTAGCCTAAGGAACGGGGCATCTACTTTCAGAGTGGGTGTTCCCACAACAATGAAACTCATCTCCTATGGCTTTCAGATGCTGTCAAGTTGACAATCACAAGGTTCTCAGAAGCCATACATAATCACAATGCAGGTGCACAGGGAGGGAAAATGGCAGCCTCTCAGAGCTTGGAGCACAGCTCTCGTAGAAAACAAACCCATTTTCTCAGGATAATTTGGATTTGACTGAAATGCCTGCTATCTGTCTCTCCTACATACCTCTGCCATACCATAAAATGGGGTTCTGATCACTTTCAGAGTGTTTTGGTCACCATCAAAATATAATGTCTACAAATAGTGTCTGAACAAAAGGTCTTCTTGCTCTTCCCAGGTACTGATGTGGTGGTAGCCGAGTAGTCAAGCATTTAGTACTCCAGAGGCACTTTCTTTCTTCCTCCTCTCTCTCCCTCCCTGCTTTATTTTTTCCAACAGCACTTTATCAGAACTTCTGCTTATTCATTTTCATATTTAATACTATCAAGAACAGTAGCACTATAAGCCCCTGTAACAGTTACTATTAACTGTTAAGGTGACTGAGTTGAAAAATGCCTAGGAGGTTAGGCAAGCCCAGTTCTGGGCTGTATCAATCCCTGTGTTTCTAGAGACAACTAGATCTCCAGGGCTAATGAAATAATTGAGTATTTCATGGATTCAAAATATGGTAGTAATATTGAGATGACAAATATTTAGGTGACAAAAGACAGGAGTAGTTTGTCAAAAGATGGGGCCCAAGAGGAAATAAGTCACTGGGGATATGTCCTTGGAAGCCCTGTAGATTTCCTTGCTACAATTGCTGTGACCAGGAAGTAAATGGATGTCCTTCTCCAAATGTTTGGACCACCATGAAGTTCTTCCTAATCAAATTCAAATAAGGACAAACAACCATGAACTGAACCTTGACATCATGATCCCACATAAATCTGTCCTCCTTTTAATTGGTTTGTTTGAAGCATTTTGGTGAAAACTAATATACACCTCCTATTAATTATTCCTTATTACCACAATCATTCTACAACCCATTTCATTTTAAAAATCCACATGCTCTCTTAGATATCAAACTACCGTTTTATGATATTTATGATAGTTAAGACCAGGGACAACTCTTATAGGAAAAGCTTAGGAACCTGTGAGGGTGACATGCATCAACTTTGCATTTGTTGATTAGAAAATAAGACTTCATTGCTACACACTGTCTGTTTTCTGTTTGTTGGTTTGTATTTTTTTTTTTTACTTGTGACAAAATAGAGAAAGATAGAAAAGTATAATATTTTTATTTCCTTTCTGTTGCTATGATTGAACATACTGACCAAAGCAATTTAGAGGAGGAAATTGGCTTACACTTCCTGGTCATAGTCCATCATGAAGTGAAGTCAGAGCAGTGCATGTATACATGAGTGGGAAGTTTAGAAGTCAACAGCAGGGTTTTGCTTGTTCTGTTTTTTTAGCCCTTTCCACCTTAATTTTTGAGACAGTGTCTCTCACTGAATCTGGAACTTATTCCTTTGCCAGCAAATCACAGGATTCCTCCTGCCTCTCACGCCCCAGCAACTGGTATTATAAGCACACACTACCATGTTTGGTTTGGGAATTCTCATGCTTGTGCAATAAACACTATAGTGGCTGAGTCACCTGCCCAGTAACCAACTATTTCTAAGCTTTTCAGGACAGTGGTATGATTTTCAGAAGGTTTTGAGAGGACCATGCTCTGAGGTAGATTTGTGGAAAGTTCCTGAGATGTAGCTGTGGGTCTTACAAAAGTCACAAACTAATCCTCAGCCTCTTTTGTAGTCCTAAAAAATAAAGCCTTGTTAAATCTTTGCAGTGACTTAAAAAAAAAATCAAGATAAAGATACAGACTGAGCTGGATACCAGTGCCAAGACACCAGAGTCAGTTTAACTCCTAGACGTTATCTGAGGGAAAAATTTGCCACCTAAATCACAGGAAGCAATTTTCAAGCATGGCCTCCTACACACACCACACTCAGTGCTTGTGTGATTTTGGGGGTATGAGATAAATTTAATGAAGAAAGTCATTTTCCAAACATTTGTGTTTTCTCTATGATTCAAATCTTACTTTTCTATTAGTTCTAATATCATGTCCAGCCAAATGTATTTGTGAAAAAAACTGCAAAAGATTCTAGCTTTATTTTATTGTTGCTGCCTGAGTTTGCATTTGTCCTGAATAAATAAAGAGATGGGAAGTGAAAAGCTGGGTGACAAGAAAGAAAAAAATGTACTTTGTTAATAAAATATCCTATGCATAATCAATAGTAATAACCTTTCCTGTTGATTTCTTTGTCCAATACATGTGCTTCCTACTTTTTCATAAATGTATAAACTATATTCACACACATTTTTATATTAAAAAACCTAAATTTTTTTTGGGGGTGGGATTAATACAACAAGCACAAATGCATCATATTGTACGGAACCTGTTTATGTTACAAATTGGACCCCAGTCATGTTTTGGAATTAATATTTCCCATTATCCCTTGCAGTTAGTGCTGTTCATATGACAGAGCAACAACCAGTTAGAAATAACTGGATGTTCCAGCCTGAGACATCTAGTTAAATCTCATACAGTAGGAAGGATCTGGCCTGTTTGTCTTTGTTCCTCCCTTCCCATGACCTTATCTTGCTTAGACTGGAGAGTTCACTAGTTCTCTCATCTCAAGATCAGTGGTCATAAGGAACTAGCTCACATGAAGTATGGAAGTAGAAAATAAAACAACATTGGATGTTTGCATGGTCTGAACATAAAATGTTACTATCACCTTGGGTACTTGGGTTTGTTTCCCTGTTAACTAACTTTTGAGAAAGGTTTGGCTTCTGAGTACAATGGCCCAACAATACATGAACTCCATGACAGTTTCACAATACAGTGGTATTACTGCTTGATGGTTCAGAGAGTTGTAGGAGTTGGGGGCCTGTTGAAGGAGGTAGGCTAGTCACTAGGGATATGTGACTGGGGATACCTGTTCCCTTAGTTCTTTCCTGTACTTCTTTTCTGCTTCTGATATTGAGTTGCCTAGATCTGCCATGCTCTCCCCACTGAAATGAAACTGTGAACAATTGTGTCTCTCAGGTATCTGGTCACAGCAGTAACAGAGATATTTAGCATAGATCCCCAACAACTCCAATCACAATGTTGGTTACCATTGCACCAGCTTTGAAGTGTTCATGTCCAGAAATTTTGTGTAGTGAAAAGTAAAACTTAAGTTTTTCAAGGTTCTGGTCAAATGACTATGAATGTCATAGACTTGGGAAAAAATAACATTGTAGAAATTTTAAAATATTGCTGTGTAAGAATAGATTATTGTAAATGATATTTCCTAAGTAACTTTACCTAAAGGTGAGATTAATACATTTAGAATAGACTTCTGAAAAATGAAGAAAGTTTTTAAACAGAATAACTCTTCTGAATATATTTACAATATTATATTTTTTTTAGAAAAAGGAGGCAGTCCAGTGATAATATTTTTTTTTCCTTTCTTTGACAGCTTCCTTAAGCTGTAAAATGGTTTCCTAATTTTCCACAGTGCTACAAAAATCTGTCACTGGTATAATTTTACTGAGGAACATTGACTTGTGCCTTAATAACACATGACATGTTGAAATTAGGAACTGAAATCAATTATTAGGAAGACAGTTTTGAAAGATTTGCCCATGGGGATTAAACATATTAATAAGGTCATCACGACTTTGTGAGGCACTGGGTTGAGAAAATCAGAAAACAGCTCACTTTGACTCTAAGTGCCTCCAAACCCTGGCAGAAACTTCCCACAGTTCCCACAAGTGTGAGCTGCATCGTGCTGATAAGAAATAGAAAGTAATTTCTTACATATACTATATGAACTCTTTAAATTGATTTTTAAATCTGCTCTTTCTAAATTGTCTATTTTGTGGCTCATCCTGATGGTCTCATCGCATAGAAAGCCAACTGTGACAGCTGTTGCATACCAAGCATGCAGTCATTTTTATTAGAAAATATGTTTGTCCATCATCCTCAGATGCACAAAACTTTATCAGATGTTGGCTTCCATGGGGAAGATGAGATATATTGCCATTCAACAATTTAAACATACAGTTTCTAAGGATGATGTTGCTAAAACTTTTATACATCTATCCCAAATAAACTGTTACAGGCATGAAATATTTTCATATATGAAGGTAATATATGTAGAAAATATATGTAGAAATAGAGGCTAGAGAGAAGGTTCAGAAGTAAAGAGACATCTTTCTACTCTTGCTGGGGACCCTAGTTGAGGTCCAAGCACCACACCAGGCATCTCACAACCATCTGTAATTCAAACTCCACATAATCTTATATCCTCTTCTGACTCTGTGGGCCCCTGCATGCAAATGGGTGTACTCACACACAGGTACACATATGCATATAATTAAAAATAAAATATTTTTAAAGTTATGAAAATGAAAAGCAAGCCAATAATTTAAAAAGTAAAGTTATTACATAATAAAACGTGTAAAACATTGACTTGTTAAATGTTAAATTGTCATTAAATTCGTAAGTATTACAAAGATAATGATATATGCTTAGGTAAAAGAATCATAATTAATGGAAACTTGAATGTGAACTCTGCCACAACAGGCAAAGATAATGTAGGCAGACATTAAGTGTACAGTGTCAGTTCACGTATTGTGATGCAAATAGTTTATGTGCAAGACCAATATACAATTTATATGCACACCATATTATCACTAATTAGTATAATTAGCATTACACAAATTACTCTTTAAAGTATGTCAGCCAATCAAAGTTCTAGATGCCCTGAAAAATACAAGAATAAACATTCCTCACATCATTTAAATGATAATGTTAAAAGTGAGAATCCAATGTTAAAACATTATTAAGGAAATTAATTCTTTCACTTTAAAGCATGAAGTGCTCATTGCCCCTCTGCTTGTATGTTGCTGTGGAATAAATGTTTTTGTTCCTTTACAATTTCTGTGTTAAAACTGTAACCTCAGTGCGATTGTCTATCCAGATACGGCCTTGGGGAGGTAAATGGGTCATAAGGGTGAAGTAAATCGGATTAGTGCAGCCAGGTATCACTAAGTGAGGACAGAGGATGACCATGAGAAGGATTCTCATCAGAAATTAGCATGCTACCATTCTGATACCTGAATTCCAGCCACTAGAATAATGAAATCAAATTCTGTTATTCATAGTCTGTCCAATCTGTGGTATTGTTATAGTAACCTGAACTGAATTAATCAAATCCTGCATAAAATAACAGTAACACAATAGACTCAATGAATATAGTCATTTTTTCAAATTTTAAGCTTTATAAAGAATCACACTAAATGTGTACTAATTTTAAAAAGAAAACACTCCAAAAACATATTTTCCTTATACCGAGGCCTATAGATTAATATCTTTCTGACATAATTATTCTACTCTGGGCAAAGGCAAACATAGCCCTGAGCCTTGTAGTCTCTGCTCTCTGTCACAGCCTTTGAGATGACTAGAAGTGGAAATGGTGACCACATCCTTGATCTTCTGATCCTATTCAGCTCGGTGTTGGGCCTGTGTGTCTGCTCCAGGGCAGTGTAATAGGGTAGAGTTCAAAGAACAGAGCACTATTAGGCACTGTTCCCTTGTCCTAAGATAATAACATGAAAGGGGGACACCAAACCAGTGTCCCAACTGAGAAGCAAAAAGGATAAGGAAATTAGAGATCGGAATGAACATTCTGAATGTTCACCAAATATAGGTCACCGTAAGGTCAATGATGAATGAAGTCCTGGGTGATTTCTCATCCAGACATGAATGAAACCAACCAGAGTAAGCCCAGAATAGGAGTGCTGAACCATGGTTCAACTGCCTTCTGGATGACACTAAAGGTAGTATAGAATAAATTAAACTTACATTTGAACTATATTAGTGAGAAGCTAGAGGGTTATAGATCGGCCAAAATACAATGCAATGTTATTTATCACAGTTACAGCTAGGAAAATTCCATTAGGAATGAGAACTGGTAATCAGAATTATAAGATGACATAAAGTTGGTATTAAAATACAGATTTCTGAGCAGTTACCAGATGTGTTCCAGCATGAACTCTTAAGCACTCTAAAAAATAGAAGAATGAGGGGTTGTAGAGATGTCTCAGAGGTTAAGTGCATTTGTTGCTTTCGCAAAGGACCTGGATCCAATTCCCAACACCCACATGGGTGTGCACAATTATCTGTAATTCAAGTTCCAGGGGTTCTGATACCTTCTTCTGATTTCCATAATCAGTAGGCATGCCCATGGTACACATACATACATGCAGACAAAACATTTTTTATTAACGTTTTATTAATTATTTAGGAAATTCACATTATGCACCTCAATCCCATTCATTTTCTAGTCTTTCCATGTCCATGCTCCACTTTTGTAGTCTCTTCCCCTTGAAATAAAGTAAAATAAATAAAAATAATTTAAAAAACAAACAAAAAACCACTACTTTGCTCTTCCATCTTTCCCACCTCTCCATCACATATTCATGTCTCAGTGGACTTGCGAGATGAGTGTCACACAATATACCTTTTGTCCACTCAGCTTTACTTGCAAACACTCACTTTAATGAGTTATTGGTCTGGTTCAAGGCCTCTGGCTTCTGGTACATCATCAATACTGGACCCTCACTAAAACTCTTTCTGGATATCTTGCTGTTGCCCCCTGTCATGGAGTTCTTATAGTCATGGTTCTATGGGACCAGTCCCTTCATATACTTCAGTAGGTTATAGATGGGATAGATGTTGTGGTGGGCCAACTCAAAACCCTGGATCTGGGCCTAGGTGGTAGTTGAGTTGGTCAACCTGGGCCTCCACTGGTACTACATTCATCAGGCAAGTGTCAGGGCCAGCTCTCCCATGTCCTCACCATCAGGGCCAGGTCCGCAGAATGCATGGTGAGGGTGGAGCCATCTCTCCTGTTGTGGTGGCTGGCAAGAGAAAGGACAGTTCTCCCAGAGTTTCTAGGGCCAGAGCCAACTCTCCTGCACCCACACCACTGGGGCCAGTTCTTCCAGGAGGGAAGAAGCAGTTCTCCTGCTGAGGTGGCCAGTAAGAGGTCAGTCAAGCTCTCCCAGTGCTCTGGCTACCAGGGCCAGCTTTCCTGTAGCTCCCAGTGGTAACACCACCCCCAGACATCAACACTGATCCTGGCTGCAGTAGAACCACAGACCTAGACACAGCCCTTACCCACAGCTTGGACCAGGATGTTACCATGGCCCCAGGCAGAAGCACGGGCTATTTAAGTAGATATGGCCCTGACAGCACATGGCACTTGGGCATCAACATGGCCTCAGGTGGGGGCTCACATATGCAAACTTTTAAACATATATAAAAATAGGAGAAAAAAGTATCAGGAAAGAGAAGGAAATGGGAAAATAGTATACTTTCAAGACTGAAAATTTAATAGTAACATAAATATCTGTGTAAACATAATAGAGGTTTTCAGGGTCTATCAAATTAGTTTTGTTAGACTTAAAGAAAGAAATTGTTTGAAGAAAAATCTATGGTATTGTCTGATACAGTTTTTCAACACATGCAGAGGGAATACATAAAATAACTCTCATAATGGAGAGAAAATCACTAGCACCTAAAGGTCACAAGGTTATAACATCCCACTTGGAGTAATAAGATACTGAATGCTATCATTTAGGAATGTGTACAACCCCCAGAATAATCACTGAAATCACTACCCAAGGAAACACTTGAAAGAATTTATCATCATCATCATCATCATCATTATCATCATCATTATGGTGAACATGTGTGTGTGCGTGTGTGTGTGTGTGTGTGTGTGTGTGTGTGTGTGTGTGTGTGTACTGGGGTCAACTCAAATGAACCAAGTGTCAATAAGATGTTCCCATGTCCCAAAAGGAGATGATTGTAACAACCACCAAAGATTAATGGATGGTATTTCTAAATACATATCATATCTGTTAACAGGTGTGGAGTTATAACAATAAAAGAACACAAAACAAATCAATTTAGGCATGTTTAGAGGCTACTAGAGAGGAGCAATGCATAAAGGAACATCTCTGTGGGGACTGGCTTTTATTTTATAAGCTCTACTTCAAGAAACACAGCAATGGTGGGGTAAAGGCACTCCAGAGAAGAATGAACCTCAGCTAATTCATTCCTCCCAGTAGAAGTAAAGCTACAATGTCACCACTTTGCAAACCTCAGTGGCTTTCTGCAGTTGCTCCTTGGTCATCAATTGCTAGTGATCTATATGGAAAATGCTGACTGTCAGTGAGTTGGGGATGAATAGAAGCCTGTAACAAACTTGAAGGCCATGACCATCATTAGCACCAAACACAAATACAAGAAACTGTGAAAACATGCAAAATATTCTTGAACAAATTTAAAACAAAACTTTATCAGCCATCTTGGGAAGTTACTACTCCTTAAGGAAAATATTGCAAAGAAAAAACACAAGAAGAACAATCTGCTTCCTTTATAAAAAGTGGAATAGTTATCTTTCATGATTTAAAAGATTCTTTGAAAAACACTGAACTGAGTAAATGTCTCATTCTAACCTCTGGTGGGGCTCAACTGTTGAAACAAGATTAGGACAACTCAGAGGATTTGAATGCTACCTGCATATCCAGTGGTATTAAGGGATAATTCTTTCTATTTAGTACTGGCAAAATAGTGTGTTAATTTTTAAATAGAGCCCTAATCTCCTCAATACACATTCTGAAATATTTATAAAGGAAGGAGAGAATAGCTAGAATTAGCTTGAACTGATCTGTTAGGGCATGGTGGAACTGATGAAATAGGGAAGAAATACCACTGAAAAGATGTTGGGCATCCACAGCCCATGTCAAGAGGGAAAATGTACATCCATTACACAATTTCACCCTTTCCAGACATATCTAAAATTACTTTATTCTAATAGAAAAAGGCATTTTCAGATGGAAAAAGGTGCGAAAAGGAAGGAAAGATATTAAGACAATGCTCCAAACAGTTTTTCAAATCATGTTCATGAGTCTGTGCTATTAAGCATGTGAAAAAAATTCTATTAGTTTTTTCATATTGGAAATAAAAATAAGGTTGCAAGAAAAGATGGCATACACACTATTAGGAAGTGATTGTTAATAATCTACTCTTATTGTTAACAACACATTATGTTTTTCAGAAATTTAAAAGATATTATTTCAATTTATAATTAAATATAATTAACATACTATTAAATGTTTAAACCGACCACTAAAAGTATTAAGAACATAATGAAAAATATAAAATAGAAGTAATTGCCAAAAGAGAGGAGAAAGCAGGAAACAGCCTGGAAAAGAATAAAGAAAGGCATACAATAAAATGTTAAAGATTAATTCAATATACTTATAATCACAGTCAATCCAAAAAGACTAAATTATGCTTTTCAAAGACAAAGCTTGTCAAGTGAAATTCAAGACCAGAACAGTTTTATACTCCTTGCCAGACTCAAACAAAAAACAAATAACACAAGCAGTCTGACAGTAGAGTATGAAGTTTTGCATCAGTCAGACAGACTGGGTAGTACTCCTGTTATCTATGGTTATATTTTCTGTGGTTCCACTCCACAGTCAACAAGGCCTGAATATGTTACATGGTAAATTCCAGAAAACAAATTCTTATTTTAAACAAACCAATCAAAAAAACATTTTTAAGTTACAAACCATGCACTGTTATGAATAGCATGATAAAGTCTCACAGCATTGCACTCTGCCCCTCCAGTGGCATGAATCTTCCCTATGCTCAGAGTTTCTACTGTGTTACCTGCTAATTGAAGTCATCATACTGGTTGATGTGGCCCTGTACTACTGTGTTCAGTGGATCCTTATTTTATTTAATAATGGCCCCAAAAACAGAAGGATTCATGCTGGCATCTTTTATGAAAAGACCAGAAAGACTGAGACAGAAGGTGGATAGATGGGTTGATATAGAGAGTATACTACTTTAAAACTGTAATACATAATTTGAAAGGATTATAAAAATAAATCAGCCAGGCAGTGGTGGCACACACCTTTAATCCCAGCACTCCAGAGGCAGAGGCTAATGGATCTCTGTTAAGTTCTAGGCCAGGCTGGTCTACAGAGTGAGTTCCAGGGTAGCCAGGGATGCACAGAGAAACCCTGTCTTGGAAACCACCAACAAAACAAACAAAAAACAAGAATAAATCAACAAATTATCACACTATGGGGTTTTAATAATACCACATTAAGCATATAAAACAAGGATATAGACTATGTAAAAGCATATTCAATAAGCTTTATCTGATAGATGCATGTATTAGTCTTTATTTTATGCTTTGTATCCAAGCTGAGGAGTAAACACCATTTCCAAGAATATCTGCAGCATTTATAAATTTCCATTATTCTTGTGGATAATACTGCCCTGGCACATTTCAGGGAAGGCTCACCATGCAGCTCATGTTCTATGATCACAAAGCAGTAGAATTCAGAATCACTAGAAAAACAATCATAAAAAGTAAAAACAAAACAACACTTCTAAATAGTCCATAACAAAAGGGGAAACAATATTTTAAAGTACTTTAAAAAAATCAGCTCATGAGAACCATGCAAGGCAAAGCTGAAAGTGTACAGCAGAGTCTGGACAAAGTGGGAAGACTTGCACCTAGTTGCGCATATGTATGTATGTATATTTATATGTGTGTGTGTATAGGTGTGTGTATATATATAAGATGAATTACTTAAACTTTCTATTAAGAGTTGGTTTTTGCTGTGTTGAAGGTTGAACCCAGGGCCTGTACATGCTAAGCAACTGCTCCATAACTAATGTACAGCCCCCACCTTCAACTTAAGAATTTATGAGAAAAAAAAAAAAATTAAAAAGCCATAACTACAATGTAACAAAAATAAAAATATTAAGATTACAAAAAAAAGCCTACTTCTAGGAGAAGACTAATTTTTAAAACTTTCTGAAATAAAAACAGAGGGAAAGTACAATGATTAATATTTGGAATAGATCAAAAAAGGGGATATAATTATAGCTTTAATTTGCACAAAACAGAATAAAATATATATATAAGCTTGTTTAAAAAGTAAAACTTAAAAAAATACTAAAAACAAAATTGATTCAAGAAAATATTCAGATTTTTTGTCTCTCTATATATACATATGTATACACACACACACACACACACACACACACACACACACACATATATACACACACACACACACACATATATATATATCACTATGTTTAACCTATATATAACACCAAACTGTTCATTTTTGACTCAGAAATAAAGAGTAGCTGGTTAACTGAGTTAAAATTTTCCAAAGATATGACGTCTAAAAGAAAAACTTGACATAGTCACACAAAGATGTCAAACTTTGTTGTCAATCAGAAAGATACAGGTGATAGTTCAATAGAGATACACAGCACACTTTCAGAAGTGTTATTTAAAAGTTGACTAAAGCTTGGGATCTGGCTCAGTGGTAGAAATCTTGCCTAGAATGCATGAGGTTCTAACAAGCTGGACATGATGATGAACACTCATAATCCCTGTATTCAGAAGGCAGAGAGGCAGATCCCTATGAGTTCAAGGCCAGTCTGGTCTACAGAGCAAGTTCAAAGAATTTCTAAATTATACATATACTGATTATTTCTAAGTGTTTCTGGATAGACACCTTCATACTTTTTGTTAGATGTGGAACATTGTGCCATTTGGAAAAACAAATCCACAATAGTATACTTTGACTTGTCGATAGTTAGACATGTATCCTATAACCAGGTATATACATAGAAATCTGTATTTAAAAAAGATGACAGTGGCATTCACCATAGATCAACCCCAGAAATAAGTCAAATGTATCTTTACAGCAAAATGGCTGGAGTTAGTTATGGTATGATTATAGACTGGAGCAGAGCAGGAAAAGGAATGGACTGTGGTGACGCATGGTAGCATGGAGGAGTCTCCAGAAGGACATGGGATGAACAGAGGAAGTGTCACAATGACACAGAAGAATCTAAACATCAAGAGCAAGGTGGCAAAACTACATAAGATATTGTTGAGTGATCTGTGCCTGTGTTATAAAGCTACAAATAAAAAGAAATATAGTTCTCAGGATTCAAGATGGTGGTCCTCTAGGAGGAAGCAGGATCAGATAAGCTTGTAATCAAAAGGTTAACACAGAACTTCAAAGGTATTTTAATTTGTCTGGGTTTTAAAATTATATTACTGTGTGAGGGTGGGCATGACCAGCCTCCACCTCACATTTTAAACAGAAAAATGGATACTTAAGTGTTTCTGTCATTAAGAATGCATACATTGTGCATATATGTGTATATTTGTCAGTTAGTGATTGGCTACATAAAAACCAAAGGTTATAATAAGAGATTTGGCAAAAATTAAATATGTTTTATGTAGAGAATGTAGTTACTCATTCAAATTTGCAGCTTATACTAATTAGAAGCATGTGATTTGAGGTGACTCTAGGCTTAATTCAGTGCAGTCAAATACTCAGCATGATAATTCTGAGTATTGACAGTTTCTTTTTGTATATTATGTCATGATTTGCTGTCTTAAGTTTATATACATGTGCAATGCATGTGGGCACCTGGTAAACCCCCTTCCCTACTCTATTAATACAATATATAAACACATTTCCCTTTAATTCACTTCTCTTTTCATCAGATATTACAGGCTCTCTCTGGGTATGAAGTCAAGCGTTGCTATGTTCAGATGAATTTTCTGGCCCAAGGAGATAATTTTGCACATAGTCAATAGCAATATCCCAGAAGTGAGCCAGAAAACTCAACTAGTAAAGCAAAATTCAATAGTAATATCAGAACACAGAAATCCTTAAAAATAGATGGTATGTTTCCAAAGAGCATACCAGCAAATGCAAGATGGCACTCAGAATACCTACATAGATCAGAGGAAATGATGCCATTTTGTTAGATAAGGCTGCCATGGTGGTGAGAAGGGGCACAAAAATCATTTTGCCTATAACTCCCAAGTGGTGCCTACACTACTTAGTTCATTGAAAGTCAATGTATGGTAATAGACTGCACAGAGCTGTGCAGCCAAGCTCAGGTAAAGTCCTCACTTTATTGACATATCATCCCATTGTCACACTACCTAGTCATGCATGAAAACAAAACAAAAATAGCTTAAGTGTGAAGACAAGCAGCTTTAGTCCAGACTGTATATTTTCATTAATGCAGAATGTAGCATTTTTGTCACTCCCTGAACTCAGCATGGCCATCTGTGCAAATCTAAAACAAACAAGATGACAAAAGGTGACTAATTAAAACACGACTTCTTTCAAAATCCATCATGTCACAGCACAATGTGCCACCCGTGGCCTCAAGACTTGTGACTGACATGACATAGGAGCAGCTGTCACATTGCTTAAATTAACTTTATCTCCAGAGCGCCATGTTTATGCTTTGGAGAATTTTTTACTTGAGGGTAGATGGCACTGGGTTCCACAACTCTAAACTTGGACTGGTTATAAAGAATGCCAGAAGCTACAGCTGTAATGTCTTACCAACATGGCTGCCTTAACTTGAACTGAACAAAGATGACACACCAATAGACATGCTAATGTGGATATGGGCCAGCCCACTAGGTCTCACCCCTATACAAAGAGCTATAGGCAATTAGGGAATGCAGATAATGGGGAAATAGTCATCCCTAAAGAAGAACATGCTAATTGATTATCCAGTATCAATTTTTTTAGTCCTGAAAACACACACACACACACACACACACACACACACACACACACACACTACAGGTAACATGCATAGGTTTTCATATATGTATGTGTCTTAGTCAGTGTTCTATTGCTGTGAACAGACACCATGACCATGGCAACTCTTATGAAAGAAAGCATTTAATTGGGGGCTTGCTTATAGTTTCAGAGGTTCAGTCCATTATCATCACGGCAGGGGGCACGGCAGCGGGCACGGCAGCATGCAGGCAGACATGGTGTTGCTGAAGGAGCTGAGGTTCTACATCTGGATACACAGGCAGCAGGAAGAGACTCCAGGCTTGACATGGGCTTTTGAAAGTCACCCCCAGTGACACACTTCCTGCAAGTCCACGGCTCCTAATCCTTTCAAAGAGTGACCAAACATTTAAATCTATGTCTATGGGGGCCATTCTTATTTAAACCACCATAGCATGTATGCATAGATCAAGAATAAATAAAAAAAGAAACCATGATTTTAAAAAAAAAAATGGGAAGGTTTGAATGGAGGAAACAGAAGGGAGAAATGATATAATTATATTCTAATTTCAAAAAAATGAAAGAAATAATTTTTTAAAAGAGTAGATGGCAATTGTGCCTTATAAAACTGTTGTCTGGTACAGACTTGTTCATACACATGAGTTCAAAAGTGTAAGCTTTGCAACCTCAGTGATAGTATGGAAGACTCAGAATCTGGTGGTTTGATCGAGAAATGTCCACATAGGCTCCCACATTGGAACACTTGATCCCCAGTTGGAGCTGCCCTTTGAGTAGGTTGCAGAACATTTAAGAAGTCTATCCTTGCTGGAAGGTTACTGAGGCCAGGTTGTCTGTATTTATAGTTTTGTTTCATTTTCTGTTCATTCTCTCAGCTTCTTGCTACTGCCACGATGTCTAGCACCTGCTACCGTGCTTCCACTCACCTTAACAGATTCTTAGACCCTCTAGAGTCCTAAGCCAAAGTAAACCACTTCTTTCTAAAGTTACCTTTGCTCATGGTGTTTGAACACAGCAAAAGAAAAGTAACAGAGTACCCAGAATTATGGAAATTGAAATATACTTCTCCAGGTTAAAAGGGTGCTTGCTGTTCTATGAACGCACAGATATTCACATGCATGTTTACATATCTGTTTCACCTAATCTTACATATCATTAAAAACATTTTTGTTTATTCTTTGAAAAGTTCATATATGTACATACTTAAAAAAATAAAAAACAAAAAACAAAAAACAACCTTACCTATACCACTACCTACTTGTGGCATGGTTGGTAGCCATGCAAGGACAAGTCTGTGTATTTTGTAGAGTGGACTTTTTGGGTGTTGGTCAATTATTAATCCACAAACCAGTAACATCATTCCCCAGGTAACATAAGCCTTGAGAAATATTTAGTGTGACAACACATAGGTCAATGCAATTAAAAGTATACAAACACTGCAACGGATGGGGAGGCGGTTTAGCCACAGTCTATTTGCAGGCTCCTTTCTGTCTTTAGAAAATATAGGTGATGTGGGGAGCATCTGGCACTGCCCATATAGAATAAAGATCAAGCCCAGCTGGGGTCACAGAAAGCATCAATGCCATAGACACAGTACTATTTAGGACAGTGAAGCTTTGCTTCTCATGTTCTACTATGTCTTAAGTAGATGAGTGTTTATTCAACAGCAAATGTTAAACAACTGTAGAGCAAGCCAGTGGCACTTAGCAATGAATAATATTCAAGGAATGGGTTGGATGACAAGGAATCAGGAGAATGGGAGTAAACAGTCCCACAGAGCAGGAATGTGCATGGTCACAAAGTTGTCTTCTGCAGGGCACATTGAAGAGTAAGGCTAGGATACCACACCACCTGAGTTCAGAGCTCAGCTTTGTCATTGTTCACCTGTACAGCCTGTGTCAGATGGCTCTGCCAGCCTGTGCTGCTGCTTCCACATCTGTAATTTAGAGACTCTAATAATATCCATCCCCACGCCAGCATTCAGGAGGCCTGGGCAGGAGTGTAATGAATCTGAGGTCAGCCTGGGATGTGCATAAAGAGTGGAGCTCAGTGAGTTGGAGGCCCTGACTCCAGATCTACAAACGATTAAAATTAAATTATATATGTAAAGATTAAATGGAAAAGTTCATAGCAACATCATGTACTTATGAGCATGAAACACATTGCAAGCATGTGACATACATGTATCTGTTTTGATACATGTATCTGATTTGAACACATATGTTATCTATTCATTGCCTTCAGCTCTGTCACAACCATTGACAGCCTTAACCACACTTGGCTCAGAATTTGATGGGCTTCAAGACCAGACTTCAGTTAAATACTACAGCCTCGTTGAATATTGCCTGCTTCATACTAACACATCTTCAGTTCATTTGCTGAGAATCAGTACATGTAAACACACACTCACACATATGTATGTATGTATCTGTGCTTAATTGGATTGTTTTATAGGATTCTAATTTATTAAAATTTCTTCAAACACTTTATCATTACATTTACTTGTTTAGTGTGTGTGTGTGTGTGTGTGTGTGTGTGTGTGTGTGTGTGTATGTATGTTTGTGTGTGTGTATACCCTTCTAATAATTTATGTATGAAGGTCAGAGGACAACTTTTAAGAATTGACTCTCTCCTTTCCACCCTGCGAGTTGCAGGGATAAAACTCAGGTCATCGGACTTGGCAGCAAGTATCTTTATATACTGAGACATCTTGCAGGCCCCTTCAGACACCTTATAAGGGAGTAGCTGGCAAGTTGGGAGAGCAATGTCTCTGCAAGCAGGCACCTTGTTTACTTGGGCATCACAATGTTAGTGTATCAGTAAAAGCCCATTTTGGACTGGGTTCATGCACAAGGCAGCCTATGTCTCATCCAGAATTCAGAAGGGATGATTATTAATCATGCCAGTACCCTCTTATATTAATATACTTGAATGCCTCTGTCTGAAGCACTCCCAGTACTTTGGAAGGATTAAGGAGGGAAAATTAGAAAAGAATGGTTATCCTAAGAGTTACAGCTTTATAAAAAAGAAAGAAGGAAGGAAGGAAGGAAGGAAGGAAGGAAGGAAGGAAGGAAGGAAGGAAGGAAGGAAGGAAGGAAGGAAAAACCCTGCACATGCATATGACATGAGGCTCTTTGTTTGAATGCAGTTTTTGATTCTTTCAGAGCTTTCCTTTCATGAGTTAAATATGTGGCTCAGGGGGGAAAACGTGCTGAACTTATAGCTCATGCTTTTCTCCATTCAGGCAGCACTTAGAGGTGCTTATGGTGGTGGTGGAATGGGGGAAGGGAATGAGCACAGCCAGTTCCCCTGCAGATTTTCTTACAAGGCAGTGTACTGGATACTATGCTGCTGAGGTTCTGGGGCAACTTGAAACAAGGTATGTCATTTTGAAAGAGGGAACATCAGTTGAGAAAATACCTTCATTGGATTGGACTGAAGGCAAGCCTGGGATGGGGGGCATTTTCCTGATTAATGAATGTGGGAGGGTCCAAAAAGCTGTGAGCAGTACAATCCTTGGGCAGGTAGTCTTGGGTTATGTAAGAAAGCAGGCTGAATAAGTCATGAGGATTAAGCCAGTAAGGAGAATCCCTCCATGACATCTGCTTCAGTTCTAGCCTTCAGCTCCAACCCTAATTTCACTTCACGATGACTGCAACCTTCCATGTTAAATGAACCCTTCCCTCCACAGTTACTTTTGACCACAGTCTTTTTGTTTGTTTTGTTTTGTTTTGTTTTGTTTTGCTTTTTTTTTCAAGACAGGGTTTCTTTGTGTAGCTTTGGAGCTGTCCTGGAACTCACTCTGTAAACCAGGATGGCCTCGAACTCATAGAGATCCACCTGCCCCTGGCTCTGGAGTACTGAGATTAAAGGTGTGCGCCAGCACTTCCCAACTGACCATGGTCTTTATCACAGCAATATAAACCAATTGGGATAGATATTGGTACCAGGCTCATGGTATTGCTATGATAAACCTGAATGTGATGTTTTGGGCAGAACTACAAAGGATTTTAGCACTTGGTGCTATAAAAACATTTAAGTGTTTAGAGGTTAATGAGATATTGCAGGCATTTGTAAGCTAATTCTGAGAGTAGTATAGACTATAGAAGACTAGCTTGTAGATTTTGAAATTGAATGGAAGACACTATCAGGATTGTATGTTTGACATTTTAGATTAAGAATCTGTAGAAGTGTAACCTTTGCTTTATTGTGACAATTGATATTGATTAGCTGAAAGTAAAAAATCAGCTGTGATTTAGAAGAGACCATCACCACTGAGGTGAAATTTTCTGGGAGACTTTCCTTGGGGTCAACACTCAGAAGCTGTGGTCCAGAGCATGCCAGGGGCTGCATTTCATGCTGGAAGTTGAACTTGGTAATGTGTAATAGTCTCCCACATGGTGGTACTGGTTTTGAAGGCATAAAGGGGCAATGGAGAACAGCTGAGGCTTATCACATTGAGAGGCCATTGGTGACAGTGCAACCTCTGTTGCAATAGAAGCTCCAGGATGGAAGAGGTCATACAGAAAGACTGAGGATTGTCTCCAGGGGCCATGGGAGAAGGTGCAGCCTGTGAGATCCTGGTATATTAGAGATGTCTAGACTGTGGGACAACCACCAAGGATACCAACTGTTGTGTAGTAGAATCAGCCTGAGTATATGAGACAAACTACATGTGCTTTGAATGGCAGAGCTTGAGAATTAGAGTAGCCCAAGCTCTTTGGAGCCCAGAAGATCATGAGTAAATCCCAGATGCTAGACTTTGAGCTACAAGGTTTAATTTATATAATTGGGTTTGGTTTTGCTCTGTTCAGATTGCACTGCACTCTGGTACTTCCCTCTTCTGATAAGAAATATGTAACTTTTTTTTTTTTTTTATAGGAGTCCAAAGTTAATTGACTGGATTTTTAGGGAGACATGGGAATTTTAAAGGGACTTTGGATATTTTATTTTATTTATATGTTTTATTATTTATTTATTTATTATTTATTTTGAGACTGGATTTCTCTGTGAAGTTCTGACTCTCCTAGAACTCACTTTGTAGACCATGTTGACCTCGAACTCAGAGATCTGCTTGTCTCTGCCTCCTCAATGCCAGGATTAAAGACATGCACCACTACCATCTGGCCTGACTTTGGATATTTTTTAAAAATTGAACTGTTAAGGTGTTTGAGTTTTTGAAGACCAGAAATTCTAAAATTGGATGTTGTTTTATATTGATATATTGATATTAATATGAGATATTGGGGATGGACAATAATTAAAATAAATAAAAATTAAATTAAAATATAAAACAAACAATAAGAGGAACGGGGAGGTACTGTATATTTTAAAATAAATGATAGTTACAACTGTAGAACTATTCATTTATAGCCTAAATCTTTTCACAGACAAAAGTTTCTGTGTGTCGTTAATATTTGTTATTCTGTCAATATTCTTGGTTCTTCTGCTATTTAGTCTTGCTGGATTATAACATGTCTTAGAGATGAGTAAAGAACACTGGTGGGTGTGGTGTGTGATCAAGGACATTTTCAAGAATATTAGATGATGTGATTCATACCACCAATGAGAGATGATTGGGATATGATACATCTGGATGAAGGAAGTAGAACAGTACGGACAGGCTCTTGGAGCTATATCATGCTCTGTCTACTTCCTGTCACTTCTGCTCCCTATTTACTCTTTGCATTGTGGTGAAGTTCCTTCTCAAAATACTTTGATCATTATGATATATCTTCTCACAATAGGCCAAGACTCATGCCCATAGACCGAAGCCTATGAAATCGTGAGCCAGGATAAATCCTATAAGCTGTTTCTGTCAGTTATTTGACACACCAACACAAAAAAAATTAATATAACAACTGACTATTTGTGTGATTTCTAAGTAAAGATGGATTCAGAAGAGAACAAAGCAAGGTAACTTTGGTGAGTTGGAATTAGTTGTACTGGTCTAAATTGAGGCTGTGTCTAATGCTGGTATCTTCTGGAAGATAGAGGAGAGAGGTGGTTTCCTATGCTACTTTATAGAGGCATTAACATTTTAAAATTTGTCTCCCACTCTGTGTCCAAAGCACACAAATCTAAACTTTGATTCCATCCTCATGCCTCCTTTTATTGGTGGTGATCCTCTTTCCTCCCTATGGCAGAGATGCCATCTAGATTATGCAAAATGATCTTTCTGCCTCCATCACATTTCCAAAGCTCCTTTGCTGTATGAAATAACATTCACAATGTTTATGGGACATTGCTGTCAGCATGTCAGCATCATGAAATACAACACTATTCTGTATACACTAAAGAATGAAACCTTTCTTTCAGGGGAAGACAAATATGTAAACAGATCTCAAAATGGCATAGTTTTGAGAACTGTTATGCTTTATGCATAAAGGACAATCGAAGCAAGAAAAAATTAAGGCACTCAGTGACTAAACAGAGCTGCTCCAGGAAGGCCTTTTCACGGTCATTAAAAGGAAGAAAAGACTTTTTAATATGGAAGAATTAGCAAATATAAAGATCAAGCATTTTAAACAATTTTGGGTGTTTTAAGGGCCCCAAATAGCCAGTGGCCATCGCTTAAAGATAGACCAGCAGGAGACAGATTAGTGAGGAAGTTTGTGATCTGGACTGGGAACATGTGTAGATTATGTTTAGAACCCCGAATATTACAAACTAGAAAGAAGAAAAAAGGAGACATTTCAATATTATAATGCTATACTATGTGTTATGCTTTGAGAATATAATTTTGGCCTTGGTGAAAGACTGTAAAGGGCCAAGCTTTTGGTGATAAGGCAGCTGAGAGGAAGGTCTGTGGCCCTCAAGTAGGACATGAGGGCAACATAGATTAAGTTTTTCAGTGGTAGATTTTGAAAAATTATTGGAATATCTTCTAACGATAGCTCTGAAAAACTTGATTAACCCATAATTATTGTCTGAGAAATGCATGTGCAGGCAGACACCATGGCTGCTATGTACATATATAATAATCTGGAATTATTTTCTAGTTTACTTGTTCAAGCAGTTGATTTAATTGAGTTGTTTGGGTAAATTGATAAGATTGATTATTTATTGTACAACATTGACTATTCTATAACCATCTCTAGAGTATGCAAAGGCCTTGTGCTTATCTTTTTGATACCCTCTTAGAGACTCTAGGAAGAGCCTCAGTATCTTTGTTCTAATATTGATATTGACCTGATTCTGTAGCCCAAGCTCAGGCGGTCTTGCCCAGCACTTGTTTACTTTCCTTCTTTGCATCATGGCTCCTGTCTGTCCACATTGAGATGGAATGCTGGCCAACTTTTTGCTCAGAGCTTCTTTATTCTCAGATTTGTAGCATGTGCCTGTCAAACTTGAAGTGTTACATGTTATGATTTATTTTTCCTTGGCAAATGTTAGTGTCTGGAAATTTCACTTAAATTCTACAAAGAAACCTTGTACTCCTGGGGTGTCATGGGGTACAAAAATAGTCAGGCCCATATTTGCCATTGCCTTGGAATAATCAGCTCTGGGATGATTCAGAAGGGAAGCACTTGGGACATTTATCCAAATTTATTCACCCAACTTCACCAAAGGATTCCATCACATACGGCAGCTTTCAAAGCAGGGTGAATGAAATATCTTGTGAAGAACTAGTATTTGGGGTTCAAGAATAAAGAAAACTAAACAAGGAAGATTCTGGAACTTCAAAATGTATGTACACAGTGAGACTTGGACTGAACTCAGGCATGAAAGGAAATGCTTCCTTGACATTTCCTTTCAAAACAAATCAACACCCAGGGTTGTTTTTAGAGGCACAATTCAGTAACTGTTCAAAAACATTTTACTTAGAAAATCCCCCTCCCTCACTACCTGGAATGCCCTTTCTCTAGTGATATAACATTCCTTTCAAAATTTAACTCCAGGACTCTGCCTCACTTAGAGCTAAGAAGAGCTGAAATCATGTTTACCTCCTAGAATGCCGAGGAAAGCGCACACAAAACATCTTATGGGAAATGAGAAGTAAATTTGCCTCAAGGAGCCAAGATGATTTGTCGTTGAAATGTATTGTACCACAGCTGGTATGGTTCAATGATAAAGTCCTGGCTTAACAAGACAGTGCCTTGGTTCAGGTTTAGTACAGTCATCCAAAGAGAAGAAGAGAAAAAGCATTCTCTCTTTAACTAGTTTGTGTATTATCAATAAAATTTAACAAAGTACACTTACAAAACCATGTTGTTAGAGTCGTTTATCTTCTGCATACTCTCCTGTCCTTTAAGTTCCTATGTCTAATTTTTGGTTTTAATAATGTAAAGGTAAATGTGGTGATATTTTTGCTTGTGCTCTAACAAATGAAGCTTGTCTGGGGATAAGAGGAAAAAGCCAGCCACTATATTAAACATAGAAGTCAGGCAGTGGTAGTACATGCCTTTAATCCTAGCATTTGGGGGGGCAGATATTCATCTGGATCTCCATGAGTTCAAGGCCACACTGGGATCATAGCTAGGCATGGTGGCACATGCCTTTAATCCCAGCACTAGTTAACCATAGAGGTCTGGAGGTCTGTACAGACAGGAAGTGATAGAGCTGGGCAAGAAGATTATGTAGCAGAGTGGAGAGAGGAAGAAGGATGGCAGGACACAGAAAGGTATATAAGTATGAGTATATAGGAAGTAGCTCTCTTGGGCTGAGGATTTCCTAGTGATAAGAACTTGTGCCTGGCTTATTCTATTTCTCTGATATTTCAGCTTTCACCCCAATATTTGACTCTGGGTTTTTTATTAATAAGATTATTTAACAATTCATGTTACAGGTAAAAATTGCATTAATCAACCTCATCTGGTTAAATTATTTTTCTTTTATATTTACTTTTATTCAGATTATTTAATAGAGAATAATTATAGCATGGTTCTGGAAGTTAGCACATCACCATGAAGTTTGTTCCTTACCATTTTACAAGTGGGAGCCATGAGATCTGTGTTAGAGTGTTATGATATAATGGCTTCCTTTTTAATATTAATTTAAAAAATTATGTTGCCTAGTCCTGGCCTATGAGAATAAATCACTGTCTATTTAACAGGGCACCATGCATTTTTGTGGATGGTGAAAGCCATGTGTAGATGCTCCCCTTTGCAAGGAAGCATTCCCAAAACAAAATATTATAGCCCCTAGACAATGCCTACATGACTGGAAGATGATGTACCTATATGCTGCAATATTTGCCTTCACTTTACTGGATCAGATTAAAAGAAAATAGGTTGAATGAGAAAGTGTTGTGAGCCTCCAATTTGGAACATTGAAATGAAGTTCAGGCCTTTTCTTCTTCACTTAATACCTCAAATAGGGAGAAGACCTGCATACCAGATACTCAATCACATCTGATGGCACATGAGGGCATCTTCATGGTCAACAATTGTCTGTGAGAATTCATATACATTTTATGGAAATTTCATCTCATTTCCTCAGTTGTGCATATAGATACCTTTCTTTCCCATATTCTACCTCTAATGTGAGTTCTTGCCTTTCTGTTTCCAAATGCATGGCTGTATTTTTGTGTCCTACATGTTCAATTCCACTCATCAGCACCATGTTAATTTGGCTATAGCTCTACAGTATACTCACAAGTCAGATAGCACACCTTCAGTCCCTGTCTTCTTTCTTAGCATTGCCATGAACACCAAAACTTTTGTGATTCCATAGAAATTTTAGGAGCATAAATTTCAGTTTCTGTGAAGAATATTATTGGAAGAAAACTAAGAGAGGGAATGTTTCAAAATGTTGATAGGGACAAGTTATTTTGGATAAGAGACACAAAGTAAGGAAACAGACACAGGAATAGAGAAAAGAAGCATCAAAATTAAAAGTTTTCACTCACAGGAAAAAGCATCAACAGATTGGTAAGACAGGCCACAGAATGATAGTACCTGAAAACTATTCAATTTGTTGAGGATATAATAACCAGAATCTCTTACATAAAATAAACAAGTTAATATTAAAATTCCAATAACCCAATTTTAAAACAAGCAAATAATCAAAATGCATGGAAATTATTACTCCTAGAATGTGCATGAGTCAATTGCAGCTAAACAAATTTAGTCTTTGTTTGAAGGCCAGAAGGCAGCCAAGTACTAGGTGAACAGTCCATGTCTGATGTTCTGTTTCAAAGCCAGAACCTTGGCCACTTAGGTATATGATGTTTCAGAAAATTGATCAGTATTTTCTAATGTCAGAAATAATAAAAAATAAAATAAGGTAATCAATCTACATTTAAATGTAGATTTTAATTTAGTACTATATTTTTGGGAATTGCTGGTTTATTTAACAACAGTAACAAAAGAGTTTAGTTCCACAATGCAGAAGTTCACTCTGTATTACAACTTCATCGTGAGGTATGACTAAAACCATGTTCCACGAATAATACTTGCTACTGTTCCAAAACTTTTAATTTATCTAAGCCCATGTTTATTACTAAAGAACAATTATAAGTTTCTTGGTATAATTATTACCTAAGACAAACCCAAATAGAGGGAAGTCTAGTAGTCAAGATGGGCTAGATTTCTCTATGACAACCAATAGCTCAACACTAGTAGTTTACAAGAACTAAGATTGACCTTTCTTGCAATACTATGGGTCAATTTAAATGAACTCTGTGTCACTTTCTTTCAATTCAGGGCTGAGCACAGCAGTCATTATTTGGATCATATCCAAGAAACGAGTACAATGGAAAATTCAGCCCTGAGATATCACACACTGTTGATTAAAGATCTGACCTGAGATATCACACACTGTTGATTAGAGATCTGACCTAAACATAATCATTATCACTTTCAGTTTTACTGGCTAGAATTGCTACCATCAGTGTCAGGAATCACCTGGCATTATACACCTGAAATATGTACAGCATCAGTAACCACTGAGAGTTTCTCTGTGCTCTGCACAAAAGAGCATGGAGTCTAATGCATGTGCAACTGCTGTACAGCATCTGAGGATGTGGAAGTAACATCTGGGGTTGTGAGGCCATTTTGTTTTAAGATTTTCTTTTATATTGAGAGCTGCTGGTAGCAAAAGTCCATGACAACTAGACAACTAGAGTTCAGAAGGTCAACCTATCAGAACTAAGGGTTCTATTAGAGGAAACCATCACATAAGGCATTATTGAATTACTGCCTTTTGAATGAACTGGTTGTCTCTTGTTGTAAACTTGTTGTTCAATAACAGCTATGATTCTCCCCATTTACCATGCATCTCTATGTGATGTGTACATGTAATCTCACAATTGCATCTCAATCTCGGGCACAATTTCCCTATACATTCAGGGTAACCGTCCCCAGCTGTGTTTAATTTTTCATTAACATATATCTGGCCAGGGCCATTCTCCAGACAAAAGTATTTCAGCAAAGATACCTTTTTTCCAAGGACAAAGCTGCACATAGATAAACATCAGCTCATCTCACCCACAGTCAGAAAAGAACCACTTAACAATTAAATCCTCAACTGCTTACCTTCACCCAGGGGTTATTTACACAAGAACCTAACTTGATAGATTTATTGCTCACATTCCTGGGATGATGTTTTAGCCATTTGCTAGATACTGAGTTAAGGCAGTTACTTCCCACAGACCCAAGAAGATCATCAAGGCCAGGCAGGTGATAGGTGCCAAACTTCTTTCTTGTGCAAATTAAGTTTTAATTCCTCCTCAGCCAGGTGCTGTTCCTAGATTCCCTAATTGATCTTAGCCTTTAGTTGACCCTCCCAGAGAACTCCCCTTTAGTCACTCCCCTTTTAAGTTGTAATTAGAAGTTGACATTTATTGCTTTATGTGTGGATCTGTATCACCTCTCTCTGTGACCCTGAACACTTCAAGCCTCAAACTGCTTTGCCAAAGAATTACTGCATGTGTATCTATACTGCTTCTCTGAGAGCACTGGAGAGAATTGATTGAGAAGAACAAAGATGAGGATAGAGAGGAAAAGAACTAGACGGACATGATAGAACAGCAGAAGGGACTGGGAACAGGACGGACTGAGAAGAGCTAACTAGGAGAACAGAAAAAAAAAAAAACTGTGTAGATAGAATTGACTCAGAAGAATAAAGTGAATGGACTAACAAGCTCAGTGTGCTTAGTTTCATTGAACATCCCTCAGATTAGAATCCTTAGTGGCTTGTAGTATCTGTTCTAGACCCTGATAGAAATCTCATCAAGGCAGGTACTGGGGGGAATTCGGTACTTTTATTTTATGTTTATGAAGTATTTTCCTACATGTATACATGTGCCCCACGTGCATGAAGTGGTCACAGAATCCACAAGAGGGTACTGAATCACCTACAACTGGAATATAGGTGGTTAGAGCCACAGGTGATGGGAACCAAACCCAGGCCTTCTTCAAGAGGAGCAAGTGCTTTGAACTGCTGGACCTTTACTCCAGCAACTCCCAACTTACCCCTGCCATGTGGGGCCATTTAGAGATGGAAAGAAGACTGTAATGACTTCTTGGGGTAATAACCTGTTTTCCTATCTGACATTTGAAAAATTACACATGCTAAAAACTCTAGGCTACTTCAATGATTTAAAACAAAACAAAACAAAACAAAAACAAACAGGAACCTCTTATTGGCAATGCTGGGAATTGAAGACAGTGTCTCCCTAAAAGAGAGCTACACTGTAGGGCCCTGGAACTCCCAAGTTGGGTAACTGCCGCCTTGCTTGCCGACCTTGACCAAACGTCCTCCCTAAGCTGATTCCCTGATGGTCTCCACCCTCCTGGATACTTAAGGGAAGTTCCTTGTTTGTGTATCCTGCATTTGGTGTAAACAGCTTAGATGCAAGAATTCAGTAGCGAATTTCTGCCCTCTGGGGTTCTTCCATTGTGCTGTAAACCTGTATTTAAGGTTTTCTCCCTTCTTCAATAAACGGCCTTTGGCATCCTGCTGACATGAATGACCTACTGTCTCTTGTCTCTTTTTTTTTCAATCCACAGCCCCTCGCACAGACATGGTGAATGGGTGGTGGTAGCGGTAGCGAGGGCGCTACAGCAACACTACACCCCTGCCTCTAATAACATTTCAAATGGACTTTGATTCTGTGATGACATTGGGTGTGAGTGCACTTGAAAGCAGTGCATGGTCATAGAAATGCTTCCTTTTGTCAGCACTGCATTTCTCCTGCCTAGGTCTGTGAGGTACCTTAGAGATTCAAGCCTTTGGTTCTGAATGGAGCTCATTGCCCCTCAGACACAAACAAATTAAAGCAAGTGCCTGCCGTTTTCAAAGACCTAAAAGGAAAACCCAAAATAGAAGAGCCATAGCCCCATGAGGCCTCTCTTACACTCTTTGTTTAAGGTTCTGTGTTCTCTATTAAAGGCAGTGAGTTTTCTGTTCCCAGGAAGCTTTGAGCAGACATTTTTTGCCTAATTCAACAGTGCTTAAACTGTAGAAAGTGTAAGAATTACTGTACTAAATATCACCACATACTTTTTTACATTCATAGCAATGGGAATATTCTAAAAGAATTTCTTTTTGGTCAATGTTTGCGAGAATGATTTTGGGGTTTGGCAGCCCATAAACCAGATAGCACTACCTTCTTATCCAAGTCCTCTACAGATGCTGTTCCTCATTGTTTGGTGATGTTTGATGTTATTCAAACATTTTACCTTTGCTTATTTGTATATTAAGTATAGGAATGTGGCTGAATCATAATATTATTTACTATTCAGCAAAGCTTGGCAAATCTCCCCTGTATGGAAACTACTTCATTTCCATACTTCATGTATGGAAACATCTATATATCATGCTAGGATAGTAAGGATACACAGCCTTGTTTTTGAAGAATTTGTTCTCTAACAGAAACCAAGATGTGAATACATGGCTGTCATCACAACCTTCTTAGGATAATTCCATAATGATTCAATTTGTAAATGATTAACCCAGAGCTATCAATTTAGCTTCACTGAAAAGTTGAAGTTTCTGTTAAATATTTAGGAATGTGTGAGAATAAGAATGACTCTCAAGGAAAAAGTGTAGGCTAGGCAAGCAGGCAAGGGCATTCATGGCAAAGACGGCACCAACTGCCATTGTGACACTGTAGCTTGTTTTTGTCACTCACCGAGGTATCATGAGCATCCCCTACAGAATGGTAGTGATGGACAAACACATTCTTTCCATCTGTTTTAATTAGAGTTTTTATTGCTGTCATAAAACATCAAGATCAAAATCAATTTCAGAAGAAAGGTTTGATTTCTTCTTATAATATTCAGGTCATATTCTATCACTGAGGGAAGTCAGGGCAGAAACTCAAGGTAGGAACCTAGAGGCAGAAACTGAAGCAGAAGCCATGGAAAAAAATGCAGTTTTCTGACTTGATCCTCCTGGTTTGCTCAGTTTACTTTCATATATACCCTAGGACCACCTGCCTAGGGGTGACACTTCCCAGAGGAAACCTAACCTGTTCCACATAATCATAAACCAAAAAAGTGTCCCACATGCTTGCTTATAGGCCAGTGTAATAGAAACATTTCCTCAATTGAAGTTCCCTCTTTTCAGACAACCCAGCTTGCATTAAGTTGACAAACAACAATAGGACAGTTGTCTCTTGTCAACTTGATACATAAATATGTCACTTTCAGCTATAAACTTTTCCAAGAACTCATATTACTGTCACTACCATAATACAAAACACTTGAACTTTTGAGTTTCACAGTTTTTAAAAACTCAAACTATTTAAGAGTTCAGTTTCTTTGCAATATCAAAAGTCTTTCTAAAATATTTAGTCTCTTACAGTAGGGTCCTGTGAAATAAAACATAAGCTATGAAGTTTCTTACTCCAGGATGGAAGAACCTATCACAATTACACAATCATAATCCAATAAAATAAAAAGTCTAACAGAGTAAAGCCCAGTGCCAGACTTCTGGGGTTCATATCTTCTGACTTCACAGGACCTGGAAAGTTCACTTCCCTGGCTCTGCCAACCACAGTGCATGCTGCTTGTCTTCTATGCTTAGTCCCATTCAACTCCTTAGTTACTTCAGTCCTTGGTGGTCACATCATGGCACTGGCATGTCCAAAATGTTGAAGTCTCTAAAGCAAATAGGATGAACCTTCACCAATAACCCCTCCTAGACTGTTTTCAGGGACTCTGCCCTTGCCACAAGTTGCCAAGACTAAGACACTCTCCATGACTCCTTCCTGCCTTCAAAACCTCTGGGAGACTTTTACACACTATCGAGTTTGGGTGATAGCTCTAGGTACAGCCTTGGTGCCCTCTGAATGGCAGCTTTTGTCTATTGACCCTAAGGAACTATTCCTAGAAGATTTTGTGTCAATGATGCTGGTCTCTTCTTGATCACAGCTAACCAGCATCAATTGTCCCAGAAAAGCTAAAGTTTCTAGTCTTATTAATTACAGCCAATTATTTACCCAACATTCTACAGAACCACAGATTCACAATCACTCAAACAGTCCTGTTAATGTTTTTATTTCATCTGAAAAATCACAAGCTAGGCTTCCATTGTTTACATTGGTCTTAACATGCTTACTTTTCATGATCCTGTAGCTGCGAGCACTAAGCATCATTTTCAGACAAAAATTCAAATGTTAGTATGATTGTCCCCCAAATACATGATCAGGTCTGTCACAGGAGCATCCCAAGATCCTGGTCAATTCCTGTCTTAGTAAGCATTTCTATTTCTATGATAAAACATTGGCCAAAACCAACTTGTAAAGAAAGGGGTTTATTTTATCTTACACTTATAGGTAATAAATAGTTCATCACTGAGGGAAGTCAGGACACAATCTCATACAGGACAGGAACTGAAGCAGAAACCATGGAGAAACATTGTTTACTGTCTTGCTACTCTTGGTATGCTCAGTTTGTTTTCTTATATACTCCAGGATCACCTACCTAAAGATGACACCCACAATGGGCTGATCTCCCCCACATCAACTGTCAATGGAGAAAATGCCCTACAGACAGGCCAACCTAACGGAAGCATTTTCTCAGTTGAGGGTCTCTTCCCAGATGACTCTAGCTTATGTCAAGTTGACAAAAACCAAAAACAAAACAAAGAAAGAAACTAAAGAATACCATAATTTCCTCATAATCTGAAAATAAGCTGTGTATTACCAATCAGACTTTTGATCTACTAACAAAGGGACATTTATATCATTTCCAAGTTTTTATTTTTCACCTCTATCATTATCATGTACTGAATGCTCATCTTTTTGTTGCTGTGTTTGGGTGATTTATCATGTACAATAGCATTATTATGTCAAAGGATTTTTATTTTTCTCATTAGGTCACCCAGACTGCTTTCAAAATCATGATCTCCCACCTGTGCTAGAATAAACAGTATGCAGCCGCATGCCAGGCCCCACAGATCTAATTTTCTAATGCTATAAAACTATAACAATTTATTATCCCAACTCCCGCAGTAGGTTATAAATCTTGGTAAGTATTGCTAATTTCATAGGCACAATAATATTTCCTGAGTGTGATTTTTTTTATCATGTCCATTTATTGAGTTGTAGATTTATCTTAATCTGTGATCAACATGTTTCAGTTGTCAACTTGACACACCTAGGAAGAAGAAACCTCAATTGAAAAATGTCTTGCATCAGATTAGCCTGTGGTTATTTTCTTGTTTCATAAATGGTGTATGAAGACCCAGGGCATTGGAGGTCGAATCATTCCTAGACAGGTGGGTCTGGACTATATATATAAGATAGCTGAGCAAGGGGCTGGAGAGATGGCTTAGAGGTTAAGAGTACCGACTGCTCTTCCAGAGGTCCTGAGTTCAATTCCCAGCACCCACATGGTGGCTCACAACCATCTGTAATGGGATCTGGCACCCTTTTCTGTATACATAATAAATAAATAAATCTTTTTTAAAAAAAAGATAGCTGAGAAAACCAGGGGAGCAAGACATTAAGCAGTTCTCCTCTGCTGGTGGCCATATCAGCAGAGTAGCAGGTGACAACTGAAGTTCAAGATGTTAGCCTACTAGGAGGAAACTCTCTGATGGGTCAACATTGGTTAGGCAAGGCCCGGAGACCACAGACCCCAGAGTGTCTTTTGCTTCTGCTGTGCCTTTACATGTTTGCTGCTGCTAGCTTTCTGTGGTATCTGACATGGTATGAATGGGTATGGGAGATTCCCCACTGCCTGTAATGTAGTGTTTATCTCATGGAAATATTCCATTCTGCTGGATATTTTTTAATCTGTGTATTGTCATGAAGATGATTCCTCCCTAAATTGTATTGTCTAATTGAAAATAATATTGTTAGCTTATATAGAGTTTTGATGAATAAAAGTAAATACAAGGAAATGTTACATTTAGGGCCTATAAGTTATCCACAAGGAGCTACATAGATTACAGTTCAGGTTAATGTTTAAGGAAAACAATAGAGTCCCCAGGAGCCAGGCTGGCTCTAATTCTCTTAATGCTTAATAATACTGTCACAGGTTTCAGTGTGCACCATTAGCTGAAACAAAGCTTCAAAATAACTTCAAGTTAAATCAGATATTTTGATAATAGCCTTAAGATGAAAATCCCCAGAAAACAACCTAAAGTTCACAAGGAGTCATAGCTGAGTTATAGATTCATTATGTTAGAGTCAAAAATACAAAACAGTTCAATTGTTGCTAGCTGACATACTTGCCTTGCTAGGCTTGGTTGGTGATCAAAGGTGATGATTAATTTTTTGACCTCAATCTTCTGAAATAAAAATTATTGATAAGTGGGCGGCATGCACCCCAAAGATTCAAAGTAGAGTTCACTAATTCTTTTTCATATAAAAGTTTAGGTTTGTGATTCCTTTAAGATTCCTTATAAGATTACCTCTCAGGGCTGGGGATTTAGCTCAGTGGTAGAGCACTTGCCTAGCAATTGCAAGGCCCTGGGTTCAGTCCTCAGTTCTGGCAAAAAAAAAAAAAAAAAAAAAAAAAGTTGAAAGATTACCTCTCAAGATAAGTAATAAAATAATTGGCCCTTTCTTTGTAACTGCAAAACTGCAGCCTGCCATTAAAAGACTTGGCTGAGAAGATTATCTTGCTTGCCTACACAGTCAATCTATAATGAGTTTTTTGGGTATGGATATATGCGGATTCCTGGGATAATTTGTTTTCATCTGTAATATGTAAAATGTTTAATCATGTAAGTGATATGGAAAATAGCATGTTTTTTTTTATTTGTATTCATTATAGAATGTAATCACATTGTAATTTTTATATTGCCTGAACAATTTTGCTAGGAAAGAATAGAGATAGAGTTAAAGAGATTTAAAATGGACTGGAAAGAAAAACATTAAGAATGAGAGAGTTAGAAGGACCTAGAAGGGAAATATCAAGAATAAAGATAGAGTTAGAAGGAAAACATCAAGAATGATAGAAGGAAACCACCAGGAAAATAAACAGAAAATGCAAAATAAAGTAAAGGTCTGAAGGAAACAATCAAAAGTGTCTGTGATGTAACCCCCTAACCCCTCTCAGATGGAAAAGTCTAGTACATGCTGATGCTGTGGATTTTCCTTTGAGCCTTAAGCTGTCTGGAGGCTCCCCGGTCCCCCTCAGGCAGCAATACTCCTCCATGGTTTCTGCTTATGATCCTGAGTGAGTTCCTACCCTGGGCTCTCTCAGTGAGGGACTGTTACTTAGGAGTTATAAAGTGAAATAAATCGTTCCCTCTCCAAGTTACCATTAGTTATTCTTTGAGGTTCTTAACTGTAGTATAAATAGGTATTTGCATAATTATTTAAAATTATATACACTCTTATTTTTGTCTTTTAACTTGGTTTATGTGAAACCTGATTGAGGGCATCTTAAACAATTCTTTTAGGAAATAGGAAACCACATATAATTTTGGTGTATTTTGTAATTTCAAATTCATGTATACCATCCTTTGCTTTTATAGATTATCCACATTTGGCTTGATTGTATTATACAAATCAACAATATTTTCAAGTTATACAAATATTATACAAAATTTCTTTCTTTCTTTTTTAAGGACAGCTAACATTTATATCTATGATTTGTTTAGAATTATTTGTCATTTTATGGTCATTTTCTCTTTCATAACAGGAACCAAGAAGAGAAAACTAGTTAGATAAAAAGTAATTATTTACTTTTTTTTTTCATTGGTGAAAGTCACCTAGGGATCCATTACACTCTAAAGTGTAGAATGGAAGAACTCTTGAGGAAAACAATTTGAAACTTATCTCATATAGAACATATGTGCTGTTAGGCTATTAAGAGAAAAAGGAACAATACAAGAAAAAGAATGAAAGCTGGCCCAGGTTTTCTTTTCTTTTCTTTCTTTCTTTTATTTTTTTTTATTTTTATTTTTTTGTTGTTGACAGATCTCTCATTCAAGTGCTCACCAGTCCAGATCCTGCTTAGCTTCCAAGAGCAGGAGAGAATGGATGCATTCAGGGTGCTCTCACCAACAGTGGATTTCTACCAGGACTGATTCCAGTTGCTTATGTTGATTTTCCCCACACTGAATCCAGCAGTTATGAATGGAATCAGATCTGTTTGTGAGGGGGCAGGGAGGGACTGGCAGGCATGAGAGATGACTTCAAATGTTGCCCCCAGGTCTCTGGAGCCATAGCAGATGCTCACTCAGAGTGGTGTTTCTTATGTTAATACTGTGATGAGGGCTCTGGGCTGACTGCTCATGCCTTGGTTTGAGGGTGTGAATTTATAGCCAAATGCCCTTTTCCCATAACTTTACAAGCATCCTGAAAGCCGTTTTGTTTAATTCAGCAACACAGTCAATCCATTTCCTTTGAATGCCAATGTGGCACAGAAAAGCAGTACTTTCAGCTTTGGTTTACCTTTATATTTGATCTGCTGTCAAAGACAGTTAAACTGATGCAGTGGGATTATTTTGATAAGGCTATTTCCAAAGACAGAATTCAAAACAAGAACATTATGGTCTTCTCCATTAACGTCAAATAAACGGCATTCTGTCAGACATTGTCAATGCACTTTTGAAAAATTTTTTTCCCTTTCCAATTTCTCTGCATGGTCCTTCCTGAGTTCTGCTTGGTTCTGGTTTGAAACACTTTACAGTATACAAGCTTTCAAGAACATATTCTTTAGAGGCCAGAGTTGGCCATTCTTGGAAACTATGGCTTACCCTGGAGAATGGTTCCCAGGAAATTGCTGAACAATGATCACTGTGAAAAATAATATTGTTGTCTTGACAGCATCTAGACTCACCTAGGGGACAAGCCTCTGGGCGTGTCATGAGAGAGTTTCTGGAGTGGGTGAACAGAGGTGGGAAGACCCATCTTAACTGGAGGTGGCACCATCTATGCATTGAGGTCCCTGACCACATAAAAAAGGACAAAGTTAGCCAACCATGAGATTTTTTTTTTAAACTTTCTGACTGTTGGGTGTTCTACAACCAGATCTCACAAGTTCCTATTACCATGATTCCCCTACCAGTATGAACTATGCCCTGAAACTGTAAGCCAAAGTAAGTCATCCCTTGTTTAAGCTGTTAGTAGTGAAAAAAGAAACCAACACAGAAAAATCCCACTTTATAATGAGATGGACAGGGCCATCCAACCTGAGGAAGCTCAGAATAATCAAAAGACTGATGGCCAGGGCAGGAAAACCGGCTTCTGAACAGGTGTCTGATAAGACGCAGGGCCTCATCCTAAACTCCGTTATCAATTTTTTCTTAGTCTCCATCTGGCCATTTGGGCTATCCTCAAGGACACCTTACAGCAAAAGACAGAGGCAGCCTGATATCAGGGACAATCCAAGAGCCTCTGTGGAAGACTTACGTCCCAGGTGAGGGGACCACATTCATTGTTTCTTCAGCTCTAGCAATCAACAAGTCCGTCTAAAGCTGCATATTTCCTGCTGGGTAAAAGGTGGAACAAATACGCCCTGTGCTGTGTGCTGAGGGAAATCCAGCAGGGAGATCAAACACATTTACAAATCAACATCTGGGAAGGGGGAAGGAACTTGATTGATGTTTAGATGGATTATATGCTGTATGACGGGAAACTAGAGAAGAAGGTGCTGGAAAGGCTCAGTTTACATCTGAAACCCTTGTCACCACCTTCTCATGAAACAACTGCAAGAAGTCGACTGTATATACAAATGAGAAAACTCTGACCATGAAAGATGGAGAATTATTTTTTGTTTCTTTCCTCCAATTCAGTTTCATAAGAGCATTCTAGTTTGAGGGCGTTCGTAGGAGAACACCTGTTCCTCCTGTGTCTCACCTGTGGTCAGATACCATGACTTTGATGTCTATGCAATGTCAATGGGCCTTCCAGGCAGGCTAAGGTTGTTTGAATCTGTTCCCCACATGGTAAATTTGGGGGTGTAATAAAAATTTGCCTATCTTGCGCAAAATTATTAAAATAGATGTCATTTAAACCCATGAAGGAAAGGTGCTAAGCTTTGCATTTAGGGTGTTCGTTTAAAATTCAGTTTTTGTGATGTCACTTAAAAATGAGTCCTGGTATAAGACACTCAGTGTTTGAAACGTTGCATTCTATTGGGGATTTTTCACAATCAGCTGAATTGTGCTGCCCCTAAGTTGTTCACATTTCTCTTGGAGCCAGTGCTTCCACTGATTTCTGAAGGGTAAAATGGTCAACTTTACTGTAATTTTTCTGAGCTGCCTTGTTCAGTATCAGAGCATCAAATAATTTAAGAGATCCTGGTAAACTTCAGAATTAGTTTTACAGGTGTTGGTTTCACCCACAGTCCTATGCACTTCCACCACATAGAAACATGGACAGAGGCCGACAGCAAAAGGGGAAAAATGGATTCGGAGTGTCTCTCATGTAGTCTTCATTTTTTTTTTTTTTTCCAGCTCAGTTTCTTCAACAGACTCCTTTAGAGCTTAAATGTCGGGGATATTATTAGTCATTTGCTTTGCAGTCTAGTTCTGAAAATGTCCTGTCACAGGCACCTACCTGAGCTACAAATATTCTGTCTGAAAGAAAATTAGAGCTTCCGGACATGAAAAATGAAAAGCAGAAACTGCAGGCTTTGTTGCCTGGTGGCAAAATTTCCTGTACAAATGTGGCTTTTAGTGTAATGGCATGTAGTAGGGATTTCAGTTTTGTTGTGGCATGAACTTGACCAAAGAAGCACCAAACACAACAGTTCCCAACCCCTACCAGTGCACGTATTATCCTTTGGATCTCCTTTTTTCCTCTATTTTCCTCTTCTGTCTGTCTATCTGTCTGTCTGTCTGTCTCTCTCTCTCCCTCTCTCCATCCATCCATCCTTTCCACTGTTTTGTACAGGGTCTCTCTATGTAACCCTGGCTGCTCTAGAACTTGCTATGTCTATTGGGCTGGTACAAACTCACAGAGATTCATCAGTCCCTGTCTTCAAGTGCTGGAATTAAAGGTGTATACACCACCATACACCACTGAATTCTTTCACCCTCGGTTCCTTACTTTCTTTTCCTTCTTTCTCCCCCCTTCTCTCTTCCTCTTATTTTTCTCCATAATTAACGTTACAACTAAGAAATCTAACCCCTGAACTAATACAGAGATTTTCCTAAACAAAATAAATTTGTTCCATGTTAAATTTTGGAAAAATATACCAAATAAGCCATGTTAATTTCCAGTTAATAAAGAAAACCTTCCCACACTACATTCCTCTTGGGAAGAGCTTTCCCCCTATGGTGTGACAAGTGTTTCTGGTGTGTGAATACCCTCCTGAATGGAGAGCTGAGTAACATCAGGAATGTTTTGCCTTTACAGGGTTTAGTAAAAACACTGGCAGATTAGATTATTAGATTTGTGGGTTGTTTTTGTTTTGTTTTGTTTTGTTTTTTAACCACTGGTGAGCTTGTAAGAATCAGTGTCTTTGACTTCCAAAGGGGAAATCTGGAAGATACCGAAGAACATTCAGAGTTCATGCAAAGAGGCTGCTAGAGTAAACATGAACTGGACTTGTTGACACTGGTAACCGTGAAGTTTTACATAGTGCACTAAACATGCCCATTGGAGCCTGTGTTTCTTAGAGTTGAGAGCCCGCTGATCACTCACAGTGGAACAAGTCTGCTGCAGCCACCTGGGCCATGTGGGGAAGGACAGTCTTTGCCATGGAAAGACCAGAGACATTCTAAGTACAACTGTGGGGGAACCAAGGACAAGACCTGAGAAGAAGAGCTTGGATGAAAAAGTACTCAGCAGCCAATTCCAAGGTCTGGATTTCTCCAGAAGTTCAATGCTAACTGGTATTTTCCAAGGACCTTCACATTTCATCCTTAACTTTCCTAAACTTCTTTAATACTGGGGTAGAATTTTACAGATTTTAAAAGCACTTTCCCAAAAACTGCTGTGTGGAAAATTAGCAAATTTTTGTTATTAAAGTTCAAGCCCATAAGATTTTATAATATATAGCTTTATGGTTTGCCCTGGTTAGGGGTGAAGCAGTTCCTTCCAGGCGTAAGAGAAACAAAGGATCTATTGGTAATACGATGGCATGTGGCCAAAAGGAAAGAGCAACGGAGTATACCTGCTGAGGAGGGGAGACACCGGCAAAAGTAATGGAGACCTCAGACTGAGCCTAATCATTTGACACTGTCCTCCCTAATGTATATTCTGTATCTGCATACTGAGACAGAGAAGGAGCAGCTCATTGGTGGCCAAACTGAGAATCAGCAGCAGAAGGGCTCCAACCCAGGAGACAGGAGAGGACTTCATACCGAGGGAGGGCCACAGCTGTCCGAAAAGCAGCGAAGCCAGGTGGGCAACTGCTGATGTTGCACTTGATGTTCACATGTGTTCATGCCTTAACAAGGACCACGCAGCAGCTAGAACAAGACAAAGGCAAGAGCCTGCATTCCCCATGGAGTAGCCTCCAGCCTCAGTGCTGTTAGTGTTGAAGATATTTCTAAATTCTAATCCCGTGTCCTCTACTAAAGTCTACCTCTGGAAACTTAGCCATTTTGCTGTTTTCACCAGAAGAAACAGGGAATAATTTATATTTTAATAACGCATTTCCAAGGGAACAATGAACAAATAAATTAAATATGAAACAAAACAGTACTGGACAGATGAGACTGCTCTGTGGGTAGCGACACTTGCTGCCATGCCTGATTACCTGAGTTCAGTCCCCTGGACCCACAGATCTATAAAGAGAATAAACTCCAGCAGGTTAACCTTTGACCTCCACACAGGCAACATAGCATTCATGTGTGCATACAGTTGTATATGCATGCATGTACATACATGTACTAAATAAATAATTATATAAAATAAAAATTTTAAATACTCAATATCTGTGGTTATGCCTTTGCTTCAAGATGCTTGAGTGTATGGCAGGAAGAAGTCTAATAATTCACCATTGCAATCCTAAAACCAAAATTAAACTATTAATCAGACCATACCAGTTAAGTAAAAGACTGTATATCTAAGCTGTTGACAGCAAAAAGTAATGGCATTTTAATAAACCAGTTCTTTCATAATAATAAGAAACTTTCTAAACTATCATATTATTGTATTATGGATAACTAAAAATGATAGGGAATCAATTAAATACAGGCTTTTATTGTTTATGTATATGATTACATAATTATTCTGATTATGTAATGTTTATGGAACAATTATGTGAACTATAGAGTTTCTTCACTCATTTGGGCATTTTATGTTGATTTTACACAGACCCAAACTTACTTACTTTAAGTGTATAGTATTGTAATTCTGTTTAGTGGGTGAGTTGGGTAAGTACTGATACTCTCATGGTGCAAGGAATTTCTATTTCCCTAGTGCACTTGTATTCCTTCGCAGCCAATACTCTACTCTTTATCTCTGATATTGACTGATTATTTTAAAAGATATATTTCCTTGTTTAATATGTATGTGTGTATATTCCTGAGTATATGTATGTGCACCATGCATGTCCTGGTGTCTGTAGAAGCCAGACAAGGGTGATGAATTTCCCTGAAACTGAAGATACAGGCAATTGTGATCTGCCAGATGTGAATTCTGGGAATCAAGCTGAGGTCCTCTACAAAAATAGCAACTGATTTCCTTAATTGCTGAGCCATCCTTCCAGTTACATCTTTTTATTTTTTTTTTTAATGTGGGAGGTCCACATATAGACACAAACAACCCAGATTGATATCTCCATAGGAATTCTCTTAGACAGTGGTAAAGTGAGTCATAGCTATTGTTGGAAGACATTACTATAGTATTCAACTGTAAGGCTATGGTTGATTTCTTTATCTACCAGTAAATGAGCATATGTTGTTGTTGTTTTGTTTGTGTGTATATATGTGGTGATACTTTATCTGTGTACTCCAATAAAGATTATCTGAGGATCAGAGGAAAAAGCCAGTCACTATAGTAAACATAGAAGTCAGGCAATGGTAGCACACACCTTTAATCCTAGCATTCGGGAGGCAGAGATTTATCTGGATCTCTGTGAGTTCAAGTACACACTGGGAACATAGCCAGGCATGGTAGCACATGCCTTTAATCCCAACACTACCATAGAGGTCTGGATGTCTTCACAGACAGACAGGAAGTGATGTAGCTGGGTAAAGAGAGGAAGAAAGAGGTCAGGGACAGAAAGGCATATAGATGTAGGAACATAGGAAGTAGGTCTCTTTGGAAGCTGAGGAGTTGGTGAGGTGAGGTTGGCTGTGGCTTGTCCTAGTTCTCTGATCTCTCAATTTTTACCCCAATATTTGGTTCCAGGATTTGTATTAATAAGACTGTTTAGCAATTCATGTTACATTTTTCCATAACCTGGCAACAAGTCAAGGAAATTATAAGGAAATGTCCTACTTGTTCTGTTTACAATCAAACTCCACTACCAGCAGGATGTAACCCAAAGAGTACTCAGAGGAATGAAATCTGGCAGATGGATGTGTTTCACTTTGCAGAATTTGGAAAATTGAAATATGTACACTACACCATTGGTACCTATTCAGGATTTCAATGGGCAACTGCTCTGAGTTCTGAAAAGGCTGATTCTGTAATCAGGCATTGCTAGAAGTTAGGGCCATCATGGGTATACCTGCACAAATTAAAACTGATAATGCTCCAGCATATGTCTCTGATAAAATAAAACAGTTATTTTGCTTATTACTATATAAAGCATATTACAGGTATACCACATAACCCTACAGGCCAAGCAGTCAAAGAAAGATCAAATCATACTCTAAAGGATATGCTAAATAAACAGAAATGGGTAACAAAAAAATAGATTACATAATGCTCTATTAACTTTGAATTTTCTCAGTGCTAATGAGGAACAACAGCTATGGAGAGACATTGAATAATAGAAAAAAATGCAAAATTAAATCATCCTATATACTTTAAAGATGTGCTGACCTCAGAATGGAAACCAAGATATGTATTATATTTTGGACAAGGTTTTGCTTTTGTTTCTACAGGAGAGGATAAGGTATGGATACCAACAAAATTAATAAAGTTTCAAATTGAACAAGAGAGATCTCTTGATTAGAAGAGGTGATAGTTCATCAACCAGCATGACCATTCAATTTAAACTAACTTATACCACTATCAAATACTTTTCATTTAATCAGATACAACTTGCCAAAAGGGAACCTCCCCAAAGTTAGGCTTGGGGAAGGGTTTTTTTGTTTTTGTCTTTCAGGAGAATGAAGGCTAAGGAATCTAAAGAACACTAGAAAAATGAGACCTCTGAAGAAAAAGGACAAATCATCCAGAATAAATGTCCCAAGAAAAAAAGTAAATTTGCCTATTGTTATATCACATATAAAATTTCATAAATCTTCCTAAATGTTTGTTTCTGCTCTTCTCTATAGACATATAACACAAATAGTCTTTATGTAGTCCCAGTTCAACTAAAGATTAAATCTGGCTTTGGAATTGGAGAATGGCTCTCTCCTTCTCTAAACCCAAGCATGCTTGTTAAAAGAAAATGCAAAATCTCTGTATCAGGTCAGAAGAGCCATCTGATATTGGCCAGAAGAAAACCAAAAAATTAAAGGACTATTCCATTGCCACTAATCTCACAACTCTTTGATTCTATTTTGATTATTTAAAACTTTTCTTAAGGTATGAATTTTATATCAAGATTTATACGATTAATATATATATGTATATATATATAATTTTTGTTATAATATTAATGGTAATATAGAGTACTAATTCCAGAAAAAAAGGCTCCATATAGCTGCCTGTCCATATTTTTGTGTTTGAGACTCTATCAGTTTTATGGAGAGAATCATGACGAGGCCCAACAGCAAATCTGAATTCTCCAAAATTATGATAGGGTGCCACAACAATTCCACTTGCACAATAATAATATTACTAAGCTGACAAACATCACCCAAAGATCAGCTTTGGACTATAAACTGCTCAGGACAATTTCAAGATGGTTAGCTGAGATGATCCGGCCTCACAGACTACTAAGGCAAAGACTTGAGATGTGCACTGCACTTTTGCACTGTGCAGAGACTGGACAACAAGTGATACAGCTACCTCTCCCAGGAATTGACAATTAACCCCAAATTTTTCTTTTCGGTATCCTCTAAAGATGCCTTCACCCCCAGACAGCAGGAAGTAATTTTAAGAACACGACACCTACATTCTCAAGAGGTGGGGTTGGTGGTTTTTGGTCATTTTATGGGTTTTAGATAATTGTCATTGTTTAGGATGGTTGGTTACAAATTTTTATTGTTAATGGTCATGGAAAAAGCTAAACAAAGGAAATTAGATTTAAGATTTCTGTTTGGAAAAAAAGAGGATATAGATAAGAGGAGGATTATTAAATCTACTCTAAAAAAGAGAGAAAATCTAGATATGATACAGATAAAAAGGTAGATTATTGAATCTACTTTTAGAAGGCAACTACTAATTTTAAATATTTTGCATTAGATTGCAGTTTTGTATATTGCATACAAATTTTGTATACTGGTACAAATTTGAGATTGATTTTGTTAGAAAATATTGTACATATATTTCTAATCTTGTTCAAGGTATTGCACCTATACAGTTCATTTAACAATGTAATGCAGTTTGCTAATCCTTGAAAGTTATTACCAACTAATTAGGATATAAGAAAAGAAAGTTAGTAGTTAGTCATTACATTCAAACTTGTAGTCATATTAGGTATGTTTTCAAGGACAAGCAGAAGTATATTTTAGATAGACAGGTCATCTTCAGATACTTCAAAGATCTACAGAATATGGCAGTTAAGACGGTGTAATAACATAGTTTTGTTTTTTGTTCTTTGTTTTTTGATTTATTTATTTATTTATTTATTTATTTATTTATTTTTTTTGTATTTTATGACTTTGAGACATGTCTGCTCCTGGCAGCTCTTATCTACTTCAGAGATGATGGGCATTGAAGAAAATGCATATGGAGTTAACTTTCAGTGTGGCAAAAGTTAGCCACTGGGTAACAAAGTACCCTTGCATCAACTGCTGACAGTATGCTGTACAAAATGGACAAGCAGGACACAAAACAAAGGACTGCCAATCATTGCCAAGACAAGGTAGGAAGGCTCTTTAGAAAATCCTGCTTCACAGATGTGTCTGTCAGATATGATAAGGCTATAGGCCAAATATGATACCCCAATTTGCCAAGAAACCTTGGGTGACTGTCCAGGTACCTAGCTGACTGTTTCTGTCATAACTCACATGTTTTTGGAAGTCGCTTGTTTGCACTTCCTATTTTACTAGGTAATATTATTTCCTTCTTGGGTCTCTGAGAGAGTTGAAGATTAGATAGTTATAGATTTCCTTGTAAGAAATTCAGAAAAGAAACTCACTAAAGTTGTATAAAATGTATAAGTTTGAAAGACATCAAAAGATAATTTTGGTTATGCAAGTAAGGATAGAAGGTCAATTAGATACAATCCTTTAGATTCACAAAAATAGGATAAATAATGGAACATTTTCTCTGAATTTGTCAAATGTATATAAACTAGACGTTGTTGATGTATTTATTGCTTGTATATATTATATACAAATATTGTACTTGTTGTATATAGTTTTTCTTATATTAGTTATTATTTTTTTATTTTAGGCAAAAAAGGAGAAATGTGATGATATATTGCGTCTCCTAATGTATTGTGCATCCTAATAAAGCTTAGCTGAGGATTGGAGAAAAAAGTTAGCCATTATGTTAAACACAGAAGTCAGGCAATGGTAGCACACACCTTCAATCCTAGCATTTGGGAGACAGAGACCATCTGGATCTCTGTGAGTTCAAGGCCACACTGAGAACAGAGCCAGGTGTGGTGGCACACTCCTTGAATTCCAACACTAGTTAACCATAAAGGTCTGGAGGTCTGTACAGACAGACAGGAAGTGACAGAGCTGGGCAGAAAGAGGAAGTGATGTAGTTGGGCAGAGAGAGGAAGTGAGATTGCAGAACAGCAATAGGTTGGGTATACAGGAATTAGGTCTCTTTTGAGACTGAGGGCTGGTGAGGTGAGGCTGGCTGTGGCTTCTCTTATTCCTCTGATCTTTCAGGTTTTAGCCCCAATATCTGGCTTTGGGTTTTTATTATTATTATTATTATTATTATTATTATTATTATTATTATTATTAAGACCGTTTAGCAATTAGTGTTACCTGCAGTAGCCTGGCAACTCCTCTCAATGGCTTGGCAACATGGATCTCCCTTCCTCCAGCAAAACTACCTGCTCTACACTTGCCCCTATCTGGAGAATGTCCCTGGGTATGAAGGACTGATCTTATCTAAAAGCTGTCTCTAAACCAGATGCCTGACTTTAGCTTGAACCCTGAGATAGATCCCTACTAGAAGGCTCCCTTGCTACACATATGATAACTAAAAGTTGTACTAGGAGCATTATGATAGAAGCATGCCACTTAATGAAAATTAGGGTTTGTCGCCAGGCTCCCTAATCTAATATATTCCTTATACTCTGAAATAAAACTGAGATGATTCACCCAAGTCTGTCTCCTGGAGGCTTGTGTCCATTTGTGCTCATGGAACACATACAAAGCTTTATCTCATCACTACTGTCTCTTGCCCTCTTGACCTGGTAGCCAACAGGCTGATGGGGAAAGTTGAACTCCCACAATATATCACACAGGCACAAAGAATCTAGAACAATCAAATAAAAACTATTGAGAAAGAGAAAAACAGTTTCAGAGAACTCACACTTTATAACCTTGAGCATTAAAGGGAAACTAGGGTACAGCTAGAGAAAGCCTGGAAAAAGTCAGAGGTGTGGATGAATGGAACATAGCATTTGCCCTCACACCTATCCTTAGAAAATAGGCAATTATGTCAATGTACCTTGGTAGTTCAAGGGAGAAATGGATGATGGTCTCAAGAAATGGTGCTAGAGACAGTGGAATCAAATATCTATCAACTGAGGAGCAGAAGGGTAAATTTATTTCTAATTAAAAAAACAATTAAAGTTAAATAGTGAAAGATTGAAATCACCCTTACTCCATACTACCCAGAAATAATAACTCACAGTAGACTTAAGGTTTATATAGAATAAAATCACAATGTGTTCAATGATGAAACAGAAAATTGCTAATGACCTTAGGGCATTTTTTAATATATAGAAAGCACAAACTATAGAATTGAATGATAAATTAGACTGTATTCAAGTTAAGTGTTTGATCACAAAGTGAGCTGCTGACAAAATTAAATGAACAATTTTTCAGCATTGCCTCACATGTGTGCACTGAGCAGATTGATGCATGTGGGGACTTTTGTAATAACTAATTATTGCCTGTTTTCTTCCTTCTACTCTGTTCCCATAGATGTGTGCATATCCACCAGAATTCTGCAGCAGAAGTGGAGATGAATTCTTAGGCATTCTATGTTGACACTAGGGAACAAGTCACAGTAGATGGGATCAGGTGTCTTGGGCTAAAAACCTATTAATTAAGTCATACAAGAGCTGCTTGTGATGTCAACCTCCATGACCTCAAACTCCATTGTAAAAAATCCATAGACCTGACATGTAGATCTGTCATTAATATCTCATATGATTATGGTTCAGCACTATCAACAAACTTGTTAAAAATGGACAACAAAATTCAACGTCAGCTTTCTGTTCTTTTTAATCTACTACCTCAATGAGCTGACTATAATAATAAACATCAAAGTTGTCATCTGATAATTAAATGAACATTACTTCAAATAGCTTTTCAAATATAATTTTAAAGGAATTCTAGACCTTACCAATCACACTATAAAAGCTAGAACATTGATGGGCTGGCTACATGACTCCAGTGTAAAGGAACTTGATACCAAGCCTGATGACCTGAGTTCAATCACTAAGGCTCACATTGTAGAGGAGAGTTAAATTTCACAAGATATTATCTGATCTCTACACATGCTAGTTTCATGTGCATGTGCACACACACATACACACACATTAACTAATTAATTAGAAAAGAAAATTAATTTTTCTATATTGATACAATTTTTCTATATTGATACAAATTAAAGTTATTTTTGTTATACTCTGAAAGAAAAGAAAAGAAAATTAGAGCCTTTAAATCAGCATGGTCTCCCTATAGAGTAAAGGGAGATTTTAGTATTTAGAGTTTCAACAGGATACAGTTATGATTGAAACAATCTGTGTCCCCAGAGTATTACACTGTGATCAAATGGTCCATGCTCTCATATCTACAATCAATACATGAGCCATAAATGATTAAAACCTGGTTCATTAGCCTTGAAATTTGAACACTGGCTGTGTTATCATAGAACTCTTCATCTATCACCAAATGACATAAAGCTAATAATATTGAACTTTCTAAATGTAATTTTCTTTAGTTCTGAAATGGATGCTATATGCCAAAAGATCTCACCAAAAGTTCTTGATTAATAATTAGAGATCATCTTCCTCTGCTTTGGAACACAGTTGTCACTTCAGAGACAAAAGCACCTTCCCCTGTTAAAATTTCACTGTTTTAACACATTTAAATTTTGTCTTAATATTTTATTAATGGTATAAAAATATTTCTATATAGTTGTTTCCCTGCATTTCATAAGATACTCAAACGTGAGATCAACTGTTACTTATGTTTTTGCTACTTAGAATTTATACATACATAATCACCTTGTGATTGTTGGACTTTTTGAAAAATTGACATAAACCTAGATAAATTTGGGAAGAACAAATCTTAATTGAGAAACTGCTCCCATCAGATTGGCACAACTATGCAGGGCATTTACTTGATTGATGAATTGATATAGGCAGGCTCAACACAGAAGTGATCCTTTAAGAAAGCAGGGTGAGCAAGCCATAGGAAGCAAACTAATAAGCACTTTTCCATGGCCTCTGCTTCAGTTCCTGCCTCCAGGTTCCTGCCCTGACTTCCCTTCATGCAGAACCCTAACCTATGAGGTAAAACAACTTTCTTCCCAAGTCGCCCTTAGCCATGGTCTTTCTCACAGCAGTCAAAACCTAACTAAGATGCACTTGTAGCACACACTTTCTATTTAAGGTATTGTACCGTGTTACATATTAATGAATATAAGTAACTTATTTTCATAATATTCAGAAGAATAAGATTTTTATGATACGAAGGGGAATTCTAAACTGCTATAAAATGATGAGCTCATATGAGCACTGTTCACGTTTATGAATTATTTATTTAATGCATTACAAAATATTCCATGACTTCCATTTTTTCTTTAACATGAAAATATGAAGTATAGTCAATATGCATTTTATCTAATATACAGTATGTTTTAAATTAAAAGGAAAGGATATAAGACAGACCCTAAAATGAGACATTAAATCAACTAAAGAATAGTTTTTCTTAAACCCCAAGTAGAATTTAGTGTATATTCAAACTGTACATCAAATATTCTTTTTTTTATTTCTATCACATTTATCATCTGATAACCACTGTATTGTGATTAAATCCTAAATAGACTTTAGTATCTTCTAATATAATATTTATAAAAATTGTTTATTTCCTTTATAAAGATTTATTTATTTTTAAATGTGTACAATATATGCACATAGGTATAGTGTTCATTGGGGTTGGAAGAGGGCATTGGATACCCTGAAACTAGATTTACAATATATGTGCTGAAAAAACAAACTGGGGGCCCTCTGAAAGCACAGTAAGTGTTTTTAACTTCTAACCCATCTTTAGCCCCCTTGATTGTACATTTCTTAAGAGAATTTTGAATATTTTTATTTTCTCTTTGCATGTCTTCAACTAGATGCCAAATCTTATTTTGTGAGCTCAAATAAATGCAAAAAGTGGGAGGTAGTGATTTAATACCAGTAATGCCACATAAAAATTGAATGTTACATTTTAGCTTTGGTGGTTTAATGGATGATAAATAGACAATTTGATACACACCTTATCAAATATCTGAATCAGATAAAGAATAATTTATATATTCCAATATAACCTTTCTCTATAAATAACCAGAAAAATCAAACAATTATTGTCCAGTGTTAAACAGATAGAGACATACAATACTGATCCTGGAAACAGACAACAAAAGAAGCACTATTACAATCACATTAGATTTGTGCCTGGAGATGTTGGTACCACAGTGGTAATATTCACACCATAGCAGTATTCCCAGTGTTGCAGCATTCACTCCATAGTTCACACCACATATGATATTCATAGTAAGGTAGTATCCCTACCAAGTGATAGTCATACCATGGCAATATTCCCAACTATGGCAGTATTCACAATAGGGTAGTCTCACCTCATGATGGAATTCATACTGTGGTGGTATATAACACAGTGGTATTGATTTCATGAAAATTTTACAGGACACAGTACAGTAAGAAGAGTATAAATTGAGATACCAGGCTGTGGTATACTGGGGCAGCAGAATTTGTGATGAAGAACATTTGAAAGGAGAGGCATACCTAGAGCCAATGATACATCTCTGCTTGGCAAAGTTCTTGAGTTTTTGGTTGCATACTAATTCAATTATTCAACTATATGTCCCAAACCCTATGAGAGGGCCACTAATGGGTACAGAATATGAATGAGACATCTTAATAGTAGAAAATGGACAGAGATCACAAACAGATATGTCAATATTCTGAGAGCCACTGTTGAACATTTCAGACATCTAGAAACCAATGCCTTAAAGGGAATAGTAAACTGACCAAAAATTAATGACTTCACCTCACTGACAGAGATTAAAATGTAAAATTTACAAAGCTTCCACACAAGTAAATAAAATGCTAATAAAGCAGAACTTAACACTCTTTGAGGCAAAGCAACAAGGTCCTGATGACCAGTAATATATCACACATCAGCATCCTTTTTAAAATAGGAATGTCAAGAATTAGAAAAATATATCTTAGAATCAATAAAAATACATTGCCGGCAAGAATGTTAACCTAATTACAGGACAAGGATTCAAATGTGACTCATTGTACGAGGCTTAAAGAGTTAAGTAAAGCATGAACACAATGAAAGTTAAATGGTGACCTCAAAAGAAGTAACTGCAAAATTTGTAGCGAGAAAGGGTATAACACATGCAAAGAGTCACCCTCTGAACAGTTTGGTATGGGTTAGGTACTGTAGAAAGGCACTGTGAGTGTGAGGACAGGGCCTTACCAATGACCTAGAGTAAAGAGGAGGGAAGAGATGAAAGGATGAAGAAATACTGTTTGGGGCAACAGCCAGACGCCAAGAAACCATGAAACTAGAATCGAAGGAAGGAGAGCACAAAATGAATTTGAGAAAAGATGAGTAAAATTCTTCGAGTTTTATGAAAGAAGTCAATTCATCTATCCAAAGTTCAAATAAATCACAAAATAAATAAGCACACATACCTCATAAGGAAATTGTTTTTAAAAAATTAAAAATAATAAGCAGAATTATATTTAAAAAGTTTAACAAATTTGAAGAAAAAAAGACACCACCCTCGTATGTATTCTTATAGTTAACAAAAACCATACAACTATGAGGATGACGGCATGTTAGGCCTGCAAAGAGGAGGAGGAGAGATGTGGAAAAACAGCCCATGAACTGAAAAACAAACAAAAAAACAAACACTTGAAAAATAGAGGCAAAACTACACCCATTTTATTAAAAAGAAATGCTCTTGGGAGTGCTCTATAGGTTCAGCATAAGGTCAACTTAAAGGCTTCTGTACCTCATCAACAATGTGGCTCCACACTGTTGTGAAGAAGGAGTAGAACAAGATGCATTCCCAAGGTCTCTTTCCCAGAAAGCCAGACTTTTAGAACTTACAAATAACATAAAGCTATGTTAATATTGCTTTCTAAATTTAAAAGCAGAAACATTCCAGTCATCGAAAGGGGATAGAAATGGATCTGTGCTTATGCTATCAATTAAATCTCAAAATCTCAGTGTGATTAAATCAGGAGAGACATTGAGAAAAATCTGTTCAAGAAAATGAAAAGGTTACAGAGTTGAAGAACATATTTTCAACACACATATATGTCTAAATGTTTTTCATCTGAAGTTTATTAAAAAAAAAACCTTTACTATTCAAAATGCAAAATGAGAAAAAAGTATATTAGAAATGGTAATAGACTGTAATGCACAGTTCATGAGAGCCACATGGTGGGTTACAGCTCCATTTGTACAGTACTTAATCAGCACATAAGAGGCTCTGAGTTGGATCCCTAGGACTGGAAAGAAATGAACAATCACTCTAAACAATGGCTCCTGCCAGCACCACCTGACCTGATGAAGGGATTAGTAGTACTATCAGAAAAATGAAAACAGTAAAACATCTATACTCTCTACTGGCAAGGACAGAGTTAAAACTTGTTCCTCAAGGATCAGGACACATTGCAGAAGAGGAGGTGGAAAGATGTAAATGCTGAAGGATGGGAGGAGGGCTGTGAAATGCTGTCTTCTGGACATACTCACTGCACCTGTGCTCACCTGGGTAAGAACAAGCAGAGGAGACAGGTCACTATCCCTGCAGGCAGCACCAGTTGAACTCTGAGGGTAACAATAAAGACATTGACAGAGACACACACATACACACAGAGGAGGGGTACAGGGAGAGGAGGAGGGAAGAGGGGAGTGAAAGATGGGAGGGTGCTGTGCTGTTTGGGAGATGTTTACGGGGAGTTAGAATGTGAAGATGTGAGTGGGTATGATCAACTGATATTTCATACATATATGAGATTGTCAAAGAAAACATAGAGGACTCTAAAGAGAATAAATAGGGCTTTAGGAAGACTCAGTGGTTAAGAGGGCTTGCTGATCTTTCAGAGGACCAAGGTTTGGTTCCAGCAACCATATAGGGTGGTTATCAAGTGACTGTAAATCCACTTCCACAGGATCTAGTACTCTCTTCTGTCCTCCACAATTATCAGGCACAAATGTGATCATATATATACATGCAGGTAAACACTCATGACATAAAATAAAAAAAATACATTTAAAAAATTAATTAAACATTTTAAAAACAATTTAAGTGTGAAAATAGCAAGAATTAGCAAGGGTGTAGAATAATTTGAGCTCACTTATGATGGCAAAATAACAAGACCTGTTCAAATCCATCCTCTGTACATATGGCCAGGGGATGGAACACTCAAGTTACTGTGCAGAGAAATGAAACTCCACAACACATTTCTATGGGTTAGAAGTACCTATATTTACAATGCTAAAAGATACCTAATCCCTTGTATCCCTGAACAAGCAATGAGAAAGGAAACTGACACTTTTACCTAGTTAAGTACCAAAAAGCAATAAAAAAAGAAAATCTCTTATGATCACACCACTTTCTGATTTTAAAAATGCTGTGGTTTTACTATTAATAATATCTGATTAAGTACCATATAACAACAGATTTTAAAACACATCAAGGATATAATTAAAAATGAGTCCTATTTCCTTTTTGTCTATGTATTGATTCCAGAGCTAAGCATTATATTCACATGAATAAATAGGACATAGACAAGAGGAGACTTTCAGTGTAACTAAGTCACTGGATGTCACCATACCTGCTTGACAGTAGTATAAACAACCTTGCAAAGAATTAGAAATCACCTGATTGGCAAACCAACTTTTTATTCTCTAATTAATGGCCCCAAAACCTTTTCCAGAAACAAGGTCTCCTTATGTTGTCCAAGTTGGCCCTACACTCATTGGCTGCCAGAGTTCCTCCTGCTTAAGACAATATGCAGTATGTCCATGTCTACCTATCACACCAGTATTTCTGAACAATCTTTGGCTTAGTGTTCTGGATGATTTTGCCAGAACAGTATATGTAGTAGATTCCAGATGGACAAAGATAAACCTTCCTTTTATAAATTATTAAGGACATGAGAAAATGAAGCCCGCATACAGCATTTTCAAGAAGCACCATTGTAGACAAGATGACCCCTGTTAGCTGAGTTGTGACTGATCCTCTTAATCAACTCATCACAGAGTGCCTTGTGCAGTGCTTACCCCAAGGGTGGCATTTCTGATCTGACACTCAGTACTCTAACAATTCCCCACATTCACCAACTGTCTCCTACAATTTCATCTATTGATGGCAGTGATATTTGTGGCTTTAAATATCAGATTTTTTCCCCCAGAGCTGAGGACCGAACCCAGGGCCTTGTGCTTGCTAGGCAAGAGCTCTACCACTGAGCTAAATCCTCAACCCTAATATCAGCTGTTTTTACTATCTTTATTGCTATTCTTTCATAACCTTCCTCCATGTCCCCACGGCAACTAGAATGAAGGGCATGCTTGGCCTTGAGAATGGCCAAGACACTAGTGTGTCTTCTCCCACTTTATTTTAGTCCCCTCTCCATCTTCAGCACCCAGTGGTAAACATGCTCATTTCTCAGACACACCAACTTCATTCTTAGCCTGACATCCTGCTTGCACAGCCCAACACAGGCCATGGAGTTTCTCCTCACTTACAGCGCTGTAAGAAGTTCCCATCATGCATCATCTACATCAGTGTCCCTCTTATAATGTGCTTCAATACAACAGCATCAAAACTTCCTGTCTTTTTCCTTTCCTCTGTCTGATGCTTGGAATTGCGCCTTCTCAAAACTGCTTTTCAGAATGCCTGGATGAGAGAATAAAATAATACCAAGTAAGCTTTGACACTGATGTTGAATAACCAAAATCGGGTCAGATCCATCTCATGGGATGAGTCTGTTTCTTGGAACTGGAGATACACTGTGTGTCCTCCTCACTTAGCTGGAGCATCTCTAAGGAATCTCTGGCTGCAAGGCAATTTAGAGAAGGCAGAAATTTCAACAAGTTCAATTAATTGCATGGCAGCTTCCCCCAGGACATTTCAACCCTGTTTTCAAGTCTTAGTCATAAAAGAGATTCCCTAAGTGGCTGCAATAGACAGGACTTGCTTGAAAACTGTCACCTTTAGACACGTGGCCTTATTGATTTCACATGGCTTCTACTTTTGAGACATCAAAGTCAGAAACAAACAAATATCATGCTAAATGGGTAATTGTTCAAGGATTATTTTCTCAGAAGGATTCTGAAGACATGTCACTGTTCTGAATCATACAAGATTAAGCAGTAATTACTGTCCCGAATAGAGCAGTAAGTAGTTCTTTTCTCCCATACTATTTAGGAGAGTATGGCCCTGTAATTACTAAGCCCAGACTAAGAAAGTGATGAGGATAAAATGAGAATTTTTGAGCTGAAGAGATAATTTGAGAAGTAGAGGTCAGTACAAAATAATTAAGCTATAATTGAAGGAGTATAGAGAGAAATAGTGGGGCATGAAGTAAATTGTATCCAAATTAAAAATCCTTCCCCTCAAGCCCCTGTTCAATCATGGCATATATAATATCATCCCACATAGAAAGTTCCACAGATCCAAACCCGGAAGCACTGTGGAACAGTCTGCTCTCATTTCCGTTCCTTTCACTTGTTCTCCTACACGCTCACAGCGCTCCCTGGACAGCTGGTCCTCATATCCCCTTTCTCGTACGCAAAGCCAATGAGCATTTTACATACATTAGAAAAAATCAGCCCTGACCTAGCATGGTGGCACATGCTTGTTATCCATCACTGAGAGGCTGAGGCAAGAGGATAGAGACTTAGAGATGAGACTGACCTACAGAACAAGAACTTACAATGGAAAATAAAAACAAGCAACAAATTAGGCTTCTAGAGAAGCTGAAAAAACTAAGCTCAGAGCAGAGAGATGTAGCAAGAATAATAATTCTGAAAGCCAGAAAATGCTTTTGAAATTCAGCTGTGATTGTAGTTATGCATTCTTTCCTATGTAATGATAGATTTTCTTTTTGATAGCTGTAGTTAATTATTTTCAGTATATGGACAGTAAAAGCTCTGAGGGGGAAATACATATTTTTTAAAAGTATTTTCCTATTTGGCATTTTAAAGTTAAAAATACAATTTAAATAAAGTATGTGCTGCTAGCTCAGAAATGTGGACAGAATGTCAACCCACCTCCATACTGTTGCATTGCCTGTACTGTGATCAAAGCCATGGCAATTAAAAATGTCATTACTGAAGGTTTTCACATACTTTGGAACTTACTTTTTCCAAAACTTGAGGTTTTTTCCATTTAAGTTCTGGAATGTCACTTTGTCACTTGATGAACAACTGAGCAGGTACTCTAAAACACATCAGAAGCAGAAACAGGAAGTGCAGGGAAGAGTCCAGGACAAGCAGAGTGAGGAGATGAGGATCAGGAAGAGTGAACTCTGTTATGTAAAAATGTCCTTCAGCATGAAGAGATGACTGGCCACACTAGTGGAAGCCCATGAACTGTGGACTAGTGGCTGTGGAGTTCCTATGGATATGGAAGATGGTTATTTGGCTCGAACTGTTTGGAAGGTAACCCAGGCAGGAGGATCGGGATCTGTCCCTGGTCTATGGGCAGGCTTCTGGAACCCGGTGCCTGTGGTGTGACACCTTGCACAGCCTTGGTGCAGTGAAAAGGGGCTTGGACCTGCCTAGGCTCAGTGTGCTGGCCTCTGCTGACTCCCCATGGGATACCTCAATTTGAGGAATGTGGGAATGAGGGGTGGCTTGGAAAAGAGGGCTGGGTGGTTGGATGAGGGAGGAGGGGGAATCTGTGGATAGTATATGGAGTGAGCAGAAAATTTCTTAATAAAGAAAAATGAAAAAAAAATGTCCTTTCAATATGCATTTTATTCAGAACTGTATAGCTAGAGAAGCCCCAGTGATAAAAGTAGAAATCTCCAAGTGACAATTACCCATGCTCCATAGCATGAGCAAGAGGACAGTAAGGACCTTGCTTCTGCTCTAAATTTTATTCTCTGTACTCTTGTTCTCCTTAAAGCAGTGTGTGAACTAATCAATATGTCCTGGCTACCCAGCTTGCCTCTTAACATCCATGAAACATCCATTCCTTCCAACTCAGCAAGCCATGTAGAACATGCTGGTGCTGGAGCATTGTAGATGCCAGAGGAAAGCCAGGCAGCACCAGTACAGTTTGGACATTCTTCCAAGTTTTCTGTTACATTTTTGACTTTGTTCATCTTAGGTCCTCCTAACACCATTCTTCAGTGGTGCATCTACCATTTCGCTCCTTGCCAGTAGAAGAAAAAAAAAAAAAAAACGGCATCCAGCCTGCCTGCTCAACCCCATATTGTACTGGGAACATGTGCAATTTCCCTCTTGTGCCATGTGAATAACACATGCTCCTACTGCCTGCTCAGGTGCACCCCTCTCCATGGAAACATTAATGCACATGCTCTACATCTTTCTTTCTGAGGAACTCAGGTAATCTTGAAACTTCTGTGATTTAATGCTATGTATCTAGGTTCCATTGCTGTCTCTAAGAAATCACGAGAGTACATTTCCATGTTTTTTCTTTACTCTACTTGTCAGAAAAGCATGGTGCAGATGAAATGTGTAACACTCCATATGTTTGTTCCCCGACCCCTGCTATTTGTCTTTCCCAGAGAAGTTTTCTTAATGATGTGAATAGATTAAGAATGCAATCTTGATTAAAGGTACACTAAAAGTCATGGCTTGTATACACTCGCATTGAATGTTTTCATATGGTTTTACTTGCTTTAAGTGTTATGGGCTGATCTGCACCACGTCTACAGTTTTATGACAAAACATTGTAGCAGTCAGTGTAGCAGATAACAAAGTTAATTCAGTTTAGTTCTCTCTTCTTAAATGTTTTTAGAAGAGATAGCTAATGAAAATACACAACAACATAGACATACTATATAAACATGTATATCTACAAATATATAGTACCTATCTGCTTTTCATTATATATTTCATATGCAGTATAAATATATGAGAGTGTTTATGCATCTGTCACTTGCTTTTCAGTGTCCTTGGAGTAAATCATAAGTGGAAGGGTATATGGCTTGCACACTGCTCATTATCTGAGACAAGAAACTCCTTTTTCCTTCTCCAAGATAATTTATTCCCATGAGGCATGCTATGGTTCAGGTGTGGTTTGTACCCACCAAAATCATGTGATGTTAATCTGTTGGGAGGTGGCAGAAACTTTCAGAGGTGTTGAAGTTCTGATTAGTGACTAATATTTTTCTCATGAGAGTGAGTTCCAGATCCTTCAGGACTGAGCTGTTTATCTTGAGGCTCTTGAAAATTGTAACTGCTTTTCATGCCTTCTTTCTTGTTTACAAGTTTCTATTGAACGTCTGCATTCCAATGTGGTTGCTATAGTACCAAACCTCTACCAGCACCATGCTTTCTGGCTTCCCCATTCATGAGTCAAAATTAATGTATTTCTGCCATATATTTTCCAGTCTCAGATTCTTTTATAGCAACAGACTGGGGTATTTGTCGCATTTGTTCAATCAATATCTTCTAATGTGCTTCATCACACATTTGTCATGTTGGAATAGCACTCTTTACTCACTGATTGGGTTCATCTTAAATTTAACCTTTCGCAAAGCTCACAAATCCCTTAATTGGTTATTTTTGTTCAACTTTCCTATAATGTCATTCCCTTGGGGTCTGATTATCACTTTTTTTTCCTCTTCAACTTCAAATCCATTTACCTCTCCAGCATCTCCACATAGTTGTTACCAACACTTAGATTTAGCATGGGTAATATGCATCCAACTTTTTTTCCCAACATTTGCTGCCATTGCTACCTGTCTAATTCTTTCTGGTACTCTGTCCTGAAATGTTGGAATTGTATTCAAGTATAAAGAGGAACTATGGTAACTTCAAGAAAATAGATGAAAACAGAAATTGCTTACGTTGAGCAAAGTTATCCTGATTCAGAATGACAAATACTATGTTTCTTTCATATGCAGATTCTTGATTTTACATTTTATGTATGACTCTATATGGACATACATCATTAAGTCAGACTCTTACCTGCCATTACTCTACCACTGCACCCAGTTAATTCCACTATCATCTTTGTCTCAGTTATGGGAGGGTGTCCTGAGATAGGTGACTTGGATTTCCTTTTGCTCTTAAGGAGCTGAGCAAACACAATCTGCTCCATAAAGAGCTCGTAAACAAATGCATAGCTTGTCCTTAAAGTGTGGTTAAGTGAAAGAAACTGATGCAGGTGACAAAGTGATTGCTTAGAGCTAAGAGACAAAGGGGGGAAGAGGAAAGGAATAGGGGGTGAGGAAGGAGGTGGGGTGAAACGAAGAGAGGAGAGGAGAAATCACAGAATCAAACTAAAATTCTGGGTTCCAGGTGGAGCTTTAGTTGGGTTCTTTGCTCGTCTTCTTCCATGATTGCCCTAGAATGAGTTCTGTTGACAGCAGAAATAGATTCTGAGTTGCAATGCTCTGTTTCATGGATGTCTTCTCAATACATCATGTGTTTATTTTTCTTTGTTCTCTTATTTATTAGTTTTTAAAATTAGCATACAAAGTAAGGACTTTCATTATAAATTTTCTTTTCATGTGTGTGAGTGTTTTGCTTGCTTGTATACCGTGAATCTTACACATGTCGTATCCATGGAGGCAAGAGGAGGGTGACAGATCTGTTGTGTGATATTTTGTCTGTGTTCTGACAAATAAAGCTTGTCCGGAGATCAGAGGGCAGAGCTAGCCACCAGTTAACCATAGAGACCAGGCAGTGGTGGCACACACTTTTAATCCCAGCACTTGGGAGGAGGAAGCAGGAAGATAAGGAGTTCAAGGCCACCCTTGGCTACAGGATATTGAACCAATCTAAAATAGAAACAGAGCTGGGTGGTGGTGGTGCTCCCCTTTAATTCTAGCATTAGGGAAGTGGAGACAGGAATATAAGTTGGGTAAAAACAGGATCTTGGGCCCATTCAGTCTGAGGATTCATAGAGACAGGATCTCCCCACTTTTTGGTCTGAGATTTCATAGAGGTAAGAAGTCCTTAGTGGTTGGTTGCTCTGCTTCTCTGATCTTTCAGTTTTCACCCTAATACCTTATTCCAGGTTTTTATTGTTAAGACTAATGGGGATAATGATACATCTGATGTCCAACTTTTGGGGCATAAATTTACAAAAAGCCACTTGCCTGTGACTGTAAAGCCACCAGCACATACTGGAGCTGCATGCATGGGTTCCCACTGGAGTCATTACCTTGCTGGCTATGTTTTCCTTCCTTTGTTTTCCCCCAAGCCTCTGAGTAAGTTTGGAATTTTTCTGTTGTACCCTCTCTGCAGCAAACTCTACAGGTGCTTGGGCTCCAAACACCATTGGAGTTAGCCTCTCCCCCATGTTCCCCTGGGCAGATGGCTGATTCTTTGGCTTCTTCTCTCCTGTGGGTTGTGGTGCTTTCCCTGGACTCCCTCCTTAGGCTGCTTCCACATTAGGTGGATGCCTTGATACCCACTCAGCCTTCTACTGTTCTACACAGCAGCAGTCAGCCTCATACTTCACTGTCATCGTCAGCAGATTTGGTGAAACAATTGGGGATTCTTAAAGGGGGAAATTAGTTTAAAGAAGAAACTTTTTTTTTCCAATGTTAAAAAATGAGAAACACTATAACAAATAGAGTTAGGTCTCTGCTGTGGGATGTCTTTCTGTATGCTGTGAATATGTGTGGCTACCATTGGATAATAAATGAAATTGTTTTGGCCTATTGCAAAAAAGCTTATAGCCAGGTGGGAAATCCAAGAAGAGATACATAGAGAACAATGGTGAAGTCAGGGGAGAATCCAGCTGCTGCCAAAGGACCAACAAAATACCAGCAGCCTGGTAAAGCCATAGCCAAATGGCAACATAATGGTTAATAGGAGTGAGTTAATTTAACATGAAAGAACTAGCTAGCAAGCTGAAGCCATTGGCCATACAGTTTGTAATTAATATAAGCATCTGAGTGATTATTTTATAAACAGCTGCGGGACCATGGGGCCCGGTGGGACCAATAAACTTCTTACTATACCTGTTGTTCCAATGTGGGGCAAGAATTTTCACCTAAAACCTGAAAAAGCTTTTAAATAGGGTACTAAAACAGAGCCAAGAACAGCTTCCTAGTTATATATCTCATGTGAACCATGATACAGAGACTCCTTGGCATGCAGGCTTGATCTATAGCTTGGCAGGTTCCAGGAATGAGGGTTTGACCTACATCATGGTCATTTCCTGCCAGGGTACAGGGATGTGTCTCCAAGCCAAGCAGCACTCTGTGTGGTGGATTTAGCTTTTGCTAGTACAGACAAAAAAAAAAAATGGTTTCTGGTCTACATGCTTCTTGATGGAGGCATAGACACACTGCTTCCCAGAGTTGGTGGTGAGCATGGCTCCCATAGCTGGAGGTAAATGTATCTTCCTCACTTGGGAAGCTGAATGGGGTGGGGCTAGCAGCCCAAGCTGCAGATTTGATCCTAGCCATGCAGCTTAACTGTTTAAAAATCTCTCCTGGCCAGAAAAGGATTATAGATATACAATAAGACAGATTCAGATGGAATATTTTTCTAAACAGTTTATAATGTATGTAGAAATGTACATAGGTATGAGAGAGAAAAAAAGATATAGATAATTGTAAAAACAAAATAAAGTCTTAAAATGAGATATTATATAAAAATATAATAAGCCATGTAAAGATGGAAATTGTAGTGAGTCTGGATTGTACTGACTTTGGGTTTTTTTCTTTTATTATTATTAATATATTTGTGTTTTAATTTTACACATCAGCCATGGGTTCCCCTGTCCTCCCCACTCCTGCATCCACCCCCACCTTCCGCCCAGCCCTCCCCTCCATTCCCATTTCCTCCAGGGCCAAGACTCCCCTGGGGATTCATTTAAACCTGGTGGATTCAGTACAGGCAGGTCCAGTCCCCTCCTTCCAGGCTGAGCAAAGTGTCCCTGTGTAAGCTCAAGGTTCCAAACAGCCAGCTCATGCACTAAGGACAGGTCCCAGTCCCATAGCCTGGGTGCCTCCCAAACAGTTCAAGCTATTCAATTGTCTCACTTATCCAGAGGGCCTGATCCAGCTGGGGGCTCCACATCCATTGGTTCATAATTCATGTGCTTCCATTCGTTTGGCTATTTGTCCCTGTGCTTTTTGCAATCGTGGTCTCAACAATTCACACTCTTACAGTCCCTCCTCTTTCTTGACAGTTGTACACCTGGAGCTCTACCTGTGGCCTGGCTGAGGATCTCTGCATCCACTTCCATCAGTTATTGAAAAAGAGTTCCAGCACGAATGTTAGGGTGTTTAGCCATCTGATCACCAGGCTAGGTCAGATCAGGCTTTCTCTCGACCATTGCCAGCAGTCTACAGAGGATGTATCATTGTGGATTTCTGGAGACCTCTCTAGCACTCTGCCTATTCCTGTTCTCATGTGGTCTTTATTTATTATGGTCTGTTATTTCTCTTTCTCTCTTTCTGTTCTTGATCCAGGTGGGATCTCCTGCTCCCCTAAGCTTTCTTTCCTTCAAGCCTTGCCCTTCATTACTCCCACTGTCACCCAGGTTGTTCATGTAGATCTCATCCATTTCTCTGTCATTGGGAGATCCATGTGTCTTTCCTAGGGTCCCATTTTCTAGGTAGCCTCCCTGGAGTTGTGTAGCAGTCTAGTCATCTTTGTTTTACATCTAGTATCCTCCTATGAGTGAGTTCATACCATGTTTGTCCTTCTGAGTCTGGGTTACCTCACTCAGGATGATTTTTTTCTAGGTCCATCCATTTGCCTGCAAACCTCATGATGTCATTGTTTTTCTCTGCTGAGTAGTACTCCATTGTGTATATGTACCATATTTTCTTTATCCATTCTTCATTTGAAGGGCATCTAGGTTGTTTCCAGGTTCTGGCTATTACAAACAATGCTGATATGAACATAGCTGAGCAAATGCCCTTGTGGTATGATTGAGCATTCCTTGGGTATATGCCCAAGAGTGCTACAGCTGGGTCTTGGGGGAGATGGATTCCCAATTTTCTAAGGAGGTGCCATATTGATTTCCAAAGTGGCTGTACAAGCTTGCATTCCCACCAGCAGTGGAAGAGAGTTCCCCTTGCTCCCCATCCTCTCCAGCATAAGCTGTCTTCTGTGTTTTTGATCTTAGCCATACTGACAGGTGTAAGGTGGTATCTCAGAGTCGTTTTGATTTGCATTTCCCAGATAATTAGGGATGTTGAGCAATTCCTTAAATGTCTTTCAGCCATTTGAATTTCCTCTGTTGAGAATTGTCTGTTTATTTCTATAGCCCATTTCTTAATTGGACTGTTGGGCATTTTGTTGTCTAATTTCTTGAGTTCTTTATATATTCTGGATATCAGCCCTCTGTCAGATGTGGGGTTGGTGAAGAACTTTTCCCATTCTGTAGGCTGTCTCTTTCTCTTGCTGACCTTGTCCTTTGCTCTACAAAAGCTTCTCAGTTTCAACAGGTCCCATTGATTAATTGTTTCTCTCAGTGTCTGTGCTACTGGTGTTATATTTAGAAAGTGATCTCTGGTGCCAATGCATTCAAGAGTACTGCGTACTTTCTCTTCTATCAGGTTCACAGTAACTGGATTTATGTTGAGGTCTTTGATCAACTTGGCCTTAAGTTTTGTGCATGGTGACAGATATGGATCTATTTGCAGCCTTCTACACATTGACATCCAGTTACGCCAGCACCATTTGTTGAAGATGCTTTCTTTTTTCCATTGTACATTTTTGGCTTCTTTGTCAAAAATTCTATGTTCATAGGTGTGTGGGTTAATGTCAGGGTCTTCAATTGGATTCCGTTGGTCCACATATTGTTTTTATGCCAGTACCAAGCTGTTTTTAAATGGTAGCCCTATAGTAGAGCTTGATTGTGATACCTCCAGAGGTTGTTCTATTATACAGGATTCTTTTGGCTATCCTGGGTTTTTTGTTTTTCCATATGAAGTTGAGTATTATTCTTTCCAGGTCTGTGAAGAATTGTGTTGGTAATTTGATGGGGACTGCGTTGAATCTGTAGATTGCTTTTGGTAAGATCGCCATTTTTACTATGTTAATCCTGCCTATCCATGAGCATGGGAGATCTTTCCATTTTCTGACATCTTCTTCAATTTCTTTTTTCAGGGACTTAAAGTTCTTGTCATATAGGTCCTTCACATGCTTAGTTAGAGTAACCCCAAGGTATTTTATATCATTTGTGGCTATTGTAAAGGGTGATGTATTTCCTTCTGATTTCCTTCTCAGCCTGTTTGTCTATTGTATATAGGAGAGCTACTGATTTTTTTGAGTTGATCTTGTATCCTGCTATGTTGCTGAAGGTTTTTATTAACTGTATCAGTTCCTTGGTTAAATTTTTGGGTCACTCATGTATACTATCATGTCATCTGCAAATAGGTAAAGCTTGACTTCTTCCTTTCCAATTTGTATCCCCTTAATCTCCTTATGTTGTCTTATAGCTCTGGCTAGAAATTCAAGTACTATATTGAATAAGTATGGGGAGAGAGGACAGCCTTGACTTGTTCCTGATTTTAGTGGTATTGCTTTGAGTTTCTCTCCATTTAATTTGATGTTGGCTTGCTGTAGATTGCCTTTATTATGTTTAGGTATGTTCCCTGTATTCCTGATTGCTCAAAGACCTTTATCATGAAGGGGTGTTGGATTTTGTCAAATGCCTTTTCTGCATCTAGTGTGATGATCATGTGTTTTTTTTTCTTTGAGTTTGTTTATATGGTGTATTACATTGATGGACTTTCGTATGTTGAACCACCCTTGCATCCCTAGGATGAAGCCTACTTGATCAAGGTGGATAATTGTTTTGATGTGTTGTTCTTGGAGTCTGTTTGCCAGAATTTTATTGAGTATTTTTGCATCAATGTTCATGAGGGAGATTGTTCTGTAGTTCTCTTTCTTTGTTGCATCTTTGTTTGGTTTAGGAATCAGGGTAATTTTAGCCTCATAGAAGGAGTTTGGTAATATACCTTCTGCTTCTATTGTGTGGAACAACTTAAAGAGTATTGGTATTAAGTCTTCTTTGAAGATCTGGTAGAATTCTGCAGTGAAACCATCTGGCCCTGGGCTTTTTTTTTTTTTTTTTTGGTTGGAAGACTTTTAATGACTGATTCTATTTCCTTAGGGGTTATTGGACTATTTAAATGGTTTATCTGGTCTTGATTTAACTTCGGTATGTGGTACCTATCCAGAAAATTATCCATTTCTTTTAGATTTTCCAGTTTTGTGGAGCAGAGGTTTTTGAAGTATGACCTGATCATTCTCTGGATTTCCTCATTGTCTGTTGTTATGTCCCCCTTTTCATTTCCGATTTTGTTAATTTGGATGCTCTCTCTCTGTCTTTTGGTTAGTTTGGATAAGGGCTTGTCTATCTTGTTGATCTTCTCAAAGAACCAACTCTTTGTTTCATTAATCCTTTGTATTGTTCTCTTTGTTTCTATTTGATTGATTTCAGCTCTCAATTTGATAATTTCCTGGCGTCTGTTCCTCCTGGGAGACTTTGCTTCTTCCTGTTCAAGGGCTTTCAGGTGTGCTGTCAAATAACTAGCATGAGATTTCTCCAGATTCTTTATGTGGGCATTTAGTGCTATGAATTTCCCTCTTAGCACTGCTTTCATAGTGCCCCATACGTTTGGGTATATGGTGTATTCATTTTCATTGATCTCTAGGAAGTCTTTAATTTCTTTCTTTATTTCTTCCTTAACCCATTGGCGATTCAGTTGAGCATTATTCAGTTTCCATGAGATTGTAGGGTTTCTGTAGTTTTTTCGTTATTGAAATCTATCTTTAAACCATGGTATGCTGATAGAACACAGGAGGTTGTTCCAATTGTTTTGTATCTGTTGAGATTTGCTTTGTGGCCAAGTATGTGGTCAGTTTTAGAGAAGGTTCCATGGGATGCTGAGAAGAAGTCATATACTTTTTTGGTCAGGTAGAATGTTCTGTAGATATTGATTAAGTCCATTTGAGCCATAACATCAGTTAAGACCACTTTATCACTATTAAGTTTCAATTTGGCTGATCTTTCCAGAGGTGAAAGTGGGGTGTTGAAGTCTCCCACTGTAGATGGAGAGCTTCTCTCCAGGTTCCACCAAGCCCCTGTGGTCCCACAACCCACGTATAAAATAATCATACAGACATTTATATTATTTAAACTGCTTGGCCATTAGCTCAGGCCTACCATTGTCTAGTTCTTACTCTTATATTTAGCCCATTTCTGTTGGTCTATACTTTGTCACATGGCTTGTGGATTACCGGTGTCTTTACATGTTGCTTCTTGTGGCAGTGTCTGGTAGTGTCTCCCCCCGCCCAGCCTTCTACCTCCCACAATTCTCTTCTCTGCTTGTCCTGCCTATATTTCCTGCCTGGCTACTGGCCAATCAGCATTTTATTTATACAGAGTGATATCCACAGCATCCCACTATTAATGTGTGGAGTTTTATATGTGATTTAAGCTTTAGTAATGTTTCTTTTACATATGTGGGTGCCCTTGTGTTTGGGGCATAAATGTTCAGAATTGAGACTTCATTTTGGTGGATCTTTCCTGTGATGAGTATGTAATGTCCTTCATCATCTCTTTTGATTGATTTTAGTTTGAAGTCTATTTTGCTGGATATTAGGATGGCTACACCAGCTTGCTTCTTATGACCATTTGATTGGAATGTCTTTTCCCAGCCTTTTATTCTTAGGAGGTGTCTGTCTTTGAATTTGAGGTTTGTTTCTTGTATGCAGCAGAAAGATGGGTCCTGTTTTCATATCCATTCTCTTAGTCTGTGTCTTTTTATGGGTGAATTAAGTCCATTGATATTAAGGTATATTAAGATATTAATGACCGATGATTGTTCGTTCCTGTTATTATTTTTATTTTTTGGTGGTAGTGTATGTGTACTTCTCTTCTTTGGTGTTTACTGCTGTGGTGTTATCTATTGCCTGTGTTTTCATGGGTGTATCTGCCTTCCTTAGGTTGGAATTTTCCTTCTAGTGCTTTCTGTAGGGCTCGGTTTGTGGATAAGTATTGTTTAAATCTGGTTTTGTCTTGGAAGGTCTTGTTCACTCCATCTATGATGATTGAAAGTTTTGCTGGGTATATTAGTCTAGGCTGGCATCCATGGTCTCTTAGTGTCTGCATTATATCTGTCCAGGTCCTTCTGGCTTTCAAAGTCTCCATTGAGAATTCGGGTGTTATTCTGATGGGTTTGCCTTTATATGTCACTAGGCTTTTTTCCTTTGCTGCCCTTAATATTCTTTCTTTATTCTGTATGTTTAGTTGTTTAATTATTATGTGGCGAGGGGACTTTTTTGGGGGATCTAGTCTGTTTGGTGTTCTATAGGCTTCTTGTATCTTCATAGGCATTTCCTTCTTTAAGTTGGGAAAGTTTTCTTCTATGATCTTGTTGAATATATTTTCTGTGCCTTTGAGTTGGTATTCTTCTCCTTCCTCTACCCCTATTATTTGTAGGTTTGGTCTTCTCATGGTGTCCTAAATTTCTTGGACATTTTGGGTCATGACTTTGTTGGTTTTAGTGTTTTCTTTGACTGATGAATCTATTTCTTCTAATGTATCTTCAACACCAGAGATCCTCTCTTCCATCTCTTGCATTCTTTTGGTTATTCTTGCATCTGAAGTTCCTGTTTGTTTACTCAGATTTTCTATTTCCAGCATTCATGTTGCTAGTGTCTTCTTCATTTTTTCTATTTCCCTCTTCAGGTCTTGGACTGTTTTCCTTGCTTTTCATGATTTTCTTTCAAGGACTTATTGTTTTCTTCTGCTTTAATTGTCCTTTCCTCTAGTTTTTTTTTTTTTTTATAGCATTCTTCCCATTTTTTGTTTGTCTGTTCCTCCACTTTATTTTTGATTTCTTCTATATAAGGCTCTAGCCTCTTCATGATGTTACTTATCCGGTTTTTTTTTTTCTTCTTCTTCTTTTTCCATTCCATGATGTTCAGGTCTAGCTGTTGGAGAAGGGCTAGGTTCTGGTGATGCTGTATTGCTCTTTATTTTGTTGTATGTACTTCTGCCTTGACATCTGCCCATCTCTTTGTGGGTTTATTCTTGGTCTTATCAGTGTACTGGTCCAGAGAGAGTTGACAGATTTAAGGGAGCCTCTCTCTGGTCCAGATGGAAGCTCTGTGCCAGATGGGAGCTCTGGTCCAGATGAGAGTGCTGCCCAGATAGGAGCTGGGGGGCTGTACTTTGAGTCTCAGGAAGTCCCTGGGGTGTTCTTATCTTGTCCAGACGGGAGTTCCTCTTGTCCAGGTGGGAGTTCCAGGACAGGATGGAATCTCTGGTCTAGATGGGAGTTGCTGGTCAGATAGTAGCTGGGGGCTCTCTGGTCCAGATGGGAGTTCTGGGCCAGGATGCTAGCTGGGGGCTGGTCTCTGAGTCTCAGGAAGTAGCTGGGGTCTCAGGTAAATGGGTATGGGGGCAGGTTGTGGAGACTGCAGGGTCTGCCTGCAGTCTTGGAAAAGTGGAGCCTTCCTGCAGGGCCCACCAATTGGCCGGAAACTGGGGCCAAGTTGGGCAGGTCCTCCTGGGATGGCTGGTGTCCAGGGGTGGGACCCAGAAGTGGTCGCCTCTCTGATTACAACCCCAGCCACTCACCTCTGGTCCAGATGGGAGTTCTGGGCAGGATGGAAGCTGGGGGCTAGTTTCTAAGTTTCAGGAAGTGGCTAGGGTCTCAGGCAGATTGGTGTGGGGGCAGGGCATGGAGGTTGTAGGGTTCACCAGAAGGTCTTGGAGAGGGGGAACTTTCCTGGTGGGGATGGGATTTCCTGCCCTATGGCTAGAACCTGGGGCCCAGTTGGGCATGTCTTCCACAGAGTGGCTGGTGCCCCAGGCTGTGACCCAGGTGCAGGCCTCTCTGGGTGTGACCCCAGGCACTCACCTCTGGTCCAGGTGGGAGCTCCAGTGCAGGATGGAAGCTGGGGGCTGGTCTCTGAGTCTCAGGAAGTAGCTGGGGTCTCAGGTAAATGGGTGTGGGGGCAGGTTGTGGAGACTGCAGGGTCTGCTTGCAGTCTTGGAAAAGGGGAGCCTTCCTGCAGGGCCCACCAATTGGCCGGAAACTGGGGCCAAGTTGGGCAGGTCCTTGCGGGATGGCCTGTGTCCAGGGGTGGGACCCAGGGGCAGTTGCTTCTCTGACTATAACCCCAGGCACTCACCCCTGGACCAGATGGGAGTTCCGGGTGGATCGACTTTGGGATTTTTAACTGGAGAGAGACATTTGATTGTAAAGGCTACTGAGTTAAAACAATATATATTTTAAAAATATCTTGCCTACAAAATTTGGGTTTAAGGATATATTTCTTTGGAAAGGGGGTTCTGCTTTTGTTTCCACAGGAAGCAAAAGGCTATGGATTTGTTCCAGGTTAAGATGGATCAGTTTTGATCAAGTGAGACCTTCTAAACCTTGACAGATGGTATCTATCAACAAAAGTTATAGCCAGTCTTCCAGGACTTGACTATTATCTTAAGTTTTCTCAGGATCCCCATAAAATTGCCAGTGACCCCAATCAGCAGGAAGTAGTATGGGCAACTATACCCAAATTCCCAAAATATTGTTTATGAATGTTTATTTTTACTTAAATAGAGTTGATTATAAATGCAATCTCTTTCTTGAGAAGAAAAGGGGATATAGATATGATAGGATGAAAGGGTAGTTTATTGAATCTACTTTTTTACTTTTTCTGGAGCTGAGGACCAAACCCAGGGCTTTGTGCTTGCCAGGCAAGTGCTCTACCACTGAGCTAAATCCCCAACCCCTTGAATCTACTTTTAAAGAGCAACAACTTGTTTGAAACGTTTTACATTTCTATGTATTTTGGTTTATTGATATAAATTTAAAGTTAATTTTGTTATTCTCTCTCTCTCTCTCTCTCTCTCTCTCTATATATATATATATATATATATATATATATATATATTTCTCCTCTTGTTTAAGGTATGTTTATGCAACTCAATTAAAATTGTAATGTATAATTAAATACAGATTAATAATTAGTCATCTATGATAATCAAACTTATAGTCATGTTAGTTTTCTAGGTATACATAGATATATTTCAATTAAGTAGGTAATCTTCAAATACTTCAAAAACCTACAGAATACAGCATTTAAAATGCTTTAAAAATTTAAACTTTTCTGGACACTGAGGCATATCTTCTCCTGGAAGTATTAATTACTTTAAGAAGGATGATAGGCATTGAAGACACTCTACATGGAGTTTGTTTTTTTTGTGGCAAAAGTTAGCCACTGGACAAAAAACGTGCCCTTGCCTTAACTGCTAGACAGGATGCTGTATGAACTGGACATGCAGGACCCATAGGAAGGTGACCACTGAACATTACAAGGCAAGATGGTCCTTCAGGTTTCTGCTTCACAGAAGAAACTGCTGGACATTCTACAGGACACAGAAGCAACTGATAAACTTTCCCAGAATGGGTGGAACAGTCCTTAAAATTTCTTGCTTCACTGAAAGCTATGCTAAAGACTCTAGACCTATAGGTTGGAGATGGATGTCCCAACATTACAGAGGAACTTTGGATGACTGTCCAGGCAGCCAGATGTTTCTGTCATTTCTAGAATTATGGAATTTCTTACAATGCACTTCCTGTTTACTTAGGTAATATTATATCCTTCTAGGGTCTTTGATGGAGTTGAAGATTAGATATTTATAATTATAGTTTTCCTTAGTCATGAAAAAATATATATTCTATATAAAACTTTAGACTCAAAAAAATAGGATAGATAATAGAATATTTTCATTAATTTTTCCAAATACAAAAAGACTAGATATTATAACTGTAATTCTTGCTTGATAACTGTTTTGCTATATATAATTTTACTATGTTAAAATTAAAACCTTCCTTTTTGATTAGACAGAGAAGGGGAAGTGCTATGGGATGTATTTCTGTATGCTGTGAATATGTATAGCTCCCATTGGATAATAAATGAAACTGTTTTGGCTTATGTCAAAAAAGCTTACAGGCAGTGGAAAATCCAAGCAGAGATACAGAGAGCAAAAGGGTGGAGTCTGGAGGAGATGCCAGCCATCACCCTAGGATCAGCAAGATGCCAGGAGACCAGTAAAGCCATGGTCACGTGGCAAAATATAGATTAATAGGAATGGGCAAATTTAAGATGAAAGAGCTAGCTAGCAAGATGCTGAAGCCATAGGCCATACAGTTTGTAATTAATATAAGCCTCTGAGTGATTATTTTATAAACAACTGTGGGACCGCAGGGCTGAGCAGGACTGGAAAACTTCCATCTACAAGTCTCTGTATGATTAGACAATGAATGGTTTAAAAGTGGAACAATTAAAGAATAATAAACTTAACTGGGATTGACATCATGCTAATTATCAATTTGATAATCCTTATTGTCATATGATAATTCTTTTTTTTTCCAGAAAGGGTTTCTCTGTGTAACTTTGGAGCCTATCCTGGAACTCCCTCTGTAGACCAGGCTGGCCTTGAACTCTCAGAGATCCGCCTGCCTCTGCCTCCTGAGTGCTGGGGTTAAAGGCAGCACCACCACCCAGCTCAGATAATTATTGATTTATCTCTAAAAATGTTGGTTGATAGGAGTGCCAAGATACAGGCCTTAGAAAGAAATGTATTAAAACCCAGAGATAAAACCCAGAGAGAGGAATTTAAAGGAGAACCAACATCATCATTATATTATAAAATTAGAAAGGAATAGCCCAAGGTTTTCAAACAAGCAATCTTAATTTTTCCAGCCACTGTACAAAAACTGCCCAATGACAGATATCCTCAAGGCTATGGAATAGCTGACAGGATTCCTATGGAACTGTTAGATTTAAGGAGATTTAAGGAAGAAATAGTCTTATATGCTATGCATTCTCCTTTGTGAGGCAGATGATAAATTCATGGTCAACTAGTAACAAAATTATCTCACAAGACTGGAGAAAATTGGTTACAGCAGTATTGGAACTTAGGTCTCAATTACAGTGTAGTTCTAGGTGGAAATATGAGGCTAGAACCACTGAACAATGAAGTAGGGCTGAGGTATTGAAATTTCTTAGAAAGGGTGATTATGCTGATGTACAAAGACAGTCTCTATATGATGACCACATCCTGGCTGTATGCTGTGCAGCAGCTTTGAATGCTTGGGACAGAACTGAAGAAATCAGAAAGAGAACTAAGTCATTTATTAAAGTTATACAGGGCCCAAAAGAAACAAAGATTTACTTCATCTATAAATAGAATGACACCAAGTACATAAGCTAGACAAATAATAATTGAATCTTTGGCTTTTGAAAATGCTAATTCACAATGCAAAAGGGTAATTAGGCCTTTAAAGGCAGGATCAACACCCATAGATGAATGGATCCAAAATGCACTCAATATGGAATCTCATAAGCATGATGATGCCTAGATAGAAGAGGTGATTTTCAGAGGCTTGAAGAAAAATCAAAACATCAGATGTTTTAATTGTGGCAAACAAGGTCTCCTGAACAGGGGATTGTAAACAGGGTATTCCTAGAAAAAAAAAAAATGTTTTTTTCTAGTAATAATCCAAACAAAAGGATCTTCCCTACTGGAGTATGCAGAAGGTTTGGCAAAGGCAGAGATTAGACCAATGAATGTAAGTCAACAAGGGACAGACAGGGTAACCCTTTGCCATCAAGAAATGCCTTGGGAGGCCTCTCATAGGCCTCCAAGTCATTCCCTTAGATTTAAACAAGAGAGACCTCTTCATTAGAAGAGGTGATAGTTCACTAACCAACATGATCATTCAATCTAAACTAACTCATAAGACTAACGCATGCTTTTCATTTGATTAGATATTACTTGCCAAAAGGGAAACTCCTCAAAGTTAAGCTTGGGGCAGGGTTTTGTTTGGGTCTTTCCAGGAGAATGAAGGCAACCAGCTGAGGAATCTGAAGACCACTGTACAAATAAGATATCTGAAGAAAAAGGATGAATCATCCAGAGAAAATGTCCTAAGAAAAGAAGTAAATTAGCCTATTGGTATATAACATTTCTGACAAGATAAAATTTTATACATCTTCCCAAATGTTTGTTTCTACTGTTCTCTACAAACACATAATGCAAAAGGTCTTTTTGTATTCTCAGTTCAACTAAAAATTAATGCTGAGGTTGGAGTTGGAGTTTGGCTCTTTCCTTCTTGAACTCCAAGCATGCTTGTTAAAAGGAAAATCCAAAATCTCTGTTATGTCAGAGGAGCCACCTGATATGAGACAAAAGAAAAACCAAACTTATGGGACTATTATATTGCTACTAATCTTATGATATTTTGGTTTTATTTTGACTCTTTAAAACTTTTCTTAAACTATGAATATTATATCAAAATTTATAAGATTAATATATATTAAACTTGTTGTCATGATATTAATGGTCATATAGAATACTAATTCTAGAGAAGGGCTTAATCTAACTTCCTGTACATGATTTTGGGTTTGAGTCTCTATTAGGTAACTAGGAATTAAGTTTTTTTGCTCTGGATATACATAACAAATTATAGTCCTTTAATATCTTTGAGATCTGCTGCCTATGACATTTAAAATGTTTAAGTTTTCTATAGTGAACCACAACCATGTCTAACAGTGCCCATTGACGTCTCCAAAAAGAGGATGGAGCACCACAATGACAACTCTACTTGGACTATGTTAATGCCACTAAGTTGACAAACACTACCTAAAGATCAGCTTTGGACTACAAACTGCTCAGGACAATTTTAAGGTAGCTAGCTGAGATGATCCAGCCTCACAGACTACTCTAGCCAGGACTTGAGAAAAGCCCTGAACTTTCCCATTACATAGGGACTGGACAACAAAAAATGTAGCTAGCTTTCACAGGATTTGACAGTCATCCTACTTTTTTTCAGGGCCCCCAGATATCAGGACATAATTTTAAGAAAATGACACCTTCATTTCCAAGATGTGGGTTAGGTAGATTTTGGTTGTTCAGTGGGTTACAGATATTTGTCATCATTCAAGGTGGCTGGTTACAAGTTGTTATTGGTAGTGGGTTATGGATATTTGTCACTGTTTAGGGGGGTTGGTTACAAGTTGTTATTGGTAATAGGAAAAAGTTGAACAAAGGAATCTTGTTCTAAAAAGAAAAAGGGAGTATAAAAATAAGAGAAAAAGGTAGATTATTGAATCTACTTTTAAAAAGCAACTACTAGTTTTAAAATTTTTTACATTGGTTTGGAGTTTTGTATACAAATTTGAGGTTGTTTTTGTTATGCTATATATATGTTATAGGAATGATAGGATAAAAAGATAGATTATTGAGTTGACTTTTAAGCTAAAAATATTTTAAATATTTTTAAATAATTACATTGATATGGATTTTTCTACATTGAAACAAATTTAAGGTTCTTTTGATTAGAACATACTGTACATACTTTACTATTTTAGTTCTAGGTATTGTACCTATACATCTCATCTATCAATGTGATGTAAATGTCTAGTCCTTTAAAGTTATTATTGTAAATTATTTAGGAAAATAAAGAAATACACATTAGTAATTAGTCACATATTACAATCAAACTTGTAGTCATGTTAGGTATGTTTTCAAAGTCAAACAGAGATATATTTTAGAAAGGCAAAGAGTCTTCAAACACTTCAGAGATCTACAGAATATGGCATTTAGGATGTTTTAATAACATAAGGTTCTTTTTTTATTACAATGACACATGTCTGCTCCTGACAGCACCATTCTACTTCAGAGAAGATGATGGGAATCAAAGAAACTCCATTTAGAGTTTATTTTCTTTGTGGCAAAACTAAGCCACTGGACAAGAAAGTGTTCTTGACTGCTGACAGTATGCTGTCCAAATTGAATAAGCAGGACAGAAAAGAAAGTGACTACAGTACTTTGCCAAGACAAGGTGGACAGTCCTTTAAAAATCTTGCTTCACAGATAAGTCTGTCAGATATTCTAGGCCTATAGGCCAAGGATGGATGCCCCAACATTACAAAGGAATCTGGGATGACTGATGACTGTCCAGGCAGCCATCTGTTTCTGTCATTTTTAATTTTTGGAAGTTGCTTGCTTGCTTTACAGTTCCTGTTTACTCAGGCAATATTATATCCTTCTCAGGTCTCTGGTAGAGTTGAAGACTAGATAGTTATAGTTAGTTTTCCTTGTTACCAGACTCAGCAAAGGAACTCGTTAAGAAGGTATAAAGTGTATAACGTTGAGAGACATAAAAAGATAGTTTTGGGTTGGTAATGAAAGTTAGGATAGAAAGTAAATTAGTTATAACACTTTGGATCACCAAGACAGGATAGATAATAGGGTATTTTCTCGGAATTTGTCAAATGCTAATGGACTAGACATTGTTAGTGTAATTATTGCCTGTATGTATTGATATATAGTTCTTGTACTTATTATATATAATTTTCCTGTTAGTTAAAACTTTTGCTTTTTATTTTAGACAAAAAGGTGGAAATGTATGATGTTTTGTGTTCTGAAAAATAAAGCTTGCTTAGAGATCTGAGTGCAGAGCTAGCCACTAGTTAATCATAGAGGCAAGACAGTGGTGGCACACACCTTTAATCCTAGCACCTGGGAGAAGGAAGCAAGAACATCAGGAGTTCAAGGCTACTTTGGGCTACAAGAGATTGAACCAGTCTAAAAGAGAAAGAGAGTAGGGCAGTGGTTGTGTCTACCTTTAATCCCAGCACTCAGAAGATGGAGACAGGAATATAAGGTGGATGGAGACAGGATCTCAGGCCCATTCAGTCTAAGGATTCATAGAGATAGGATCTTCCTCCCAGTGAGTTTGAGATTTCATAGACATAAGAACTCTCTAGTGGCTGACTGCTCTGCTTCTCTAATCTTTCAGCTTTCACCCTCCATATCTAACTCTGGGTTTTTATTGTTAGGATGGAGCTTCACAGATTCTCTGGAGCTGGAGTTACAAACAGTTGATAGCTACCATGTGGGTGCTGAGAATCTTACTTGGGTCCTCTGAAAGAGCAGCCAATGCTCTTAACTGCTGTGCCACTATCCAGCCTCCAAAGATTTTACTTACTTACTTACTAACTTACTTACTTACTTACTTAATATTTATTCACGTGAGATAGAGTCTCACTATGTAGGCATAGACGGCCTACATCTTATTATGTAGACCAGGTTGGTCTTGAACTCACAGCAATCTGCCTGCTTCTGATTCCAAAGAGCTGGGATTGCAGTCATGAACCACTATAAGTGGCTCATTATGGAATTCTCATCCATGCTTTGTTTTTCTTGATTTCCCTCTTCTTCACCACTCCAGCTCCCTTCCCTCTCTTACTCATCATCTTCCTTCACCCTGTAACATGCTTTTCATTTCCAAATCACATCTTTTCACATTGTCTCCCAGTACGACCTTTCCTTTTCACTCCTCCGATGACACCCTTCCTAGCACCATTACCTAAACCTAGCCTACCTCACCCCAAGTGTGTCTGTGTGCATGTATGCATGTGTGTGTATGTATATATAAACTTACGTTCTACACATGAGGAGAAAGCATACACTATTGATCATTCTAAATCAGGGATATTTTCCTTAGAATAGTAATGTCTAATTCCACTAATTTGATTCAAATGTCATGATTCTTTTTCACAGACTAGTAAATTACATTGTGGTTACAGTAGTCACTACAGTGACTGCAGCTTTGGAAACAGAAGGCTTAAGTGAGAAGATTTGGAGCTCAAGGCCTCTCTGGTAAACAGCAAGACCTCATCTTAAACAAACAAGCAAACAAAACTAGTAGCCTGCTCTCAGTCCTTACACACTTGACCAATGTCATGCCACCTATATTTAAGTGTGACCTTGTAGTCATATCAACACATTCCTGCCTCTGTCCTTTGTTGATTTCCTGTGTTAGAATATAGTCACACAAAGACCAGGTTTCCTTGAAGTTTTCTGCATGGTCTGTCCTCTAGCTGGGAAATGTGCTTAGTACATGGTTACATAGTTCACGTTCCAAAGAAAAATTGAATTTTATTCAAGAAAAATAGAATTTTATTGAAATAGACTCAGTAGTAAGATTTTACTTTTCAGTAGGAAATATGGGCAAAAAATCAGGAGATCTTTAATTGATTTGGTACAACTAAAAAACTAGCAACCATGGGAAAGGGAGTGCTTACAACTTCAAGCATTCAATAAAAAAAAATTAAGAAGCTGAAGAACAGAAACTCTGTGATAGCTGGTTCTACGGGGGGGGGGGGTGGGGGGGGTGTGGGGGTGGGGGGGTGGGGGGTGGGGGGGTGGGGGGTGGGGGGTGGGGGGTGGGGGGGTGGGGGGTGGGGGGGTGGGTCAAGGCCAGGATCCTATAAGGAGCCAAGGGAGCCCCAACCCCTGGATGGGAAGATCCTGTAAGGGGCCAAGGGAGCCCCAACCCCTGGATGGGAAGATCCTGTAAGGGGCCAAGGGAGCCCCAACCCCTGGATGGGAAGATCCCATAAGTGGCCAAGGGAGCCCCAACCCCTGGATGGGAAGATCCTGTAAGTGGCCAAGGGAGCCCCAACCCCTGGATGGGAAGATCCTGTAAGCTCCAACCCCTGGATGGGAAGCCATGACACAGCAGGGTGGCACCCTGGCCTCTGCTGTCTCAGCTTCAGCTCTCTTTTCAGTGTTGTCCACGCTCCAAACACCATGGAGAGCAGTGGTCAGTGCATCCAGGGGTTCAAGCCAAAGGTCAGCTTCCCAAGGCCCAGGAACCAGCAGGAAAGGAAGGCTGTGGAGAGCCTCTGGCTCACAAGAACGGCACAAACAGCCATGGAATGAATATGAGGCAGCATCCTTAAAATATGCTCTCAGAGGAAACCTACAAATAGAATCCGAATGACTGTTTATCTCAAAGGCTTTAGAAAAAGTCAGAGGCATGAAGTAAAAATAATACTTTAGGTAACATGATATAACGTGGATAAAAAGCAACCCCCTCAAAAATTTGGCACCAACCTGAGTGGGTATGGAAGGTAGAAAAGCCTTTGAGAGGTAGAGTCCACAGCTTGTTGTTCTTGTTTTTGTCTTTTATCTTTTTGCATGCTGTTTTATTTTGTTTTCTTGTTTTTTTTTTTTTTGTTTTTTTGTTTGTTTGTTTGTTTTTTTAGAAAGAACTCAAATTTGGGTGTGTATGGAGGGCAGGTGATCTGTAAGGACCTGCGGGAGGGGGAGAATATGATCAAAATATATTTAAAGTTAAAATTTCAATAAAATAATAAAAACATAACAATTAAAAAGAGGTGGAATCCAGTAGAAAGGAAAATCAAATCATTTTGTGTGGACAGAGACAATGAGACTCTGGCTGGAATGAGACCAGCTTAACCCTGCCACCTCTTCCCTCCTATAATGCTTTGCTCACCAAAGATCCCAGAACAAGAGAGCTGACCATGCAGTGATGCTTTGTAAGCATGAGCCAAAACAGTCTTCCCTCATTCAATCTTTACATTAGGGATTTTGTCCCAACAACAGAACAACATTTAGCCAAAGGCAACCTGAGAAGAGTTAAGGTAATGAAGCTGCTTAAGTGTTCTAACATCTGCTATCAAGGAACAAGGAATACAGCAGGCCCTTTGAGTATGCTGAAATAATTTTGTGTGTTATGACAGGGATCTTTATATCCATTGTCACCCTAAAAGCAGTGCAAAAAGGATTCATGTCCTCTTAAAGGTGGCCTGGAGTGCTTCCCTGTCCCTTCTGCCACAGGATGGTCTGAAGGCATGGTGTGATGAAAGAACCAGTATCGTATAAACTATCTATTGGTCATTTAATCTGACACCATGAGAAATAAATGTGTGTTGCTCATAAGCCACTCAGTTCATGGTATATTCGGGTTATAACAATCCAAACTGACCAACAGCATGGGTGATTTTAAATAAGCTTTCTCTGTGTTTCCCTACAATCTGTTCATTTCACCGGATGGTATTTTGGAATCTTATGCTTGGTCCAGCTTTCTCCCATGCTGTAGCTCTCTGCTGCTCTCTTCACAGTGACAGTTGATCAGGTAATGGGACCAATCCCTGAACACCATGTAGTTCATGTTTTCTTTGACTGTGTATGCCACCGTTTCATCTTAAGCAATCTAGGAAAGGATTTGCTATCTCAAAGCCAGAATAGCAGACATCACTGTGGGGGATATGTAAGAGTCAGTTTTCCCATTTTAGGTGGAAAGAAGGAATTCTTTTAAGGGGCACTGCTGCTGGAACTAAAATTCACTATTTCTATAAAAAGAAAGCTGGTAAGAGATGAAACCTGGAGACCAGTTACTAAGTATTTTGGTCCCAAGAGACTACAAAGGTTCAAAGAATTTCCCCAGCAAAACTGTGCTTTCTACTCTGTCTGTAGATACTTTTGCCTCAGGAAGAAAGTTCTGAGCCAAAAACAGCCTGTGGAAAGGCCAGAAGTTCAAGTACAGGGTTATCCATGTGTGGATTTATCTCCCTCCTTAAGTAATTGGTTTGGAAAGACAGAACAGAGGAAGAGTGAGAACAAAAGGAGAGGACAGCAGTCACCCTGGCTGTATGGCCATGTGGATGGTGCCCATGTCCTGCATCTCTCCCCTTTGCTCTCATCAGTAGCTGGGAGCCAGGACCTTAGTCAATCCAGAGTGAGCAATGAGTATGACCATCCCGGAACAGTACAGCGGGCTTTGAATGGGGAAGTAGTAAGGACATTTGCCTTTTCTCTCCCGTAGTTATGAGGTCCTGACCTCCCTGCTGGAATCAGAAGATAAGAAAAAAGAATGTTTTAATCCGTATGTTAATTATTGAAATTAGAACAGCAAACAAATATTTTGGGAAACTTCGAGTTGCTTCCAAATGTGGCACTTTCCATTTTAAGCCCAAAGTGCAATTGTATATTCAAAGCTCAGATCTTCATGGAGCCTCATGTATTATGTATGCTTTACTTCCCTGGGACAAGGAGGATGTCACGCTCTGTATCCTGCTGAAATGGGAAATCATTTCAGACACAGTCTGACTTGAAAAGTCTCAAAACTTTAAAAGGAAAAGCAAAGGAGAAATTTGGAACATATTTTTTGGGGGACACAGAAACTTTCACTAAATTAGAGGCTCTTTTTGAGGCAAAAATAATGAAGTTTCTTGAACTTTGACATAGTACATTGACAACTGGCCAAAAGGAAAAGGGTGAATGACAGAGCTTGGTGTCCTGGGCATGATGGTTAAGTTCCCTGCCCAGGGAGGCTAACAATGACAGTCCAAATTTAGGGTCAGCCGGGTGACTTGAATTCCAGGCCAGCCTTAGTTACAGAGTGAGACCTTGTTGCAAACTGCCACAAAAGAGAGGTTGGTTCTGAAAGGTCAGCACATACTTTCTATAAAGATCTGGATAGTAACACACTGGGCTTTGTTATCCAATGTTGCCACTGTCATAAAAATACAGTCATATATGAACAAGAGTGCAGGGCTGAGTCTATGCTTTTCAGAGGCTGTTGGTCAAAGACACTTGACCTGTAAGCTGTGGTCTGACAACCTCCACATAAGCTGTCCATCTTAGGTTAACGCTTTCACTAGGCAAGTCAGTGCATAAGGCACTGCCTACTTTCATAAGCTGATTATTCCACTTGATGATCCTTGGCCTTCACCACCATTTGAGTGACTGCTGAAGTTCCTATATCAACCTCAACGTAAAAGGGGAGACATCTAGACTGCAGATACCAATGTGCTCCTGGGAATGAAAACAAATCAAGAGTCCCGGCTGCATTAGCATTAACACTGTCCTCGTCAGATTTAATAAAATCTTATTATTAGTTCTAACAGCTAGGCCTGCACACATTGTGACTTCTAAGTCAAAATAGCATGATAATTTCCATGACTGGGAGCCCAGGCCATGGGCACCACACGGTCTTTCTGCTGCTGCAGGGAAGTCGAGGGTAATGGATTCTGAGCCCCGTCTGCAGTGACTCCACTCAGTCTCTACTCAGAGACTCTTGTTACACTAAATAAGGAGAGGTGGGATGCACAAGAGCCACTTAGGTGTGCAGCCTCATCCACATTTAGTTCTGGTTCCTTTGAGTCTCTGGGCACATCCGTCAGTGCTTGTTTCCATGGCTGATTTATAGTAAATGTCCGATTAAGGTGTCTCTACACCTTGCAATGCTTAAAATATATAGCGTAGAGCAAGCAAAGAGCAGTTTAAATCCTAACAGCTCAAGGCCAAGACAAAATATTCTAGTTCCTCCAGCCTAGCCAATGAGGTCAGCTAACTCACCAAACAGGACAGTCTCCTGCTTCATCTTGGTGTGTTTGGAAATCCAGAGATGTGGTTGGCTTTCAAACAATTTCCTTTGATTCCATCCTGCCACAGCATAGATGTTTAAATAACGTGGGTACAGTCTCTTAGCATGAACTGGAGAATGTAGAATCATAAAGTGAGCCTTTTCAGAGTTATTAGCTGCTCCTCAGAAACATTTATTTAACCACTTTGTATTTATCTCCCCACCTTGAGTCATATTGCACAAAGCATGCAACTCCCATGACTTTTCTAATATGACCCCAAAGAAGATAAGCTCTTATATACTAAGTGGAAACTTGGATAAATGCAATTAATTAAGACACCTATGAGGAGGATTTCTCCAAAATGAAAAAGTATTTGAAATGGTTGAACACCGAAGTCACTGATCGGGCAGTACAAGTCGGTAAAAGATAACTAACTGAGAAAGCCAGGGGGCAGACAGTGAAAAAAAAACACCCTACTATCTGTAGGTAGGTATGGTTTCAGCAAAGAGCAGAAAGTTATGAATGTGTGGGAAATTTGGTTTAGCAGAGTAGATTATACTCCCAACCAGAGCAAGCTAACCCCCCTCACCAGAACAATTGTGAGTATAAAGGTAGCCAGATTTATGCCAATTAATATATAGCAATCTATGGGTAGCTAGATATACACAATCAAGAACAGTGAGATGGCAAGAAGAGGCCTAACAATAATATAAAAAGCTGTTACTGGCACTTAGAGAGATCACATGCCATATCTTGCTTTTCTTGTTTATTTTTTTTCTTTTCATGTATTTGTGTGTATGCATTCTCTTATGTATGGGGACAAACATAAACACAGACTTGAGCATGCGGAGCCCCCAAGTTGGTGTCCAGAATTTTCCTCATAGCTCTTCTACATCATTCTTTTGAGGCAGAGTCTCTTAATCAAGTCTAGAGCTGGCCTTAGGGCTAGTCTACCTGCCCAGCTTGTTTTGGGGATTATAGGGAGTGGAGAAGTTCTGAGCAAATGAAGCCACAAGTGAAAGTGTACTGTTGACATAGACATGGCTATGTCAATAATCTTAGCCTCAGACTCATGGGAAAATGGCAAGGCCTCTCCCAAGAGGTAAAGTTCATAAGGATGTCAAAGCCTTTCCAGGGGTCCAAGTGCAAATATTGACTATGTATGCATAAGTGAATGCATGTGACTGTGATGTATGTCCATCATAGCTTTATCCCCTTGGTATTTAGGGCCAGAAGACTGTTCCTACTGAGATTAGCAAACCCCATCTCCTTGCTCCTGCTGTATATCATAAACCCTAACTCCTCGTTCATCTGTAGGCAATACCCCAGCTTCCCTCTTCAACTGTATTAAATGAACACACTGAGCTTCTGGAGTGCTGAGGTTTCTCTATCAGAGAGCCTAGTCCATCTATTCTCAGCTTTTCTGGGTATGTCTGTTTGTCTTTTCTTCATTCCCTGACTGCCTCAGCCAGGCCAAGTCAGATCAAGTCCCTGGAACTATGCAAGGATATGACAAGGAATTTCTCTGTCTTCACCTTCCAAGACTGGAACTACAGGCAGGTTGCCATGTCCACCTGGTAATGGTGTGGATTCTTGGAATCTAAGCTCAGGTGCACCTAGTACAGAATGTGCATTAGAAACTGAGCCACCCCCCACCCCAGCTCCTCATACTATATCTTGAAGACTTCACTGTGTGATCAAAGGGACTGTAAAGCCATAACTAGACCATTTGATCCTTCCAAGTAAATGATCCTTTTACTGTTTTATGAGTATAACACATAGTTTCAAGTTACATTAAATAGAGAAAAATCAAAGTGCTGCATTTACAGTAAGAAATGTTAATATTTGTCTGTGCTTATGCAAGATCCTTTTGAAAAACAAATGTACTAAATATGTACAATTTTAAAACTCATATTTCTTCATTAAATTAATTACGAATTTAAACAGCCTTACCACTGAAGCCTCCATTGATGAATTGAGCACTGTGGCCAGGATATTTCTATTTTTTTGTGTACAAATGTGTGGAAATATATGTAAATACTATGCTTGGAGAGGGTTATAGATACTTGCAAATAAGAACATAAATATTTATAGAGTCCACTGTTCCTAAGATCCCAGAAGCCAGCAGCCTTAGAGCATGCTGGGAGGCCACATTTGAGCTCCTAGCTCAGCAAAATGGTGTCTACTGGACGAGAAACTTCAAGAGAAATGAAGGTGGACACAGAGTTACATTTCTCTCTGGCTTTTTCACTTCAGTTTTTATCAAACTTCATTTAAAAAACTGTTTCCTTTCTTTTTAAAATAAACATTGTGTCTGATTCAGTTTTATAATATATTTTCTGTTTTCTTGGTCATTGCAGACACTTTTTTATTTGTTGAGTGTATGAAAGGATGAAGAAGTTAATAAATGTCAAAAAGACTCATATTAAAAATTCATTCTTCAGCATGCACTATAAGAAGTAAAAATAGTATGAACACTTTGTGCACATGAGTGGTCAGGCAAGCCATAGATTCAGGACTATACTTACCAGAGCACAATAAAGTAAGAGACTAAGGAGGAGAGGGGAAGAGTGCTATTCAGCAAGGGTGGAGCTTGACAAGCGCAAAGGGTTTCTAAAATCTGAGCTCACATTGCGAGAATCAAGAGCGATTCAGGTATCTGTGCACACACAAGTAAACATCCATGCCAATCCAGCCCTCTACACAATGTAAATGGAGGCAGTATCTCAATATTAATATGAAATACAGATTCTGATTCAGTGTATCCAGAGGAGAAGCTACAATTCTAAAAAGATGCCAGATAGTGCTTATGGTATTGGTTCATAAGTAACACACTGTGTAGCAATCACTGAAGGAGATCCAGACAAGGACAGTATCTTCACCAACATGTATGCATGTGTGTGTATCTTATAAACAAGCACAGAGTATACTTCATTGATTTAATTCCTAACTAGTCTTCATGTTGCTATTTTGAAAATATGATTAACATTTCAGATATATTTTTAAAAAGATAATTAATTTTATTGCTTTTAAATTATAAATGTGTGTGTGTGTGTGTGTGTGTGTGTGTGTGTGTGTGTGTGTGTGTGTATGTGTCTGTCTGTCTGTCTGTGAATCAGAGTGCAATAGTTTTGGAGATCAGAAAAATATCTCAGAGCTCTGGAACTGGACTTGCAAGAAATTTCTACTTTTAACAAAATCTCAGTCACTCAATTTTATCAATAAAGACTTTGGAGTTAGATGGTGGGATGAAAGCCTGCTAGCTCAGACAGACAGATAAAGCACAACGCTGACCTTCCTCCTCTGCCAATACCTCTCAGAAGACTCTCTCTCCTAATCTGTCTCAAACACAAAAAAACCTCAAACTGAATGTTCCTCCCTTCTACTTCCTGTGTCTCTCTATCCATCCCCTTAACTCCCTCTTACTCTCTATAGTTTAATCCTATCTTAGCTTCCTGTCAACTGCTTGCTTGCTTTGCCTCATTACCTATAGTTGACTTTTTTTTAAACCCTGTTTACAACATTTAAGCATAAAGCTCCTAGATCAAATGTATATTCTAGGGCTGAGCCACACTATAGCTAGAAACAGATTTTTCTAGTGAATAACACAATCTTGGGGTTCATAGTATGATCACATATCCTGCAACAGGGAGTTATTAGCTATTTAACATGAGTTCTGGGAATTGAACTCAGGTTCTCTGTAGAGGACATGGCATGCTCTTAACCTCAAAGCCATCTCTCCAGCACCCCCAAGCTTAGATATTTCAAAGAAAAGATATTATGATTTATGGGCCTTAGGAGGTTCAAGAGGTATGATTGATTTACTTAGGTAGGCATTTTGTTTTCCTATCAACACCATTTATGGTAAAAATAGAATGTACTGAATATCATCCTTGGGAAGTTATAGGTTCTCTGAGCACTTTCTATATTCTGTGGGTTGAGCCTATTTGCTTTACCTCTCTTTAATCCTTGATCATTTACTTCTATTTTCCTTACCTCTCTTTAATTCTTGCTCCTTTACTTGTGTCTCTGTGAGTAGAAAGTTACTTAGCTATTTGCCCCAATAGGTTTTAACTGTCTATTTGTTCCAGCTTTGAATCACCTGAGAAGGGAGTGTTCACTGAGGGACTGCCCACATTGCATTGCCCTGTGGGCATTTCTATTGGGAGAATTTTTTTGATTGTTAATGGATGTAGGAAGGTACAGTTCATGGTGGGTAGAAGAAGGAAGGTACAGCCCACTGTGGGTAGTACTGTCCCTAGGCAAGCCTGGTCTGGATAAGAAATCTGTCTGAGATTAAGCATGAGTGAACAACCTGGCAAGTCACATTCTTCCATGATTTCTGCTTTAAGTTATGGCTTGAGTTCCTGCCATGACTTTCCTCAATGATGGATGGACTATGATGTTGAAGTGTAAGGTAAATAAACAAATTCCTCCCCTAAGTTGCTTTGGGTCAAAGTGTTTTATCATAGCAACAGAAAAGAAACTAGGACAAGCATTGTTGGCCTCAGCTTTCCTATTTTGAAGGATAAAAGGCATACCTTCAAGAATTAAACACACTAATATTTGTTAAGTGCTTATCAGAAACTTTGGCACATTATGAGTGTGGTAGTTTGAATGAGAATGGCCCCATAGGCTCTTTTTTTTTTTTAATAGTTGTTCTCCAGTTGGTGTTGAGGAAGGATTAGAAGGTGTGTCAATGAGGCTAGGCTTTGGGGTTTCAGAAGCCCACACAATTCCCAGTTGGCTCTCTCTAACTCACACTAGTAGATAAGGATGTACACTCTCAGCTACTGCTCCAAGGTCATGCCTGCTTGCCTGCCTGATGCCATGTTCCCCACCACGACAGTCATGGACATACCCTCTGAAACTATAAACCCTGATAAACTCTTCCTTAGGTAAACTGCCTTGTTCATGTTATCTGTTCACATCAATAGAGAAATAACTAAGAAAATGAATGTTCAATAAGGGACAAGCCAGCGAAACCTCAAATTGTACTTTTGTTTTCTAAAGTAAAACATAGTTGTTGTTGTTGTTTTTATAATTGTTACTGTTTTTATTAACATGTGGTAATGATACAGATTGATGGGATTTATCATGACAATTCTATATAGGCATATATTATACCCTGATATATTATAATTCATAATCAGTCTTTTAGCTGTAGATATGCCTGAAGATAACCACAAAGCTATCTGTGCCATTATGTATTCTTTTCTGTCACCTTGTTTAACTTTATTCATTATTTCTTTGTACCATGAGGCTTAATTTCCCAAGCTAAAACATCCCCATAAACTATCATCTTTTATTGTGCAATAACTCAGAAATGTAGGTCAAGTAAATACAAGTGGTGTGCGAAATGAAGCCTTCGGAGTTTATAGTGCTACTTGCCAAACAGTCAAAAATGGTTAGTGTGATTGTAAAAGCCTGCAAAAGCAATCCACACATCACAACAATACTTTTGTCTTCTTTGCTGTTTTCCTTTCGCAGAAAATGCTTGAGAAAGTAAGGGAAGGCATGCTTCATTATGAGGAAGGCCTCAAAGAGGAAGCCACTATATGCTTTGTCTATTTTCACTTGGTATGAAATAGTTATTGCTCTTTCCACATAATTATTTGTAATATTAAACTATCCCAGTTATTGCAATGTATCATATACCTTATGAAATTCTGAAGTCTTTGAAAAATATCAGGAATTGGCTGTATAGACTCATAAGTAAATGGGATTAGCTTGTGAATTATCAGACACACTCACTGGACATTAATTTTACACCATCCATGAATGGAAAAAATATCCTTGTGAAAGAACGTAGCAAGGTAATTTACATTTCTTATAGAGTGCATTCTTTTTAAAGAATTTTAAGTGGAAATAGTGGGCTGCAGTACATAAATCACCAACCATTTTATGAGTTCATTAAGGTGAAACTTACTGCTAATATGCATTCTTTAGCATCACTAAATTAATTTATTAAATGAGTCTTTTCTGTGAATGTGTTGTGGAAGAGGAAAGCTGAACCATCTAATGAACTTCCACCCTAGGAAGGTGAATATTTGAAGCCACTGGTAAACTCCCACACTGGGAGGGGAGGCCTGAACCCACTGGTGAATTCTCACACTGTGAGGGGAGGCCTGAACCCACTGGTGAACTCCCACACTGGGAGGCGAGGCCTGAAACCACTGGTGAATTCTCACACTGTGAGGGGAGGCCTGAACCCACTGGTGAACTCCCACACTGGGAGGGGAGGCCTGAACCCACTGGTGAACTCCCACACTGGGAGGGGAGGCCTGAACCCACTGGTGTGTTCCCACACTGGACGATCACTGAAGAAACTCACTTTGTAGAAATACTTGAGCTTTCAATTCTACACTTAATTTCAACACCCTAGAATTTTGCTTAGCACCTGAAACTGACCCAGATATTTTATTCATATACACATGTGGTACTACACTGACAACATAAAGACTGAATGAAAATATGGGTGTTTTCTTTGCAGTGTATCTTGTTTAGATAAGGGGTGTCATGGCAATGTAGGCAACACTTTTATCATTGGGGTCCCAGTTGCCAATCATGAACTGGGGCAATAATATGTTTATATCAATACTTTAGGAGTCTGTATCCCAATGCAAACTCTCCTCTTCACTCCCCATGAGGATCATGGTGATCAATAAGTCAATTTATCTCTCTCTCCTTCCTTGTCTATCTCAAGATTTCATCCTGATTCTATCTCAGTGCTTTTTCTGCATTTCCTCTAGTTACATTTCAGTTTTACTTTTAAAGCATTTATAACTGTTCCACATGGATGTTTATATTTAAATTATAACTTGTTTATTTTTTGTTTGTTTTATTATGTTTTGCTTTGCTTTATTTTGTTTTGCAAGTTGACACTCTCTGAGAAGAGAGTATTTCAACTGTTCAAATGCTCCATCAGATTAGACTATAGGCAAGCTTGTGGGACATTTTCTTGATTGATGATTGATATGGAAGGGCTTAGACCACCTTGGGCATTACATTCCTTGGTAGGTGATTCTGGGGTATAGAAGAAAGAAACTGGGGAAGCCAGTAAGCAGCATTCTTCCATGGTTCTTACTGTATTTCTTGCTCTTAGATTCCTACCTTAAGTTTCTGTCCTTATTTCTCTCTGATGAAATGCGAACTGAATTGTAAGATGAAATAAACCCTTTCCTCCCCAAGTTGCTTTTGGTAATAGTACTTTATTACAGCAATATAAGCTCTATGACAAATCATTTACTAATTTATTATCTAATTTTAATTTAGCAACTTCTAATGTTATTATGTAATGCCAAAAGTCAATATATTTAGCACAAAAGAAAAAGAAAATCAATATACTTTCAGTCATTTTCATCACCTTAAGGAAGAGCTAAGCAACAGAAATTTTATAATGACAGATATGTCATACTCTGTCCCATACACTTGCCACATTTTATTCTGAAGTACTCAAAATGTGGTTGGTGCACCTCACAAGCATAACTTCAGGTTATTTTTAACTATAATTTAATTTTATGTATCTGTATGTTGCAGTGGTGCCCAGTGGGAAGTACATAACTTTGAATAGCCAATTGAATTAATCAAGAACATGGCTGCAATATGAATGGTAGTTGTCAAGCATATGACCCTTTTCTATGTGCCTGCTCTGTGTGAAGGGATGCTTTGAAATCCTTTGCATTTGATTTGCATGGTGCACAGCATCTTTTGACAGAGCTAGGGGTTATGACCATGTCAGCTCTAAAGCAATAATGCTATTGCAGTGGAAGCAATACATGTACTAAGCACAACACATGCACTGAGTGTAAATGGTCCAGTTTGCAAGCCTGTTTTAAGACACCTGCTCCTGAAATTTTATAATTTTATGGATGAAGAATTGACAGAGGAAAGACAACAAGCAAATGATGCTCCACGAAAGGGTCCATTCAACACGTTCTTTCCCACTTTCAATTATCATTTTGTTTGGAGCAGACAAGGCAACTGTTTAATGTGAATTACTTTTAATAAGAAATGCCTTGCTCAATTTTTCCTCCCACTCATTCATTTGGAGACAAATGTTTGAATACTAGTAAGCCACTGTGCTAATGTGTTTGTCTCCTGGGATTTTGTAATGTAATTGTGGGTTCCAATGCCTACCAAACATATGTGGACATATGTATATCATTGTGTAATACAGCTATAAAACACTGACCTGTCACATTTTTGTTAATTCATATAGCAGTAATTAAATGCCTATTATTTTCACGGTGCACTGCTGGTCACTAAGTGGAAAATAGGAGGAAACAGCACGATTCTTTCCAGGGAATGTGAGAGTCTGAAGTGGGAGACTGCTTGTGCATAAATTATAGTAATACAAGGTAGCCTAAGGGAGGTAGAAGCTAAGTATTAGGAGCACAGAAAAGCTAGAGCTCAGTTTCTCTAGAAATGTGCCGGAGATGGCATATAAGATGGCTGACGTGCTGCCAGCAGAGATTAGAGAAAAGGAGACCAAGGATTGTGGACCAGCAACTCTCCATGTGTTCCCCTCTGGATCTTCTGCTTAGCATGCCTCTAGGGGGCCGAGGCAGAAATGCCTACGTGTCCCCAGGTCATGCTTTATGGCATGAACATGTCATGCCCTCCTCCATATAAATATTTCTTGTAATGCTAGTCTTTTTCTTCTATCTGATCTTCGTGTTCTGTGTTCTTAGACCAATGGCGATTTCTGTGATGCAGGAAAGGAGTGAAGTAAATTTCACAGGAAATTATACAGAGATGATCACCCAGGCTGGGGTTAAGGCAGTTATGCAGTTTATGGAAAAGAACCTGCAGCCTGTGGAAGCATTTTAAGCTTGGATAAACTGTACCAAATGTGTGGTCAACTATAGCACATAGTATGATGTGTATCAACACACTGGACTTAAATTGGCCATGATGAATAATTCAGTTTCTGAGGATATTCCAAGGACATTGTGTAAAACTTGAGACCCTAAGGGGTATTGGCTGAAGACTGTGGATGGAGTAACATATAGATGGGATGACAAACCGAAAGTGTGGGAACCTAGAATAGGAGGAAAAAGTGGCCTTCACCATGAAAGGGAGATGGCAACTTTAATTCAGATACTTTTGATTCCTCCTGAAGGAGTGTGGAGATAATGTGACAATTGATGGAGTGATTGCTACAAGCTTTATTGGGTTCCTAGATTGAAAAGGGCTGCCAAGAAAGGTGAGCTCCCTTTCACAGAAGCTCTGTAAATTAGATTAGGTCTTCCTTGGAATTGTTAGATATAGAAGGACAGAAGTTGCTGACTTGCAGGGACAGATTCCTTGTCTGAGGTAATTGTGGCCCACCAGTCATGGGGCTTGGTGTTTGCAGAGGGCTGCAGGGGTCTTGAGGTTGGAACAGGCTGTGTGAGAAGGAAATGACTGTCTGGTACATTGACCACTGTTCTTATTTTTACCTTTTTTTGCAAAATTGCATGTTGCTAGCCTCTGGGTCAAGTGCTCAAAAGATTGTATAATCATTAATAATAAAAATAGATAATGCTTGCTTTGGTGTTAAGTCTGGGATAGTTCCTGTGTTTAGTAAAAGATGATGAAGAATATATTGGTGATTTTCTAAGAATAATTTTGGAATCATGAGAACATTTTGTATTGGGTGATTTCACATTTTCTTTCTGATCCCCCTTTACTTATGATGATAAAAGACTGAGGTCACCAAGGCAAAAGCAGAAGCTAAAACTAAGAAGCTAAAGTGAGAGAAGCTAAAGTATAAGAAGTTAGAGAAACTAAGAGAAGCTAAGAGAAACCAGGGAAGCAAAAGAAACTTAGCAACTGCAGAAGCCCCCAGTGACCTGTCAGCTGCACGAACATTGTCTCTGATTCGTTACTGTGCCTTCCAGGTATCCCATCCTTCAGACTCCCGAAACTGCTGAGGCTGGTCTCCGGCAGAAATGGAGTCCATAAAATCAAATATCTGCCTTTCCCCAGAATTATATCAGTCTAGTAGCAGAAGACAAGCATAGAAGAAAATTAGGGTTCTAGTTGCATTAGCCTTGACATAATTATGTGGGTAAAATACAAACATACTCTACAAATAACTAAGAAGACTCCTCAGATGTTAATTTCATTTTTTCCTATAAACTATTCTGCACAGAACCAAGGGAATTAAAAGGAAGGATAGATTGATATTGTGTTCCCCAAAATATTGTGCACGCTAATAAACTTATCTGGGGTCAGAGAACAGAACAGCCACTAGATAGACATAGAGGCCAGAAAATGGTGGCACACACACCTTTAATCCTATCACTTGGAGGGCAGAGATCCATCTGGATCGCTGTGAGTTTAAAGCCTCATTGGAAACAACCAGGCATAGTGACTCAGGCCTTTAATCCCAGGAAGTGATGGCATAAAGGTATATAAGGCATAAAGACCAGGAACTAAGCTGATTAATCTTTTAGGCTTTTGAGCAACAGTTCACCTGAGATTCATTGGGATAAGGACACAGAAGCTTCCAGTCTGAGGAAACAGGATCAGCTGAGGAATTGACAAGGTGAGGTAGCTGTTGCTTGTTCTGCTTCTCTGATCTTCCAGCTTTACCCCAATACCTGGCTCCAGATTTGTTTTTATTATTAAGACCTTTTAAGATTCCTGCTACAGATAGATACTCTAAATATAATTAAGGTTTGAAGACTCAGGTTCCAGGAATAGACCTACAGGGCTAAAAGTTGTATGTATAGAAGGAGGCAAGCCATAATTAATTTTCAGATAAATTACCTTACTTACAATAAAAAGCCTGCACATTCCTGCCAAGTTACACAAAGGTTTCTGCAAACTATGCAACATGGTGCATGGTGGATATAGATTTTGCTACTGGGAAAAAAAAAAAAAAAAAAAAAAAAGAGGTTTCTGGGCTACACGCTGCTTTGACAGAACTGCTTCAGATAGTTGATGATACACATGGCGCCTGACTCAGAGCTAGCTGTAAACATACCAATCGCCATGCTGGAAAGCTGAGGTGGGCGGAGCCACCAGCCAAAACTGCTATTTTAGCCCTAGTAATGCTGCAGTTTAAAGCAATAGACTCACAATAAGGCAGATTCAGATGGAACAAGATTTAAATGGTTTACAATGTGTGTAAAAATGAACTTAGGCTTGGAAGAGAGAGAAAAGGGAATAAAGACTGTTACAGTAAAGTAATACAAAGTCTTAAGAAATAAACTCTTTAAAGACAAAGTAAAAATAATATAAAAAATAAGCCACGAAAAGATGGATATCATACAGAAAATCTGAATTGTGCTGCCTTTGGGATTTTTAAAAAAATTTTTTTCTTTATTATTATGTGTTTTAAATTTTATACATCAGCCATGGGTTCTCCTGTCCTCCCCCCCTCCCGCCCCAGCCCCTCCCCTCCATTCCCATCTCCTCCAAGATCAAGACTCCCCTGGGGATTCATTTAAACCTGGTGGATTCAGTACAGGTAGGTCCTGTCCCCTCCTTCCAGGCTGAGCAAAGTGTCCCTGTGTAAGCCCAAGGTTCCAAACAGCCAGCTCATGCACTAAGGACAGGTCCCGGTCCGACAGCCTAGGTGCCTCCCAAACACATCAAGCTATTCAATGGTCTCACTTATCCAGAGGGCCTGGTCCAGCTGGGGGCTCCACAGCCTTTGGTTCATAATTCATGTGCTTCCATTCGTTTGGCTATTTGTCCCTGTGCTTTTTTTTTTAACTGCAGAAAGACATTTGATTGTAAAGACTGCTCAGTTAAACTAATATGTATATTTTAAAGATATCTGGATTTTAAAATTTGGATCTAAAGATATGTTGCATTGGAAAGGAGTCTCTGCTTTTATTTCCACAAAAAGCAAGAGGCTATGGATTTGCTCCGGTTAAGATATATCAGGTTTGACCAGCCAAGAGCCCCTGAAAGGTCTCTGATGACACGATGGCCCAGATGGTCCAATATCCAGAAAACTTTCCAGGCAACTGACTCAGATGATACACCCTTATAGACTGTTCAATAATCGTAAAATTTTCTTTTTGTCCCTATAAGAATACAGCACCCTCACCCAGCAGGAAGTAGTATGAGAAACTGTGCCCACATTCCCAAATATACCAAGCTGGCTTGGAGATGGAATTGGCTCACTCCTTCTCCAAACTCAAGCATATTGCTTTAAAAAAAAAGGTTGAGAGATTCTTGTGTTCCATATCAGAAGAGCCCTCTGATGTGGGACAGAGAAAAATCAATATTTTTATTTAAAATAGGGTGATTATAAAAGCAATCTCTTTCTAAAGAAGAAAAGGGGATAGTGTAGATGTGGTAGAATAAAAGGGTAGATTAATGAACCTACTTTTAAAGAGCAACTAGTATAAAGGTTTTACATTTCTATAGATTTTAGTTTATTGATACAAATTTGAACTTAATTTTGTTATACTGTATATATATATATATATATATATATATATATATATATATATATTTATACTCTTGCTTGAGGTATTGTGTTTATGTAACTCATTTAAATTGTAATGGATAATTTAAAAATACAGATTAATATTTAGTCTTCTATGATAGTCAAACTTATAGCCATGTTAAGTTTTCTAGGTATACATAGATATAATTCAATTAGGTGGGTAATATTCAAACATTTCAAAGACCTACAGAATATGGCATTTAAAATGTTTTAAAAATTTAGACTTTCTAGACAGTGAGACATGTCTGCTCCTGGCAGCCCTGATTTACTTCAGAGAGGAGGATGGGCATTGAGGACACTCCATATGGAGTTTATCTTCTTGACAAAAATTGCCATTTGGGCAAGAAACTGTTCTTGCCTGAACTGCTTGATCTATTGGACAGGCAGGACCCATAGAAAGGTGACCACTGAACTTTGCTTGGCAAAATGGTCCTTCGGGTTCCTGCTTCGAAGAAGAAACTGCCAGATATTGTACACAGAGAGAAGTGACTGAGAGACTCTAGACCTGTGGGCTGAAGACAGATGTCCCAACTTTACAAAGGAAGTTTGGATGACTGTCCAGGACGCCAGCTGTAACTGTTTACTCTCATAAGACTCCCAAAAGTTGCTTACATCCTTCTCCCATTTCTCTGGTAATATTATATCCTGCTCAGGTCTTTGATGTAGTTGAAGACTAGATAGTTGTAATTTTCCTTAGTTATGATAAAAGATAATTTAGATATAAAACCTTAGACTCACAAATATAGGATAGATAGAATATTTTCTTTAATTTTGCCAAATACAAATAGACTAGATATTATAAATAGACTAGACATTGTAACTGTAATTCTTGCTTGATAATTGTTTTGTTATACGTAATTTTACTATGTGAAAGTTAAAACTTTCCTTTTTGAAAAAAAAGAAAAGGGGAAGTACTGTGGGGTGTTCTGAACACTCTGAATGTGTTATACTCTAATTAGTTAATAAATAAAGTGCTGATTGGCTAGTAGCCAGGCAGGAAGTATAAGTGGGACAAAGAGAGAGGAGAATGCTGGGAAATGGAAGGCTGAGGAGGAGACACTGCAAGCCACTGCCATGAGAAGCAGATGTTAAGATACTAGTAATCCATGAGCCACATGAATATCCATAGATTAATAGAAATGGGTTAATTTAAGATATAAGAACAGCTAGCAAGAAGCCTGCCATGGCCATACAGTTTATAAGTAATATAAGCATCTAAGTGATTATTTTATAAGTGGGCTGCAGGACTGTGGGGGCATGGTGGAACCCAGAGAGAAACTCTCCAGTTACAATATTTAGATCTAGTTATTATTCATTGTGTTATCTCAGAAAAGTACTAAGCCAGGCATGGTAGTACAGGACCACAGGGTCTCAACATTCAGGAGGCAAAGGCAGAAAGAGTCAAGTCAAAAAAGCAGACTAGGTTATATATTGAGACATTTTCCCAAAAACGAAACAACAAAAAAAGAAAAACAGAAATGTATAATATTAAGGTAAATATTTTATTTTTAGAAATGATGTGGTCAAACTGTATAATGCTTTGGGGTAACTGACTTGTGGTAGATTGAATGAGAATGGTGCATATAGGCTTATATATTTGAATGCTGAGTCACTATGGAGTGAAACTCTTGGGAAGGATTAGGAGGTGTGGCCTTGCTGGAGGAGGTCTCTCTCTCTCTCTCTCTCTCTCTCTCTCTCTCTCTCTCTCGTGTGTGTGTGTGTGTGTGTGTGTGTGTGTGTGTGAGAGAGAGAGAGAGAGAGAGAGAGAGAGAGAGAGAGAGAGAAAGAGAGAGAAAGAGAGAGAAAGAGACAGACAGACATACAGAGACAGAGAGACAGAGAGACTATTGCCTCCAGATCAGGATGTAAAGCTTTCAGCTACTGCTCCTGTGCCATGTCTGTCTACTTTATATAATGATGACCTCAGATTAACCCTCTAAAAACATAAGCAAGCCTCCAATTCAATGCTTTCTTTATAAGACTTGCCTTAGGCATGGTATCTCTTCACAGCAATGGAAGAGTAATTAAGACAAGACTGGATATGAGCTAGCCATGTCTCAGCAAGTCACTATCCAGCCTTCTGCTTGATGTCTGCACAATGTTACATTCACTTGTGCAGAATGCAGGTACAGGGAGGAAATGCAGAGTAATGATACATTGATCAGATCATGAAACTTCACAGCATCACCCAAGTTTTTCATCCACATATTTTCAGAGAGATCTATTTGGTCTGTTAATAATATACTTATTTATTTGTTGCCTCTTCTATTTTTCTCTTCCTTAAAATTCCTTTTATACCCTTTCTCAGTAATCACTTGCCAACCTTACTAATTTTTTATATATTATATATATTCTAAAGTTATATCACTAATCTAAAATATGTTTCATAGTTCCAATAGTATGATAGAGTATATTATTTTACACAAATAAAGCATACAGACAGAAAATATAAAAACCATTTCTGTGCCCCAAGCAGGTAAACAGGGAAGAGCTTTTTGTTGTTGTTGTTTTGATTTTTACCTGAGCAGAACACAATATCTGATTGGGGTTGTGCTGGTTTTCATTGTATTGCTGACTTTAGATACTCAATTAGTATGCTTCAGGAGCAAGGAAGGAATATTCTGCCTTTCTGAGTTAGACACTGTGTGTAAGAGTTATGCTCTCTTATATTCTAAAGATCATAGAAATTTTGAACATCCTAGACCTGCAGTATCAGCTGAAAGAAAGAAAAACACAACACAGTGTAGTTAGCTTTTACTACTATATAATAAGAAAAATGAAAGATTTTATATCCTACAGTAATTCAATGACATTTTAAATACAGATATGACATTTGCCCCATAGAACAGAAACTTAAGCTGAAGCTGTATTGAGAGGAGCCTTTGGCTGAGTACTGTTAATAACATTCAGTAAGATAGCTAGTGATAGATTGATTTCTTCAACACAGAATTGGGAATTATCAGTAAGGCAGCTTTCTCTTAAAGTTAAATAAAGATAGAAACATCCAGAAGTAATACAACCAAAAGTAATACAAGTACACATTCTCAGGAATGCATCAAATCCCAAAACATTAAGGCATTTTTATATCTTGTTGTGGAATTAACTGAAGTCTTCTATGAATATACAGAACATTCTCCTTTTTTTAAAAAATTTGAACAATCCTCCCCAAAATATAAACCAGGTAAATAATAGCCACAGATTATAGTCCACAGATAAACAGTTCTGGAGTTATTTTTTCCCAGCAGGAAAGTTCCATTATTGCTGAATAACATCACCACTAAATCCTGGCCAGCCTGGGCTGAGTCTCTCTTCACTAGCTATCATTGAATGTATCCAGACTTTCAAATAAGATCATATTCTTAATGAGAACATTCTCTTTATGAAATATAAAATTTTTGTTTTAGACAGGGTATTGCAGGGAACCATGGCGATGGCCTGACTTAGCTCCCTTGAGAGGCATGTGTCAGAGGTTTTATAAGTTAGAGTCCATGGCTCCTGGGACACATTATGCCTTCAGGTTCCTGAGAGATCTATGCACTTTCTCAGGCAGTGAAGCATTCAGACTGCATTGTGTTTCTCTGTATGTTCCCTTAGTAGTCAAGGGAGCATGAAGGCTTAACAGGACAATTGGTCTTAGACATTAATCTTGTGTACTCGATATGACTTGCAAACTTCACTTTTCCTGGCAACTACAACTGAATCGATTCTGACAATTGCTATCATACTCTGTTTCTGATAAAAGTATAAGATGTCTGATTGCTCTCAATAAAATTGTCACAGCCTCAGCTATGACCCCTCCAACCAGCTTGATTTAATTCCTTGTGGCCATATCAGGTGACCTTGGCCTGGTAAGTAAGCCTGAAAACTGAAGTATAAGCTGGCCTTGAACTCACTAGTGAGAATGAACTTGAACTTATGACCCTCCTGTTGCTACCTCCCAAGTTCTGGGATGACAGGAGTGTAACACCACATCCAGTATGCATGGTGTCAGAGATCAAATATTAAACTTATTTCTAATTTACAAATAGTCGTGTATATTTATAGGATATAATACAGTGTTTTGTTTTATGCGTACATGGCAGATGGGGTCCATCACATTAGCTAACACATTCATCACCTTACCAAATTATCATTTTTGAGGCCAGCATGTTAAAATGTATGTTAGCAATTTTAAAATGTCAATATCTTATAATCAGCTATGGTCTCCCTTCAATGTGATATGGCACTAAAATATACTCCTCTAGTCTAAGTAAGAGGCTTTAACTTTTAATCAGCATCTTCCTTTTCCCCAACCCTCCCTAACTCCATCTATTCAACTTATTAAATACATAACTATTGTGAACTACAGTCACCTCGTGTTATAGAAACTTACACTGGATTTATCCTCTATAAGTCTTTCAGTATGCAGTGTTCTGTCTCCTGGATTCCTGTCCCTCTCTTTCCCTTCCATTTTTATTGATCACTATTGTATTTCCCTACTATGAAGTTCACTTGTCTATGTTTCACATGTGAGTGTGAACAGGCGGTATTATATTTCTATGTCACTTACTTCCCTTAGTGCAGTATCATCCAGTCCCAGACATTTGTACTTGCTTTCTGTACTAATTCAACAATCTGATGTGGACACTTAGACTGCTTCTACAATTTTGTTAATGTGAACAATGCTGAAATGATCATAATGAAGATAGATTCCATTACACTGATTTCAGGTTCTTTGATATACACTGGGAAGTGGAATAGCTGGATCATATTTTAGTTTTAGCCTTGAGGTTGAAAATAATCTAGCTTTGGTTTTGACATGCTAACATTAAACTTTGTTGAAGATACAGATTTCCTTCTATTCAGTGCATCTTTTTGATCAAGCAGCAGCCACCATTGCTGCTAATTCCTACATATCATCTCTGTAAGTGTGATTTTGGTAAGAAGTATCATCATCATCTTATTTTATTTCTGATTTTAGAATTTGAACATGGGTATCATATTTATAATAATGCCTGTATCTACTATACCCAATTATCAGATCAATAGCCTTACGTACAATTTTTAAAAGATTGTGTGTGTGTGTGTGTGTGTGTGTGTCTGACATGTGTATATGTTGCTTGTATAGGTAGAAAAGGGCATCAGATCCACTAGAGGTGGAGTTACAAGTGGTCATGAGACACCTGGTAAAGATTTTGGAAACCAAACTCTTGTCCTTTAGCAGGGAAAAAAGAATTCTTTACATCTGAGCCATCTATCCAATCCCACGTTTTTTATTCACACATTCTATCACTATTAGCAGGCTTTCATGTGACCAGAACCTCAGGCCCTTGTCTTTCTGTTTGTCTGTCTCTCTGTCTGTGTCTCTGTGTCTGTGTCTGTGTCTGTGTCTCAGTCTCTCTCTCTCTCTCTCTCTCTCTCACACACACACACACACACACCACACACACACACACACACACACACACACACCACACACACACCACACACACACACACACACACCACACACACACACACACACACACACACCACACACACACACCACACACACACACACACACACACACACACACACACACACAGAGTTTCTGAGCATATCACTACTACATTCAGAGTCAGATGAATCTCACTTCTCCACCACTTTCATTCTTGTCTAAGTAACAGCTTTGACCTTCTCATAATCTCCCTGAATCCACTCTTACACTCATTGCTCATTTTCTGAAGACTAGTCTGATATATTATTTAAAGTATAAAATTAAGCATGCTACTTGTCAACTAGATTCTAACTACTTACACTCAATCAGAATGGCTATAGCTTTCAGGGCTTTGGGTACTCTGCTGGAAGCCCATTCCCAAAGAAAGACTTTATCTTTTAGTATAACTCTCTTGCTTTATTCTGGTAAAAACTGACTGCCCCTAGTCTGTAAACAAATGGACATGCTCTTGTGTCAGATCCTTTGTACATAGAACACATTTATAGTGAGCTTTCCTGCTAGATTTACAATGCTAACACACCTTTGGTGATCTTCTCTAGTGTCACTTGTATGGCTCAGTAGAGTAGTGTCTAGTAGGCTTGTGTTTTAAATCTTAAACATAATTAGATGCTGTATTAGGGCATTCTTGACAGTTTAGTGGGCAAGCTAACTGAAGGCATTTCATTGGGGACTAAATTTCATCTCAAGATGTTCAATCTGTTTTCTTCTCCATCTTACCTTCTAGGAGGTGATGGAGCTCCCTGCCCATGTGAACCCACTATCATGATGCTCTGCTTGCCTATAGGTTAAGAAGCGCAGAGGAAGGGGGTGACAGATTGAACCTACTGAAAGTGTCAACCAAAACAAATCCTGGTTCCCTTACACTTGTTTCCTAGGCATTTGCTACTGTAGCACAGATGACTGGCACAGAAATTTCCCTTGTTGAAGATCTTTAGTCATTAAGCCCTTACTGTTCAGCACCCTGCCATGTGCTATTTAGACCTTGCTTAACTTTTTACCACTATATTCACTACCACTTGAGACACTATAGAAAATGTGTCTCAGTACTTTCCCTGTTGCTATGACAAAATATCCCAAGGAACGCAGGTAAAGCATTCAGTTTGGCTGACAGTTTGGGGGCACAGTCCACCATGGCAGGAGGTCATGCTGTCAGGCATGTCACTTGAGGCAGCTGGTCTCATTGCACCCATCCACAGTAAGGAAGCAGAAAGTGATGGATATTGTCACTTAGCTCACTTTCTCAATTTTATTCAGTCCAAGACAATGTCCCATAAAATAGTGCTGCCCATAGTTAACATGAATTTTCTCCCTCAACCAATAGATAATCTCTCACTGGCATGACTGAAGGATTGTATTCTAGTGGTTCTTTCAAGCTGACAATCAATATCAACCATTGGAGTAAACATGTGTTGATTCTATTCTTAGCCCATTAAAGCGTGAGATTCTGGAAGCCTTTATCTGTTGCTATCATTGTTTAGTTTCCATAGTTTTCAACAGTGCCTAGAATACAGTAAACAATAAATAGCTGAACAAATCAGTGCAAATGAGTTTAGCAATGTGTAACAATTGAACAAACAGTTGCATATTGTATTGGTCCTATGTATCTTTATAAGAGGTTTATTTTAAATAAAATAGATATCTGAACTAAATATTTTTTGAATTCCATAATTTTGATTGATATTTTAATATTAATCAATATTTTCTTACATAACAAACATACTAGGTATTTTAATAGTGACCTATGCTTTTGAGATTATGGTGGTTAATACATTTGCATACACATTAGTATTATAGCCTCTCACTAATATTTTATAAATATACATGCACATAATAAAGACTAGATATTAATTGATACTTATATGTTACTATTTACCATGTTTGGTGAAAGCACCTTTCACAATATAGCCTTTTAAGGCTTATTTTCAAAGATTTATTTTATTTTTATTTATGTGTGTATTTGTGTGTGTGCAAACATGGTGCTGGGAACTGAACTTGGATCCTCTGCTAGAGCACCAAGAGCTCTTAACCACTGAACCATCTTTCCAGCTCTACAATCCTTATTCTTACAGGAGCATGCTTATAGTTGTGCACTCCAAACTGCATGACACATAGGCAGCACACTCTTGTTTATAAGCATATTCATAGCACTGTGCAAAACTGGAACTCAATTTTTATGTTTTCTCAGTGGAGATTTGTTGATGTTGCTAATGGTATTCTGGGCAAATAAAAACACATTATTAATTTTATTAATAACAAAACATACTTAGAGGTAGAACATTAACTTTTATTGTCTTTAAATGAGAGGTCCTCAAAGAGAATGGTTCTATCTACCACGCCTATTAACTTAAAAACTTCATTTATCTCAGTAAAGCCTTAGTTTTCAGATCCTGTTACACAAGGTAGTGGCTGCTATTTGCTGGTAGAAAACAGCCTAAGAGAAAGACTTTGCTGAGCTTGCAGACCTAAACTTCTGAAGGGACACAAGTATCTATCACCAAACATAACCGTCCATCTGCAGAGTGTCAGAGCCCCTGCTGTACTGTCAGGAGAACACTTTAAAGATGTGATTGGATGTAAAGATCTATTGGGTAGGCAATTCGTACCGATTAATACGAATTAGTATAACACTTCTCTTGAAGAAAATACAACATACACATTAAGAATTAGTCTTTAGAACTGACTTTCTTATTAATCCATTTACCCATTCAACTACTTGACATTTACCTTCTGAGTCCTAGGTCTTGTATGCAGTGTGCACTTGTATGCACTATAAGGAGAATAAAATCCCTTTCAACACTGACTTAGACAATAGCCTGGGATCAAGATTCATTTGTTCATAGTTAAGGTATTTCTTGATATTATTGGAAATGGTCTGAATCTTCATTTTCCTGGTAGACAATGATAGGAAGATTCTGTCTAATATGGAAATATCATTCTTCACAGCTTCTTCCTGATGAAAACTACTGAACTTGAAATGTGGCACAAATGTGCTTCCTCCCTCTGGCTGCTTTCCATCTTGCAAGAATCATCCTTTACATTATACCTTTGCCCAATAACCAGGGAAACCTTTCCTTCCACCACTTCTAAAGAAGCACTAAGAACTGACTGTTAGCAAAATTAAAACCCAGCTTAATATCTGCGATCCAGTTGCATGTGTAGCAGGAGCTGTCTGAAGGACACTAAATCCTCTGGGATGGGTCTATCCCCTGCCCAAAGTGACGTAGATTGCAAGGAGGCATGGCACATCACCCACACTCACCAAGCAAGATGATTACACATTTTTCCAAAAGGAAAAAGCATGTTAATCATTTCCCTGCTTTGACTCTATGAATTTGAACACCGTCCCTGCCAGCAACACTCTCAGACATTTACTGCAGCCTGAAGAAGTCTCCACAGCACAGTGGCCTGGGATTTCGATCCACTAAGGAAATCAATTTAAGGGCAATGCCCTCAATATGTGGCCCATTCTCTGTGCTATGATTCTAGAGACATGTGCAACACAGGAGTGTGTTAGAGCACAAAGATGACAGTGGTGACATGCAGACTTTGGAAGCTATTTAAAGTTAATTAATTTCACCTGACCTTTCCATATAAATACAATGCACAATAGACTCCTCGTGATAATTGATTCTGGAAAGGCTCTGAAATGGTTGGAGGAAAGCACAGCTGGGCTGTGCCAGAGTTCTTGCCTGCTCTGGAGTCTAAGCAATTTTCAGAACTTGGTTAATAACGTTGATGTTCTTAAGGGGCCTCCAATGGGATGTATGAGCTGCCCTGTCAGATGCTGGTGGAACTGGGACTTGTAATGGATAAACCTAAGAAATTAATTCTACCAAGCTTCTAGATTCTCAGGGCTGAGACTCCAGTATATTTGCACATAGCGATTCTGGAGGGAAGCAGGGAGAGCCCAGTTCATGGCTTCTTGAAGTGGACTTCCAAAGGTCCAGAAAGATTAATTGACTTGGTTCCTTCTCCTTATTTTATGCATTGGTATTTTAAGTTTAAAAGCATTAAAATAAAGATTTCAAGATCCTGTAGGCCAGTGTCTAACACCGAGTGTCCAGTGTCCACTGTCTACTAGTTACATTGTTCTAAGCTTATATTCTCCAATTTTACAGGTTTCAAATTAATTGATGACATGCTAGCTCCAAATACAGCAACTATAGTTATTGTCTGATTGCTGTTTTTTCCTCTTTAAGTAAGGAAGACACAGAGGACTCTAACGTAACTTGTTTAGAGAGCTATGTAAACAGAAGATCTGGGAATTGAGTCAGATGGTCAATTTCATGAAATGTTTTCTGGATTCATTTAGATCTGTCTCAGGTGTATCAGGAACAAGTTCATCTTATAAGGAAGAACTATTATTGATGGCTGAACCATCAGTGTGAGGAAAGCATTAATATACACAAAATAGAAACTACATAATAGAGCTTTGAGTGTCTTTACAAAAAGTATGTATATGATACTATGAAAATCCACTTTGTTTTTGTGACATTGTTTTTCCTTTGAAGCTTCTCCAACCACTTTACAGCATGGTTGGACATAGGAATTCACGGAAACATTATTAACAGTACAGCAATGATGTATAATGAAAAGTTTGCATATTAACAAGTGCCTTCTAGGCTTATCTCAGAAGGTGGAGTATCTGCATCATAGATATGTCTGTTTTTGTGTTTCAGATGTAGATACTGTAGCTCTCAAACTCATAATTTTTCACAAGGCATTTTGTTCTTAAGATCACCAAATTACTTATGACTATTAGTTATTTCTGAAACTCATTTGGAGTTTTGTTTAGTATTACATGGGAATCTTGAGATTCTTCTACACCGCCGAAGGATAGTTTATAAAAATGAGCCTTAAATATTTGCAGAGAAGGAGAGCTGGGCAGCAGTTGCTGCTATGTTCTCTGCTGACATGTTATCAGAGAAGAGACGTGTCTGTGCTGCTCATCAGCATTTAAATTTGTAAAACATATCAAGATGCTGACATCCTGTTGGTCATGAATGATACTAACAAGGATTCAAATGATATGGTAATTCACTTCTCATTGGATTCTAAGAACCCTGAATGTGAAAGTATCACACACTTGTCATGTTCTTTCGGCACAATGAATTCTGTCCTCTTGACTCCAAAGTGTTTGTTTTCATAACTTATTTCTAACAAATGCTAGTGCAGTCTCAATGACACCGTGTCTGCTCAGTGTCTCTGAGGACATGAGTGGCCTGGTTATTACCAGCAATGGATCCTCGGCTATGTCTGCGGATGTTTTCTCTTCTTTGATCTTAATATAGTTGTTTAGCACTAAGAACAGTTACGTCACCAAAACACCTCCTATCAGAGGCAGGACTGTGATCCTGAAATGGCAAAGGCTTTTGTGTATTAGCTAATCTTCTATAAATTACCTTCTTCAAAGGCAGGAAACTGTGAAGGTGTTATTAACCCTAACACTCCAGATACGATGCTTTCTCCTAGCTGTTGTAATATGCCATATTACTTCAATTATGAAATAGATAGGTTGGATGCCTTAGGAATAACTAAATGCAAGTAAAACAGCTATCTCTGAGCCATTGGGTGCCACTTGGAACAGAACACAAGAGAGCTCACTGAGAGGTTGCTCCTCAGCATGGGAAGGAGGGCTATTGGACAAGACTTCATTTGGCATTTTGTCTAGATTTATAGAGATGTCTTGATGGCTGTTTTTATTATTGTCATTTCTATTATTTTGTTTTATAATTATTTCCTGTATAAGAATTATGGCATGGGGAAAATTAGGATGACTTTGAAACTGGAATCATGTTAATGTATCTTAACATATGTTTTTTTTATCTTTAAGCTCACAAACTTAAGAGGAAAAATAACTTAACAGGCATACTTTTTTGAAATTACACTAGTTTCACATCAAATTGGCCACTTTACCTACAAGTTCTGTCTGGTTCTCTGTTTTGCAAATCTATAAAATGAAGAACTTGTACCTGCTGAAAGGCTTTATGATATACATTCAGACATAAACAGTTATGACTATGCAACACTACAACTTATTATCCATTTTGTTATTTTATTATATGAATAAAACTTTAGAGTTTGACAAGATTTTGCATGAGTCTGAAAGGTTGGAATGGTAATGATTGCAATAAAATTTGCAAAAATGATGAAAAATGGGTCTTACTGATGCACGGTCCTTTGCAAGGGAAATAAAATACTGCGACAACACAAATGAAGGTCATTTCATTTTCATTATTGTTGAAACATTGTACATAAAAGGCTGGCCCTTTATATAGTTAAAATGATTATTTATTAGATATAAAGTGTGAGTAAGAACAACTGGTCTCAGATTGAGACATGCCAACACTAGCTAATCCATCTTCTCATCAAGAAATCATATCTAAATCAAAGCAAATTTTAAGACAAGGGATTTCTTGTCTTTCAAAGACAATTGACTTTTGGTTGTGAACTTATGCCTGAACCATCTCTCCAACAAAAACAAAAAAACAAAAACAAAGGCAATTGATTTGTGAACCATTTTATGGTGTCCTGAGAGCATTTGAATAGTAAGATGTGAAGGCATTTGGAGAGGAAATGTCACACAAGGCAAAGTTGTTATGCAGTGAATCAGTGGGTTAAGAAAGATGCAGTCAGCTATGTTTCATTTGGATTGATTGTCATTTTGGGGAAAAAATGTTCCCAAGATGTACAGTAGGTAAAAACTATTCATATTCACTCTGTAAAATCTGATTTTCGGCAAATATCTATTTTGCATGTGTAAAAGTGAACCTGTCATCTGTTTATGCATTGGCAGCATATAAATTATTAATATATCATTGTAAAAGGGTCATTATTTAAAGCTAGTTGGTCAGGACCTGAGAATATAAACAGTGTTATATGAAAATTTTCTCTAAGTTTCTACCCCATCCTTATGCCATGGAATATCTCCCCAGGCCTCCATTCAGTCTTTAAGTTGGTTCATTTTTCTTTTTTTTTACCAATGTAATATCATTTATTTGTGAATTTCATTCAAAGCACCCCAATAATACTAGCTTCCAATTTTCCTCACAGGTCCACCCTCCCACCCTTGTGCCCCTAAAAACACAAACAAAAATGATCCCCCCCATCTAAGTCCAATTTGTGTTGCCCATATACTCTTTTAAATTGGTCCTTGATTGAACTAGATAGAAAAATTTTAAGAAGAGACCAGGGACATCAGAGGGAAATGTGATGGTTGGTCCTGGGGCGTGAGGAGAAGATGTGATGAAAGTACATAGTATACATACATGGAAATTTTCAATGACCAAAGTGAACAATTTAAAAGTTCATCTACCTTCTCTATAGAAAGTGATGGTAAAATATTAGTAATTTTAACTAAATTTACAAATGTGTAATGCATGTTGCATTAAGACCACCATGAAAATGGATGAAATTTCACTCCACTATTATTCAGTTCAGTGGAGAAGTTAAGCTCCCAAATCTATTGTGTTTTCCCATTCTTCCCTTACATGTGTATTTAAAATAGAATGCCAGCAATCATTTGTGGTGGATTGCACTTAGTCACAATAATGTGACTTCTTGGCTGGATCACACAGTAGTGGAATGCTTATTTGCAATTTGTGATTTTGTGACATGTTTGTTAGCAATCTAATTTTATAGCCAAACAATAGATTGTGCCGGTCCACACATCAGGTTTTATGACAATATGCTTATTGGGAAAAGACTTAGCAGATTAAGATATAACTCCATTTGTCAAATCATGGTTAAATTGAAACCATAAGTTATCTAGGAATATAACAATTGCTCAAAAACCATGAACGCAAAAAAGCATTATGCTAACATTTGGAATGTATGATGAAGGAATTTTTGTATTTTATTATGCTTCTAAATTGGGTGTTGTGCAACTTTTTATTTCAGTAAAATGTATAGTAAGCACTGCATATTATTTTAGAGTTATTTAGAATAACATTAGTAGATGTTTGTACATGCATATACATATACATTTATAAATAATGTGTGTGCACATACTGAGAAAGTGTGTGTGTGTACATATGTGTGTACCTGTGTGTGTGTGTGTGTGTGTGTGTGTGTGTGTGTGTGTGTGTGTGACATAAAACAGAGAGCAGAGAGACAGAGATGGAAGTGGATCACAAAATTATGAGGCTTTTTAAGGTCTTAGTGCAGGGCCAGCAGATGAGGCACATATAACTGAAGCATCCTATAGTGAGGTCTCCAAATGTGATATGTTTTCCAACATTGCAGAAAACAAACTACTTTACTCAAAATCCACTGATGTGAATATCAATTTCTTTTGCAATGTGTCCTTACAGAGTCATCCAGAACAGTATTTAGCCAAATATCTGACTACTGTGCCCTCTATTGACAAAGAGATAGTTAATATAGTAATTTTTATCTTGAAGTACAAGCTAATTATTTCTGTCACATCCTGAGGTTGGCTTAGCCTTACTCTGCCTGCCTTGGTGTGGTAGACAAGGAGCTGTTTTTATTTCCTCCTGGGTATAAAGGTCCAGAGAAAACCAGAGGCTCCTCTTCTGGGTGTGAGTTAGGTGGGGTATCACATTCTGTTTGCTGCACAAGAGCTATGATTGCTAAGCTAGTAACTGGACCTCGGTGTGTTTAGGAATTGAAGCAGAGAAAATAAACAGGAAGAAACAGAGATCTCTTTTGTTGTTCCTAACTGTGGAATCATTTGATCAGAGTGTTTATATTTGGTACACTCTTACCACCCTTTCTAAACATCAGCTTTCACTGATGACTTTACCTTTGTTGAAGACGTGAGGCTTCAAATGGATTAAAGATGTGTGACTCTGAAAAAACAATTTCTATAGCTATGTGTCTTGTGCTGTCCTATACTTTCAGATTTTAGGATTCTCCTCATCTGCACAGAACTGGAGTGCATCTGCATAAAACAAGAACAGTTGCCATAATCTATGGGATTTCCTGAGCCACCCAACCAAAGACACCAACATGTTGGTAAAAGTTGAGTTCAAATATCCAGCTTTCTTGGTTATTGCTAGAGACCTTGAAAAAGAGGTATGATTGCTTTGCTAGTTCCTCCTAACTAGGGTATTGATACAGTCTTTTTGATTGTGGTCATAGGTAGAGCAGCTTGGCTCCTGTGACTCACCTTCCATCACACTGCTCATTCAATGTGTGGCCACCTGGCTAGAACATCTGCCACCCTGTTTGATGCCAGATTTTTTTTTAACACTCTTGGCAAATGTCCCTTTCCGCCCTCACCTTTCCAAGGATGTCCCTTTGAAACTATCTTTGACTTATTTTTTTTTTTTCCTTACGGATCCTTTTTTTAGATGACCACCAGGGGAAAAATGTTCCTTTCTCAGTGGTGCTCACAGAAAACCTTTGGGAACTAATGAGACTAGACTTTGGCTTGGGTTTCCTCGATTTGTGGAGTAAGAGTTTATTTTCTGAATTAAAGTGCCATGAAGTACGTTTGCTCTTTATGGACTTATGATAAATATGATAGTTTCCATGTGTTCCCTTACTTATGTCCTACGCATAATTTATTGTACATTTAAGAACTCTTTAAAACAACTTACTGCTTAATGCCATAGTTAAATCTTAAAAATGAGCTTATGGAGTGTAAAAGAATATTTGTGGATGAGTAATTTAGAAGATAATAAAGAAAAAAACAACAAAAGATCAGAGAGTAAAACCCAGTCAGTTTAAAATCTAGCATATTATCTGGCATTTTTAAGTGTATCATGCTACAGAATTAAATAAAACATGAATTCTTTTTTTAAAAAAATGTTTTATAAGTACATACTAGCTGCTGAGATTGAGGAGACAAAATTACTATCCAATGGAGTAGTTGCTATCCAGACAATTATTAAGGGGGATAATAGTTTGATAACAGTAAAAAATAAAGTATACAAAACTGTATTGCAATAAAAATTCAGCAAGAGAAACAAAAAATTATCAATTCAAAAGCAGTTAGCATAGGCTCTGACAGTTCCTAAATAATGAATGTGAATGATACTCCATTAATGCTTGCTATGTTCCTCTGCATCACACATGAATAGCATGAGGCATTATAGAGAGGAAAAAGCTTAGCTAATGAATTTGTAAAGATGAGTTAAAATATTGCAGTTTGAATTATAAGTGAAGGATTTTAAGTGGGTAACATTTCAACTGAAGGATTATTAAAAACATTGTAAAATAAACTCATTACACACTGAAGAAAATCAGAGTACTATTAACTAGGCAAGTTACTTCTAGAACAAAATGATTATATGAGTAAGAAGCTAGCTCTGAAATGGTCAGTCAAGTCCAGATTGAAAGAAAATGTTTGTGAGCCAGTGTAGATATTTAACTTCAAGAGTGACCAGGGGAGCACATGTATATTGGGTTAACTGCTAAAAGAGAAGGTGAGTAGGGGTGGGGATCAGTAAAGAGGCTTGTGGAGCAGAAGCATTTAATACAAGTTAGAGGAAGAAGGAGCGTGAGAGATTGAGGATATGGAGACTAGAGAATGATGTGAGATGGCCCAGGACATAGCCCCACATCCATGAGCATGTGGAAAGCACTATTTGGATGAAGGAGATATAGCAATAACTACACAAAGAGGGGGCATGAAGTATAGAGGGAGATGAGTGGAGAGCACTAGGGAGAATTGAGGATAGCGGTGGGTGGGTATGATCAAAATAGACTACATAAACACATGAGATTTTCAACTAATAAATAAGAGATAGAATTTTTTTTTTTAAATAGCTTCAGCATGTGGGGTGAAGAGTGTCTAAAAAGAAGGCAGGGTTTATGCTGAGTCTCAGAATTCTACAAATGATAGAAAAATCAAGTATCAAAATAATCAAGTTAGATTCACATAGCAGAGTTTTAGTGTTGCTGTGGAAATAGAAGAGAGAGCCAAAAAAAAGGGGGAGATTGGAAAATAAGGCAGAAGATGAATATCAGTGATTGACTGGCTAAAATTGGAGCTGTCTCCCAGGTTTTACCCAGTATCTCAGGTTGGTAGCACAAGGGAAGGTAGTGAGAGTTGTCAGAAGGGCCTACACTGTGGACGTAGGGAGCCAGGTCTTTCCCTCCATCCATTCACCTATTTCCAGCCAGCGGCTTGTTTGAAAAGCAGACCTTGATGGCCGATTTTACCATATCCTTCCTAACCCCCCATTGATGCTAGAAGCCTAGAGAAAAGGCTGAATAACATCTTTGGAGACAGAAGACTGTTGTGAGTATCCTTGACTAAGTAAGAATTGCAGTAAATACACATGCTGCTTTTAAGAGCAATTTTGGAGATGTAGAGGTCAGGTGCCTGGCAATAAAGGCAGCCCATAGAGAACTAAGTTGCTGAGGCTGCTTCGGGCACCAGTGGAAAATGTCTTAAGCAGCTACAGTTCTGAATTTAAAAGAACTGCTCTGTGTCCTACAGATCAGATGAGGCATGGGTAAGACTGATGTTGCATATATTTTCCCAATAGGCCCATTTAGTGGGGGCAGGAGGAATCAGAAACAAGACCAAAGGAGATAGGGATAGAATGCCTTGCCTGAGTAGGCAACAGAGCCAGTTATACAGGGTTAATGGCCCAATGAGAAAGGAAGACACAGAAGACTCTCCCCACTAATGACAGCCCTTGGCAGGGCATCTCTGGATCCCACAATGTTCTCCTTGAACTATCAGATAGGCCAGAAGACCTGCCACATTACATTAGCAACCTTGTTTCCTTTAAGCTACTCCAGAAACACCTGGAGTAGGAACTAAGGGAGGCAGGAACCATAAGGGAACAGGCACAAGCCAAGAACAGGAAGAAAGGATGAGAGGACAGGAACATTTCTCTGACATCTCCCTGTGTGCTTCTTTAGGGCTGCCACTAAAAGGGACTACAAACTAAATGTATTTAACAACAAAACTTCATTATCTCACAGTTCCAGAGACGGCATGTCTATAATCACATCTGGTTGGCCCAGCCCCTTTCAAAGGGCTGGAGATCTGTCCTATGTCACTTTTTTGAACTTTCTTTGGTACTTTTACTTCAAAAATTACCTCAGGTCTCTCCATGACATCTCCTTCTGTGATTTCTTGAGTCCAAAATTTCCCCTTTATATAAAGATATACATCATACTGTAGTAGAGCATAGGAAGACTACATTTTAACTTGATAACTTCTTAAATGTTCCTATTATTTCTTCACAAGGACTCATTCATGTGTACTGGGGATTAGGGTTCATATCTTCCTGGACAGAGAACATGGTTCAGTCATAACACCCCCATAAGCCTCAATTTTTGATTGTGCTGAATTTGTAAGCAAGAAAGGAAATGGCAGGTATACAGAAGGAGAAAGCTACTTAACGTTGTTGGAATAGAAAAAAACTGAAGAAGGGTGATGGCGATGACATTCTCAAGCGGTGTCAGCTCTGGTGCCACAGTTCTATCATCCTCGCTACTTAGGAGGCCAAGGAGGAAGAACACAGTCCTAGGCAGCACAGAGAGGAGGGCTCAGGAATTCACTTCATGGTAGAAAATTTGAATAGCACAGATATGATACTGGAGTTCAATTTGCTGAATTTCAAAAGGAAAAAAGAAGAAAAAGTACCACAAAGGCACAGCCTGGTACAAGTTGCTGAGTTGTAGCTTACTAGGGACTTAATTAGATAGACAACTGATAGCCTAAAGCAATATCGACTGAGCAGCAGGACTGCTGTGCTGAGAAAGGACACACAGGAAAAAGTTAGAGAAGTTTATCTTCTGCAGAGAGGCCAGACAACCATAAATACCACAGACTTTCAGTGGCTTCCACCACAGTGCTTGAGTGGATCTGGGGTTTTGTCCTTTTTCTTTCCCTAAACAGTATTTAAGTATTAGAGAGTGAAGCAAAAGAAAGTGATGCTTTTCCATCCATATGGCAAAACCTAAATCTATTTGGAGTTTGATGGATATAGCTTTGAGTTTTATTTCTGGCATAGCACAGTGTGGGCTTACAAGTGATCTAGAAGTTCAGGTGCCCATCTTTTAAAAATGGTTGAGATAATTGTCCTGTGAAAGAAAATCAAAATGGCAAAGGGAAATACTTATCTAATATCCTGCTTGACAAGCAGAAAAATAATTAAGTAGGTATTTTTGTTATTGTTACTACTAGCCTGTTTTAATGTTAAAACACTTATCATCAGCATTATCTCCTTTTTAAGATTTTTTTATTTTTTTTTTGTGTGTGTGTGTGTGTGTGTGTGTATGTAGGTGCCCAGGGAGACCTAAAATAATTGTCATGTTGTTGGAGTTAGATTATATGCAGATATAAGCTGCCCGATGTAAGTTCTGGGACGTGAAGTGCTCTTAATCTCTGAGACATTGCTCTAGCCCAGCATTAAAATTTTTGTAGTTTCAAAGATTGCTGAGTAGTTGGGAGAATGAAATAGAGGGGTTCAACGTGATTTTTAGGTTCTTCTGTTCTTGGCAATGCTATAGGTTGCCACAAAACTAGCCACTTAAAACAGTGCTTGTCTATCACCCATTTCTGTGATCCAGGATTCCAGGCACGCTGAGGTAGGTCTGTGCTCATGACAGGCTGCCATGGAGACTAGACACTATCCCAATGAAAGCCTTGAGAAGAAGAAGCCATTTCTAAATTGAACCACTTTGTTTGCAAAGATTATTTCCTCGGGCAGGCATGATCAAGTACTGCTGGATCACCAGACATCCACATACCCTAAAAATCATCCCAAGTCACCCCCTCCATGCTGGCTCTTCCATCACAGACACTTGCTTCACCTAGATGACAATAATTTTCAGGCTGTGGTTTGCTAACATGGAGTCTTAAATAAAGCAGTTTACTCATAGGAGTGACATCTTGTTTTCTTATTTTATAGGGTTAAAAGCAAGACACATGTCCTACTTACCTTTCAAAGGAGGGGTTCATACCAAGGTGAGAACATCACAAGACAGAACTAACCATGCAGCACCAGAGGGTGCTACAAAAGCTTTGGTGAAATTCACCAAGATCATTGCTGGGGCACTTTCTGACTTCCTTCTACAAATGTGTATATATATCTCCACTACGTTCCACCAATGATATCAGCTTTATTCTTTAAGGTGGGTAAAGAAAAGTACAGATGTGAGTGGTACTCTTTGTAATCTTTAGTAAAAATAAAAAATAAACATAAGCCATGTTCATTCAAGTGTGATAATAAATCCACAAAACAAAACTCTTTTTAAGACAAAAAGTTATTAGAAAATAAAACTAGCCATCAACATGTCTACCTTTTAGCTGAAACAGAAAACTCAGTGATCTTTAGTTCTCTGGTTTAACCATAAGTGGTTCAGGAAAAAGTTCACAGGAAACAGCAAGCATAATGACTAGGGATGCCGAAAGTCAAGCTGTGTGCCAGTGTTAAGGTGGCATTCGACTCCCAATCTATTGGACTGAATGCACAGGAGGCCTCCCAGGCAGTGAACTGGGGACCAAATTAGGGAAGGACAAATGAGATCCACATTGACACCAGGCTCCCAAGAATTGTACACTGACGCAGAAATCTCTTGAGCCATCTCAGCTGTGTCTTGTACTTTCTCCTTGCACTGTTGTTTTCCCCGAGGTTCTTTTCTTTCCAAGGTGCTCTGCTGTGGATCTATTTATAATCCTTCTTCCCAACTGGAAGGTAAGATGCAAGGGAAGTGTTTATCTGCTTCACCTATGTGTACCTGAAATTAGAACAGAGTCTAGTAGAAAGCAGAGGATGAATATTCACTGAAGAGACAAATGTAATGATTCCATAGATGCTAACGTTTTGTGATAGCTTTTTGTTTGTTGTTGCGTTTTTATACTGTATGTGTGCATGCGTGTGTGTGTGTGTGTGTGTGTGTGTGTGTGTGTGTGTGTGTGTGTTCCAGAAGTCAATGTCTGGTATCTTCCTCGGATCACTCTGTACCTTATTTATTTATTTATTTTTTTTGAGACAGGGTCTTTCACCCTCAATATATGAACCTGAAATTGAAATTCATATATTCAGTTAGACTGGCTTTCTAGAAAGTTCCAGGGATTCTTCTGTCTATGCCTCCCAGTGCTGGGATTACAAATACATATAGCTACATGCAGCTTTTTTCTTGTTCTTTAATGTGGATTATAGGAATTGAACTCAGATCCCCATGCTTGTATGGCAGGCACTTTGCTCAATAAACCATCTCCCTAGCCTCTTAAGCTAGCGTTCTGAACCAAGTGTTGGCTCAGTTTAAATTAGGCTAAGAGCTCTTGCAATATTCTATTTGACATATTAATGATAAATGTATTTTTTCTGTCATTGTTATCCAATGACCTATTTCTTCAGACACAGTGACTTTTCTTGGAACATTTAATTCAGTACTTTATACTCTGTAATCTTTAGGAGGATTGCCATGGATGTGATTTAGATGAAATCCACTGTCTGTTTAATCACCTTAAAAACAGAGATCCAAAATGACTACAAAACACTAAATCAAAGGAATACCATTAATGAGAAAGAAATATTTGTCTCCATGTGTGCTCAAAAATTGTCCATTTTAACTTAACTGTAGCTATATATCTGTTCATTTCAGGGATAACTGAAATTTTCATTCATCTTTCAACTTTCACCTTTTAATTTCTTGGATAGGATGCATTTTAAAAGAAAAAGATCACTACAAGCAAAGGAGTGTTTTAAAAGGCTTTCTCTTGATGGTTGAGATGGAAGGATTCAAAACAACAGGGTAGAGTTGAGAGACACTGTGCTGAGTTTGAGCTCAAACCCCCTACAGGGTCAGGGATCTGCTGGCTCAGCACAGAAACCTCTAGAGGCAAAAAAAAAAAAAAAAAAAAAAAAAAAAAAAAAAGGTAGCAAATGATGGCCAAAGGTTTACTGAACTAAGTCCATCAAAACATCTCCAGGGATGTCATAGTTCAGAAAAATATCAAAACAAAACACACAATACTTCAGATGTCCCCTGTCTCATTAGGTCCAGAAGCCATTATTATCCTGATTTACTACTGCCAAAATACACTTGAAGAAATAAAAAAGATTAAGATTTATAAGCTCCAACAAAACAAATCCTATTTATAATTAAGGAGCTAAATATAGGTGTTTAATGGATTTCAAATTAATTTAAATCAAAATACACTAAATCTCTCCATCAACATTTATCCTCCTTTTACCTTAACTGGCTCCTCTAAAGTTAATCTTTCCAAACTATTTTTCTCACAGCAAGAAAAAGTTCAGAAGTAAACTTAAGAATAAGTTTTTCCTAAAAGTGGACCATGATCAATAAGTGGGTTCTGAAATCAATTTCTTACTTTATGTTTCACAAACCAAACAGAGTGCAAAAGTTCAATTAAGACACAGATTGTTGATATAAGTGTCATCTGAAATATATTGATATATATTCACATATAAAAACATAAGTATTCACTAAAATATGTATAATACCGAACTAAACATCTTCTGAAAAATATTTTGTCATTAGAATCTGAACTTTGTATCATGTAAAATACATTCTTTGGAAGGATTTGAGCCAGAGATTGGAATACAGAGGGACAGACGAGAACGGAAGGTAGAGGCAAATGGGCCTCGCCTGAAACTGGCTTTAATAGTCCCTGTGTAACATTGATGCAGTGATGAGAATAATAGTGATGAGAATTTCATGTAGTGAATTAAAAGAATATCATGCTATTAGAACATGCCAGTAGGTACAGAAAATATAATGATAAAGTCAACACCCCTTCATGGTAAAAACTGAGCAAACCAGCCAGGCTGTGGTGGCACACGCCTTTAATCCCAGCACTCAGGAGGCAGAGGCAGGTGGATCTCTGTGAGTTCGAGGCCAGCCTGGTCTACAGAGCTAGTCCAGGACAGACTCCAAAGCTACAGAGTAACCCTGTCTCGAAAAACCAAAAAAAAAAAAAAAAAAAAACCAAGCAAACAAACAAACAAAAACCCAAAATAAAACTGAGCAAACCAGGTGTACAAGGAATGTACATCAACATTATAAAGAATGGGCATAACAGCTGGCAGCTAACACCCTATTGAATGGGGAGAAACTGAAGAATTTCTTTCTCAAGTCTGGATCATAGAAAAGATGGCATTTTTGTATATCTATTCAACATGGCTTTATAAGATAGAACCAGAGCAGGGCTTGAGCGTGTGTGTGTGTGTGTGTGTGTGTGTGTGTGTGTGTGTGTGTGTGTGTTAGACCTGCATGTATATGTGTATGTAACAGATATAATCACAGAAAAAGAGGCTATCAACTTGAAAGCAGCAGGGCATGGGAGAAGCTCCTGAGAGAGTAACAGGAGGAGCTGCAGGGAGAAAGTGGGGGAGTGATATAATTACATTTCAATTGAAAACATTTATAAAAATAAAAATGAAAAGATAAATGTCCAGAATATGTTGTAAAAAGGTTAAACAAGTGCTGGGAAAGAACAATTTGTGTTTTGATCCCATACACATCCTTCCTCCAAGTATTAGTTGCATATTTTCGGGGAGAAGGGAAGGATTGGCAGAAATTTAAAACACTGGTCATAATAACACACAAAATCTGCCTCATCAGGTCCCTAGTAGCCCGTGTCCTCAAAGTGCTTTGCTAGTGTCCAACTGTGGTCTGGGAGCCAGCACCAGAGAAAGCAAAGATGAGTCACCCTCCTCATGAATCATATTTTAAAAGGCTAACTCATAAATACCCAGCATTTGTGTGATGTTTGAAATCTTTGTTATCCTCTGTGTCCTCAAATAGTTCAGCTCATCAAACATTTCTCCATGGAACTCATTCAATTTGTTATCTGAAGGAACCCATCTGAAATTTGAGCTGTGCTGGGTGCGGGTGTCAGTATATCCTGGAGGCTGATATCTGCTTTATTGAGAGCCAGTAACAATGAGAGTTTCCTTCATCACTGTTGCAGACCTTGGATAATTCACAAACAGACACCCCACTGTTTATCAACGCCACCACTGTAATTCTAGGACCTGAGTTAGGCAACCAGCTGAGCAGATTCAATAATGTCACTTAAGACTGAATTTAGATTTTTGATGTTATCATTTAAAAGGAAAATGATTTTAACTCTATAGGCTATATGCTTGTACCTAAAGTTTATCACTGCCTCAGATAATTAACAGGAACTTTTAATAAATTAAAAACCTATGCCAGCAAATTAAAAAAGGTCTAGGGATAGAATATTTGGAATGGTGTGTGTTTGTGTGTGTTGTTGTTGTTGTTTTTATAAAAATTTTCCATTTTGGGATCTTGCACAACAATGACCATAATGACCATCAAATTGATTTTTAAAATTGCCTTAAGCTAAAAATTTTCTGACTTATTTACTTTAAAAGAATATAATGACAAGGGCCAGGTAGTGGTGGCGCACGCCTTTAATCCCAGCACTTGGGAGGCAGAGGCAGGTGGATCTTTGTGAGTTTGAGGCCAGCCTGGGCTACCAAGTGAGTTCCAGGAAAGGCACAAAGCTACACAGGGAAACCCTGCCTTGCAAAACCAAAAAAAAAAAAAAAAGAATATAATGACAATATTATTTCTACAATGATTAAAGTTTAAATGTCAGGTTATTCATTTAATAAACAATATGCTTATCCATATTATCATAAACTTCTGATGGTATAACTGGTCTATTCATATAATATTAATTTTTGGAAATCATTGGAAAGATGTTTAATGACCATACAACTATAAATTCAATAAGAATAATGGAGCCATTTTATAAAACAAAGCTCATCCCAGATCCTGGCACTTTTCTGATATACTACCTTATGTAATGAAAATGGTGTTTTTGATAGTTTTATCTTATGGAGTTTCAGATGTCAGACTAGTTCAGTTAATATTTCAAAACTGGAAAACTCCCTGCATTTTAAAGACTTGATTTACAATTATATTTAATTAAGCTAATTTGTGAATAGTAATGGCTTTCCAAATTCGTGGTATATAGGCTCCCTCCAGTGGCTAACTTAACACTCACAAAGCTGAGCTGGTCATTTTAAACTAGAGCAGTGTCCCTCAACACTCAGAAACTCTCTGGGTTCAAATTCTACAGGCTTACATGTTTGAGTTTAAATCTTACAGGCTCACTTATTTAGTGAGTGAGCAGGTCAAGATCAACTCTTCATCTATGTACTCATTTAACAGGAAATATAAAGTTTGACGCTTATATGAGATACAACACCAATCTCTGTAGATTCATGATGAGGCAATCTGTCCAGGAGCTCATGTTGAAAGAGAGATTCAGATGTTCACAAGCAAAAAGAAGCAAAAATTCCTGAATCCCAGTAGATGAGTATAATACCATACATAGGGTTACCCAACATGGAGTGGAGAATGCAAATAAACAGGGCACACACCTATGACAGCTTTCCCACAAACTATAAATATCTGTAGTTTAGTAAAAGGACATTCTAAGCAAAGATGCCTTACCTTCACAAAATGAACACACACACACACACACACACACACACACACACACACACACACACACACATACACAAACTCAATTTTTCTGTTTGACTGAGAAGAGCTCACCTGGGCAATGGGTAGGAACTAAGAAAAGTCAGGAAGATGGGAATGAGAACATGGATGACACAATCATCTAAGTATCTGGAAGATGATTTTTTTTTGGTGTAGATTAATATAGCTTTTAAGTACTCATAGAGCTCTATCTGGGAAAAGGAAGGTGGCATGCAGAACAGAATGGAAGAGAACAAAACCAGCGAGTGTGGGTTCAGTTAGGTAAGGTTTAGAGAAGAATCATACAATAAGAAGGAAGTGCAGGGCAGAGTTTGCAGACAGAGATCAGCTTTCCTAGATGTCAGATTATTAAAATGGATTGTCTGTTATATAGAGCAGGATAAAAATGAGCATCACCCCATTTCGCATTGTGGCCTCACTATTTCAGCTCTGGGCATTCATGTGACTTCTGGGTTATTCTCCCAGCTGACCATGGGGTTCTGTTGCAGTGTGCACAAGACAAGCTAAATCCCCAACATCTGATAGCATGGATTTACTGCTGTCTTCATCACTGCCTGCCATGTGTAAATGAGACATTTATGAAGATTTCCTTGATATAGCTGTGAAGAGGTTCTTAAAAATATTTATTTTTTTATTTTTTATTGATGTCTCTCTGTGTTACGCAGTGTGTATCCATGTGTTAAATTCTCACAGAGGCCAAAAGAGGGTTCTGGATCCACTAGAACTAGAGTTATACGTATTGTGAGCTACCCAACATAGGTGCTGGGAACAGAAGTCAAGCCCCATGGTAGAGTATCAAGTGATCTTAACCGCTGAACCATCTCTCCAGCCTAAATTCTTTCCACAGACAGAAATATGACTAAATCATGAGCAGTGGGATTGTATATTTGATCAGTCAAATGTTAGATGATGAAGTAAGGGGACAAAAATGAACATTTTTACACTCCTCTAGGATTTAAGTACTACTTTGGAGGCCAATTATTTTAAAACCAAAAAGGAACAATGTATAATAAGAAGACAAAATTACATTTCAGAGATTTTCAATATCACAAAAAATTTTCATTATCACTGAACACAAAGACACCTGGGCACATATTCACTATTAATTTTCCCCCAAGATCTAGCAAGATAGCACAAAGCAGGTAACTGCAATGGAATTTTCCTAATGCACATATCACAATGTGGTTTCTGATGAGTTTCATTCTTGTTTGCTAATGGAAGACAAGCTTCATATAATACATAGACAGATAAAGTTCATGCATTAACTAACTCCAGATGCCATTCTATCCATAGTATTGTTTCAATTATTTATACCTGTAGTTTGTGTCATTCTAGTTATTCTAGAAGAACAAACAAAAATATATACAACTTCCTATTTACAAGATTTTGTAATGCAGCATCTCTCTCATGTTGAACATGCTTATGATGTCCTAGCTATCAATAACACAAACCAACAAAGGTTACCAAAACAATGGGTTACTTTCTGAAACAATATGGGGCCCTCAATGTATGCTTTCTGGGCTAAAACATGCATTACCTCAATTATGACATTTACTCTCTTTTCATGTTTCAAGTCTTCTCGAATTTACAGCCTCCCTGTGGCAAGTATAATCTCCAAAAACAAGGATGGGAGAATATATTTCCTTCCATGCATAGCCCTCTTTACTGGAAAAGGGCAGATTTCTGAGTACTTTTCAAAAGATTTCACCTAAACCTTCATTGGACAGAGTGGATCACATGCCTTTAGTAGTCTCATCATAAGAAATCAGTAATGAGGTTTTAATGTTCCAATTAGAACAACTTTGCTATTAGGCATCATGCGCTGGGAAGTGGCTCCCATGAGAATGGTTGTGGAGATACACCTCACTGCAAGTGTTACATTTAGCAGTTGTGCCAGGAGATATTTCTGATGCTACAGCTTACATTTTGAGACCATATCATCATTTAGTAAGCTTTTGGTTAATAATATCCTTTCAATTAAAACATTTTGTCTGGGAAGGACACTAATTAAGACTAGAGAAGTGCTAAAGGGACGCTCCTTAAGACCCAGGAAGTAAACAACTTATGAGTCTCAGGAAGTCCCTGAAAATTATTAGATTACAAGGATCCACTTTCCACAAAGTTATATAAGCAGTAAGGACAGCATAGAAGAGACTCTGACCTATGGATCTGCCTACAAGTCCTGTCAAACTCTAGTGCTCATTTTTATAAGCTGTCCTCCATGCTGGGGGGCAACTCTTGGTAATGCTTCTGCTTTTGGATTGTCCATACTCTTTTAAGTGAACCTTCACTCTCACTGTTATAAGTGACTCCAGTAAATTCATTGATTTACCAAGTTGGGATTTGGTGGTACCATTACTTTGGTCTGTCATCAATTTCCTGTTGGGGTGAAGAGATATTTGCTTACATGTCTCTAGGAATAGTGTCACAAAACATAAGCAATAGCAGGAATGCTATTATATATCCCACAGTGCACAGGAAATTTCCACTTACAACAGAAAATACCCAAAATAGTATAAAGTTTGAGCAACCCTGTTTTAGAATTTAGCTCAATATCCTTGTCATATTGTCTTTTAATATCTCAATGATACTAGGATTCTGTCTACAAGAAATGAATAGTTTCTTCTATGTGAGAAAATTATCTCATGTCTATGACTCCCAAAATGTAGAAAACATCAGTTACAAAGAATGCCTGCTTAGCACGCATTGATAAACCTATTTTAAGACATTCTGATGCAGTGTGTTTGGGATCAGGCTTTAAGATTTTACATTGCCATCAAGTTTCCAGGTTGTCAGTTTACACTGTTGACACAGAAACCATGCAGTGTCAAGATGTGTGTTTGACCAAGTCTGGGAACTGGTTAATCCTTTATCTGCTTTGATTTACATCAGCTAACTCCATTCCATAGTGCTTCTATCTTATCACTGGTAAAATAATCAGAGCATAATAATAATATGAATAGTGCACCATTGTATATCTGGTAATTTATATTTTTTCTAATAATTCTAACATGTTGCTCTACTGAGTGCATATTTCCTTTATTTGATTCCTCTCATTGAAGTTTCTTATTGAAATCTTTATGTTCCCTTACACTTCAAAAGTAATCATATCGTATAACCAAAAGTCAGAACACTTAAAGGTTTTTTAAATATAGAAAAAATAAAAATTGAACCACATAAAATAAAAAGCATGTCAATTGAATTTCTTCTAAATAGAACACCAAAAGTCATGTGGCTCAATGTCAGGGGCTACAGATCAAGTTAAATGGTTGAGTAGCTGAAGAGAGGTGTACCTCAGTGCTGTGCTTGGAATAAGCAAAAGAAAATGCAATAAAATCTTAAATAGCTTATTACAAAATAAGGATGATGAAATGCTAATGAGATTATACAAAAATATTCAATTAACAGTCAAATAAACACCAACAAAAAGAGGCATGGCATACTGTTGACAATGATAAACACAAATATGGAAGATACTATATGTTGGCAATTCAGGGAAAAACAACTAGAGTCACTTCTCACATTACAGTAAATTTAACTCCATATGACTAACAGGATCAAATAAGAAAGACAAATCAAATAATGGGGAAAGTTGAGATATCTTCAACAGCTTTGCACAAATGATTACCTGCTTAGCTTGAGAATGAATGAGTACCATTAAGGCTTTGCTAATGATGATATTGTTGATGTTGATATAGTTTTGCTTACTAATATAATAAAGGAAAGGGCAAGAGATTCACAATAAAATAATAATTCATATAATACCAGAAAAATGGCTAATGTGTATGATCTATAAGTTTAGTTTTAAAGAAAAATAACAAAACCATAGACAGACAGGAATGAAAGGAAAATGGATAACCTACTGAAGGTGAACTATAATACATAATTAAACTGAGGAATTACGTTGGAAAAATAAATCAGTGCCTATTAATGTGATATCCTTATAAAAGATACACATGTGTAAATATACATAAATAAAAACATGGTTTATTATAATCTGTTCAATAGGTGGGTAGCGAATGATCTGGCAAAAGGGTTTTATTGACTGGCTTTGGCTTGGACTAAATTAAAAGCTGGCTATTACTCACATATCATGCCTAGTGTATCTTATGGACACCATCTCGCTTAGTTTACATGCCTGCCCTTCAGGCAGACTTGTTCTCTTCCCTGAACACAAGAACATGCTGTGTTTCAGAGAGGTTAAGTGACCTAACTGGTCTTTCCTGACATCAGAGCCTGTGTTCTTCCAATTCTAATTTCAGTGTTGCCCTTGGACGATGATAACTCATATCAGAACATTAATGACTAACATTTACTGAACATCAAGGGCTATGCTAAGCAAATTGCCTGCATTATCCCATTTAATTCTCAATGTAATACTGTTATCTATTCCCATTTGTAGGAGATAAAATTAAGAAACTATACACAAGGTCATAGGACTATTAAATCCATGACTGATTCCTAAACCCATACACAAACTACTTGTTTAAATTTTTGTTTTCAAAGCCAATTAAAAGAAATACAGGAAGAAATATAGAATGGGAAGGGGACACAAGCGCGTATTTCCACCAATAAGCTCCAACTCAAAGTCAAAGAGGCATTTGTTATTTTGTTGGTGATTAAAGTACCAATGGAAATTCACTGTCCAATTTAAGTTAGCTCTGAATTTCCACCGAGCCTTAAACTCAGGCTCCAAATGGAATAAAATGAATGTGCACAGTAGGGTGAAGGGGAGAAGTAAGACAGACTTAAGAACATTCTGTTCCCTGAAAATAAGTTATTAAATAACTGCCATTATATATATTAGGGAGTAACATGATAATAGTAGGGCAAACTCATTGCAAGATCAATAATACTGCCTGGCCTTCACTGCAGGCAAATTTTACTCCAGTACTGTCATTGAAGCTTCACAGACACACTGCCATTCAGTCACAGGCTTGTGGTGGCCCTTGTTCCAAACAAGGACACTGACGCATGGAATGTCTCCACAGGAAGTGGTTTGGTATTGCTGGGGTTTTATTATCTAGCCATTTAGTTATAAGGTTTATGTGCTCAACCAATGTGCTAACCTGCCAAACTAGTAGCTTTTTAGAAATGTAGGAACATGCCAAGCATAAGGACACAAGTTGTTTCAGGAAAATCTAGACAGGTTATGTAAGAGTGAAAACAGGGGAGGAGACTGGCAGGGTCCCCGAAGCCATCAGGCAGAAGGAAGACACAGAGGAACACAGAACCTATTAGTAAAGATGCCATTTGAAAGTCATTATTTTACCAATATCTACTTTCAAAACTGGCAAGAAAGTTCTGTCTTTTCAGCCTCTGAGTGGTAAATTGTTCTTTGCTCTCTTTGTATCCTTGGACACATACCACTAAACCACTAAACATAAAGTCTTGGTGGGTAAAGAACTCCAGTGTTTGAATTATATAAACATAATGTAAACATTAACAAATTTATAGAAGGATATAACATCTACTTGTGTTTAAATTTTTATTTCAGATTAACATTAACATTTAGTGCAAAAACTTCCAGGGATTTTCTTTTTCTTTTTTTTTTTTTCATTGTTTTTTTTTTTTTTTTCCCAGAGCTGAGGATCGAACCCAGGGCCTTGTGCTTGCTAGGCAAGCGCTCTACCACTGAGCTAAATCCCCAACCCCCACTGTTTTTTAATTAAGAGATTTTTCTATTCATTTTACATATCAACCTCAGATTCCCCTGTGCTTCCTTCCTCCCTCCAGTATTTCCCCCCAACCCACCCCCCCCATTCCCACCTCCTCCATGGCAAGGTCAACCCTGGGGAGTCAGCAGAACCTGGTGCAGTCAGTTGAGTCAGGTCCAAGCTTCTCCTCTCTGCACCAAGGCTGTGCAAAGTGTCTCACCATAGGCACCAGGTTTCAAAAAGCTGGCTCATGCTCTAGGGACATGTTCCAGTTCCACTGCTAAACAACTGTCTCACTTATCCAGAGGGTCTAGTCCAGTTCCATGGGGGTTCCTCAGCTATCGGTCCACAATTCATGTGTTTCTACTAGTTTGACTAGTTGTCTCTACTTTTTCCAATCATGGTCTCAATATCTCTTGCTCATACAATCCCTCCTCTGTCTCACCAATTAGACTCCTAGAGCTTTGCCTAGCACCCGGCCATGGGTCTTTGAATCTGCTTCCATCAGTTACTGGATGAGGGATCTATCATGACAGGGTATTCAGCCATCCGATCACCGATCACCAGAGTAGGACAGCTCAGGCACCCAGCTGACCATTGCCAGTAGTCTATGGTGGAGTCATCTTTATGCATTCCTGGGGACCTCCCTAGCACTCTGCTTCTCCCTATTCCCATGGATAGTAGATGCAAAGCAAAGAATAATCATACTGCAACCCACAGTTCCAGGGAGGCTAGTAGTAAGGAGGACACTAGGAAAGACACAGGGATTGCCCAGTGATGGAGAAATGGATGAGATCTACAGGAGCAAACTGAGGGTGATGGGGGGTAATAGAGGGCAAGAATCAGAGGAAAGAGAGCTTCAGGAAGCAGGAGGTTCATGCTAGATCAGGAACAGAATGGGAGAACAAGGAAAGAGATACCATGATAAATGAGGACCCAGATTTTCTAATGATGATGTCAGTGGCTTATAGGCACCTTGGACAGAAGCTGATGAACACAGAGTTTATAAATCCCTGATTTAACTGAGATGTGTATGATTTATATTCTGTGTGAGGGCTGGAAATGTCTGAGGGTTTTATCTGCAACACAATCAAGGTTGTTGTCAATAGGAAGAAGATGAATATTTGATGGGATTAAATCAAGTTATAAACTTTAATTTCTTGAGTTATTTTCCCCCTTTTACAACAGAGTTTTCAATGAAAATAAAAGAAAGGTATGCTTTAGAAATGTTAGTTAATGGGCTATTTCGACAACCAGAGAATATCACTATTCTTCCGTAGAATATTCTCTTACTTAACTAGCTACTTTACTGAATAACAGTATTTGCATAGACTTGCAGTAGTCTTCATCCTACACTTATTTCCTCAGTGCAAGACGATTTTTTTTGTTTTTTGTCTTTTTTTTTTTTTTTTTAGTTCTGACATCACTCAAACTTCAGAACTGATCTAGTAGAATGGTAACTTGATTTCTGGTTTAGTTATTTGTAAGCAAACAGCCTTAGACTGACTTGGCAACCTCACAGCCATAGAACAATTGCACCTGTCATGTCTGGACATAAGGCCTTAAGATCATAAAATCAACCAAACTAGTCAGTCATCTTTCTAAAACAGGCTGGTCTGTTTTGATGATGGTGATGTGTAGAAGTTCTCTAGCCCTGGGGTGACACCTTTAATTGGATTTAGGAAATCATTTATTTGCTGAAAGCATATTACAGAATACAGAAGTGAGATGAAGCTCGCTTCAAATAGGTGCCATTGGTGGGAGCAAACCCAGATTCAATGCAGCAATTCAGTGTCTTAAAACTGTGACCTGCTAACTGTTATGGCACAGTCACACCTTGACTCCTCAGTCTGATAGGCTGGCTTCACAGATAGCAACAGCCCAACCCAGGCAACAAAGAGCCAAACATCTAAACACACACTAAATGGTCATTACATTTGAAGGCTGCTATAGAACTTTATGGGTTGGGGTGTCCTGTGTTTTGTTTGGAGTGATCGTGCTGACAAAACATTTTCCTAACTTCACTGAAATAGGATCATTTCTGTATACAGAAATTATGCCTTATTAAGGCTGCTTTTTTACAAACTGACATCTTCCCATGTTGCCTATGCGCGCATATCTGTTTGACCAACACAACAGTAGCCATGAAGTCAGTTCTAAGTGAACTCTAATAAATACTAAATACGGCATTTATGACTAAGAGAGCATGAGAAGGCAAGCTTCCTTCTGAGAAGTTGAGGCTGGGTTAACAATTAAAGATCTACTAACATTATCTCCCATTCACAAAGTAAGTCATCTAGGTTCTGAGTTGTTTGTTTGTTTGTCAAACCAAACAGAGTATATCAACCTGCTTGAAGTTTATCTCTCCATATGTGCACCTGGCTTACCATAAGGGAAGTCATCAAGTCAAATTTGGATATAACTAGGAATAATATGTAGTTTATATTTTATTTAAGACAACATCATATAGCTGAGCATGCTGACATACATCTGAAAATCCAGCTGAGGCAGAGGGATGAAAAGTTATAGCCCCAGTTACATGATGAGATCCTGCCTTATAATGAACAAAACAAGAAGGAGAAGAGTGGAAGATGAAGAGGAGGAGGAGTAACAGGAAGAAGAACAGTGCAAATAACTCCCTTGAGATCACTAAAGATACATACATATACATATATATATATATATATATGTGTGTGTGTGTGTGTGTGTGTGTGTATGTGTATGTATGTGTATGTGTGTATATATGTATGTATGTATTCAAGAAATTGTTATACAGAAGAATTTCCTGAACATGTCATTTTTACATAATAAAAAACCAGACAAAGCACACAGTTGTTGGGTTTTTTTTTGTGTGTGTGTGTGTGTATGTGTGAGTGTGTTGAATTGAGAAAGTCACAGCATCTCTCTGGATTGCTGGTTTTATTTTTTCATTTCCATAAAATAAAAAGGCTAATCCAGAGGTAGCCCTGTGTCATTTCCAGCTCTAATAATGAGCAACACATACAATACTTGTTCCATTAAATTGTGGTTCATAACCATAGCTTATTAAATGGAAAAAGTTTCTTTTGTTACAGTCTAATGCTTTCTTTTCTCCTGTGATGCTAGATTTATAGAAAGAATGGTACTGACTAGAGATGAGAAAATGTAGTTATTTCACTAAGAAGTCTATTAGTAGCTATGTATAGTAAAGACATATATAATCCCAGTACTCAAAGGCAAGGGAACTCAAAGTCCTAGCTGAGGCTTAAAAAGCAAGACCCTGTCTCAACACAGACACAGACAGACACACAGATGACATACAGACACATACACAGGACAAAGAGAGAGGGAGATAGATAGATAGATAGATAGATAGATAGATAGATAGATAGAGGAAACAACCACTAGCTCCTTCTACCAAGTTCCCACAGCTGACCCTGTATATATAACCTTGGCTGAGATTAATATTTTAGAGAGAGAAGCAGGGGCCCCTCTTAGCATGTAAAAGCTCCATATTGTCAAAGCTTCCATTAATTCATTTTCTCTAAACTATCAATATCTGGCAATCACTTTCAATTTGAATAAAAGGTGGGACTCACAATATGACACTTGAAGATATAACAAGAGATTTTCCCAGGGCAGACATAGAGGAGAAAACAAACCAAGAGTAAAACAGGACAGAGTCCAGAGAATCAGGAAAGCTAGCTAAAACCTGAGGATATTCTTCAACATATTTCCAGTCAGGGTCACCAGAAGATCATTGGAGAAATGCTTCAGTTGAATACATTGTTTACATGAGAAGTTAGTAACGTTATGCAAATAAACATCCTTTATTGTTGTTTTAGGACTGCTAATTTATGGTCTTTGGACATTTGATGGTTTTTTGGTGGGAGTTGTTACTTTTGTTGTTCTTTTGCTTTCCAGTAGTTTTGACTTTTTAGCTATAGCCTAACACTTTTTTGTGTATGAAAAGAGCCAATGAATATCTGCTTTCTCAAATATTCTCAAACTGATGAGAAATTCACCCTTTAATTAGCTACTGGATGAAGTATATAATAATTTCATGTACTTGCTCTATATCTGCTTGACAATCATGTCTTAGCTTGTCAAAAGTGGTGTTTTTAACAGAAGATCAAGATGCCAGGAGGAAACTGTTAGTTTGTTTTAATAGAGGTTTGAAACCAAAAGGTTGGTTCACGTACTGAAGATTATATGGCCAGAGGGAGGTTAGGAGAAATCCTACACAGAGAAACATCTTAAAATGAATGATGTGTTGCAGCCCTGTGCCATGGAGGTCATACTACACCTTCATTTCCCACTGACAGGCCCTGCTCTTGTAAGGCTGCTTCTCCTGGATTAAAACAGCCCCTCATGGAGTGGACAGGGTTACAAATTTGGCAAAATGCACAAGACTCGGGAGGCCAGAATCCAAGGCTTTATGATGAATAAGCAACTGTAAGAGATGAGGACAATTATCAATAGTGTAGCTGCCTGTGAGATGCTCTGGGCTCTAGTGGTCCCTACACTGGCCTTTTCAAAGATGTAGCTATCACTCTTGTCAGTAGTCCCTCTTTCATGCTGCTCTAAGGAAACCCATTAAACTCATTAGTTTTATAGGAAGTGGTGCCACCCACAGTAAACTTTAATCTAACTACATCAATTAACTTAATTAAGGCAATCTACGAAGACATGCTGTCAGACTAACCTCAAGTAGATAATTCTAGATTATCTTCCCAGGTGATTCTGGGCTGTGTCAAGTTGACAATAACATCTGATTTCTGATACATAGTGGGAGGAAGAACACATATCAGGTATACAGAAACTGCTTCAAAAGTGGATATTTACCTCCTAAATGTCTATTTAATGTTTAACATTGAATATTATACTCTTTCTTAACACTTTTTATTTTGTCTCACATCAAAATTCTTCATTCATAAGACTTTAACAAATTTATTCATTTATTTTAGCTCATAATATAGATTAAATTGTTATTGAATTAGAATATAAACACTAACAATAAAATGACATGACTATTTTTTTAATGCATGTAAGTGCTTAATGGCTACAAAGTTTCACTATGGAAAATAAGAAGGTTTCCAGAGAAGAGTGATGATGGTAGTGATGCAAAAATGTAACATCACGAAAGAGGAAAGGGATGGCCCTGATGTTTGTGGTGAAGCTGGGCAAAAAGACAGGGAAATGTATTTAAATGAGCAAGACAAAAAATTAAACTATATGCCAAAGATTCATTTGGGTGTTAAAATAATGTTTTTCAGCTCAAGAAAATGATTACTTCAAAACAACAATAAGGGAGAGGTGTGTGGTTGAGATAAGGCTGTATGGAAATAGTAACACTGTTTTATTTGCTTTGTGTAGTTTTCTAGGCCTTCATTTTGTTTGAATATAAAAGAATACATATTGAAGCATTTAAATCATTTTGAATCATGATCTTGTGTAGCCCAGGATGGCCTTGAATTTCTGAACTTCCTGTCACCGTCTCCTGAGTGCTGGAATTATGGAAGTGTGCCACCACGGCTGCTTTATTTTGCAGTGATAGGGATCAAATCCAGGACTCTGGGCAAGTACTCTGACAGCCGAGCTACATCCCCAGCCCTCAAGTGTTTATTGCTTACTAGCATTTTACTATTTCCATTCTCTTATCTACAGTGCACAATCTCATCCTACAATTCAGCCGTGCAATTTGCTTTATGTCTGGTCTCTATTTTTGGATATGCATAATTTACAGTCCTAAAATCATTGTTACTCACTTCCATACCCAATGTGAGCTTCATAAAGATTGATTTTAGTGACTGCCTAGAGGCTTTTCACTTATGTCTGGGCTTCTGGGTTATGCTCACTTCTGTAGATGTTACCTGCCATTTATTTCCAAGTTTAAGAATTGATATTTGTCTAAAAAGACTCTACTGCATTAATGACACAGTATGTTTAAATGCAAAGAACAAGAGATTGCATTTTATGTTGTATATATAGCGAGTCATTTGGCAGTGCAATGTTGAAACCATGGGAAACCACAGTTTTACACAAGGCAAAAAGTATTCCTGTATTAAAACCAATCTAAGTAACTGTGAGGATATGGCTGATTGTGGCAGATGCTGTGCAAAAGACTGGGCAGTTAACAGGCAAGCAACAAGCAAGGCAGTTCAAATTAAAACTCTTCCAGGAAATTAAAAAAAAAAAAATAAAGATAACCATCAAACTCTTCAAGGTAGACCTGGATGTAATTATTTCTCTGCTCTTTCTGTCTGACATGAGAAAGTGTGAAATGCCCACTTCTTCCCAATGAAGACACGGCTCTAAGTATTTCCCCATGAATAGTTACAAAAGTGTCTTTGTTTAGGTTTCTATTGCTGTGAGGAGACACCATGACCATAGCAACTCATAAGGAAAACATTTAATTGGGGTGGCTTGCTTACAGTTTCGAAGATTCAGTCCATTATCATCATGGCAGGGAGTATGACAGCATGCAGGAAGACATGGTGCTGGAGAAGTAGCTTAGAGTCCTATACCTTGCAGACTACAGGAAGTTGACTGAGATATTGGGCAGTATCCTGAGCACAGGAAACCTGAAAGCCTGCCCCCACAGTGACATACTTCCTCCAATGAGGCCATACCCACTCCAACAAAGCCACACCTCCTAATAGCGCCACTTCCTATGAGATTGTTGGGGCCACTAATTACATTCAAAGTACCATAAACAGTAAAGTAAATCTATCCTTTAAAAAATATATATCAAAACTACTGCCCTCTTCTTCCCAGTTACATTTCCACTGGGAGCTTCTACAGGAAGAGTAAAGCCAGTAATGACGTATTTATCCTTGAATCATGCACAGCAGCTGCACAGTGACTCATTCGTTCTTAGTTTGCAGCATATAGATTTGCATCCTGGTTAGTTTAAACCCTGCCTGCCTGATAGACAATAACCTTAAAAACCATTAACTCTGGGTCTCACCATCTATCCACGACTTCACTCTGGTTCTCAGCATCCACCTCTGTCTTACCACCTACCTTTGGCATGAAGGACCTAGTGCTTCCAGAGTAATTCCAGTTCTTGCCTCTTCTTCCTTCTTTCACTTGATGGTTCAGCTTTTTATGCGGCATCACCCAGAAGCTCGTCTTCAGTTTCCTAGGCTCCTTTCCCTCAGCCATGGGCTGGCATTACTCAATGCCCAGACCCAATGACTCCCAAAGCACAAGTTCATCCAGAGAGTCCGGCTGTTTGGCAGCTACTCCTAGGGGTTGGTTACTAATTTCCACTATTGTTTTCACATCCTATGATCATTTGAGGGCCACGTGGCTCTACGCTTTTCTGCTACCAGTATGAGAACTTACTGTCTAGTCAAATAAGGCAGTCAGCAAGTTTTGTATTCACAGACTGCTGTCTTTAGTTTTGAACCCTTCAGAGATTATTGGTAGATAATTCAAGTTTTGTATTACTTGTTGAGTTGTCAGGAACTTACCCCTCATTGCTCATGTGACAGCAATGTGGTCACACATTTCAGTGATGTCACACTCTGCTCTAACCTCCTGAGATATAGACCAACACTGATTTTTATTGTGGTAATTTGGCATTTGAATCTTTTGAAAAATATACTCCCCCATCAACATTGTCTATCAGAACTATCACCTACTAAGCTACTCAATTCTCTATTTTAAACTTTTAGAAAGAACAGTTATTGTCTGCATGTGTGTGTGTGCATAAATGTGTGTGTGTATAAATGTGTGTGTGCACATGTGTGTGCATGCACACATGTTCATAATGATGGTGGTGAGTATGTGGAAGGTCACACGCACACATAACAACACATGGTGTGTGAAGATCAGAATTCCTTGTTGGAGTTGGTTACCTCTTTCCACCTTTATATGGGTTCTGGGAATAAACTTTTAGTTAATTAGGTTTATCCAAAAACCATCCTTACCTGCTGTGACATCTCACTAGTCCAGTGTTCTCTCAATCTCATTTTCCTTTACTTTTCATTGGCAGTGTAATACACTCATTTTGTTGAAATTAAAAAATACATACAAAATATGGTAAGATTAGCATATCAATAGCTCTGCCATCCATAAGCACAACTAACATTGTGGTCTTTTCATATTTTTACCTCTTCAATCTATGAATATTCATTATTACAAAACACCAGTTTTACCCTTTTAAAATCTTTCTTTTCTTCTACAAGAAAATCCATTTCCATGTCAATATGTATAATTTTCTCACACCCTTTTAATAGAGAAATGGCATTTCACTGTCCAGAAGACCATATTTGAGTGAATAATCCCTTATGGCTAGAATTTCAGAAGTTTTTATTTTTTACAATCATAAATGGCACTGCAATGGATATTTTGATGATAAATGTACATGAGTCAGATTAGCCCTAATCATGTGGTCAGTTATGTAGTATAAGACTGACTGATGCCCAGTGCCCTGCAGGAAACTTGTTCTCAGAGATTGCTGTCTTCCACCACACCCAACACTCTCTTCAACGTCACCATTCAATATTGTCAATTGATTTATAATATTTGACACTAAAATATAACAAAGGGTGACCATTCTTGATTTACAGTTACTATAGGCTACCCACATCATGGACACATAAACTTTGACATCGGAAATTTAGGAAGTCAGACACAGTCAGAAGTTCAAGTCCCAGAAGATTCCATATTCTTGTTCAATGAAAGGAACACACCTATGAAGAGCCTCCTCCTGGAAGGATAAGTAGGGCAAGGGGATGGAGACAATGAGAAGACTGTGAAATCATTACATACGTGTAGAATGGAGGTATTTTACAGAAGATAGAAAAAAGCATTGTTTAATACATTACTGATACGAATAGGGGAAAGAGCTGCTTCCTTTTTGCAGTCCATTTTGAGATTTAAACAAGACAGGGAAACTGATGAAATGGAGATGCAGGAGAGAAAGCACACTATTATATGGATAAATTAAGGAAAAATGTAAGAAGGGTTGCAGAGATGGCTCGAACACATACTGTTCTTGAACAGGACAATAGTTAGACTTTCAGCACCCAGCTTGGGTGGTTCCAAATTGCATGTAAATCCAGCTCCATGGGATCTGTCACCCTTTCTTGGCCCAATGAGTTTTGCACTTATAGACACATACACACAAGCAGCATACATGTATATACATAGTTAAAAATAGAAATAAATATTTAATACAATGTAAGGAAAAGAAAAGCATAAATGCAGAGTATGAAGCTTCATTGTAGACAGAAAATGGCTGGAATGGTGTTATCAAGGGAGTGGGCATCTCTTCTGTAAAGAGTGGAGCTATGTTGTAGTTTATGCTTCTATTCTCACAAAACAAACCCTCCATATTTTAATACTTGTGGATAAAGAAAATCACAGTGCACTGAGTTTACCTTGTAGAGGAGGAGGAGACAGATGTGAACCCTTTTAATAGACTGAGTTCTTCAAGAAAAAATTGAGGCATAAGCTGAATAATTTGTCATATTGAAAGATGAGCCACATACAGGGGTGAGGGATCTCTTCACAGGTGCTGTGATGGACAAGTAAGGGCTGTTAGAAGGAAATAGGTTTGGTATGACTCTGTGGTGATGGACAGAATTCCAGTCTGGGAGTGGATAGACAACACTGGCAGAGATTTACCATTCAACTCCTCTCAAATATTTTGGGGGGTAGGACACTTAACATAGTGGTTTATAACATTTTTGAAGAATGTTTTTAGCAGTTTTTTAACATTCCCTAAAATCATTGAGTCTGACCACGAACATCTGCATGCCAATCTTATGACTACCTGCTATTAGAAAGTACATAGTATAACTACATAGTGTGAGGTACTTTGCCTAAGAGACAGTTTTATTTCTCAGAGATAAGATTTTTCTCCTTATATAAAAGCCACAAAATAAACCTCTCAAATATGTATTTTTAAAAAGTGCTTAGACAGCAGAGTTTCCGATGTTTATATTTATTCTTAGAGGTCTCATTGTCTAAACAGAGAGTTAATTGCTCATCGATGGTGCTAGTGTTGAAAACACAGATGCTCTCTTTCCTTAAATAACAGTTCTTCCAACAAGACGGCTGTGTCCTGTGAGTTGTGAGTTCATCCAAATATAATGTGGCTCACATATGGAGGCAATCACACTCTGTTTTTGGAACCACTTGACAGAACTCTGTCACTGCACAGAACATATGTTTCCTCTCTCCTTCTCCCTTTTCATGTGGCAAGGATTACATTAATGACACAAAAGGACTATGATTGGTTGAAAACTTGGAACTGCATCATCTTCTGCTGTATCTGAATGGGACGAAGGGACTGCACTGATAATGATGCAGAAGTCTGGTCTCACAGCTTAAGTGCAGACAGGAATCATTAATGGCAACAATCCTCATTTTCAACATAGTTGAACACAATGTCCAGTGACAACATAGGACAGAGAGATTGTCCAGAGAGACTTGTCTTTAGGCTCAGCCAAGGCTCTACAAGAGGTTCCCAAAGTTACCATTCTATCTCTTGAAAAAATGAAGCAGGAGTTGCTAGTTTTGTTTGGGAAAGACAGGAACACTGTATATGGAATGTGAGGACCGATCGGAGGTGTTTACTTCTGAAATTGCTTTGAAGATTCATTACATGAATTTCTGGCTTTCTAGCTAGAAAGTGGGATTTCCAATGAGACTCCAAAATGGCAAATGGAGAAATGTGAACATTTATGCAGAAATGTTCTGAACATGCTGAAATTTACAAATGCATCTTTAGGAGCAATGTATCATCATGAGCAATTAGAATTGGATTTTACAATGAACTAGCACACAAAGCAGGCTGTTAAAAATTATAAACTTCTTTTCGATACCTGTGTCAGATAACTGGCTGTTGTGTTTCAAAGTATTGCATAGGTCCATCTAGCTGCAGCTAAAATACATGTGCTCCACAAACCCACACACAAACTGCCAGATGTCTTTCTTCAGCAAAACATCGCTGTCCCCTTCACTCCCCTGATAGGACTGATACATCCTCAAGAGTCTTCTCACTCTAGGACCCTATTCACTACTGAGTACACTTGTGAAACATGATACTATTATGCTTATTTTATAAGTTTATTATTAGATTCCATATGTTTAATGCAGTATCCAGCTGTCTTAAATAAAAAGAAAACAATTTATTTAATAAAAATTGTTAAGATGAGGCCCAACAAGATGGTTAAATGGGTAGAGGTATCTGCCACCAAGCCTGCCAACCTGAGTTTAAATCCTGGGCTCACAGGCTAGAAGGAGAGCAAGTTGTCCTCTGATCTTGTATGCACCTTGGCACACACACATTTATAAACACCCTAATAGGTAAAGAAGCATAATAAAAGTTTTAAGGTTATTAAGATAATAATCTATAAATTTCTTTTCTAATCAGTATTGATTCCCAAAAGGAGAATCTTAACTTCTGTAAAACTTTAAAAAAAAAATATTGCTTGTTTCCAGATAAAACGGTGTTAAGTAAGATTTATTATCTTCAGGATATGACTCAAATTATCATTTTACAATTCTGAAACTGGGTGTCATGGTACATGCCTATAATTCCACCTCTCTGAAGGCTGATCCAGAGTTAAGTGCAGCCTGGGCTATGTTGCAAAACCTTGTCAAAAGAGAAAAGAAAATGATATATTGGTTTTGTCCAAAGATTCAAATGTGTTTGGGAGATTGACAAATTGGAAATTATTCAGTCTTGAACAAACACTGCATCTCACTGTATTTGTAATTGGATCTACAAAGTCAGACTGTGAATGTAGAAAAGTGGGATGACAGAGCTAGACTACAGGAGCTGAAGAGAGTTCATTGGAGAATAATGGGAAGAAAATGGCATTAGTTCCTAGGAGGAAGTGAAGGCATTGAGAAATGAATGGGTTAATTTCAAAATGCCCAGAAAATAAAAACTTTGAGATGAAATTTATTTTTAGAGTTTCATATCTAAATGTTTTACATTCACTTGTTTGAGGTCAAATATATGCTCTGTATAAAGTATATGTAAATAAGTGTATATAAAAAGTGTATGTAAAGTAAATGTATGTTTTTTAAAAGTATATAAAACTACCTCACATAGTATTTTCTAATATGAAATGAACTCATGTGGTATATGATGAGCTGGGAACAGTTGTTGATGAGGAGAAATGGGACATCCAAAAATCAAATGGAATATTGGAACTTACTAACTCAAACCATTTTGCTATTTTCCCCCATAGCTTTTTCTTTTTCTATTTTGGGTTTTCACGTCTTATTATGTAGCCCAAACTGGCCCTCAAACTGACAGTGATCCTATTGCCTTAGTCTCCTAAGTGCTAGGATAGGCCATGATGTCTGGCTTTAAAATGATTTTTTTAAACACTAATGACTCTTATAATTGGAAATATGTTGGCAATTATCTAACTCAACAAAAGTAATTGGTACTTTGATAAAAGCTATAAAAATGTGCTATAGACTCTCAGGCTGTCATTTCTTTATTCATTAAACATTGTAGGAGATCTTCCTAAAGGTTGTTAGAAGGTTCTGGAGAGAATCATAGGGAATGTGAAGTGCTCCCTGGCTTGCAGGTGCCCTGCTCACGCTGTGCTCTTGGCAACACACCCTGCTGTGAGGAGGTTGCAGAGGCAAGCTCCAAGTCTCCTCATGACATTTAGCAGATGTGTGACCCTAGGCAAGCTCAATGTTCTCCTGGCTCTTTAGCTGAGACGTGGCCAGATCCCTAAGCTTTTTCTTATAAGCAACTTTTCTAGGGATAGAAAGCTATGGAAACTCCATGTACTCAGCAGCCCTGGTGAGAAACAGGCAGTTCCTTTCACAAGCTGTGCAGTTATGGCCATGGAAATCTGTTTAATGGTTTTCTTAAACTATTTGTCAATGCTCTTTCCTGAAGTAACATATTAAATGAGAAATAATAGTGACATCACAGAAACTGTGGAGTTCTTATTCCCATTAAATTCCATTAGATGATTTCCCTGCCAAAATTACTTGCTGGTAAGTTATTTTACTAAGTGAAACAGAGCAGACATAGTTGCCATGTAAACAGAATTGAATAATGCTTGGCAGTCACTGTAATGTCTAGAGAGATAGAATGCAAGATAGGTCTTTTAAAAAGCAAAAGAATTACCATTTTTGTTATACTTACTAATGTCAGAGAAGATGGTAAAAGTATAGATGGTTGTTAATATACCAACCCCAGAGTAAATTTTAAAACAGTTTATCACTTTGAGAAGCGAAAGTCACCTGAGGCTTATACATCTGTGTGAAGCCACATCTGGAGTAAGCATAATTAACCTAGTTTGTTATCCATCATATATACACTCCTGGAACATATACATGTGTATGTATACACAGGCTCCTGGAATCTAAAGTATTAAGCAACTAAAGAGCTTATTTATTAAGATTAACCATTTGCTATTAAGACTCATTTGACAATTTTTTTTTAATATATCCACAACCAACCTAGAACTGTGATGCCATAAACTGCCCCTTCTTAATTATTCATTTGTCTTGAAAGTTGTGTCTCAAGGCTGCTTAGTCTGGATGTTAACACTGCTCCCTATCTTCTCATTTGGAAATATTAATTCAAAAAGGTCCACTCCCTTCTTGCAGTAAGTCTGACAAACTTATGTTTGCTTTATAAACAGACTTTTCTGGTGGACTTGGGGGCAGTTGATGGGTAACATAACTTATTAAGAAGTTTGCCTTTGATGCTACTTAGAGACAGGAGATATGCGTGAGTAGCATAGTCATTTGTTGGTGACAAATGACAAAGTATCCACTGATACAAAGATAAATATGAACATATGCAGAAGATGCTAAACCAAACACACATGCTGCAGTCACCCAGTAGACTGTTCTTGGATGCACTAAGATCAGAAGACAGATGTTAAATCACACATCAGTAGAAAACCTAATACTGTATTAGGAAATTTTGATACTAAAGAGTTATTATTAGCAGTTCCATTGTCTTTAGGAAAAATATGAGAAATTTTAACTAATTATATTATACTCTATACCACTCTGACAGTAAATTCTATTGCACATAGGCCTGGATAGAGACTTAGTTAACCAGACAGGTTGGATATTGGCTTCACTCCTCTGTTGTCTTCAGTAATTCCTTTATGAAGGGACATTTGATTTCACAAATATTTAATTATTTCTCATTATTTATATCCGTATATGTTTACATGGAGGTAGGTACATATGGGAACAGACATCAAACAAGTTGGGTCACCTGTAAATGGAGTTACAAGATGTTATGAGCCACCTGACATGGATGCTGGATTCCAAATTTGGGTCTACTAGAAGAGCAATAGGTGCTCTTAACCATTGAGCTAAGTCTCCCACCTCAGCATTTACAGACAACACACACACACACACACACACACACACACACACACACACACACCCTCTATCTCTCAAGTTATCTTGGCTTTCATATCCAATGAATTGAAATGGTACAGACAACAGTGTCTTATTTGATATAGGGGCCTTTACCTTGTCTTATTGTATTTTGTTTTGTTGTGTTTAGTTTATGTCTCTTGTAGGCCTTCTCTCTTCTGAAGGGAAAGGGAGAGTGAATCTGGGGGAGAGGGGAGTATTGGCGGGATTTGGGAGTAGAGGGAGGAGAAAATGTAATCAGTATGGATTATGTAAGAGAAAAATCAATTTTCAATTAAAAAAAGAAAAAGAAAGGGAATTGCAATCCTGAGGAGTATCCTTTTGTTGTTGTTGTTATTTTCCGGCTGTTGTTTTGCATGATTCTCACTTTGGAGAGAAGAGTGGATGGTGGCTCTGGGCAAGGATTTGGGAATAGTACTTTAGATGAGTGACTGACCAAACAGCCTCCAGCTGGGGAAGTGATGTCCCTGCCAGTATAAAATGTTGGCCTGTTCCTCACTAAAAGAGTAAATCCCTGTGCTCCTGGGTGCAGGCATAGTGGGGAAGACCACAGAAGGAGCAAGCGCATCATGCAGTACTGCAATGGCTCTTATACCTTCTGTGGTGGTTTGAAAGAAAATGGCCCCTAAATGGAGTGGCACTATTAGGAGATGTAGCCTTATTGGAGTAAGTATATCACTGTGGAGGCAGGCTTTGAGGTCTCATATATGCTCAAACCACTCCTAGGGAGTGAGTTCACTTTTTTTGTCTTTGGATCAAGATATAAGGACTCTCAGCTCCAAAGTCATGTGTGTCTGTATGCTGCCTTGCTTCACACCATGATGATAATGGACTAAAGCTCTGAACTGTAAGTGAGCCACCACAATTAAATGTTTTCCTTTATAAGAGTTGCCATGGTCATGGTGTGTCTTCACAGCAATTGAAATCCTAACTAAGAACCTTGAAACCTGATGTACTGAACAAAACACTCCTATATCCTTCCCATGCAACCCTGTTCTCTCAAGTTACACATCTACCAATGTTTGAAATAACTGATTTGAAATAACAGAGAGACCCAGTCATTCATTCTATTTCCCAAGTGTCTATTAGAGCATGCTCATACAAACTTCTGTGCTTATCATTCACTGAAATGCATTTACTGAGAGACTGGTGTATTCGGGTATTATAGCTGCTCTTAAAATGATGACATTTAATATTTCGATATAAAAGGTGGATTTCTGCAAACAAATACTCATATCATTCTGTTTATTTCATGGAGCTACCAGATCAAAAGCCTAGTCTTCATTAAAATGTAAATAGAAAGATGTTTGCTGCTCCTGGTGTTCATACAAAGCCTATTGTGTCTCTGTAAAATTCAGATGAAAGTGCATGGAATGCTTTGCTTTCCAAAGCAAGATTAGAACTCTGACTTGCAGGGGATTAGCAAACCCTGCCCCAAAACCTGTACCTCTCAACAGCCAACCTCCACACTTTGATCACAAAACTAAATCATCCTAGACCTAGGCCATCTGTCTAGATTTCCTCATCACTAGTTGGTACAATTAAGTGGGGATTTTTAGTGGGTTATTTTTACTTATAGCCACACCAACACAAGCTGCAAAGTTGTCAGTTTGCAGGATGCAGGCTTTCATGCCGGGTGCACAGATTTGCATCTTCTTTCATTTATTAGGCTCATGCTTGGGAGGCAGCTGCTAGGCGTTAAGTTAATGGAATCCTCTTCCCACAGGGGTCTGTGCTTTATTGTCTCACAGGGAGACACATAGATGCTAGAGTTAGAACATTGGAGCCATCTTAACTCTCTCTTTATTCTTCTTCCTTTTTAAACAAAGCCAGTTCCAGAGTTTCCATAGAAGGATAAATCTGAGCGTGACTGAACATGGCCACAGAGGGTGGGGTAGGGGAGATGGCTAATGCTTCATGTTATACTTTTGAGATAAATCGCATTGACTTCAATGTTTGCAAGTAAATTATCTTCAAATATACTTAAACTATTCTGCCTCTAATCCATCTCTTATTCGGAGCTTCTGTTTGCTTTTTCTTTTTTTCAGTTCTTATCTCCATTTTCAAATACTGAAGTAATGAAAATACACGCAATTAAACCTTTTCTTATTTTAACGTGTCCCTGCCAAAAGATCCTATCAGTAAAAACTCATTCAAATATCTCATTAAAATTCAGTCCCCAGATGAGCAAACTTAATTGGCATGAAGTCAAAATACATAATTATTTAAATTATGAATGTTCCAGAAACAGGAGATTATGATGAATGGCATCTATTTATCTGGTGTAGTTTCATTGTGGAGAATTTATAACAAATACTCTACATTGTTGCTGACCCTACAATGCTTTTTTTCCCCACTTAAAATATCTTAAACACCCTTTGTTTGTTTGTTTTTCTTGCATTGGGTAGCAGGAAAAAAAGATTTTCTTTGACCAAAATTTTGAGATCACATCTAACAATACTGGGATAAATTATTCTGTTATTTAGCACAGACAGTTTTGGACATAAAAACAAATAGCAGTAATTCAAAATCATGAAGTATGTAAATGCCACATACATGAGGGAGAGTTTGAGATTAGTTAATTAACTAATGTGAGTCACCCAAACCACATGTGATAGGAGCCAGACAGCGAGGATTACTTTAAGATGTGAGAGAAACACAAAAGGAATCACATATCAGCATCTATAGGGCAGTGGTTCTCAACTTCCTAATGCTGCAACCCTTTAATATAATTCCTCACATTGTGGTGACCCCCAACCATAAAATTATTTCATTGCTACATCATAAGTAGAATTTTGCTACTATTAAGAATCATAATGTAAATATCTGATATGCAGAATATCTGATAAGCAAACCCCAAAGGGGAAACAGTCCACAGATTGAAAGCTACTGCTCTATGTTTTGTTCTCACACGGACCCTGGGTAATATGCCTCAGCAAGACAGAGGTTGTTTGTGGAAATAGACTTTTAAAAGCCTCAGAATAAGTTTATATACCAATAAAATCACCACACTATACAACACTGACACATTTCCCAAAAGGTGAGGTTAGTTTTCCTTATTTAAGCTATGACTAAATTGTGCTTGTCAATTCACAGCATTGGAAATATAACTGTGAGCATAGAACACCTAATGATACCATTTCGTTCTAGAGATGCTACCATGGTGGTTTTGCTGTATGTGTACCTGGTTCTTTTCCATCCACTTAATGCTTTTTGTTTAAATATTTATTTGCAATCATGCAAAATGAGTTTCTTTCCAAACCTTTTTGTATTAATGCTGTGTGGAACTGGTTACAGCAAACTAACTAATTCACTCAAGAGACTTGGAGTATCTCCCCTGCTCCCCAACACAATGGCTAGTTGTTAACCACATTGTTGCAGTAAATTGGTCTAGTCATTGCAAAAATAGTGTGTTGTTCCTCTGGAAATTAAAGTAGAACTTCCCTGTGATCTGGGCATTCCATTAATGGGTGTATACCCAAAGGAAAGGAGACCAGTACGTCAGAGACATCTGTGCTGCTGGCTTCCTATAGCCAAGAAATGGAAACAACCCAAGTATCCATCAAGTAGTGAATGGATAATAAATGTGATGTGATATGATGTAATGTGATGTGATGTGATGTGATGTGTGTGTGTGTGTGTGTGTGTGTGTGTGTGTGATTTGACCATAAACTCATTGATCTGAGAGGACTGTATAATAGAATGCTAGGTACAGATGCTAGGAACAGTAGGAAAAAGGAACAAATGAGTGGAAAGTTGATCAATGGGTACTACAAATACTATTTGGAGAAGTGGGTCCTGTAGCTTGGCATAGTAGAGTGAATGATGATAACAATAATCTGCTGTGTAAATAAAAAAAAAAATTACCAAAGGGCTTGGCGTGATGGGACACCTTTAATCCCAGCACTTAGGAGGCAGATGCAGGGGGATCTCTGAATTTGAGGCCAGACTGGTCTACAAAGTGAGTTCCAGGAACAGCCAGGGCTACACCAATAAACACTAGATCAGAAAATCAAACCAATACAAACAAACTAAAGGAAAGCACTTTGAATGTTTTCATAAAAAGATGATGTGTTTGAAGAGACATGTATGCTTATGCTGCTGCAAATACTATATATTAGCATATTCATGATGATTTAAGTAATGCACATTAAATAAATACATGTGCAAACTCATCACATGCCCATCAAAATATGTACAATTTATAAGCCAATAATTTTAAAAATAAGAAAAGAGAAAATGGTGGCAAGCATATTTCTCCCCCTATAAAGATAAAGAAAAGACTCCCAGGGTCAGCTGGATAAAGGATTAAGGAGGAATCAAAGGGTTGTCAGAGAGGGGAAACTCATTCAGAAAGTGGTCATAAAGCACATTCAGCTCTCAAACTTCACAACTGTTATGAAATTCAAGGCAAACTAGAGGCTAGTGAATAATTTTTGTTATTGTTATTAGACCTCCACCAATAGTTAGAACAACTGAAACATCAGTCTTTCCCTCTGAGACCATTAAGAAGGTGGCTCTTATTATACTGGCCCAGGGCAGTTTAAGAGCTGAAATGCTTCCATAAAATCAGAAGGTGACTAGTAATAGGCAGGTATATAATAGACTTTGTTTTAATAGAGAGATTTCAAACTTTTCCAACATCAATAGTGATTCTAATAGTATCCCTAAATTATATGTGCCTTTCTTTGTTACCACAAGGCAAAGAAAATGAAACATGATTTAAAAAAAAAAGAAAAATAGACTAGAATATACAAAAAATAATGACTTTCCTATTAATAGATGAATGTTGTCACAACGTACACTTTATACACTTTCTGGTGTTTAGATTTTCCCTTCATTTTCTGCTTTCTTAACTCCTCAGTCTGTTTTCTCAAAATGCTCACCTTTTAGATTAAGTTTCTCCTTTGTCATCTCTCATGAATGTTTTTAATTGTGTATTTATGTTCAAAACAACTAACAACTACTATAGACTTTATAGATGGAATAAAGAGAACCACATATATGTTTACCAAGAAAGAAATTTTTTAAATGTGAGATAAAACACTGGTCACTTGAAAATTCTAGGCAAGAGGTTTTTCAGTTTAGCCTGTCTTGTGCTTCATAGCTATTGTTAATATTCTAGTGTTAGTCTTCTCAAGAAATATTTTAATAAGGTGTTCCTACAAAACTCTCTCAGTTAAGTGATGATAATTACCAAAACAATCTACTATATATAGTTTATTTCCCCAGCCATTTTTTGTTTCATATTTTAGCCCCTTTAAAATGTTCAGTATAGAAAGAAAATATAGTCTGCTGGTAGAACACTAACCTAGCATGTGTCAGTCCCTAAGTTCAATTCCTAGGATTGCAATAAAAAATTAAAGAGAAAAATAAAATAAAGGAAAAAAATAATTTAGTGAGTCTCCATGGCACTCTGTCAGATAACTTTATTTACTAAATATTCTTCGAATGAGTGTACTGGGCATATTTGAGCACTCAGCATTAAATCACTATTAACACTATCAAATTAACTAGTTTAGGAAGTCACATCAAACTCAATGTGTATTGCCATCATTGGCTTCCCACAGGCCATGGATACTGGTTATTGTCATGTCTTCTTCCTAAGCCTTTACTATCTGTGATGGTCAATCTCAGCTGTCACCTTAACATTATCTAGAATCCTCTGACCATGCCTGAGCATGTGTGGGGAGTAGGGGAAGTGGGGATCAGATTAAGCTTATTGAAATGGGAAGACTCACTCTGAGTGTAAGTGGCACCATTTTCTGGCCTGGAATCTTGGGCTGTATGACAAGGAGAAAGTGAGCTGAGTACAGGCATTTATTTTTATCTGTTTTCAGGCTGTAGATACAATGTGACCAGCTCTAATCACCAGGATTTCCCTGCCATGATGACTACATTTTTGAACTGTGAACCAGAATAAAATCCTTCCTTCTTAAATTGTAGTTGCCAGAATATTTTTTTATCACAGCAAAAAGAAAATAAACTCAGATAATAGGCCAAAAATGAATCACTATTATGGCTTGGATCTTAAAGGAGCCCTGCAGATCAAAGGCTTACTCTAAAAGCTAAGAAGCTTTTCTCTGTTATGTGCTTCAGACCTCCAAGTCTGTCTGGCCACTGGTTTGCAGGAATAGATCCTTCCTGAGGCTAACTTGACAGGCATGGACTGGGGTCTCTGAAATCAAAATACATCTTTTCTTCTTCAAGTTAATTTTCTTGAGTATTTTGTCAACAAGCTGAAAAGCCAAAGATCACATTTTTGAAAACCTGTAGTTTCATATTAATGAATCTGAAAGAAAAAAAGATAACTTTTATGAACTATTACCATTAGAACCAATAAATTACAATGAAGTTTTAGAAAAATAAATGTAATTGTAAGAGCCTATATGCTCTAGGGAGAATGGAGATACGCTGACTGTAGATGGTCTATGTAGGATAGAGAGAATGATATTAGAGAAAAAGTTGAGTTCCTATGACACAAAAAACATACACAGTTTAATGGGTTGGAACTAAGCCTTTTTTGGTTGACTTTCAGATATCTGCTCCATTTTGGAGAATTTTGAGTTGTATACTTGGAACACCTATTAGAGAAAAATATTGATATATTCTTTTCTATTAATCTGCAGGAAAAAACCCAGAAGACAAGGTTAACATATGGCACAGTTTCATCTGCACCCTTAGATGGAGTCTGTTGACATGCAATGCTTCTTTCTTTGACCACCATATCCACTGCTATATGTTCAATGAACCATTAACTTCACACCATTAAGTAGGCTGCATAATGAACATAAACGAGGACATCAGGGAGTAGTGAATGGCTACAGAAGAACCAGAGATAGAAAGCTCTCACTGTGCACTACTTGAATACTATGTTTGCAGCAAGGCCAATCTCCGGTGATTGCAGTCAGGCCCTTTGTACTTTGAATCAGAGCCAGTGACATTTTCCAAGGTAGAATATTCAAGAATGTTTTTATGCTAAAATAAACTTGAAAAATCTATGTACTAAAACATTGTTTAACCACAAGTAGATGGATTTAATATTGGAAATAAAATTCAATGGCAAAGTGGAAAGTGGTCTTCTGCAAGCTAAGCACATTGTATGCTCAGACATTTGGTGAACACTAGGGCAGGTCATTCAAGATCTAGTGTGGTAAGAGAAGAATTAAGAGGTCAACAAAATGATAGAAAAGGAAAAATCATAGTGCACCACCAATTACTGAATCTTGGAATTGGAAGAAGTGTCTTTGTTTTGTTTTGTTTGCTTATTTTTTGCTATTTCTTTGTTCTGCTATTTGAGTAAAGAACAAGTAGACATTATGACATTCTTCTGGTGAAAAAATTCATAATTATTAAAGTTCTTTTCTTGATCTTGGGAAATTTTAAGTGGTTTACACAAATAATATATATATGCATTTATTCTATGAATTGAAGAGAGCATGTGAAACCATCATTTCTATGTTGACACTGATGTCCATCATTTCACTGACTGAGTTGAAAAGTGAAACAGCATAGGTCATAAGATGTCCTGATATTTAAAAAAATAACAACTACAATAACAAAAACAAAAACAATTATTCATTCCTCTTGAAATTACTCTTCTCTTCCTCTGTACTGTAATCTTATTGCATAACTTTAGAACACATTGCATTTAACTTTGCTGGCTGAAACATCTAGGGTTTAAAGGATTTTATCTTACCACTTTAATGATTTAAGTTAAATTATCAGATTGAAGTGATTTCTTGATAGGAAGATGTGGTGATACTTTATTTGTACTGAAATGTGATTTTATTTGTATATTTAAAAAGTTGCCTTGGGGTCAGACCAAGCCATAGGAGAAGCTGGGTGGTGGTAGTGCACACCTTTAATCCCAGCACTTGGGAGCAGAGATAGGCAGATCTCTGTGTGTTCAAGGATACAGCCAGCATGGCAACACATGCCTTTAATCTCAATACCAACCATAGAAGACCTGGAGGTCTGTACAGACAGGCAGTGACGAGGAGGTCATGTGGCTGGGTTTACAACCAATGAGAAGGCAGAACAGAATGTCTTAAATAAAAGACAGGACACAGGAAGTAGCTCTCTTGTGGAGAGGAAAGACAGAGTAGCAGTGAAGGGTAAGGTTTTCATCTCTCAGCTATTGCTCTGACCTTTTGGCTTTTAACTCTGCAATTGGCTCTGTGTTTCTTATTTAACAAGACGGTTACATCTACAGGAAGATCTTCTTATTTATTAAACAATGTATTTATCTTTGGACTTAGCCATTATTAATGCATTAGCTGAAGGGCTATTCCCAATGCTTGTTCTAGATACCAATATCTAAAAAAAATATTCTATGCATCTTTAATTTAAAATTTTTCCAATTGTTACCATTTGACTCAACAATGCATTAAATAATTTCAGGACACAGCTGTCTCTAATAACAATTGTTTGAATAGCCCTCTCATATTTTTGCTTTGATAGTTCTATCATAAATATTGTCAGGGAATTCAGAGAAGTTGAATTACAATGTCAATATTCAGTTATCCTTTGTTCATTCATGCATTTATTATTTGACAAGCAGTCTTATGGTAACAACATGTAAGGACTAAGATTAGCACAAGAATTTAAAGGGGATGAAATATTTGGCACCTGGGATCAGATCCTCTGCACTCCATATGCCAATGCATATATAACCCTAAAATTCTTTGAAAGGATAAACGCTGGTGGCTGGAGCTGGTTTGCAATAACTCCTCTTCTGGTTGGCTCTTCTTACTGCTACCTCTGTGATATGGGGGAATTCAGTTCACTTAATTCAATGGTCAAGCATGTAAAATAGGATTATGGAGTTGTTGATGGTGCGGAGAAGGGATTTTCAATGAACTCTTACATTTAATACATTCTCACTAAGATTGAATCATTGTCCCATTGACACAAGGCCCATTTACAAGATAAATGGCAGTTTGGCCTTATATTAGACTGTGAGGAGGACCCTGTATTCGATCTGGTGAATGTTTCTTTGAGATGAGAAGAAATAGTTAACCTGGACCTTCAAGATATGCAGGTGCTAGTCCCCAAATGAAGAAAGAGAAGAGACAGTTTGCAGACACAGGGTGCAGTTAGCACTAAATCACAGAAAGGTGAAAATGTGTGGCATTATCTCCAGTAAATAAAGAAACAGAATGGTGTAGGCCACTGAGCCATAGCAACATAATAAATCAGCAGCCAGATGCTCTCTCTCTCTCTCTCTCTCTCTCTCTCTGTGTGTGTGTGTGTGTGTGTGTGTGTGTGTGTGTGTGTGTGTGTCTGATGATTCACATTTTAGTCTTTGGCTTTTGATGGTTATGTAAATTTCTGTGAACCAATGTCAAGGATTTGCATTTTTTCCAGAAATTCAATAGCTTGTGTTTTTTAGTCAATTTTCATCAGGACTACTCAACTCTGTTGTGTTCTAGTAAAATGCTATAGAATCTAAATTTGGCTCTCACATAATTTTCAAATGCCAAAAATACTCATTAGTACAACTGTTTTATGTTTTCAATGATTTAAAAATGTAAAATGTCTTTAGATCTTGATAGGCTATGAGTCAAATTTAGAACTCTGTCCAAATTCCTCCCCTGAATCACAGAGTGTAATGAAATAATGAAGATGGTGTGCTGGCTTACTACATTACTCAATGACTCAGGATCATGCTCTTGCCAGATGATCTGAAGCAGGAAAGTCTGTGAGGAGACACAAGAGGCTTCCACCCTGCTGTTTGGGTCAATGATGGAAACATGTCTTCATGGACTCAGGTTTGGTTCTTTCTATGTTTTCTATGTTCAGCATGGAATAATTTTAAATTAAAATGAAAATATCCTATGAAATTTAAACTTCTCAAAGTTGTTGACTTGATAAGTAGCTCTAAGAATCTGTATGACCTTTTAAAAATTTACATATACAAAATAAAACTAAAATGGATATCTCTTTCTCCTTAGTACAAAATCATCACGTTTGTTTAACAAATAATCAACAAAATAGTATGGTTTATATAAGGAAGAATGGGAGAATAATAAAGTGTTTTCCTGTGCAAAAATCAGTTTTGCTTTTTCAGTTTTCCCCTTTAAAAATTTTAATTAATTAAAATATAATTACATAATTTTCCCCATTCTTCTTCCTTTCTATCCCTCCCATATTTGCCCCCTCACAAATTCATGGCAATTTCTTTATCCATCATTATTACAGATACATAAAAACAAAAATACAACCTGCTGAGTCTGTTCAATGTTGCCTGCATGTATATATTTCTTTAATAATTTATTTTTCATATTAACCCATGTGAATAAAAAACAGATTTGTCAAAGATGCTTTCTAGATATTGTGTCTGATTTCTGTAATAAATTAAAATTTCTTTCCTTTCAAATACAACCATTTGTTATATGCATTTTTTTGAAAATGATAGCAAAAATTCTTTTTATTATTGATATTTGCTCATGTAAGTGAGAGAAAGTACTAATGATAACAGCAGAGAGATAGAGAGAGAGAAATCAAAACCAAAGAAAATATGAAGAAAGATCCTGCCTACAGCTGTTTACATTTTGCATAATAGCATTTTTATTATATAATCCTTAAATAACAAATAGTATAAGCAAAGAAATGTATTGCAGCCAGTAGTAATAAAATGAAAAACAAATTCATTTCAGGCTCTTTGTTTGCTGGCAATCAATGAGGGGCAAGGAAGTGATATAAACCATGAAGACAACAGGAAAAGACACCACATTTAAACATGGTAGCATTCTTTTAAATGATGAATAAGATGATTAAACTCAAACTACCACTTCTCATCAATATTAAGGTACTTATTAGTTTAACAAAACAATGGCAACAGCAATTAGAATCACAAAGTTTTCTTAAAGGAAAAATATAATTATAACTAATTATTAGAATACTCCAGAAATTCTTAAAAACATAGGAATTACGTACATACTTAAAAACATCCAGAAATGCATACAAACTCACAATCAACTTAGAAAAAAACACTCTAGTTACCTATAACTAAGGATGAAAATTATATTGGATTTTACCATTATAGTATCAACTAGAATATTAATAAAGCTATAATTGAAGCTATACAGGACATCTTTTAGAGTAAATACTATGGAAAGTCACTGAAAAAAATCAATATGTAAGTGAAGGGCATTTGATGTGAAATATGTTATTTGAAATGTCAAAAATTCCCTCAAAATGAAATTATAATTTTAACTCAATTTCAGTGAAAGTTCATATGGAGGCATCTCTTCATTGTCAGTTCAATGAGACTTGGAGTCACTTTGGAGACACATTTCTTGGTGTGTCTCTGAGAGCATTTCCACAGAAGACTTGACTAAAGGTGGAAGCTATAGGCTAGATGCGTGGAACCACCCCAAGGGCTAAGTTTTCTGTACTGAACAAAATGAGAAAAAGGAAAAGTGAGCAGATCACCAGCATTCACCCTCTACTCAGCTTCCTGATCTGCCCAGATGTGAGTAAGCAGTTGCGGGATATTTGATCACACTGTGTGAAGATATCTCTATATATTACCTCACCTGCCTAAGGCACCTTCTGATTTGTTTAATAAAGAGCTAAATGGAAAATATATAGGCAGGAGAGGCTAGGTGGGATTTCTGGGAAGAGAGAAACTTGGGGGAAGAATCTGAGAGGAGGAGAATTAGCCAGCTAGATGCTAGATGCAGAGAAAGTTGGCTGAATGTACTGAGCAGAGGTAGTGAGCCATGTGGTAGAATGCAGATTAATATAAATGTGTTAATATAAGTTTTAAGAGCTAGTTGGAAAGAGCCAACTTGAAAGGCCAAACTTTTATAATTCATAATAAGTTTCCATGTCATTATTCAGGAGCTGGAAGTTCAAAGAAAGACCCTTTACAAGCAATCTCCCACTCTTGCCAACACAGCCCTGATCCACCTGTGTGCTACTCAACACTCCTGCACCACCACACCTTCATTCAACCATGAGCCGGAATAAATTTCTTCTCCTTTAAATTGATTTTAGTTGGGTATTTTGTTAAAGGGATGAGTAGAGTCACTAATACCATTCCCAGAAAATGATAGCAAAAATATGTACATGTCAAAAAGCTCCTCCTAGCCTAAGAATAGCCCTAAGATAACTTAGAAGATGAATAAAATGAAAGTACTTTCCCCATGAGATGTTAGCAGAGAGTTTATAGTTATAGGAGTTTAGTATAGGATAGACCAACAGTGGGAAACAGAGCTAAAAACAGTATCACAATTGAGGTGTTAGAAGGATGATATAAAGATGACACCTTACAATAAGAAATATTCTACTTCTAAGAAAACAATATTAGAACCCTTGCACAACACAAAATACAAAATATAAAAATCTGTTGAAAGTGGTTTATAATTTGAATTTGATTCATGAAAATGAACCATTGCTACAATTGGTTCTGATTATATGTTTATTATTTAATCCCCAGAACATGAACGTTCAATGATTCCAGAAGCCTAAGGGTTTGAATGTCATGGCACCTTTTGGGAAAGAACATTTATAGTTCTCACACCAAAAAAGACACAAGAGGGCTTCACTGAGAAAGCACAGCAAGCCATGGGAGTTACTCAAAGGCCAGTCTAGAGCCTCACCTCTAGTGGTTCTCCCTACTTGAAACATTGTCTGCTTGACAATCAAGGAAAGTCTCTCTTAATGTATGTGAACTTCCTCCATATGAACTTGAATGATTCATTGTACAATTACAGACAACCTGTGCAAGACTACAGAGCCAAGCCTGGACAAGAATATCGTTTGCCTCTGGAGCACTAGGTGTACTATATGGCCAATATCACTACCCTAAGAGTGGGCCTATCAAGCATATGGAATTCTTATATCATGATATTGCGATGGGCATTCTTCATAGTTCATAAAATTGTACAATGTAGACCAATGTATTCACTAGAAGAAAATTTCATTTCAACTTAAAGCAAATAAAGAGGTAGGAGGAAAATAGCAAACAAAAAAGTCTGGGAATGTTCTCTTGTGACAATCAATTTTCTGCTTTGAGATTGGATAATGTATATGAATTAAAGATCTGATTGATACAAGTAAAGGGATGAAATTAACTTCTGCACAGCAGTTAAGTTTAACTGCTTAAATGGAACACCACTCTTCCTTATGTTTTGAAAAGAACTCATATTCTCATTTTACAGAACTAGAATTCTTGACAAGGCACTTCAGGGAATGCCTAATTTGAGCATTTTCCCAGCAACTTTCTTTACTGGTTCATTCCAATCTTGTATTCAGTGCATCTGAAATATTAAATTATGCCTGAAAGTTCTTTCAAAGTGAGCCTCTTTCTAAACTCACTATATAGGCAGTTCTTGAACAACAATTTCCTATTAGACTCACTGCTACATTAAATTGCCGTTACTTTTAGGAATGGAGAATTGTGGTCTGTGAATTAAATGTGGACAATGTCTGTTTTGATGTCATTATTTTTACATTAGTAACTGGTTAAGATGGGAAACCCAAGCAAATGGAGAAGAACATAGAATAGAGACTATAGATGCTCGTCCAAGAGCAAATTATCTGACTTCTGGCCATTTATAAAGAATGTATGAGGTCTGATAGAGACCAGTTGTAGCAGTAGTGAAGAGCTAATTCCCCTCTTTTATATTTCTCAGCAAAAGTTTAGTTGGAAGCCACCTCTCACCCCATTTGGACTCAAGGAGAATACCCATTACTTAGATGGTAATTGAGGCCTATTCTGAAACCTATACTTCTAACCCTAACACCTCTTTATTGAGAGAGTGTCTCTACATTTGCCCTTAGAGCTGTGCCAGAGAAAGCTAGCTAAATGGGAGAACACTGTCAAAACTAAAAAGATAATTTCAATAGAGAAGTATATTCTGTGTTGGAAGCTTCAAATAATGAGGGTATTGTTCCTGCTGAAATAGAAATTCAGATATGATTCATCCTTGTTCGAGTACCCCAGGACTGATGCCTGATTCTGAAATACTCACATAAAAGCAAAGAAAGCAGAACAGCTAGGACAATCTCAATAACTTGGAGGAATCAGTGACAATTTAAGAACCAACTCAAACTGAGAACCAATTCAGTCTCAAGACTTATAATTAAAACTTGGCATTAACAGAATAGGCATGTGGAATAAAGAAATGGGATGGAAATTTGAAACATAGACATACACAAATATGCCTAATTTACTGTGTCAAAGGGGTCAAAGACTTTGAAAGCAGGAAGCAAAATTACTAAATGAATCAGACATGCATATGCAAAAACAAAACAATAAAATCAAAACAAAATTATACAAAACAGTTTTAACCTAGAGATAATATCTTACATAAAATTAATTGAAAATATATCATAGATTTAAATGTATATTGCAAAGAAAACAACTTCCATGAAATCAAAACCATAGAAGAAAAGCTACCCAACCTAGTACTAAACAAAGTGTTCTTAGACTTGATATGAATGTGATCCATAAAAGATACAAAGAAAGTTAGATTTATCAAACCTATAAACATTTACAGTGTGAAAGTTAATAAAGACAAGTCACAGATTGAAAGGAAACATTTTAAAACCAGATATCCAACCACATATAATTAATTCTTAAAACTTAAAAGAGAAAAAAAAATACTCTACAGTTTTCAATGGCAAAATGATAGCTATGAGAAAAATACCCAAAAAGACATTTTGCTAAAAGAATATACAGATGGAATACCAACAAGGAAAGCAGTGAGCATCATGAACTATCAGAGATAAAGTAAGTATTACAGTTAGAGATCACAATTTATCTTCAAACTATGGCTGAACAAACTGTAGTTATACAAGATGCTGGCAAAGATGTAGAACGTCTCCAGTAGCCTCCTGTGGCCATGGAAGGGTAAAGATGCAGAGCACCTAAAATACCCTGACAGTCTCCATAGGATTTAAAGACTCATAGCATCTAG